>NC_046378.1:32166138-32766138 GCF_011125445.2 Fundulus heteroclitus
TTTATCATCAATACAATTTTGAGAGGTCAGCTTCATTAAATCAAGGGCTTTCTTGTGACATACACGGAACAATTGATAAACACCAGTATTATCAGTTCAGCTCTCTGTAATAAAGCCTGAAAATTGCTTTAGAACTCAAGACTTGAGTTTTGTACAAAGATAAGATCCAAGAAAGGTGTAATAAGACAAGTTGTGCAAATATTTGACTGCTTAAATGTTTTTGTGGTGCTGCTAACACAAGAAAGGGGTAATCAACAAGTTGTCAACAGTGAAGATTAAATTGAAAAGTGTTGGTACTGAAAGGACTTAACGTAAAGCCTGGGAGGCTGGGACCTTTGAATCGAGTGACCTCAGATCTATTAGAAGCTGCTACTGTTGCACTTTGTAATGAATTGTGTAGTTTTTCTGTTGTAATATCTTGGAAGTTGTTAAAAAGATTTTCAGTTCAAGGAGGTAGTGTAATTTTTTTTGTGTGCGACGTAAACTGTTGCTTTCTTTTAGCCCTAGGTAGTGGGCTGAATCAAGATACAAAGAGCTGAATTGAAAGGATTGTTTAGGAAGTACTTTTTCAAATCAGTTTTAGACCAGAGCCAATCTCCTTAAGACTTTGAATTTCTAAGGTGAATCATTTGTTTTAACAAATGCACTTTGGTTCTCAAAGGAATCAATATAAGCCTATTTAATGTATTTGCTTCACATAGCTGGCAAGAAGTTGGAATTGATTGAGAAATATGACGGGTATTGCTCTGAAGTCGGAGGTTCCTTTCATTTCATCCAAACAAATCGCAGAGAAACGTGGTTGCAAGTTTGCACATGGGTTGCTCGTCCTGACCACCCCCCCCCCCCTCCCCCTCATCCCCCATTATTTTCTCCTGCAGCTCCTTCTCTTGTGACAATACTTCACCTCGGGAGTGATTTCTAATGTGTTCACATATAAAACAGCTGTACCTTGAGAGGTGTAGTTTTGTTCTAATCGCATCTGTTGGAACCTCGATTAGTTCAGGTCTCACCCATCTTGCTGAGAGGGCTTCTGTGTGCTGTTTATGCTGCAGTAGTGTGTTCACAATTCAGGCAGATGTCGACTGTTTTCCCGTTTCAGCCTGTTTTGTACAGGAATCATCGATAAGTTGGGGAAGCTCGCTTGTGACTGTCTGGTAATTTATTAAACTTATTAATATATCACAGAAAACGTACATTCTGTCGTGAGTCTGAATCAAAAAAATTTATGAACATTTTAATCGAAATTTTTTTTTGTTTCAACAAACTATATTAAGCCTTAAGAGCACCCATTTAGTGACCTTGGTGGCCAAAATCACCCGCCATATATATTAGCAGCTACAGTGATCAGAAACTTTTTTCCACAACTTCAGAGGATACTTGTTCAATATTTTCCACCTATAATGTAATAATAAGCAAGAGGTTTTTTTTTAAGCCTGTTGATGACAAAGAAATTGCAACATAGTTTTAACATTCTGGTATACAGTAGTTTCTCAGTTATCCAGGTAGGGCTGGGCAATATGGACCAAAAACAATCTCAATATTTTTTGGCTCAATGCCGATGTACGACATTTATCTCTATATGTTTTTCATTTCAGAAAGCTATTGTAAATAAGCATCTCTGAATCAAAACGTTGTCTTAAATATCTTTTTTTTTTTTTAAATCTAGATGTTTTTAAAATTGAAATTGATTAGGTCAGGAGGGTCAGAGAGGGACTAGTACACGTAAAAAAAGAAAAAGGACTTCCTGTTCTCATGGGGTAGGGTTTAAACGATCTCATATGACCATTTGGTATTGTTTAGGACTGAATGCAGATGAAACGTGGCATCATTGGTGGTTTTGTAACGTTCTTTGTTTGAGTCATAACTGTATCGTGTTTTATGTTGAGTATTCAAAGTTTGTGTTCTGGTCTGGTTCTGGCCTCTTGGCCTGCCCATAAAGTACAAGCTTTCATAGATTTTAATCCCCCATGTCCATTAAGAAGGTTTGAAGCAGACTCCTCAAAATTCCCTGGAGTCCCTTTTCTACATATGTAAAGCCTGAAAATGGCTGCTTTGTTTCCAAATAAAATATTTCTTGTTTCATGAACATTGTTAGTGGGGAAAAAACGTAAATTGTTCTTTATTCATCTCGCATGTACTCTATTTTATGAATGAATGTATCCCTCTTCATCTTTTCTGTCTCTGAAGCTTTCTCCTATTTATCCATCTTTCTGTCTGTCTCTATCTTTTTAAAAAATATTTTCCGTCTTACTTCACCTTTCAGTCTTTTTAGCTACTGTTTCAGTCATTTTTAGTGTCACATTTGGAAGTGTCACTTTTCTTTTCCCCTGTTGTAAAATAGACATGCCTCTGAGTTTCCCTCTCGGGTCAGCTAAATGTTATTGAGGTTATTCAGTGATGTGTGGTCTGCAAATTGTGCATATTACACCTCATAGCTGTCTCAGAGTTCAAGGGGTAGACATGCCGGCATCCTCTTTCGAAGCTATTAATTGATTAGACTTTAAATCAACACTTAAGTCTATATAGTCAGCATAAAGTACGTGCACAGACGTTGCAGTTGCTGCTATTGGGTCTGGACATTAAATTGTTGGCTCCTTACCACTGTTAAAATGTAAAGAGCAAATATAAGAGGAAGAAGCAGAAGAAATCTTTGTTATTGCAACTTTACATTCCAATGAAATTGGTCTTCTGCATTTAACCCACCCTTAGGGAGCCGTGGGCAGTTATCACAGTGCTCGGGTAGCAGTAGCCTATATATAAGTGTGTTTGGACAGATTTTCCACAGTAAAGCTTATTTACAAGCTTGTATCCAACATTGTCTCGGCATTCCTACGGGGTTTAGAAAAAATATTTTTCCTTCCGCTTAACTTTCCATGAATATCCTTGGATACAGTCTAATCAGTGCTCCACATCTAGAGAAAAGCCATCTGAAAGGTGACAATGCTACTGTAGATTTTCCAAGAGTTAGTATGTAGTAAAGCCATAGCAAGTGTAATGCATATAAATAAATATTTCCCTTTATAGTCCCACAGAGAGGAAATTTGTCTCTGCCATTCTGAGTGGCGCACAGGGAGCAATCTGTGGTCAGTCTTGCTCAGTGACCCAGAATGACAAATGGAGTTTCAGACCGCCGAGCTCTGGAGCCTCTCCAAGACGCAAACACCCGGCTCTCTAACCACTAGCCCACCACTCCACTATCAAACAATGACTGGGATGTTTTATTCACACATTCCTTTATTGATTTATTTTGTGGTTTCAAACAACCACCCAAGTGGGGCAAAGCAAAAAAAATATAAACATGTTTGGTTGTACTATACATGGCCTTACACTTCAGGATTTAGAAATCCAATTGGGTGCATGGATGCAGTCCCTCTGCACAGAGAGACACGGTGATACCTGTAATCTTGCCTATTAAAATTACCCAGGCTTTCTTTTACCTGGGTAAACCAAATCCTGGGGCTTTCAGTGTAAAAGGGCATACTGACAGAGATCACTACCAGGTGAACCTTCAAGGTTGACGATGCCCACCCAGTGTCACAGAGACGTAGGAGGAACCTCAGAATTTCCTGCAGGGAACGTTAAACCTGATCCATGCCACAAAGCCCTACCAACACTTGGCATAGTTTTTAATGTAGAGGGAACCCATTTAATCTGTAGTGTTTTGAGGATTGTGGGCTTCAGGTCTCTCACCAACACCGAGCTGAAGGTCACCTTGAGAGGGATGCCATACCGACTGGTCTATCCGGGACAATACACCCCCTCTCACTAGAGGCCGCTACACCTCCCTCTCAAGCAGGTAGAGGAGCATTGGAAAACAGACTTACATAGGCCACTCAGTAGCAACTAGAAGAACCTTCTGAGTCACCGAATTCACCTAGTGAAGAGGGGGCAATATTAGCACAAAGGGCGGAAAAACCTACAGCATCTCACCTGGCCAGGTTCTGGCAAGGTAATCCCTTTCCAATGAATAGCTGGGTTCTACCTAGAAAAAAAAAACAGCTGACAATGTGTTGTGCCCCTCGAGGCAAAGAGATCCATTAGGGCTTTGTCAAACTGATCCCAGATCCTCTGTACCACCCAAGGATGCAAGCTTCATTTCACCAGGTAAAGTCTCTGGTAGAACAAGTTGTCCACCACATAGTTCCTCTGGTCTGGTCGGCACATAGCCCTTCAACCGTCCCCGGTGACAGGGGTGACTTTGTACCCCTGTATTTCTTGCCCCTGAGAAAAAGCAAGAAGTGCCTGAGTACCAAGTAAATGATCCACAGCTCCAGGACATTGATTTGCAACCGCCTCTGTGACCTGAGCCCCATCCCTGGAACGACGTGCTTTCTTACCACCCATCACCTTTCGGGGACTGCGCCGAGGGGGGGCTCCACACTGCAAGTATGTAGCGTCTTTTCAACAATAGGGAAGAGCCAAGCACCTGTGTGCCGGGGTTGAAATGAAAACAATTTACCACTTCCTACAGTAGCTGGTTCCACCAGCCACTTAAACATTTTACCAGCCACTATTTTTCTTTTTTTCTTTGTAACCCAGTACAATCTTTTCATATAAACGGTATGCTTTGGTGAGAGAATTGTAAAAGAAATTTAAGAATTTACAATAAATGTGTATTTATAACAGTATATACACCTAAACCGTGGTGCACTGTTAGAATTAATCTTTTAGCCATTGCTTACTGTACATAAAACTTCCACAAAGCTACAGAATCCTGTCATTAACAAAGCCTTTTCCATACCTTCCTTTCCTCGGCTTCAATATCCTAAATCTGCATCTGATTGTGATTCAGGACATTCCTCCCTTATAAGAACTAGCGCTTAGGGAGCATTCTGGGTATTCTTCTAAATGCATTAATTTTTTCTGAGTTTGTGAAACCCAACTTAGGCTACGTTCACACTGCAGCCTGAAGTGACCCAATTCCGATTTTTTTTTTTTTTTTGCTCATATGCGACCTGTATCTGCTCATTTCATGACAGTCTGAACAACACAGATCAGATTTTTTCAAATGCGACCCGGGCCGCTTGGATATGTGGTCCTGAATCCGATACGTGTGATCTTTACAAATGCGACCTGTCTGTACGGCCGGGTCGGATTCATCCGACCTGTACGTCACTGATACTTATCATTGATACGGTAACAAGCACCTGTTGCAAGCCAATACAGACCCACGGCAACACGTTTACTCAATGCTATGGCATGCCGAAGATGTGTATCTTTACTTGAGAGCGCTAAAGAGAGCCGTTCACAGACGCACATAAAGGTTGCCTTTGTCATTCGAAAATTGTGAATGTGAATATCAGTAAAGCCGCTCACATCGCTATCCCACCATTCCTGGCTTCGACTCCGCACCCACACGTTTCTCTGTATGGACGTTACTGCCCCACAAAACGCCATTGCCAAAAAATGTGTCTCTTTCTTTTCAATCTTCTTAAAAAGATTGCATTGGTAAAGTGCTGGCTCCGGCTGGAGAAGAACTTAAAGAACGCAAGATACGCTGCAGCATTACGATCCATGTTTACTTCCGCAAACACAGAGCACGCTTGCTATGTGTGACGTCATCGCGTCCTCAACTGCGCATGCGGGAGACTTAAGTTGTATGAATTCAGTTCACACAGGAGATCACATACAAGTCGCATATATTTGGAAGTGTAAACGGACACGCAAAAAAATCAGATTTCCCAAAAAAATCGGAATTGAATATCAAGGCCTGCAGTGTGAACGTAGCCTTAGTGTCTTCAAAATATATAAAAATTAATAACACCTGTTCTTCTAAGTCCACCTGTTTAAATACATTCATATTTTTCATATAACTGCTGTCCTGACAATTATCACAACTCCACAGAATTTATACAGAAAAAAAATTCTGCACTTCGTATCAACATCAGATGTAAATCAGGGTTTCCATGCAGTGGTAAATTAAATTTACTACCTTTTGCTCAAATTAAGGCCATTAAAATTTTTCAGAACTGTGGCTCCATTTTCTTCTCTCAGATGGAGAGACGGAAGCTGGTTGCTCATACAAAGCTGTATTTTCAGATAGTAATAGAAAGTAAAGTGGAAGAAAAATGTCATTCAAATTTTCTGCGACCTTTTTAAAATATCGCAAAAAACGAAAATGCGAATCAGACGTGTTTCCATCTACTGGTTTGTAGCAAATTAACCAGGCGACACGAGGCGTTCTATCGTCTTATGTTGACGTTATGCTGTGATAAACAGGAAGTAGAGGATGCTAACTAGCAAGGACCACATGGAGTCAGGTTTGAATTAATGTGTTGCTATTTTTTTTTTTGACTGATGAGACTTAAGAAATGCTTGAGTCACTTTGTCGGTCGCCATGTTTCTGAGCATTAAGGGAACATTCAGGAAGACCCTGGCAGCAGAAACAGCTGATCAGTCATGTGAGGTAAATGTCCGCTACGATAGAACTGATTCGACAAATGTTTCTATCCCCTCTTTAGCAAATTTACAGTTTTTTCAAAAAAGTAAAAATCACCTCAAGCGAGTGTAAAAACTTTCTTGCGAACCAGTGTGATATTTCAACATATGCATTAAACAAGCATTGATGGAAACACGGCTTGTGTGTGTCTGTGTGAGAGGGAGTGTGTTTCGCTGTCCATATTTTCTCTCTTCTCTCTGGCTGTCTCTCCTTTCCTCTACCATCTCACTTGCTACAGCATGCTCTCTCTCAATCTGACAATAATATTAAATGGTATCAGCTGATGAATGCTATACTTGTACAGATAAATGTTTTACCACTTTTTCTTAGAATTGCAGTGGATTTTTAATTTTGGGGCATGCTCACACATGTTATTTGCATTGCAGGTGATGTTATTGAATGTTAGTTGCTTGATGTTCTTCCAGCTGATTATTTAATTTGAGCATTTGCCCAGTTATCAATATTCTATTGGGAACATTGGTTTGTGAAATTTGAATGTCATTACATTTTGTTTATATTCTTAAAAAATTCTTCTGCAAATGCGTTTGGTATATTTATTTGTGTGAGGTCTTAGTCAAGACAAAGTCACAATGACACCTTCAACTAAGTGGGATAAAGTTTAGACAGAGATGAGAGATGGGCCATCATCATACATGGGTCAGTGCTGTGAATCCACCGCTCCCCCCAAACAGGCTGCTCCTCAATTTTGTGTTGGTAGTAAAAAATATTGTAGAGGTAATAAAAAAAAGGTAGTAAATTCAGCTCCGCAATTCCTGTATAAACCCTGTAAATGCACTCTCCTTCTATTGTGTCCTGTATGCGCCCATACAGGCGTATGATGGTTAATTTAAAAGGATTGGGTTTGACATAAAGCTTTAGATATTATTCTGTTGGTAGAAAAGTGGGGAATAGGAGTCATAACACTGGAAAGTGTCCCAAGTCTATACCAGCTGTTGTGTTAGCTGGATGCTAACTTTGGAAGGGGTTGCCTGAACTGAGCCATGTTTGATATGAACATGTGCAGCAATGCAGGCGTTTTAGTTCAGCACAAATGACTTTTAAATTGTCACTCTTACATGGCCGCGGAAACATTTTGAGAAGAATATTCTTTCTCTGTGCTCAGGCACCAGGATTTTAGAAAACAAAAACTGCGTGAGCATGGATTGCCAGTTTGGCCAGTTCTTGTGACAGAAACAAGCAACCAGCTTTATCACCTCTACCATGTAAACAGTGTAAATCAACAATTCCAAAGTCACTTATATTAAAGGTGCATTGTGCAAGAATCATGATTTTTGCTGATGTTGAAAAGACACCAGTGTCGTGCACATGCATGGGAGAAGAGGAGAAGAACCTTTAGGACTTCACAGGTTTTTTTTCTTAGAGGTGTAATGTGTTCTGAGGTAAGAAAGTTAGAAATATAATTTTGTCATATAATATTACATAGAAATAATATTTTATTTTGAACAGAAATGTGTCACATTGAGTTAATAGTAATTTTTAGGGGAAAAACATAGCTCCCCTTTTAGTTGGTCAATAACAGAGGAGGCGGACTGGCCATCGGAGCACCGGGTGGCCTGGTCTGTTGGCCCGGTCCAGTCTGCTCAGCGATCTCAAAGGTTTGGGTTGCTCTTGATGACAAACAATCTATGCCTTTATGCACTGGCCGGGTCTCTGCCAGACAGATCGCAGTTCTGAGAAGGAAAGAACAGACACACACCCTTCCCTATCCTCTGAGGAGGATGATGCTCTCTGTCATGGTAGTGCTGTTACCAGCAACGTTTCAGACCACTGCTCCACTGATTTATTCATTTTCAAAAGAGCAACTTCTCGTCTTTTTTTTTCTGTTTTATTGCCGACTTCACCGTGAAAGCACTATTTGTTCTCCAGATACATGAGGTGATTGCCTTTAGACTGCAGTCAGTCTATCAGACCCCGCTGTCTGTGAGACCACTGTCTCTGCTGGCTGCAAACCCCGCTCTGACTGCAGGCAGGTCTAAGCTTCATAGCGTGGTTTGCAGCCAGAATGAAACAGCATTAGCTGTCTGTGAGACTGAAGCGGAAAGGGAATCAAGGCTTTCTCAGGTCGCCAATAATTTCAGAAAAAAGATGAGCAAGCCAGCGCATGAACGCCATGGATTATCAAGTAGTTGGTTGCCGATGAGGCATAATTGACTGGATTAGCTATTTTTGCTGAATGCGGGTTCCTGACGCAGCAGATAGAAATTTTGTCCAAAGTGAAAGATCTCTGTCACAGCATCTTGTTTTTTTGGCAAAAAGAAATAAAAGCTGTTGATCCCTTTTCATTCCCAGGGCAGAACGGAGCTCCCTCCATTGCTTGAAAATTGCAGTGATATTTACTCTGGTTTACTGATGTATAACCTGTCAACACAGGATGCGTTTATATCTAGATCAGACGATTTGATGACCTGGTGAAGACCCTACAGATTTTTTTTACTCTTGTGTGGGGTCTGAGATGAGGTTGTTGCTCTGTTTTTTTTTTTTTTTTTTTTGTGGTCCATCTCTAAACAGTTCTCTAATGCCTCAGTGGCAGCGGAGACTCTCAACAAAGTAACAGTTGAGCAACAGTTAAACCTAATCAATTAAATCGATTTATCGCCCAGCCCTAGGGTAAGCAGGCAGTAAGTACTGGTGTTTTGTATCAAAGTGTAGGGAAAATTATTTGCTAAGCTGTGTTGCAAACCAAAAAAACGAGCTCCGAAATCCAGTCTCCTTCAGCGCGGTTTGGTGCCGCGCCGCCGGTGACAAACACCACCTAAATGTGATCACCATCAGACTTCTGTCTGAACATTCAAGACTCCAAATTAACCCTTTGCATATGGACATATCCGCTGTCTGATATTGTCTGACAGCTTTCACTGTCAGATCAAGGGCTGTTATTAGGAAGTTAAGTATTGAGGCACTGTTGGTGGCATTATATTCCTGAGATTTCAGTTTGTGTATTTTTTCTGCAGCAGTGCAGTATGTATGCTTCCAATTATGGTTGTTAGTGAAAAGTTGATGATATTGTGGTTTTAGCCCTGTTCAAGTGGCTGGTTTGTGTCACATAACAAACAGGAACCAATATTTCATAATTGGATCAAAAGCCTGTGGAACTAGTAGTATGTTTGTAAACAGACTCTGAAATGAGCTGGTGGTTTATTTGATTTTAAGCTGGGGACAATAACTGTCACAGCATTGGGAAAGCTGTTTTTAAGTCTATTAGTTTTTGATCCAATCCTATTGCTGCATAAACCACATGCAGATCTGGTAGACAGCATCCCACAATCCCCTGTGCTGTCCCCACCACTCATGCTAAATTCCTTTTCTCCTGTGCCGTGCAGCTCCCATACCACACTATCACACCAGGACTCAGAATGTTTTCAGCTGTGGGCCTATAAATGTTTATGAGCAGTTGAGTATAAGGTCAAGTCTGTTTCGGTTTCCTGAGAAAGAAGTGCTGTTATTGGGTCTTCACCAGGTCATGAAATTGTCTGATCTAGATATAAACGCATCCTGTGTTGACAGGTTATACATCAGTAACAACTGAACTCTCGGGACTCTCATTGTGCTAAAGCCAATATCAGATAAAGATGAAACAGTTGGATTTTCATGTGAGAAATGGCTATTTCTGTTGTAGTACAGCTGTGTCATTCGTTTGTGCTTCAGATCTCCAAGGAGAAGAAGATCGAGATCTTCATCTCGCTCCAGGTGGTCAAGGCACAGACGCTCTCGCTCCAGAGAACGGCGCTGGAGACCTCGCACGGGTTCAGAAGATGGGAGTGAAAGGGAGAAGGACAGAGAACGCAGACAGAAAGGTCTTCCGAGCATAAAGAGCCAAACTCTGAGCGGTATGTACCAATACAGAGACTAATATATTATACACCATTGTGTGAGTCACAAATGTGCCACATTTTGTTATAGTATTACCATTAAGAAGCCTTGAAAATGAAGGTAGTTATTACTATTTTACTACTAGTTGGGTATAAAGGATTTTGCCATGAGTCTTAAAGTACCAAATATCATGTGTAAAAGTGGCTCATGATGAGAGAAACCCATTTGTGATTTATAAACACATGTTCCTCATTTATTAAAGCTAGACTACGGTTGACTAATGTATGCGTATTGGTATAAAAAGACGAGCACAGTTCATATGATGCATTCAGCACTTTCCATTCTCATTGAGCTGTTCCTGGGTTATTGTATAAAGTACAACTGGAAATGCACCTACTCTTAACACAAAATGTATTATTTTTGTATGTATTTATTCATTTTTTGCCTAGTCACACAAAACCCCATTGGAATTTTTTTTAAAACATGCAGTATTCAGAAAAGTTTTCATAAAATAATTTCTCATATTAACATTTCAATTTAAATGTCATAAAAAATGTAAACATAGCAAATTTGTGTGTTTCTTTAGTGCACTAGATATACAAAGGACATCATCTGGCCTTGCCCACAAATCAGCTGCATACCGTTTGAGTAAATTCTTGTTTGATCCTGTGAAAACTCAAATGTAATTCACGTAATATATTACCAGGAAAACAACAGCAGAAAAATAACAATGTAAAGATTATGCCTGTGTCAGCGCAACAGCAAACAGGCTTATATCAAAGGCAACCGGAAAATACCAGAAAATCCGTTTTTCTGAAAACCTTTCAACACCTATCCAGAATTTTGCATCTCATTGTGAAGTCCTTGGTGTTGCAGAACACTTTCTTTTTCAAACCCAAGAATTGTCCTGTTTGTTGAGCCATCTACTGCAAAGCTATGTTGACTGCCTACTATTTTCTTTTTTGCAAGTGACTATTATCGGCATTTCAAGCACATCTTCCTATTTTAAGGCCATTAGTAAGCTATTCAGATTGATGGTGTAATGTCAGCTGTGCTCTTCAAAATCTCTGTGATATTTTTTCTTTAAACTTTGAATTGATTAAACCTTAAATCGTACAAAGCTCTTTGCAAAGAATTCATGCATCAGATCAGTTTCCACAATAATCTAAAAACAATCTAAAATGTTGCTACAGAATTAAATGAAGTTGTCAAAAGTTACATCACTGCAAAATCTTTTGCCCAAAATCTATATTTGCAATTAGTTTATCATCTTTCCTTTGCTTCTAGTTTGCAGTACCACGCTTTGGGTTGGGCAGCTTGACAAGAAAACTCATCAATCTGATGTAATGTGCCTTTTGGAAGAGTTTGGTCAGATTGATTCCATCAACGTAAGTCTGGACACTTTGTGTTAAACACACGTTTTACCTCCTATGACTAACGGCTAATGTTAACTTTGCTTTTACTTTGAACTATTACTTGTGTGCTCAGATGATTCCTCCAAGAGGCTGTGCTTATATAGTCATGGTTCACCGACAAGATGCTAACACAGCCTTAAAAAAGCTCAGTAGAGGGTCAAACAAAGTCAACCAGAAACCTACAAAGGTATGTGCTTTACTCATTTAGATTTGTTGTCCTTTACATGTTAAACTTTTTTTTTTTTTGTATAAGATCATTGAGCCTTATTTAATTCTCTCCCAGATTGCTTGGGCTTTAAACAAAGGTATAAAGTCAGCACACAAAAAGTTCTGGGATGTGGAGCAGGGAGTTACTTACATTCCTTGGAGCAAAGTCAAAGTTGAAGAGTTGGAGAGCTATCAGGAGGGCGGCATGCTGGATCCAGACACACTAAATCCAGGTAAGTGCGTGTTTTCCTTCAGTATGAGCTAATTTCCTATATCAAAAGATTTTAAGATGCATGTTTCCTAACTTTGTCATTACATGTATTTAAAATACCAGAGTGGAATAATACCAGGGTGGTTGACGGCCAAGCTGTAAATGGAGCAATGGAAACAGTACCAGACGTGACAGTCAGTGCTCATGTTCAGGTAACGTTTTTGCAGTCTTTAAACACTTTCTTGCTATTACTAAAACTGTTCTTTCCTGTTTTTGGATTAACGGTTTTCTTTAGAGAAAAAAAATGTCTTATTGAGATAAAGACAATAATAAGACATTGTTGCATACGTGTGGTGGAGCCTATCTGAATTTTTTATTATTATTATTATCATTATTTAGAGTTGGTTATTTTCAAATCAAAATGTAAAGTAATAAGTGAAGGGGTAAAAACATTAAATATGACGTGTTAATAAAAGTCTGCTGGGCGTAAAGCAGTTCTGTCTGTAGTTTTTCAGCTACTGTGGGAAACAATTATTTTCTTTTTCGTTTGCTATGAGAATTTTAAGAAACTGACAACAAAATGTTAAGACTGATCACATCAATGGCTAGAATACTTGCCTCTCTTGTTTAGTTAATATTATCACATTATCCTTTATTTTTTGCACAAATAAAAAAAAATTATACATTATGTGGGAGGATAACATTTACAAAATTGTTTTTATCATTTTCTGCTGGATTTGATGCATTTATCTAAACCTTGTTTAATATGGAGAATAAGCTAAATGATAATGCAAACTCTTAAATTAGTATTTGTCATGGATTACATATAGTATTTATTTACCAAGACTTTTAAATCTCTAATGACTTGACCTCTTTAGATTTAAATATTATTATTTCTGGGAAGTGTAAGCTGTAACACATTAACTTGCCCTGGACTACTTAGTAATGCTATAGAAGAATATTGAATTAACTTTTAGTTTAAAAAAAAAACAAAAAACGTATACTATTGTTTAACCAATTTAAACATGTAATTATTGACTTTGTCGGTGCCTCTGCAGGTATTGCATGTTTTCACTTGTGGATTAGGTTCATATTTGTATAGAAGTAAATTTAGGGTTCAGATATTATTTTATTCACCTTTACGTGTTTGGCTTTTTTTAAGGCTCATATTCAAATATGAGCAGGCCACAGCTCCAGGTCAGATCACCAGGTCACCCCTACCTCAATGCCAACCTACTCTATTCTACAAATTTAACTCTGTAGCCATAAAATAACTATTGTGCACCCATCTATTTGAACCTATTACACATCAATTTATTGCTCATGTGATTGATTATCGCAGTTATTTAAATTCGGAGAAAAACTTTGGATCATACCCTGTTTTGATTCAATTTGGTTCTTATCCCCTGCTGGGCTTGTTGACCCGAGAAATACGGTTTCAAAGAAATGACTTTAATTCACTGGATGTCACACCGGGTCGGACATGTCTTCCTGATGAGTACCAGTTCAAACATGACCGGTACAAACTGTCTTGTATCAGATGCCTCTATCTTGTAAAGAAAAAGGATGAGTATGAAGCAACATCTTTGAAGGTGTGAAACCGAATACAGAACGATGACAGCACCCATGGGAAAGGGACAAAAGATTAAAATTTACTGTGCACTGTTAAGGCTTTTTATCATTAATCCTTCTATATTCTTATTCTTATTATTCTATTCTCTTTCCCTGAAATATCACTTGTATAATTGTCTTTCTCTTAATTTCTTGTAAAATCCACAGCTTTAGAAACTACATGTTGCCAAGCTGTTTAACAGTGGTCTGTTTTCTTTATATCCTCACCCATTCCATTTTTTAAAAACCAATTTGTAACTATTTGCATATCAAGTTCTTCACATATCTGCTTTACTTAAAGCAGCAATAAGCAAAATTTCACTGCGAGGTGCGCTGTTGAGCACAGTCTGTAGACCCAAACAAGATGTGTAGCAAGCCAAGCCTATCTCTCTATCTTCAAAATTGAATCACCAGACCAGTTATCCGTTTCTATTTTACACTTTATGTCAAAAAAGCCCTGAATATTTGCAAGGATCATGTTGGGCAGCTGAAAAGCCCGCCAGGCTGCATTACACAATGCTAACTGTGTTAGCTTGGCTACCATCTGCCCGCCTCACATAACGGTAACGCCGGGCCCATTGCTGGTCAAATGGCAACAATTTACCCACATGCCACAATTGTAGCAATGAATTGAATCTATCAACATAGCAACACAAGTCTAACAAGACTAACATCGACAAAAACAAACATTTGACTTCATGCTGTTACTCATGTGTTCGGAGGAGAAAAGCCAGCTCCAAGTCAAACTGGAGCTGCTTCTGCTCTAGAAATGCTCTCCACATTGGAACGACGATCTCAAGATACCTTTAGTTCTTCACAAAGCAATTTTTGTTCTTAATATCTAAAATAACAAAATTTCACTTATTGCTCCTTTCGAGTAGCATATTCTCGTCTTTCCCATTAGAAGTATGGCCGATAGAAATTGGCCTCGGTGTCGCATCATTTCTTACGCAGGGGAATAGGAAATCATTGATTACCAATTAAAGGTTTCTACTTGCTATAACTTTAAATTGTAGTAAAGTTTATTCCCATTTATTTTATGGGAATTGTAAAGGGTGTCACTTTGTGGCATTGAACATTTTTGTTCTGTCTTTTGGAGTTTGTTTTTGAAAGCTAAACACAATAATTGTTTTTTTATGTAATATTTTTAATACATTTTCTTATATACTATTTATGAAAGTAGGCTGACAGGAACTGGGCTAAGAGAATAGGGTAAGACATGCAGCAAAAGTCCATGGGCCGGAGTCAACGGCCATGTTGAGAACTAAGGCCTCCATAAATGGGTTACACATGCTCCCGCTAGTTATTGTTTTTAAAGTGGTAAGAGAATTAGTCAAAATTATTTTACTTATCTTCTATTTAAAGCCAACTCGCCTAAACAGGACATTCTTAATACTTGTAATGGTAGTATTTTTGCAGGATTGAGTTAAAGTGCCATCTCCATTTCACATATCATATTTATATTTAGCAAATTCAATTTTAATCCTCTTTGCAAAAATTCAGATAGGCTCCTCTGCTTGTAGCTCTCACCTTCAAAAGTGCTTATATTTCATTCCTTATTTCTTTCTCTTTAAATCTCTGCTTATCTACTCAGTAATCTTGTATTGTAACATCTTATCTAAATAAAACTGGTAATTAAAAACTTTCACTATTGTTGTATGTGTGAAGGGAAGCATTTCTGTTGTACTTTCTGTGCGCGGTACCCAAGCGTTATTTAGAATGAGAACTTTTTCATTGGCAGTGGGTTTTATGACAAAATGCTGAAAGATGTGTGCTTAATTTTAATTGTGAATTACATAACAAATATACTACTTGGTTAATATCCATCCATAGATGGTTAAATGTGATGAATATAAATGTATCTGAATTTTAAATTTAGTAGCGTGCAGACAGTGAGCATCCAGTGACTTGAAAAAGTAAATTTCTATTTACAAAGTAAAATTGTATTGCAAGTTTGTTTAGGAAGCATCATTTAATACAATTCAAATGGGCCCCTAAAGTCATCTTGTGAACTTGACAGATTGGGTTAATGACCAGAAAGTTACCTAAATAAAATTTGTCAGTAGCATTGATCCGTAGATTGCAATAATCTCCGTACCTCACCCGAATAAAAAGTTGTTCATCGTCCCATGGTGGAACGTTTTTTTGACTGTTGGCTATCGCTGGGACATAAAGGTCTGACTGGGAAGAGGAGATTCATATTGGAAAAATCAGGTAAGCCGACAAAATTGTTGCCAGGCCTTCCACTTGTTAGTGGGTACCTTAATAGTGTTTTTATGAAATTTTATATTCCATAATAATAAAGAGCCCGACAAATTTTTCCCCCCTGAAAAAGGTCAACTGCAGCTTAACACTTGATGTCTGAAGCTGTTTTGGTGACTTGAAAAATACAGTTTTTATTTACAATGAGCAGGGAGCCAGGCGGGGCTTTGTGGGTCGTGCTGTTGCTTTTCAGCAACAAGGTCCTGGTTTTAAAACCCACCCCTCCCATCATATGGATTGGGCTCCAAATATGACTGCAAAGTATGTCAAAATGATCATTTGCAGCCATGGCAATACTTAAACCAGTAAAATAAGAAGTTAGTTTTATGCTACTAAGGGCCTTTACTATAAAGCAGGGTTAACATTTCAGTTTCCTTTGAGAGATCCGGCTTAAATAACACTGAAGATTGTGCTTAAGCAGTACTGCGCAGTTGGTTATCAACTCGGTAAGTAACCCAGGGTTATTGACCCTGGATATGTGCGGATTGATGCAAAACAGATGGAGTTGGAATGAAGTGACCAGAGGCAGGAAGAAAGCTGGCCAAATGAGTGGTAAATGCACAAATTAATCAGTGTTTCGGTATCAGACAAATTATTAAAGATTGAATGTGTAACATTTTGTCACTGCAAACTTGATTTCATTAGACACTGAAAGTTTGAATCTTAATCTCTGTGCAACAATCATGTCTGTTTACTTCCTCTTTGCACTGAATGTTCTGATAGGATCTGCAGACTGAATTGTCTAAGCTCGCGACTGTTTAATTCTTGATTTAAAACATGTTACGGTTGGTTTGTGATATCAAACCATTTTTAAAAAGACAAGCAATACGGGTATATACATAAATCTACAGACATCGTACTTTGTGCATTGAAAACCTTGGTTTTGTGTACTAATGGTCTGGACACGTTTTCAGATGAGGCATTCCACTGTTTATTATTTTTCTCTTGGAAAATGAATTTGCTTTTTGGAGGCCTTAATATATTTTAAACCTCACCAAACTTGACCCAATATAGTCCCCATGACAAAAATGTACGTCTTTTAATGGAATTGAAAATGGGCGTGGCCTAACTGCTCTACAGTGACCCTAACGTGAGATAAGCAACTGGTAAGTCAGAGGTTTAAAGTTTCTTACATAAGTAGATCTCTCCAAATCAAGAAAAAAAGTCTCTTGAAAATATGCCCTAAAACAAACAGCAAATCGGCCATTATGGGGTCAAAGTATCCTTTCCTTGCTATTTTACATTTTCATGCATGTCAAACTTGAACGAACTCCTCATGGGCGCTGGGGATTAAAAGTTATCAAAAAAAGTGTTTTTCATACATGTTGAAGGGGTGGGGGCCAGGCCTCAAACTTGACCTTCTCACTAGAAAAGTCCAAATGCTGTAATTTACGCATGGAAGGGCAGGATTAAACTACATTTGGTATGATTAGTCTCTGTCAGGTGACCAACGATCCTATGTGGTCAAATGCTGACTTTAAAGCCATGCCTCCTGAGAACAGGAGGTAACCTTTTGCTTGGAAATGTCCTTCTCTGGCCCTCTTGACATAACGTGAAATTGTAAGAAGACAGTAAATTGGTCTCACTTGGTTTCCGACACACAGTTTTCACTAGAGTGTGGTTGTGGTTGCGTGGCAAAGTGTGGTGTCACACCGTGGGCATACGTTTGGGTCTAATTCCCACATAGATCATTGCATCTGCACCAGAATCAATATAAATACTTAATACTTTTCGTCCAACACCACACAGGAATTCAGGCCACCATTTGGTGTGGGTGGCCCAATTCCTCCACAGCATTAACCGGACTCTTTGATTCTGCAGAGCTCCTCAAATCCATCTAGGATTGCTCCACTGGAGATATATTTCAGAATGAGGGGCCTTATCAAAAACCCTTGCATATGATTGTATAAACCTCAAATTGGAACCGAAACCATTGTTTCCACTAACAAAAGCCTTCAAAGCTATTTTCTGCTTTTCTTTTAAATAATTAACGTTCAGTAGATTGGACAACACTGATGAAATAGCAGTATCAATGTTACCGGGTGACCAGTTTTCTCTAATGAAAACCAGGGACGTCTTTTGATTTTGCTAAACGGGCGGGCGCATATTCTCTGTTGGGGGCTGGTTTGTTTTGCCTGATCTGCAACTCCAGCGGGCCAGGGAAGGCCCGTTCGGCTCAGCTCATCTGCTAAGTTGGGACAATGGCAGAACCGGGTAAATGCCTCTTGCTGCGTTAAATTTTTTTGCTCCATCGTGATACACTGAAATCGTGGACAGCTTTTGCCGGGCACAGGTCTTCCAAAACAGAGATTTGGGGACGTCTGGTCACCCTTGCTTCCTCGCTGCGAGCCGCCATTGTCTGAATCCAAACAGTTGCTTCTCTGAAACGTTACGTTTACGAAAATCTTGCCCAGCGATCCTGATTGGCTCGTCCATTTTCTGTGGTATTGAAATCCCTTCCAATGGCAGCGATTCCAGATGGATGAGTGGACGCCGTGGGGAGCTCGTTGGAACTACATCCATCTGGCGAGAGTCAGATTACCACAGCATAACGTGGCAGCACAAAAATAATCAGCTTTAAGCCATGCTTTGACTGAGGATTATGAAATTCGGTACATATATTCAACTTCTCAGGAACTACAATAAAGTTTCTTGGAGCCACGCTCCAAACCTCAAGAGGAAGTTGGCCATTTTGGATTGAACCCGCTATTATTTTTTGTCATGTTTGAGCAAACACCTAGAACTTTTGACTTTCACACTTCAAAGTAAATTAGTATACTCTTAAGACATTGCAGGTCAAAAGTTATCAAAATGTTTTTGCTGCATGAAAGCATGTGGGCAGGGCCACACCTCAAAATCTGAGTTCTTGCCATAAAAGACAAATCTGTAATAACTTTCACACAACTTGTACTGTACAAATTTAAAGCAGAATGTCATCACAGAACAAGTAGATGTTGAATTCTCCTCTGAACAGTAATTGCAGTACAGTTTGGGTGTG
Organism: Fundulus heteroclitus; assembly: GCF_011125445.2. NCBI lineage: Eukaryota > Metazoa > Chordata > Actinopteri > Cyprinodontiformes > Fundulidae > Fundulus > Fundulus heteroclitus. The sequence continues at coordinate 32,185,113 of NC_046378.1, forward strand.
GTGGGGCAGCGAATTTACATAGCTCACCGTTTGCATACTTTTGGCTCTACATGACACACGAAGGTTCTGAATTACTCCAAACTTAATGTTTGTCAACCCCCAAACTGCTCCATTGGACAACATTGGAATTCGGAATAACGGTGCCCCTTAAAATATTTTAAAAGCTATATCTTCCTGATACATAATTGTTTTGGCCTCAATCGTGCTCGATAGTGGATAACTGATCAACACATTGGCATGGTTCAATGATGACATCACTTTAGTCCCACCCACTTAAAATCGGAGCTACAGGTTTTTTTTATTACAGTCTGTCGAGGTCTCAAGCTTTGTGTAAGAACATATAAATTCAAGTATCAAACAGGAAGTCTTCATTAATCCTTTGCCGCCAAGCAGGAAGTGACATCATCTCCCATCAGGAAGTTTTGATCTCTGTCAAAATTTAAAGACATCTTAAGGGAGTTTACCTGAAATGTACTTTCACGAAGTTTTCGGCAATTGTTTACACTTCCATCTAATGGCAATGTGTGAGATCAAGCTGTGGGCTCGCTGGAGGTGAGGAGGCAGTGATGATGATCTCCCCCGATTGCAACGCAGGCTGAAGTGGCGCTAAACTGTAAGGGTTTTGTTTAAGTTTTCTAATCTGTAAAGTTTTGGCACAGGAAGATTGATCCTACAAAGTTATTTCTTATGAAGATTTTCTGGTAGCTTTAACTCTGAGAAGTAAAAAAAGGAGACTGTTCTATCCTTTTCATGTTTTTAAATTTCTCAGAACACGATCTCTAATCGAGATAAGTTAACATGGAAACACACAAGAAATGTGCCAGTTTTGTGATTCTGAAAATGTGCAAAATTAGTCAAACAGAACAGATTTTAGTCGTAGCTGTGACCAGTTATTATTGAGGACTTTTATACTTAGCTTAAAATATTTGAAAATAAAAAACTGCCACTTGTGGCATAGTTTATTAGTTATAAAGAAATGTCAGATTCATCGTTTTATCATTCTTGTTCCAGACACCTATGTCTTGGCATTATGTAAGACTTGATTTAGCTGTTGAGCCATGAATGGTTCCACTCCCAATCTGTCATTCAGTACTGCTGATATATTTAAAAAATTTTTATTGCTTATAAATTTTAATTATTTCATTTTTACACCCCAACTTTGAAGCTTTCACCTCAAGTTTTAGAACTATTTTATTTATGTATTTATTTTTGGCTGCCTGAATTTACATCAAACATGGAAGCAAAAGACCAGTGCTTCTGAGAAAAACAGTCATCTTCACAGTCTCTAAATAACCACAATCACAGGAGATATATTCAGTGAATGCATTCACTAAAGACTGAGCATAATTATACATACTAATATATAATTAAATTAAATGTTAGAAATTATACTAATTTCTAACATTTACTCGGTTGTCAGGTTTACACTCCCCTGTTAAAATACCAGTGTCCATATTCACAAAGAATCCTAAAACAAAAGTAGCTCTTAGTGATGTAATTTTAGGATAAATCTTAGAATTTCCTCAATTCTATGATCTTTCTTAGAATTTTACCTCAGTAAGAAAAGTTATTCACAAAGCATCCAAGGCCTTCAGAGAGCTCTTAAAATGACAAAATGTTAGTAATGAGGACATTTAGCGAGCCTCAGCTTAACAAGAGAAGACGCTGGAAACAGAGAGCTGATTTGCTCACATCCACCATCTAAACAGTGCAGGAAATGAGCACATAAATTTCTTTAACTGTCATACAATTATTAATATCTAGTTGAGATAAACTTTATCATCCCCATAGAGGGAAATTAATTAGGTTCAGCGTAATTTTGAGGGTAAGTGCATAATAGGAAAAATATTAAATAGTCATGAATAAAAAGGGTGGAAGTTTGTAAAGAATACATATTAAAGAGGTGAGAAAGTATTTTCTTTATTGCACGATAATGTTAGTAGCCTAAATGGTCGTCTAGAAGTTCGCTTGTGATACCATCTCCTCGGTTTTAATTGCTGCACGGAGCACTTCTCATCAGGCTTATGCGTAAAAGCAGAGAAAAAGAAGCACTGATCTGCGGCAATATGCTTCAAAGTCCATGTATTTCCGCCGTGATCCAGGGACAAATTTACTTTTTAACCTATTCTCCCAAAGCTGTGAGGTTAGTTCCCCCCTCCATTTTATGTTGGTCGTTTTGCAAAATGCAATCGCTTCTTAAAGCGATTGCATTTTGCTGGGATTACTGGGGGGAAAATGCTCACATGTGTATTTGCATTAATATGAAACAGATGAAGTAGCAAAATGACTGCAGAGTAAAAATAAATAAGCAAATCTAAATAATGAGGATGTAAATAAGGTGTGTTCAAACATTTGGATGCTGTTTGACAATTTTCCTAAGTTTCATCATCAGGACACATTTCTTTCTCCAGTCTAATCAAATAATTTCTCTCCTTTGATTACTAGGAGCATTTCTGTTTCTTGTACTATGAACCAATCACAGGTGTTGAAAGACAATGTTACGCCTAGGAACAGAGTTAACCACACCTCCTCAATAAGATAAAAAAAAGTCTCTCCTTTCTTTCCTCAATCGCTCTGAGCAGCTTTTTGAATCGCTTTTAAGCGAAGACTCTTAGCAATTCTTAGGCTATGATAGGAGCTCTCTTAGAGGACTCTGAGAATATTTATGAATATAGGCGCTGGTTTTTGATGTAAAAAAGAGACCCTGACAAATTACTTTAAGACTTTTCCATCCTTGATGTGATACCCATCTTGTACAGTTAAAGTGATAGAGCATCCTTTGTAACGTAAAACTGTTTACATTTTTGGCTTGTATATACACCATTAAGCTAATACCTTTTGGAACATTTTAGATTCAATATCAGCATGTCTTTGGCCCAGACTTACCATCAATCTTAGTTACTCATTTCTGAAATGAAGTTCAGCTGTCTGAGATATTTTTCCTGACATTTCCTTATTTGCTTCCTTGAGCTGAAGCCACAGTTTAGAGAGGTCACAAATAATATGAATAATCTAGTTCTACAAAGGTATCAGTCTGGAGAGTTATTTACAATAGCATTGATAACTTTAATAACTGGAGAACATGTATAACAGTATGAAATTCGGCGCACAAAGCTGAAAAGGTGTGAGTGTTCAAGGTTGCATACAAACCTGACTCTGTTACACCAGCTCCTTGAGCAGAAATGGGCAAAAAATGTCATTAAACTTTTATGAGAAGCTGGCTTTGTTCTGACTTTGAAGAAAGGTTGAAAATGGTTTCATAAAGACATTTAGAAAATAAAAAAGGGTTACATTAAATGGCTTAGAACCAGAAATTAGTGCTATTTATTGTCAGCCAGTGAGGAAAAAAAAGGTTGTCTTTTTATAGTCTGTTTGAACTGTATGTTGCATGGAAAAGTGTTAAAAACTCATGGTCTAGTTTTGAGTTGACCAAAAGCTGGAATCTTCTTGCGGTGTGGATACTTTTAGAAGCAAATGTGTAACTCAGTACTCTTACATATCTACATGATCATCATGATCATCCACTTATGCACAATACCTAGTAAAAGTTATCTTTGGATGATATTTTTTTGGCACTTGGTTTGTCATGTCATCTCAAATGGTGTTTACATATAGATATTTGTGCATGTTAATGTCTCATGGTTTCTGTTTTTCAAAGCTGTCTTATGGGAAGTATGTCGGTTGGATTTGTTAGGCAGAATGTCTGAAAGGAGAGAGAACTGATCATACCTTACAGTTTTAGACTTCTGATGTTGTCGAGTTCAGTGTGAGACCATTGTAACTTTCTGAAAAAAGTTTTTGAGCCAACTGCAGTTTGCCTTCTGATCTCATGTCTCGGGCGGAAATCGTTTGGGGAGAAAAACCATTCAAAATGCTCTGCTCAGAGCAGTATGGTGATTGGAGTACATGTGCAATCTCAGCACCACGTCTGTGCTAGGACACATTACTGTCTGATGCCAGGTCTAGTTTAGATTTATTAATTTTTTATTTAAAGTTAGCTACCTTTATAGTAAGAACCCAGTTTTCAAGATTCCCTGGACCAGCTGGATGGAGCTAAAACTCTGAGCTTTCTGCTCATAACTTTTTGGTTCACTATCAAAGAATAAGTCCAGATCCATGTGTAGACTCAGCTTTTATATATATATATATATATATAGTATATACATTGTATATAATTTTTTTTTTTTTATTTGTGGACACCAGAAGAGCAAAGGGGCTTTTTTTGGAGGCACCTCAGGTGAGTTGGTTGCGCTTCACTGTGGATCAGGACACTTCAAAAGGAATGCAGCTACATTTATAAAATCCCCAGCTAACATGGTCTTAGAGTCTAAGTGACTGTGTCCTCAAAATTTCCACTTGTAATTGCCGTATTTGCATTCTTGAGTGAAAACAACTGAATTTACACTTCTAAATGCAAACTGGGGTAAATCCGATTACTTTCTCATTATTCATTGTTTTTGTTTAGCCTTTTCTAGTAATATCTCCATACCAACATGCCTGTGCAAATTTCAGTTATCTGGGTTATCGCAACAGCAAACAGGCTCATTTAAGCCTGTTTGCTTCCCATGGTAACAGTTTCCTTGGTCTTATAGAGATCTCACTGTCTACTGCTATACTTCCTCTGATACAAACACATCAATCCTGAAAATAGTTGCAATTTTATTGAATTTGCTTCTTGGATCAGTTTGCCATTAATACTTGTGTGCTTACTCTACCTGCTTTTTGTACTGACATTGAAAGACTAATGTGATGAGTGTGTGTTACGCTAACAAAAATCAGTTTGCCTGTTTGATATTCCGGAGAAAAGTGGTGGAGACAGGAGAATAATGAAACTGAGTCCTAGAACATGCAGCTGAACTTTGTTAGTGAAACTATGTTTAACAGGGTGTGACAGGACTTGAACTGTCACGCCTTCTTTTTTGTGAACCAAGGTCAGCCAAATGTGTCAGTAATCAATTTCAGTAGGGACACTTTTGTCATTGTGGTGGGGGGAGGTAGGTTTGCTGGTTTCAGCAAAAACATGCTACCACACAAAACACAACAACATCAAGGCTTTATTTATTTATTTATTTATTTTTTTTTTTTAAATACACATTCCTCCTATGTTGGAGGAATGCCTTATATTAGTCATGCTATGCAATGTCTAAAGCTAAATGCTTAAATATTAATATAACCTTAAAGGCATTGATTCATGTGCATTATGAGAGTTAAAGAGCAGTTTTTGAGCTTGTAATTTTTTTAAAACAAATTGGTACAGTTGTAGGAATTTAAAAGCAAATATCCTCTTCATTTGTCCAACACAAACCAAAGTGCCCAGAAACTAAGTTTAAGCTATATTTGAAAATTGTCCATACCTCTTAAACTTTTCTATATTTTTAGGATTACAAACTATGGATTATGTAGGAGAGCAAATTCAGTTGTTCTGAGAAGTCTTCACATTGACCAAGTAGCACAACAAACAGGCCAGAGATCAAGTTGTGGAGCAGTTTATAAAACCTTAGTAAATGGTGCAATGGCAAATGTCACAACTACATGGTCATCTACTGATCTGCCGGGTAAGGAGAGCATCGATCACAGAAGTCGGCAAGAGGCCTATGGTAACTTCAGAGAAGCCGGAGAAATGCACTCTTTAGTTTTGGGTAACTGTGCCCTCCCCAAAACTGGCCTTTCTGTGAGAATGGCCAAAACACCATCGTGTTTTGGCCATTCTCCATTGTGGGACAAAAATGGTATTTCTTATCTTATAAGATGTGCCATTTGCAGTTTACCTCAAGCCACGATCAGTCAGAGCAAACGTGAAAGCTGCTCTGTTCAAATGAAACTGAATGTTTTAAAAACTACATGCAAGGAGCTGTGTGGATGAAAATGAATCTCCCGAATACGCCATCCAGCCATGAACCGTGGTGGTGGCAGCATCATGCCATGGAAATGTTTTTCTTCCCAAGGACCGGAAAGACCAAAAGCAGCAAAAAAATGGGCAACATTTTCATTCTCTGGGCTGGTGAAAAGCCTATAGAGAGATTCTTCCAAATGTAGTCCTCCAAGGTATCAACTCAGGTGGGCGGAATAGATAAGGTCACCTCACTTTTCAAATTCTATTTGTAAGAAATTTACTAAGACTTGGATCATTTTCCTTCCTTGTCACAGCTATGCACTTCTTTGTTCACAAATCCCAATGAAATACATTGGGCGTTGTGCTTATAACGTGTAAAACTGTGAAAAAGTTTAGTAAGTACAAATGGTTTTATAAGGCACTGTCAGTATCTGAACCCAAATAAAAACTTTAAGCCGATTCGCAATTGTTTAATTTAATTTTCATAATTTATTATTTTATGAAAGCCTCATCAGGTTTAGGTAAATACTGTCAGTGGCAAAACGTAGGTTTTAGAAATATTCAGTAACAATAATAATAAAAAAAAAACTGATAAAATGGGGTTCATTGAGTGTAGAGGGGACTAACAAACTAGTTTTAAGTCCTGTGAAACATGTCTGGGACCATTGTTAATGTGCCCAAATGGTGCTTAAAATTAAATTTCTCTGCAAGGAAATCTTTCTGCCATATCCTGTTAGACATTTCAAATGTCCTAGCTTTTCAAGAAGAGGGATTTTTCAGTTACTTAAAACAATACGACTGAGCTAAAACCACGGACAACTTCAGAAGGCCTTACAGAGGTGAGTAGGAGGAAAATTCATAGGATTCTTGGCTATTTTTTCCAAAGGTAATTTAAGGTTTGTTACCTGAAGTTTGTTCTCCTCATCTCCATAATAAAAAAAAAAATAACAATTTTGCATGTTGTTTAAGTTGCCAACTGAAAGCGGTTTAAAAGTCGATCAAGAACAGACTCCTGCTGAAAGCTCTCATGCCTGGCGGTCTGGCTGCTGCTGCTACTGCGATTTGCTTTGAGGACTTAAGCTGCGTGGGGAAAAGCAGCTGCTGTCTCTCTTTTCTGCTGACAGAAGCGCACACACAGGGTAAGAGCAGACCCTTTTAACTGTTAGATCTCGTTTGTTTTCTCCATATGATCAGTCACAAACAATCTCCTGTGATTTTTACTTTGGTACAAAGTTGCGTTCTTCCCTGTATCTATTCATGCAAGTAGGGGAATCTCTTTTTTCCTAGAACTTTTGCATGCACTGTTGTTGTTTTTTTTGTGAACCATTGTTTAATTTGCACAATGAAGTAGTTATTTCTATCCTAATATCACTGGAACATAGGAAAGGAAATGGATATTTTAACCTTTTAAAATAATGTGTAGCACTGAAAACTCCCATCTGTCTCATATGTTCAAACTAAGAATGATGTACTTCTAAGTCCAAAAAATAAGAATACAGCCATTAATACATACCTATACCAGAAATTACTCCTATGGGATTTAGTATAAAAATACTCTGACATTGACAATTCCTAGCAGCAGTAGTTGTCATTTGAGACCAGCCCCAGTTTGACACCAGCAAAGCTGGCAAGTACAGACAAAGAACATAGTTGGTTAGTGGGATGTGATGGTGTAAACAATTCTTTATACTTTTCTATAAAATATGTTAAGAGCAATGTAAATGAATCTAATATTAGCAGCCCAATTAAAAAAAAGACTGCTGGTTCAGAAGGCTCTGGCTGGCCTGAAATTTGTTTAAATGACATTTTATCAAGTCTTGAGGACCCCAAAGCGCTTTACATTACTTCAGTCATTCACCCACACATTCACAACCTGACGGTGATGAGCTACATTGTAGCCACAGCTGCCCTGGGGCAGACTAACGGAAGCGAGGCTGCCATACAATCGGCGCCACCGGGCCCTCTGACCGCCGCCTCCAGACAAAGCGTGTTGCTTCTGGACACAACCACAGACAGTCTGAGTGGGGATTCGAACCGGCAACCTGCTGGTAACAGGATGATTTCCCTAGTTCCTGCTGCACTGTCGTACCTTTGCAATGATTCAGATAAATCATTGCATGTAATTCTTAGAAACCATCCCGTGCAATTGTTTATCTTATTCATGGTTCTTAGTGGAACCTCTGAATACAAATTAAAAAAACAAATGTGTATTTTCCCCCTCATTGAAAATAATGTAAATAAAATACATGTGTTCCTACATCCCACCCACAACCTGCTAAAGCATGTCCATTACTTGAAATCAGTAATCCTCATCATAATTATTAATCCTATATTATAACATTACTAGAACCATGTATTTTTTTTTTTTTTTTTAAAGTTGCGAAACAATAAAAAATGACAATGAACACAGTTTCTCTGGGAGAACCACTTATTTGACAGGTGGAAGGACAAACAATTTGCATTATGATTTAAGGGAAGGCATGGGCTAGGGTTATTTCCAATATTTCCATTCTGAGGAAAGTGCCCTGGGTCCAAATCCCAACTCAACGACAAGACATCTGGCTATACACCCTAATTGCCGAGATGTGCTGGCAGAAATTGTGTTACAATCTCAGTGAAGAACTAATCAGTTGATTCCTACTATCCGCTTTTCAAAAATGTTTGGAAAGGTTCAGAGGCATCGTAACTGTACAGCATTATTGCGTAAGACAGGTTTGGTTGATATTGCAGACAGATGCTTTGCACTTTTACAGTAACTATTGCACTCACATCTGATGGCTCTGGGCCTGGGCATGGACACTGTCGGCTGCTTTGTGTGCCTGCCACATGAAACGCATGGAAATCGAGGAGAAAGGCTGCACATGGCCAAGTAAACGTGAGGTATTTTTATGTAAAGTTTAATTAGAAAAAATAATCTGGTGTCATATGAAGCACATGCTGGTCTGGCTTTGATTCTGGATCGTGCACTTACGCACTAACTACACGGAGTCGGAGTCATAGCAGTCATGAAATGTTTGTATTTGGGAATAGTTACATTCAGAGGCATTCATCTTTGATGATTTCAAATGGAAAAAAATAGTTTTAGCCTTCTCCTGACTGCTACCTTTGTACAAGGAGTTCATTTTGTTTCTCTGTAACAAAATATCCTAAAAGCCATAATCTGCAGATTATGGCATATACGAAAGATGAAATTGATGCAGCTTTATGAAAAACAAACAATGACCTTGAACTTACTTATGTACACAAACACTTTCTTATTTTGACCAAAACCATTGAAAATCTCTTTGAATAAGATCAGATTGAGATGAATCATGTTTTAATTACAAAGTCTGGGCTCTTGAGATTATCCAAATAAGACTATAAAGGTGTTATGATATACTCAAACAGCTCAGTTGAAACTGTTCTCTAATATAGAAGTGGCAAAAACTGAGATTTCTGTGGGCTTTTTAGAGCAGAGTAAGTGGTGTAGTGCCCAATGGAGCGGCAAAGGAGAAATGGTCACAGACTGACTGTCCAGCCAGCTCAAGACAAGATTATGAGACTATTTCAGTGATAAATAAGTAGCGCCCAGTTGAATTAACCAAACCTCAATCAACTTTGGTAAAATTGGATTGTGTTATTTTATTCAGTAAAATCATCGTTTAGCAGTTCAGTTTTGAAGCTCAGTTTTGAATTCTAAGGGAGGAAATGCCGAATCTCCAACATGGGTGCCATGATGAAAAACGGCCAATGCCTTCCTGCAGAGAGAACTATAAGTCCGGGGTACTTTTTTTTTTTTGTTCTCCGTTGACAAAACTAAGGGGTTTGACATTTAGGTTCCACTCAGGTTCTCTGGGAGATGACGCAATGAGACCAAGACAAGGACCAGGATTCAATGAGGCAAAAGATATCAGGTTATCCCAGACAGCTTTAGGCATCAGAACCTGACGGAAACCAGATGCCTTATTCCGGTGAACTCTTCATTTCTTTTTCAAACTTGCCCCAAAGTTAAGACAAGTATTTAAAAAGTCAAAATTATGTGTGTAATCTGTGAGTTAACTTTATGAGAGACCAATGCAAGATGATATGGTTAAATCATTTATCAGCTAAAGAAAACCGGAACTTTTATTGTCCAAGCATTTAAGAATTCATTTTACGTTGTTAGACGTCGTGTTTTTTTGTCATGTTAGTTGATTATTCATTTTAGTGATTACCAATAATTTAATTGATTATTCTGTAACTGGGTGCAACCTAATCTTTGAATTTGAATTATTGTTATTTTGATAATATATTTACATAATATATTTCTTTCATGCAGTTTAGGGGTCCCTGAAAAATAACGTACGCTGCAGACAAAGCTTTAAAACTGATAAAAACAATGAAGAATTATATTATTTTGAATACATACACTTCTTGTGCATTATGAGTATTCAATTAATCTTCCAATTCATTTTGATTAACTTAATTAGATACTTGATGGCAGGCTAAGAAGCCTGAATGCTCAAACTCTTTGGTCTACATTGGATAGATTAATTACAAACAGTCCTTTTGTAATTAAGGTTTCGATTTAGGCTGTTCAAAGAGGTAATTCCAGGTTTAGATTTTCCCACAATATAATTTTTCATTGTAGCTTAATTGTAAACAGTTAAAAATTATATCAAATCCAATTTTTTTACATTTCAAAAACCTGGAAAGTAAACAGTGGAGCGTGCATGTTAGCAAGCCACAGTAAGTGTGCTGCCTTTGGAAGTTACCTGTTTGGTAGTCTATCTGTGTTTGATCTAAAATCAGTATAAATGTGAACAACAAGGAACACACCAAACAGGTCAGAGATAAGGATTTAGGGAGGTTTGTTGGTGGATGGGGTTATAAAGCAATTTTTAAATCTTTGAACAACTCAGAGAACTTTGCAGTTTATCATATGAAAATGGAAAAAATATGGCACAACTGCGAATCTACCAAGACATGGCCATCCACCTAAACTGTAAGGTTGGGCAAGGAGACCATTAATCAGAGAAAAAGCCTGGATTAACCCGGAAGGAGCTGCAGAGACCCAAAGCTCAGGTTGGATATTCTCAACAGGACTGCTATCAGAATTCATGGGAAATTAGACAGAATTAAATGCAGGCAATCATGGAAGAAAGATGGAAAGGTTTACATTGCAAATATTATATCATATTTATGTCTTACAGATGCCCAATCACAATATTTACATTGCTGTTTAAAGTCTGACTGAGCTTTAACTATTTTTGAGAGAGAGAGAGAGAGAGAGAGAGAGAGAGAGAGAGAGAGAGAGAGAGAGAGAGAGAGAGAGAGAGAGAGAGAGAGAGAGAGAGAGAGAGAGAGAGAGAGAGAGAGAGAGAGAGAGAGAGAGAGAGAGAGAGAGAGAGAGAGAGAGAGAGAGAGAGAGAGAGAGAGAGATTCACTAGCGTACATTGGATAGTAGAAGTAATTTTTTTAATACCAATTAAACATTTTTAATCGGTATTAATACACAAATCAAATCTAGGTTTAGTGAAAATTATGTTTAATTCCTGCTTAAAAATGACTTTTAAATGGTACTTTAAGTTTGACAAACAACTCCCAGAATGCATATTACAAATTTTGAATTGGACTCTATATATTTATTTAAATTACTTCCTTTTAATGTGAGGGTATTTATTCGGTGTGAAAAGCATTATTCAGCCATAACATTTTTTTTTTAATTTTAAACAGAGCTGCAGGATATTGCAAATTACAATGGTCACCACAATATCAGTGTGTGCAAAATTGCAAAGGACTGCTTTGAGGCAAGTGTCATACATTCATAATCCCCGGACGCAGCAAGGGATGAGTTAAATTCAAAGGGCAAATTCTGTTGGAATGTATGTTGCAATCACAATAAATAAATACATAATTATTATTATTAATATACTATTCAATAAGATGTAAAATAGCAGTATTTTATAAATTAGTCATATTTAGAGTCAGACCGGGAAGGTTTTTATGAACCGATATCAACACAAGACTGTAACACCAATAAAAACACTTGACTTCATGCTGTTACTCACCAGTCTGGAGGGGAAAAGCTGGCTCTGAGTCAAACTGAAGCTGCTTCTGCTCTAGAAATGCCTTTTTGTGATAATACTGGGTCCTGATAGTCTTCAGGTGAACGTGGCAGTGGCATTCTATGGGAAGGGTGTCTTAGAACACTCAGGGCTTAGACCAGGCATGTTCAAAGTGTAGATTAGGGGCCACTTTGCCCCTAATCTTGCCCCCCCCCCCCCCCCCCCACCGCTTTGCCAAAAAGACTTCAAGCACAGGAGGCTGATGCAGGTTTAAGTTATTAAAGCATTACTACTGAGAAGTTAAAATCTTACTTTGAAAATATTAAGTACAACAGAAAATATTCATCTCTTAAGCCACACTTTTCACATTCTTAATCATAATAAATAAGACTGGTGACGTTTGAGTACTAAAATGCAGACCTTTGACTTGACCAATTCGGCTCATGTGCCGAAAAGTTTGGACACTCTAGCTTAGACCATGTGACCAGTCGTACATGCAAGCATGGCCAGCCCGGCTATGTAAACAAGAGACTGGAGAACAACACCCAGAGATGGAGTGTGATGTCATACAATATTACATCTAAAAAGATATTTTTTGTTCTTCACAAAGCTATTTTTCTGGTTCTAAATAATGAAATTCCACGTATTGCTCCTTGTAAAAGTCATCAGATCGTATCTGCCTCTGAACCTGTTGTTTTAGTGGCATTCCAGAAAAACTGCTTTTCTGTCCTACCATCATAAATGTATTCCTAGTGATTGCCAAATGCTACTTCAAGGTTATCTTGAACCATGTGATTTGGTCAAATGAGATTAAGATTTAGCTTTCATACATTCAAAATGGTTTTGGTGTAAAACAAAAGATAAATATGTAGAAAGGCATTAAATTCAGAAATGTGCTTCTTTTCTCCGGGAATGTTCCACATGAGGAATGTGATACTGCACCTTATTGAGATTCAGCAAGATAATGTCTTCAAGTGGGATAATGTTCCTAAACAGCACAAATGTTCACCTGGCTCAAAATTAACGTTTTCCATGTTTCCCATGACCTTCCTTATTTAAAGTTCAAATCCTATAGAAAAACCTTTGGATGGAGTAAAAAGGAGAGCGTCTAGAAGCTAATCCATGATTCTGGATGATCTATTTAAATTGGGCAGAGTATCAAGTATCAGTAACTATGAGTAACAGAGCTGAAACAACTTTAATAACAAGATTATAAAAAGAAACAAACTTAAGATCAGTATAAAACAGTCCATAATCCTGTACTCAAGTGTGTCAAAAAAAAGTTGAAGGGCTGCAGGGTTAAAGTGAGGTAAAGAGAGTAAACGTAAAAGTGTGGATGTGCCTGTAAATACAAAATAGTAGAGCCATCATTAATGGTTAATAGGGTGTTTCTTGTTTGGACTTCCATTGATTTCCAGGCTTCAAGTTAGAAAAAATGACTTTCAACAACAGCCATCTCTCAAAGAGCCAGACCTCGTCATATAAACGCTTCATATGAGCATGTGAATGATTATTATTCAATTATTAAAGAAACAGTTGGCAATGCGCAGGAATATTATATAGGTTAAAACAAAGTCAGAACAGAAACAGCTGTGCACGAGGCTTAAAACTGGATGACGAACGACCAATGTCTTTTACCAAGGTGAGGTTGACCTTTTCATGTCACATGCCATACATTGTGTCAAGACTGAGCACAACAACAAGAGAATGCACCAGCAAAATCTCTCCCAAACATTTCAGAGCAGACTGGTGTTTTAGGATGTTCTCTTCAAGCTCTTGAAGAAGCCGGCAACAATGAGCTTGCCGGCTTCTTCCCTTCAGAATTGGAAGATATCAAGCAGTGAGATCAGGGTTAGGGTTACTGGCAGAAATCAGGTACACTGTCCAAAGAAGTCTGGCCAGAAGTGGTCTTCATGGAAGAGTTGCCGCCAAAAAGCCATACCTCAGACATGGAAACAAGACCAGGTGACTCAATGATGCCCGTAAACAGGAACTAGGTTGCAGAAAAATGCCAGCAGGTGGTCTAGACTGATGAGTCAAAATTGAGATATTTCAGTGTAACAAGGCATTTTTTTTGGTTTATTTTATTTATTTTTTTGCTGAAGATTTAGAGAGCAGTCCAATGAGTGTCTGCTGACAACATAGAAGCATATGGTAAAGGTTCCTTGCAAGTTTGGGGCTGCATTTCCACAAATAGAGTTGGAGATTTGGCAAGAATCATTGGTGCCCTCAACGCTGAGAAATATAGCCAGATACTTATCCATACCATCAGGAAGGAAGATGATTGGCCCAAAATCTATTCAGCAGCAGGACAGTGACCTCAAACATACAGCCAAGACCATTAGGAAATATCTTCATCCTGTAGAAGAACACGAAATTCTGGAGGCGATGACTTGGCCCCACGAGGGGCGGAGAGATCACCACTGGGGTCTGGTTTCAGCATCATCAAGTGTGTCTGAGATCACATGAAGAGTCAGATCACTTGGTGCTACAAGCACCAAGTTTGGTCCACATGCTCCAGGACCTATTCTCTTTGTTACCACAAAACTGTTACCAACGCTGAAAAACAAGATGGCCACAGTTTTTCAAGATGTCCGCCATTTGAAGCGGTTTAAACCATGTTTGAGTTAGATTTTGATGGAATAACACAATTGTGACGTGCAATACATCAAAATATTTTTTTGAGTATGGAAATCCAATTTTGCATTGACAAAAAATTTAAATATTGAAAACAAAGATGATATGACAGGAGTTACATTACAAACCACTCTCTTAGCAATGCTTTTAATTTGATCAAGGAACTGGCTGGTATTACAGACATGTACAGTTACTGCCATGCTGTACATGTCTGCATACTGTATGTATGTATGTGTATATGCATATACATCCATGCATAAATATACATCCATCCATTATCTAACACGTCTATCCGTTATTGGGTCACGAGGGGTGCCTATCTCTAGCTGTCAATGGGTGAAAGGCGGGGTACACCCTGGACAGGTTGCCAGTCTATCGCAGGGCAACACAGAAAAAAACAGTACAAACAACCATTCTGGTGCACACTCACACCTAAGGAGAATTTAGAGAGGCCAGTTAATCTAATAGTCATGTTTTTTGGACTGTGGGAGGAAGATGGAGTACCCAAAGAGAACCCACGCATGCACAGGGAGAACATGCAAACTCCATGCAGAAAGACCCAGGGTGGACTCGAACCCAGGACATTTTGTGTGTGTGTGTGTGTATATACAGTATATATGTGTGTGTGGGTGCAATGTTGGTGGAGTCCTAAAAGACTTCAGGCTGTAATTGCAGCAAAGGTTTGTTATATAGTGTCAACTCAAATTCAGATTCACATCACACTTGTATCAACCATCTTACAATTGGCAACAATTGGAAAAATGTTGTTGGTCAATAATGTAAGACATCTGTGGAGTGCACTCTTTTTATGTGACAAAATTGGAGAAGTTCAAGGTGTATAAATACTTTTACAAGTGCAGTGTGACTGAAACAATCAAATAATTTGTGTTTAATTGATAATCAAAACTAATTCACTAATCGAATCATTAACTGGAGTCTACAGACTCTAAAATATGTAATTTGCTGAAAGAACAACCCACTCTGAGCAGTAATTAAGCCATACAAAAATATATACATTTTGCATTTACAATGGAAACTGTTCTTTGTCTCTAAATATGCTCTATCCACAACTCCTCAAGTGACATAGTTTAAGCTTCATCTGGCTGAAGTTCTTAATGCAAAAGTATTTTTTTGCTGATTGATTTTTAATCTGCTAATCGAAATATAGTACACAGATTATAGAATTATTAGTTAGTTGCAGTCCTAGTTATTTTGTCTGTCTTGCAGGGATAGGTATCTTAAAACTAGATAGATAGATAGATAGATAGATAGATAGATAGATAGATAGATAGATAGATAGACAGACAGACAGATAGATTTAATTACTAAATGACCATGTTGTTAGCATTAAATAATTGTTTTTTTACGCTTCTGCCATTTACAATACGTACATTTAGAAAGTGCAATAAACAATTATTTAGTTTTTTAGTTCCAGACACGTAAGGTATGTTAAAACTTGTTTGATGTATGTTATTTATGAAGAGTATCTCTTTTTAGAATAATAAATTAATTAAAATAATCTATAGATTAATTGATTACTAAAATAGTCGCTAATTGCAGCCTTAAAGTGCACACAATAAAAATTCCTCCTCAGGCAGTTGCAGTCAGCAAATCCTGACTCAAAAAAACACAGATATCTTGTGTTTTGGATTGTTGTATGAACTTCAAATACAGTTAGTTGAAGAGAAACAAGCAAACTGCCCTATCTGGACATGTGATTGAGCCCTTGTTATAATTAACTAATTTAGTTAATTTTCACTACCTAAAACCTTGGCTTGACACACTGAATCAATAAATCTCTTAAATAGGACCTATGTGACAACATTAAGTAGACTAAAAGATCTCAAAACGCAACACACGCACACACACACACACACACACACACACACACACATACACACGTCAGTTTTGAGAGCTTTTTTTCCCCTTTAATCACAGAAGCTAACACCGAAAAGTGTTATTTGTATTTAATCAAGTCAACCTTTGATATTAACATTTGTTTTATGATCTCAAAAAATTAAGTGTGACAAAAGGGGAAAAAAAAGGGAAGCTTTTCGGAGGGAAATTACATTTTCAACAGATGTATTATTTTAATGGCATATTTCTGTCAAAATACAGATCAGTAAAATGTATGCCCTCAGCGATAATCATGTCGGTACTTAATGTACCCACAATCACTTTCAGTCTTCGTTCAAATGTCTACTACACAGCTAGTAAGTAATATTGCAAAAAAAAAAAAAAAAAAAAAAAACCAGACCCTTTTTCCTTTATAAATAAATAAATAATTTGCCAATCTTGAATATATAAGCCAGGTTCACGGAGAGAGCGTGTCCCATGTTATCCTCTTGACAGATTCTTCCACGTAAGGTATGGTTCTCCACAAATCCTCCGGACTTACAATGTTTTTTTTTACGTGATCAGTTAAAAAAATATGGGTTTTTGAAATAATGCTAAAATGCATTTTAAACTTATCTAATTGCTATATCAATTTTAATGTATTTTTATGTAATACACCACATAGTTCTACAGCAGTCGAAAAATAACTTCTCTATACTGAGTTATCTGTAATATTTTCAGTGCATGTGCTCTGTTGTAAATGAGTAGAAAATTATTTACTACCTATTAAAAATAGTAAATTAGAAACATCTTTAATAATTTTGATTTATAATTCCCCCGACTCGACTCTATAATTCTCTTATATTTACAGCTAAAACAAAATAGCAATTCTTGAGTTTTTTGTGTAATCAGTAATTTGTTCATCAAATTTCTGATTGTATTTAATATTTTCTAGTAGTTGGTAAAGATTAAATCTTTTCCATTTAACAAAAGATTGTTTTGACTTTGAGACATGAAACTAATTTAATCCTGTGGCTTATTAGTGGATATTTGTGTTTGATGCAAAAAACACATAATACTACTTTAGTTTGAATTTCTTTTACTATATAAACCAAATATTTTATGGAAATTTGTCATTTGTGAGTGTGTGGTGTGATTGCAGTTTTTTTTAAGACATACCTTAAAAGCAATAATTTTGATGGGGCGACTAATTTTGTCAAATTTGTTCCCAGCAAAGGTGAGAAGTGAGGAAAATCTGATTGTCGAAGCTCATAGGCATATCTAAATGTTTTCAATAACCAGTAGCATGTGTTTCTGTAGCATGATTTTTTTTCACATTTTGATATCGTTTTATGTCTTCAACAATGTAAATGAAATATATATTCACAGCATAATCTCCTTACACAATTCAATTGTCATTTTTGTAATTTGATAGTGCTATAAATAAAGTAAACGTGGTCCATATTTCCTAAAAGAATCCTACATTTTAGGTCTATTCATGCATGAACCTCAGAGGTAAAAACAAAAACTTACTACAAGGCCTGCGCAAATGGGAGAAAAAAAATCCTGTGTCTAAATCTTCCCTTTCTAAGGTCATCTCTTTCTGCCTCTGTTCACACGACAGCTGGGATCCTTGATGGAAAGAACATAGATGACAAACAAGGAAGCAGACATTTAGAAAGATTTTATTGGTAATCCACAGAATGAATAATTTGCAATAGTATTGAAAGGTATTTGGTTTGTTAGAGTACATCTTCCCTCAAAACTAGACCTAAATTATAACTATGTTTTTATTTATCTGTAAAAGACAGACATTCACTTTCTTACGGGTTAACTTGTCCCCTACAGGTATGTTCTGTATATTGGTGATAAGAAGTGAACAAATGATGAGAATTATTTAGCAGAAAAGCAACTTTTGAGGCATTGTAGTATTCTGGTGAGAACGTAACAGAATCAGGTTGCCTACCTTTCTGTGGTTTATTCATAGGTCCTTCTTATGTGTACATTGAACTTTTTTAATGTCGTTAAACATGAGCTTGTATGAGACCTTCTCATGGCATAATAACCTTAAGTAAAAAAATATCACAGTTTCATAATATTACAGTATTTTTGCACAACGTATATCTTGATTTCATTGCTTCATTATAAAAGAGAAAACTCTTACTACTACTACTACTACTACTACTACCCATCTACAATGTACTTTTTTAATTATCATTTAGAATTTAATTTGTAGACTTGAATTTAAAAATACACCATACAGTGATGCTAAAGGGAGTAGTTCAGCTGTTTTCAATTGCCCCACCTCCAGGGAGTCCCCAGAGGTGTTTTCACCAAATAGGCATTGTAGCTTGTCAACTATAATCATATTTTGCTTTTACCAAAAAAAAAATATATATATAAAATATATATATATATATATATATATATATATATATATATATATATATATATATATATATATATATATATATAAACCGGAATGATATGATGGGGAATCGTTAAAACTGTGGTATTCATAGTACCTGGATACTGGGAACAGGTGAGTTGTTCAGGACAGTTTTTACTTCTGAGACAAACATGGTTCAAACTAGAAATTCCATTTTTGTGGGTTTCTGACAAATGAGGAAAAAGTGTGTATGAAATATAGCCAACTTGTTCATTTGGCAATTTGCCACGGTTCAATGTGCTTCGTATTTGCCTATTTTCAACACACTAACAGCTCCAACTAAAACATTGCAAGAATAGCTTTCCTGTCATTTTGGTCAAATGCGTTTACACCATGCTTTGGAATCAAAGGTTGTTCATGCAACGTTTCTGCAAGTGTGGCTCACACTAACTAATTAGACGATCTTTCTAATAAAGATGGGATTATTTTGATTTTGTTTTCCAGATGCCAGCAGTTCCGCAGTGTGAACCAATTGGAAGTCCGCCGTCCTTTCCTGCCCCCATCATGCTTTCCCCAACGTCCTTACCAACAGGAGGAGCCCAGTTCTTACCCTCCGACTTTGACCCCGCACATCTCGTAGGAGGTAAATTATGCAGAGAAAAAACATTGTGCATATATGGAATATTGCTCAACCATAATTTCAAACTGGTTACCTCCGGATTTCTTGGTAATGTAAAATATTTGCTACTATGTTGAAACTTTTTTTTGGTCCTCATTTCTTTCTTTCTGCTTCTATAGTTAATTCATATGTACCGACAATAAAACGTCGCTGCTTCCTTTTGTTGCAACAGGAAATATTAAAGCTCGAGTGGAGTCCACAGATGATTCTCCCGGAGACAAAGGTCCCTCGTCTGCTACTGGCAATCATCTAGGGTCTCCAGCAGCACAGGTTATGATGCTGCCAAACCCTGCAGTCATGCAGGGCCCCCCCAGACCCGGAATGCCACCTCTGCAGCCTCCCCTTGGCATGCCGAATCCTCACATGCGCCCTTTCCCTGGACCTCCAAACATGCAACGCATGCCTTCGCAAATGATGCCGGGAGGGCCCATGTTTCCATCAAATAGATTTAGAATGCCCCTGCCCTTTCCTCCTCAGGGTCCTCCTTTCCAACGGCACCCATCCATGGGACAAGAGATTATGAATGATGGGGAGAGGGGGCATTTCCGAGCCATTAGACCTGGATTTGGACGGCCACCGTTTCAAAGAGGGAGGTGGTAGAGAATACTTTATTAATGAACCTGAAGGAGACTCTCTAAGATAACTGTGACAGGTTTTCAAAAAAATTCACCCAGGAAACCTGTGAGCACCTGGTGACGTCGCATCTTCTGCTCAGAGTTGCTCCTTTTCCCCCCCCGTTTCCAACACTAACAAATAAAAAAAGTTCCAAAGACGCTCCTATGACTTCATCAGAGATGGGTTTGTTTTTTTTTGTTTTTTTTGCTGTATATACTAAACATGCGTGTATATATTTGGTTTTTTGTATATTTAGATTTGTGTATGCTTGACTCTGTTGGCAGGACTAGACATCATAGCCTGTATGTTTTGAACAGTCAGCGTTAATCTACTGAAGAAAAAAACAACATAAAATGTATCTTATCAGTTTTTAGTTCCTGACATTTAGTTGTTAGAAGAAAAATAAAAGATTTAATCAGAAGATTTAATTTCTGGCCAGCAGATGGTGGAATAAGTCCTACTTCTATATAAAACCACTGTTATATATTACCGTCACCCCTTATACAACTATGTACACAGAATAAAGAGTGTCCACCATTTTCTGATATATGCCGTGTGTGTTTTTACAGTTCTGACTCGGTTTAGCTATTTTTATAAAACTGTTCAGTTATGCAAAAGAATACTACTATCATATATATACTATCACAAAAGGTTTATTTATTGTAGTTGTTTGATTAAAAATGAAAAAAATTATAATATCTAGATTGATCGGCAACTGTGAACGGCAATATGTGAACTGTTTATTCATGTTAGTTTTAATTAAAGAAAATTTTAATCTTCTACAAGACCAAAAAAGGTTTTCTGTATTGCAAAGGTTATGGATGACACAAACATTGGGAAGACTGATGACTTGTAGGTTTTCTGGTTGACCTAATTAAAGAACTCTAGCTGTTCAGAGTGCTTTATCTAAGCATATTAGTGGAACGAGAAACTAATCTCATTGAACAGCCTTGAAGGCATTCACAAGGGGGATGCTGCAGCTAAAGTTGGGATCTCAAGAGCCACAGGTGTGTGTGGTGGCATACCCATGTGATGCGTTCCTTCATAACATGGTTACCCATGTTGCTTTTGCCCTTCTTTCACATTTTTCTTTCCTTACATTCTAATTTACTGAAAGTGAAAAATAGTAAATTAATACTTGTAGCTATAAGCTATAATAAAAATTTCCTGAAATCATAAAATACTATACACCACTCTGTTTAATAAATTATATAATAACGTTTATGTTTTAAATTGAATTGCTGAAGTCATTTAACAATACAGCAATACTGATATGAACCTAATTAAAATTTATGGAACTACTGATTGGCATTATTATTTTCAAGGAGTAGTAATTTACATTCTGCGTAGCCGACCAGTAAGAAGCCCCCCTTTCTAATTGGTCCCCTCTTTTGTTATCAGGGTCACATTTCCTGCTGCATTTATAAAATAAAAGGAGCCCACTGAAATGGCTCCTGTTTTTACGGGGCGCACAGGCACCACTATGAATTTGAATCAAGGTCTTGTATTTTTAAAGGCAGAATTTGCCTACTCCAAAAACCGCATATTTAGCGGTTTTATCTGGGGGGCATAAACCTGGTACCTCTACTGGGACGCAAACAGCAGTAGGTGATTTGCATGGACCGGCATCTGATTGGCTCTAAGAGTAAGTAAGTGGCATTGTCACGATCCAGTTGCACGCCGTCTCCAAGGGTCGTGGACTCCGCCCCTCTCAGTGATGTGGAAACAACACGCATGGTCCGCGGACGCACACAGACCTCGGAGGAGCGTCAGCCTTCTCTGCCGCGGATGAGTTCGACCGGCGTGAGGGGGAAAATGGATACTTCGGGGTCTGGAAAAAGGCGCCCACATCCCGGAGGAGGTGAGGACAGGTATGTGTACGCGAAGGGACCGGGGAGCGTGTTGTCCTTTCCTGACGCAAGGGGAGGAAAATAAAAGCTCGGAGACGGATCATGCGTCTGCGTGGTCCCATCGCGGCGCGCACGCATGAGCGCGTCACTCATCCAAGTTTACCGGAGGCGAGACGCTGGTGCACTGAAGTGCGATGCGGTGCGGTCCAGTGGGCAGCCCGACAGGGTGCGCTTTTTTTTTTTTTTTTTTTTTTTTTTACCCCCGGGGTGCGCAGCGTTTGGCGTCCGACGGGGCCGATTCAGTCACAGTCGGATGTTTTTGGGGGACGAAAGCGGGCATGTGGCTGACCGACGTGACACATCAGGTTTAACGCATGCATGTCCAGACATATGGATTTATAATCCACGGCACGAATACACCACGACTGAGAAATTGTGCAAGATGTAACAGGCAGGCAGCATTCCGGTCAGGTCCCCCAAACATCCTCTACCCTCTGATCTGGTGCGGTAAAAAAAAAAAAAAAAAAATTCTGCCCGGATATGTATTAGATGGATCTTTTAGCGCTTTTCTTTCTGTGAAGCCGGTGCTGTCTGTGTTGCAAATGCTTATATACAGGTGACTCATCTGGAAGGCAATTTCTCATTGGTACTGCTGCTTTACTCCAGTGACCTTATAGTGTCATGTTTGTTGCAACGTCACAGCTCCAATCTGCTGGGAACATATTTTCTTCCTCTCGTTTTTTTCCCCCTGTTGATAATACAGAGCTATGTTAGGGATCATCTTCTAAACTGACTCTGCAAGTTATAGCCTAATAATAGTATTAATTTCTGTTCATTACTTTTTTTTATCTTTATTTTTTTTACCTTTTTTTAGATCATCCTTTTGGAAGCATGAACAGTAAATTATTGAATTAAATGATATTTATTCTCCATTGCATGGCTGAAAAAAATACATCTTTTTACACGCAGATAACCTCACACTTTGCTGGGAGGCAGTTTGTCTCAGCAGCTTGTATTTATGGCACAAGCATGACCCACAAACTCAGGGTAACGTTTTACAACTGCAGCAAAAATGTTTTGTGCCCCCCCCCCCTCCCACTCCTCCAGAATTGTGTTAAGAATGTGAAATGTGAATGAATTGGTTGTGGCAGCAGTGCCTCTTCTGTCAGTACCCCAGTGGTTAAGGACACAATTCAGCTTATGTAAAAACAACAGTAGGGCATTCAGAGTTTAAGAGAGGTAGCACATGAAATATTTGCTTGTTATGGTTGGAGTGTTTGGGAAATACCAGTTTTACAAGTTTTATATGTATGTAATGTGTAATCTAACTGTGTTTCATGCAGTGCCCTGTCTAAGAGTGGGGGTCCTCAAATGTTAGTAATTATATTTCTACATTCAAATGCTCAACCATTGCCAGATTTTCTAAATTTGAAATATACACTGAACTAAAGCACTACTTGATTCACAAAAACGTCTTCAATTTAAATCGGTCTGACTTTTGCTTGGTCATAGTTCTATAGTTGAAGCTAGATTTGTGATGAATTACATCTTTGATGTGTTGGTCTGGATTGGTTAAATTTTTCTAAGGAATTTAAAATGAGTGCCCCAAGGCTTAATGTTAAAGGTAGAGTGGACACATTTTCTGTAAATGTAGGCAATAAGTGCCCAAGTCCCTTTTTGAATAACTGCGCATGTGCAAAACCATCTCAACTGCACTTCCGCTCCTCAGGGGGATCAAGTGAAAAAAATCCCCGAAATACACCTTGGTTTTATTTCAGTCTTCTCATAAACTTTTCAGACAGATCGCTTCTTGCGACTCTAAGTATACGGTGACAGTAGCGGAGCTACATTGATCTGCATTGAACGGCCGAAACTGAGGATCACTGGATACATAAACATTAAAAGT
This sequence comes from Fundulus heteroclitus, assembly GCF_011125445.2. NCBI lineage: Eukaryota > Metazoa > Chordata > Actinopteri > Cyprinodontiformes > Fundulidae > Fundulus > Fundulus heteroclitus. Next base: position 32,208,884 of record NC_046378.1, read on the forward strand.
GCGCATGCGCAGCCACCAAGTGGATACTAACAAGAAACGATCACTCACACACTGGTGTTACGTGAGCAAGACACAATGATTGACTTGTGGGACAACATGTACATAAGGTGAGCCCCCTGAAATTCAAAGCTGTAAAAAGTTCACTATACCTATAAGTTCACTATACCTATAAGCCAAATTTAATTTTCAATTTGGAGTAATAACATTGGAGAGAATATATTTGCATTCAAAGTGTATCTTTTTATAGATTGCACAAATTTTTACTCAGTTTGCCCTATTCTGAAATACTGACATGTTTTAAGCTGCATTTCAACTGATACAGGCATCACTGGTTACCCTAAAATATATATTTTTATGTAAATTAAGCTAAGTGTATGTCGTTTTCCATAAAAGACTCTCATATCCCAGATACCGTTGGTATTTCTACCCTGAGGTGACATGATCCTACAAATATTGGAGTGTTTGGGAGGTTAATAACCTTTTTTTTAAAGTGCAAACTGAGCATTTGATTAGAAAGTATTAGCTTAGACTGTCATATTGTTACAAATGGCCCTGTTGAACATTATCAGTATAGAAAAAGTTGTTCACATCTTTCAGGTTCTTGACCATGGTGGCAGAACCTAAATGCATGCTGCTTCCTTTGCATGCACAGGGAGAACATGGTTGGACTCAAACCCAGGACCTTCTTGCTGCAAGGCAACAGCGCTAGCCACTGCGCCACTGTGCAGCCCTATATTCCTAATCCTAAGGATAAAATCTGAACAGATATTTCTTGATGTACAAAGGTATACTGGGTAAACTCCTTTCTTGTTTGAGTACATTCTTAAGACTTCCAAAACCTTACTCTTGATTTGCCACCATTACATCTTTAGGGTACCCAGAATGTTATCTGAAGCTGGGAGAACCGTGTTCTCTTATTTCACGCCTTGGTCGTGGAATAATCGTAGGAAAACACCAAAGCTTAATAATTTGTCTGGGAGAGTTTAAAGCTCTTTTAAAGACACTGCTATTCTTAAGACAAACTTTGTACCTGTATTGTGTCGTCTCTGACTTGTGTTATTTTGTCGTATGTGTTTTGATGTCAAAATCAAAGCCTCAGTTTGAAGCTTTTACCTGTTTGCCTTCCTTTGTTCAGGTCTCCCTAAAGAAATGGATATAAATCTCAAGGGCCTCAATTAATTAAATTTGATTAAAAAAAAAAAAATCCTGAATTCATGCATGTTTGAACAAAAGCAAGTCTGAATCTGGCTGCTGAAGTGGAAAAGTGAGATAGACCCCCCAGGCAGAATGACCTCAGTGTTCAGGGATGTGTCCTAAAGGTGGTAACACGAACCCATCTGTGTGACATGCCTGTTCAGAGAGCTGATCTTCTGTTTGTCCCTATTTGTGTGTTTGAGCTGCAGCCAGTTTTCGCTGTCTTCTGGCTTGTGTTCGTGCTCTGTAACTCTGAAAGATCTCCTATGTTAAACCAACTGTCTACTCATGGAGGAATGTCTGCACATTCATATGGTAATTTGTCAAGCTTTTCAGACAATCCATGACTTTGTTCTTCATGTATGTGTTACCAAAACACAGTGTTTTCTTGATATGTGCATGATCTAGCCCTAATAAGTTGCTCCTTGTGAATTATTCATTTCCATCCCACTGGCGCATAACTCTTCCTTCATTTGCAAAGTGCATAATAATGCCGTTTTGGTGTTGTGTTTAGTGTCAAGTGAATAATAAATAAAGCGTAGTGTTATATCAACATAAACCATTGATTAGAATGCAACTTACTACTACATTTTGTTTTAATTGGATTGGTTTGGCTTCCTGGTGCGACCTATGTGAACTCAGTTTAGCTGTGTTGGACACTATTCAGTTTTTGCCCGTCTGCTGCGTTCGGGTTTGTGAAGACCGTCTGGTCGTCGGCCCACACAAACGTTTCTTTTCTCTCTCTTACATTTGTTGTTTTCTCCCTGCTCTTCTTCTTTTTTTCCTCTGTATTTACTTCTATGGCAGCATTACCGCACCACTTACTGGCTCGGCAAAGGTATTACAACCATGGGCGTAGGTTTGATTTCAACTTTGGTAGGGACACTACTGGTCTCAAGTTTCATTGGTTTGATGTCATTGGTCCTACGCAGTATGCATGCCCCTATTTTTTTATACTTGACATGAGCATCAGGGGACATTTCGTTTAAAGAGAAAAGCAGTATTTTTTGCTACATTAATACAAATTTTATAAGCACTATATATATTGTATATAAATAAAAAGCTGCTCCTTAATTTGTAATTAAAATAAATTAGACATCACCTGAAGCAATGAAGGGCCAGCTGCTTCACATCCAAGCTGCCCTGCATCATTATTACTGGATATCTGTGTTTCCTATAATCATATAATGTTACTATTATACAAGTGTGTTTTTAGTATTAAAGGATTAAATGTAACACAACCTTTTATATCATCCTATGATACTTACTGTCTGAGTGTTAAAATAGCTCCTTATGTCTCTTTTCATTTTTGGTGGCATCATCTACAATCACAACACTAAGCATGAGCCTAAGTTTATTCAAATATAAAATCGCTTTTAACAATTATTAAAATAAAATATAACACTATCTTATCCGTAATGTAATAATCTCCAAAATAAACAGCCAGATTCGAGCATTTTTACCGGACACTAATATTTGTACTAATTTACTTATGGACTGTGTGGAAATCTATGTAAAATCAAACCAATGTGTTCCTCTGTTTGTACTTTATCCTATTTCCAAAAGTAGAAATAATTAAATAGCACTATTATTATGTTGAACCCTAATTATGCTTTCTAAACAAAAAATAGCAATGTTTAGGCACCATCTCGTATTGTTATACTCTATACAACTAATAACACCTGCTATTTATATCTGAACCGCCTTAAAGGGATTTTTTTGAAAGCTTACATTCTTTGCTTGTCGATTTTTCCAGCAGTCTTCAGAACTCCTGCCTGACACTGAATATTTTTGTTGATAAAATGTATTATACTTCAGAATTAAATATTATTTTAAGATGCTAACGTTGGTTACTTACATTTCTTAAGTTCCACAAATGAAAACTACTCTCTCCTGCTTCTTCTATCGCCTGTTATAGCGTGGATAATATATTTTTTTTAATCGTTGTAGTAACCGCAGTATTCTAGTGTGAATTAAATTTAAATTTCGCGCTGCAAGCATGCACGCACATGCACGCACTAGAAAACAACCAACCAGGGAGAGAGAAGGCGGGACTTAAGGCAAAACAACCAATGAGAGTGGAGTTAAACAGCACACAGCACAGTTACGTGCGCTGCTAAGTTAAAGCGACAGGAAAGACCGACTGGACACGCAGGCTGGCAGACGGAGCTGCAGCAGCAGCCGCCGCCAAGCAGCGGAGCTGCGAGAGGAAAATAAGCGACTGCTGTAACAACGATGTATTGTAAATTATAAACATGTTATTCACATCGAATTATTGGTAGGGACATGTCCCTATGGTCCCTATACAAACCTACGCCCATGATTACAACCCCTGTTACGGCTCCTCCATCTTCATGCGGTTTCATCTTTTTGCTCAAACTTTCCGGTGCAGATGCAGTATTCAGCTCAGTGTGCATGTAGCCCGAATGACAATAAAGATAAGTCTAAGTCTATCTGGTACTCAAGCATAGTAAATACATCGGTTTTCTAATGAATTATTGCAGACCTAAAATACTAGTCAAAGTCTTAAGGACTTGAGTTGTAGTTGGAGCTTTAAAACCAGTTTTGGTGTAGATAAATCCTTTAAAATGGGAACAGTGATGAATAAACGTTCAGAAACCTTAACCCAGCTTCCTTCCACCCATTCAGGAGCTGTGAGCAAAAACACAGGTGAAGCTGTCAAAAAGGCACATGGTGATGGTCTTCAGCTTCACATGGCTGGTCGAGCCTTGTAGTCTCAGGATGAATAATGGATTCTAAAGTGCATAAAACTGCTGAGGCTATGAGTCACTCTGAGGAGACTGGAGTAAGGCTAACTTAACGGCAAGATCACTCAGAAAAGTCTTTTTTTTTAAGTAGCAATAGACTGACTTGGAGTTGAACTGTACTTGAAATGGCATACTTAATAATTTAATCATATGAATATATTAAACTTCTCATTGTATGCATCTATTTTTTACCAGAAAAAAATCTAAGTTAAGTGGACTAAACCTGGTAGATTTAGTCCACATTACCACAACTACAGGAGGAGGAGTAGTAACCGTATTTCAGTCTGATTTACTAATTAGTCCCAGGCCAATTAATAACTCCAATTCTTTTGAACATTTAACCTTTAAAATTTACCTTTTTGACAAAGCTTATAGTTAGAGTGGCTTAGGTAACCCTGAGCTATCTCTGTCGTTATGCTGCTATAAGCTTAGGCTGCTGGCGGACATCAGGGGCTATTTTCCTCACTTTGCACTAATTCTGCATCATTTGTCGTTATTTCAATTTTTAACGTTTTGTTCTCTGTCATTTTTTTTCTTCATAGTAGGTACACCTGGTCTTGCATTCTGTTAGCTGTGACATCATCTAGGGGAAACATATTATCCTCCATTACCATATAACATAGAAAGGATTCCTGAATCAATGCATACTTCTGTGTTTTTGTGTCTCTGTCTTCTCTAACCCCCAGTCGGTCGAGGCAGATTACCGTTCACACTGAGCCTGGTTCTGCTGGAGGTTTTCCTTCCTTTTAAAGGGGAGTTTTCCTCTCCACTGTCGCTTCGTGCTTGCTCAGTATGAGGAATTTGCTGCAAACCCATCGACAATGCAGACGACTGTCCACTGTGGCTCTACGCTCTTTCAGGAGGAGTGAATGCTGCTTGGAGAGACTTGATGCAATCTACTGAGTTTCCTTAGACACTCTTTTTGACCACTCTCTATGATTTTATTGAATTTGACTTTGTAAAGTGCCTTGAGATGACATGTGTTTTGAATTGGCGCTATATAAGTAACATTGAATTGAATTTTGAAGTAGTATATTAGAAAAGGTCGATGGAAACTGCAAAATTTGAAATAACTTCCTCAATTTCACAAAAACGTTTTATGCTCTCTTGAGATGGCTTTTGGATTTTACAAAAAAAATTGTTAATGCGCAAAATGGGAGATGTACACATTTGCCGAATAACTCCTGACGTAGCGAACAGTAACCTGACATGACAGATCAGCTATTACAATTGTCGGCATCTTCCCGGATATTCCCATAACGCACATGGAGTTGCATTTCTTTCACTAAGTCTTCGGATTGCATGTAACATCACCAATACTAGTTGACATGACAGAACAATTACAACTTGCTCGATAGCAACACATTCCCGAAAACCTCTTTCCTTTTTCAAAACACGTTGTCCTTTCTAGTCTGTAGTTACTGTTTATTAGAGCCATACGTAACGTCAACTTCTGACGACATTATAGCTTGTTACATACTCCACGAGAACCAAGCTTTTTTTTTTTTCCTCGTAGTCGGGGTGGGAAGAATATGAAAAAAGTTTGTTTTGGCTCTGTCTAAACGTAGTGCACTAGACACTCAGCTGAAGAAGTCTCCCCCATGTTGGTGGGCGAACAGGAGTGGGTGGGGCAGACACCTAATAGCTCACCGTGTGTTCTGGCGCCATTTGTAAAGACTGGTATGAGGGTGGGAAATGCCCCACTTGGATAATTTATAGAGTAAACGCCGCAAGTGAGCGGAATTGGCATCTTCGACTTGTTAAACAACCAGAGTTGAGACATTTCCGCTTCTCCAAGCTAAACACGCCTATCTGAATCCTGCCCAATCACAGTACAGTAGTCGGATAGCCCTTGAAAAAAAAGTTCTGCCCAGACGTTGTGTCGAGAACATGCAGGGAGACCCTCCAAGACAGGGCTGTGAGAACAAAATGACGTAATTCTCTGCGGGGGGGTGGGGAGAGCAAATCTCTCGTTTCTCGTGGAGTATGTAGCGGCCTCAAATTTTGCATAGCATGTTTAATTAGCTCCAAACCATGCCTAATTCACACTTTCTTTTTTCAGACATTTTAAAAGTTCGCTCAAAATTTGTACGAATGTGGGATGGGAACATGACTAGTGAGTGGTCAGGGCCTAACAAGGAGAAAATCAGCCAGTTCCATCCACCCGCCAATTTCTTAATGTATGTCGTAAGGTTCCAGCTGTCAGAACATCGCTATTATCCAACATTGTGGTTCACTGGACCTTTATAATAGTAATGCTTAATACTATCCATACAGACTCCAGTTCTGATCATTTTATAATAGGAAATCTTTTTTCTTAACCAATTTATAATTTTTTTTATGTTGTTTTACTTAAAAAAAAGTGTAATCACACTGCAAAACATGTTCAATAACCTTAATAAAAAAAAAAAAAAACGTTCATATATTTTTTTAAAGAAATTAAATGTAGACATTAAATAAAAGTCTACATGATTACTAATTACAAGGCCATTAAATTTAGGACACTCATACAAAAACATCCTTAATCCAGTCACAATCTAAAACGCGGGTAAAATATACATATTGCAGCTGTTTTCTTGTGGTCCACATTCTCTCAAGCTAAATGGCTGGAGTATTTTGTGTAACCAGCTCAGCATATAGTCGACCAAACGAAGCAGCTAGTGAAGTTGCGCTTTAATATGTTCAAAGCATCCCTTATAAGTAGCACTGGAGAGCAGCCACCTATCTATGCTAGTATAGGATCAGTCTTGTCCAATGAATTTGAGCATTTTTCTCTGAGCTCTAAATTATTTTCCTCTCCCATACTGCCGTCTTTGAAGTTGACTCTTGAGAATCAACTCTCAGCTGGAGACCACTGGATCATCCACTAATGATCTCTACCAGCCACTGGTTACTGCTTTCATGTCTTGCACGGCTCTTACATTTTTATTTATTTTTTTCTCAGATATCGGTTGTGCGAGGTGTTCTTTGGTACAATGGATCATCACTTTCCTCTGAGGACTATAGGCGTGGATTGGGTCGATGTGAAAGAGGAGGAGGAGGTGTGCAAAATAAAAACACTTGAACCTTAGCTTTCATGGGTTTTATCCATGATAGTAATTCAAGAATAAATTTTGCAGGGCTACTGTGACCTTGTGCATTGAAATAAAACTTATGTATGGTTGCTTTTGTTTGTGTTCACGCCATGCTGTTCACAATAATAGAGAACAGCAAATAATTTAACATCACAACTACAGCGTTTCAAAATACATCAAGTGGCCCATGCACAGTTGCTTTAATGAAACACTGCAGCTATTTATTAACTGACCTTTATCCAAGCTCTTCTGGGCAACAGGACTGTGATTTAGCCAGTTAGACATGGGCTCTGGCGCCTTGAGAAAGGCTTCAACCCTGCTGTCTTTTACCACATCTAGCGGCATTAACGGCCTCTGCAGAGAACAAAGAAGTAATAATTTATATGTCAGATCCCAACATAGTAACCCAGAATGGCATTAAAAAAATTCTCACTAGTCACGTTTAGAAATTTGGATGGGACAAGTAGTCCCAATCTAAAAGCAACTGTATGTATTGGAGACAAGAGGTTGCAAGGTTATAAGCAGCACAAGTGAAGATGCATGTAAATAAATCAATATATTAGTGATCTTAATCTAAGAAGAAAAACACAGGCTGAATTATTTACAGTGGTTGGTCCTGGGCTTTTTAAGCATAATTGCAAACCACCCTTTAATTTTTCCATTTGTGCATTTTACTGGATATTTTGCAAAATATATTTGTCAAGGCAAAGTCATGCAACTTTATTTATGAAGCACTTTTCAGTAACAAGACGATTCAAAGTGCTGTGAGTTTTCCGTTTTTTAGAAAGTCATTGCGATGAACCATACCCAGACACAGATATGTACCCTATTATCGGGGACAGCAATCTTTATCTTAAATAAGGTCTGTTATGTGACAATGAGGTATGCAAGCTTGCAATTTAACCCTTACGGATATGCAAAAATGTAAACGACTGCAGCGGTGTGCAATAGTTGCGTATAAAGATTGCTGTGCTAGCTATTGGGATAGTTTGGGATTTTTGAGGTGAGATTCTGTTGGAAGGTTGTACACAGTTAACAACTTACCAGCTGTAGATAAATCTCATGTCTCTGTTTTCTATAAATTCAGGGTAGCTAGAGATTAGATCTTAGAGACAGAAGATAATGGCTTCTTCCTGTGTACGATGCACTCTGAGAATGGAGCATGTCAAGTATTTCTGGTCTGAGTAACTGTGTGATATTAAAGTAAAGTGTTATTAAAAACAAAAATCTTGCAGCAGTTTAAGTAGTCTCTGTTGATACGCAGACTGAATTTTTTATTATGCAGTTACGTACCAGAAGCACTTTTCAGGACCTGTTTTTCACAAGAATAACGCGGGTGCTGCTTTGCCTCAGTTATACATGTAAATAACTAGCTTTGTGTTGAATAACCATCAAATGCAAAGGTAACGACTTTCCTATAATTGTGCTATTTGTTGTTTTAAGACAGTGAAAGTCCACTTTGATCCTGACCCTCTCTGTCTAGCTGTACATTTCAGCCTCTGGGGACAGATATTCTGGACTTATACTGAATAAAGATGCCAAGAATGTTTGTGCATGTAAAAATATTACGATAAATACACAAAATATTGTAACAGAACCTGACTTTAAAAATCCCCTTGCCTCTCTTAGCAAAAATAAAGACAGAAACAAGCACTCAGTGAGAGCTGTCTGTGTCCATTCATTAGCGATGAAGGGAGTGGAAATCATTTGATTTACTCGCATGCAATTGCATTAAATGGCAATTTATTAAAGCGTTTAACTCATCCCGGTCCCTGGACAGGACCAGTAATGTAAATTATTGTTGAAAGTCTGTAATTGTAGCTTCACCTGGCAAATTGCTCCCGACCAATCAATGCGCTGGATGTCCAGCTCCATCAGCTCCCTAACTGAGTGTAGGCTTAATAGCCTCATGTCACTAGTGAAAAAGCAGCTTTTAGTTTAGCTGAGCTGCACACAAGCAACCTACATTTCTGAAAGGCCTGTGGTGATGTAAGACACGGCTTCACCATTAACCCCCACCATTCATGCATTTTATTTTTTTTTTAATCGGCGTTCTGTTTGTTAAAATAGAGGTGCTGAGGGTTGGGGTTACAAAGTAAGGTAATCGGCATATCTTCACGCTTTATCATGTGCTTCCAAGTCTTTTTAGATCACAGGGCAGCAAATTATTTGGCTAATTGAAAAAGATTAATGTGCCAATAATGACTTTTTTGTGCAATTTATACTTAGGAATATCCTGACCCTAGTTAGGTGAACTCAAGCTCAGAGCTTCATCTTATGTAATCTCTCTGTAAACAAGGCACTTTTGTCTTTATGAAGACATTTCAGATATGTTAGGTTATTGGGGTTAAAACCTTCTGAGCCACGTGAAGCTTCTTGAAGAGGGAGCCAGTCTGTTATTTTGTATTAGCATTTTGGCTTCATTCCTAATGAAAGAAAACTCTGTCCACCCTGTCCAACAACATTTTGCCAAACTGAGATTTCCATTTGCGTTTGATCCACATGTAAATGAGAGTCTTTAAAATTATAAAATTAATTTATAAAGGAAAACGCTTTTCATGGTGTGGAATTTTAAATATATATATTTTTTGGTGAATTTATAGCGACCAGACATCTGGTGATTCTAGGGATAGATAACTTAGATGCCCACTTTACTATTGCGTTCTTTGCTAGAAAGTATAACAAAAATTCTTCCACTTTAAGATAAGATAAGAGAAGATAGGCTTTATTGATCTCACATTGGAGAAATTCAGTTGTCACATCGGCTCAGTAGTCAATAATCAGAAGAAGGTGCCAAAATTAGGACACCTCTATGTTACTTTTTTATGTTTTGTTTCTAAATAAACTACAATTGTAAGATGAAGAAGTTAATGACTATGTGGAAAAGGTCAAAAGTGGAATAAATAAATAAATGACCTACAGCAGTTTTGGGAAAATGTTTATCCCAGCACAGCTTTAGCCTTTCTCTAAAACGTCGTCTTTTGAAATTAATTTTAATTGTAGTTAATGTTGAAATCACCTCCTGCTGGTGCAGCAGATCTATAGCAGCACTTTTGATTGGAATCCAACCAGCATTTAGACACTTTTTTTTTCTTCTTCTAAATATCCAATTAACAAATATTCAGAACTGCAGATTAACGCCGAGCTACATTTGTCTCCTGAGTTGGACCTTGGATGTGGCGCCCCATTGAGGACATTCTAATTGCAATATGGAAAACCCTCGGGCTTTACGCATGCTTTTCTCAGTTATCAGGTTGCCTTCTATTGACAATGCATGCAGGCATTGTATTGCTCTGCATGGCATGCATTCAAAATGTAAAGGATCAGGCTCACAAATGGATTGTTCAGCACTATGTTTTGAAACCATTTTAACTTGTCTGAATTTGTTTGTTGTGTATTAGGTAATCAGAACAGGTTTTTCACTCATAGGACAGGTGTGATCAGATAAGCAGGAAATTAATTTTCTTTTGAATTCTGCTGGGGGGAAAAAAACAATGGATTAATGGATGGAAAAATGGATTTCCAACATCAATTCTTTTCGACTTTGCATAAATTTATTCAAGATTAAGTACACAGGAGCAGATCTACATCTCTACTGTGTGAGACTAATTTAATGAGCTCCAAAGTGATCGAGCGAACTCAGTCTTAGCTAGGGAAGCCAGACTTTACAGAATTTTCTCCCAAGAGAACTTTCCGTGTTATTTCTTTTTCAACTTTGAACTCAAACGTTCCAAATTCTGAATACAAACAGAAGATCCCATAAGCTCGTAGCTCTTTCCTTCCTGTGGCTCGCACACACTTGCTCAGGGCATGTTTCACTGCTCTGTGTGCATGCAAAGCTGTTTCAGGAGCACATGATTCAGGCTGCTGTCGAGCAGGTTATGTGTTGCCCTTTCTCTTATATTCTCCCCTGTTTTTTTTCTCCGCTGTGTCCTCTGCAGTTCCATCGCTGTAAAAAAAAAAAAAAAAATCTGCGTCAGTGCTGATGTGATTACCATACAAGATGTGCTGTGTTTGTTGCCTTTAGTCCATTAGGATGCTTGAATCTTCTAAACTATGCACCATAGCAGAGTACGTTTTCATTTTCCAGAATTAGGTTTTATCAAGCCTTCCGCTTGACATAAAAAAAAGGGTAAAATCAAGATGACTTTCTTGGGGTGTAACAAGATCTTTTAGTGGAATCTTTAATGTACACAGCTATAAAAAAAAATAAAGGAGCACTTTGAAAAAGTCATGCTGGATATTCGTACAGATGTGGAATGGGTAATGTGTTAGAATCAAAAGACTGCCACATCATTTGATAAAAAATGATTAACCCACAGAGGGCTCAGTTCAAAGTCACAGAGAAGGTGAAAGTGAAAAACTGACGTAGTCCAATTTGCTGAAACATCATTGCAGCAACGCAGAATGGTCCTCAGTAGTTCGTATAGCCCCTGCATGCTTGTAAGCGTAGCTGACAAATGTCGGGGCATGCTCCTTATGAGATGATGGATGATGTCCCGGGGTATCGCCTCCCAAATCCTGACCATCTGAGCTCCTGGACAGTCTCAGGTGAACCCTGGTGGCGTTGGATGGACCTAAACGTGATGTCTCAGGGATGCTCTGTTGGATTTAGGTCAGGGGAGCATGGAGGTCAGTCAATGGTTCAGGCCATGAACCACACCTTTCAATTTTAATTCAATTCAATTCAATTCAATTCAATTTTATTTATATAGCACCGATTCATGAAACATGTCATCTTGAGGCACTTTACTAAGTCAAAATCAATCATATTATACAGATTGGTCAAAAATTTCCTATATAAGGGAACCAGTCCCGACAAGCAGCATTCACTCCTGGAGAAGCGTAGAGCCACAGGGACTGTTGTCTGCATTGTCCATGGCTGTGCAGCAATAACTCATACTGAGCAAGCATGAAGCGACAGTGGAAAGAAAAACCACCCATTAGCGGGAAGGAAAAACCTCCAGCAGAACCGGGCTCAGTATGAACGGTCATCTGCCTCGACCGACTGGGGGTTACAGAAGACAGAGCAGAGACACAACAAGAGAGACAAAAAAGCACAGAAGCACACATAGATCCAGTAATCTGTTCTACATTAGATGGTAATAGCGGGTGAGCCGTCTTCTCTGGATGATGTCACAGATAACAGAATGCCAGACCAGGTGTACCTTCTATGAAGAAAAAAGAGAGAGAGCAAAGAGTTAAAAGCTGAAATGACAACAGTCATTTCAATGCAATGCAATGCAAACCTGGAGAACAGTAGAAAGCAGTAGAGTGAGAAAAATAGGCCCTGATGTCCTCCAGTTGCCTAAGCCTATAGCAGCATAACTATAGAGGTAGCTCAGGGTAACACCTGAAGAAAAGATGTCATTATGCACACACTGAAAGCTGTCCTGTCTGCCTCTCGGACAGAGAGCAGCCAGGGGGATCAGCGGCCTGCTTTTGCAGAGGTGCCTGATGAAAGCAGCTTGCTTTCTGGGAACGCCTGAAATCTCTCCCCGCTGACACAGCAGCCCAGAGTCAACGCGGATTCAAACTTAGAAAAGTAATTTCACCGCGATTAAAAATCGTTTGCGCTAACAATGTGTACTCATTGCTCCCACCATTGCTGAGGTGGGCTAAAGCCACCCCCCAGGAGGCGATTCCCTTTTCCAGGCATTTCTAGGCTGGTCGAAACACAAACCGAGCAAAGTTAAACCGAGCCGGGAGAAGCTGAGCCGGGCAGGCCAAACCAAACAGAGTAGGGTTAACGGACTTGATATTATGCTCTAATTAAAAGGTGTTTCTTTACTTCTTTTGTGCAAATCTATTTCCTATCTAGCGCACCATCAGCATGTGACTTCGTCTGGTGAAGAAAGTTTAGTCTTGAAAAACATAGTTTCTTCTCAAAGCGCTTATAGAGGGCAACTGGACTTCTCTTAATTCTGAAAGGTGCTTCACCTCTCAGTCAAAAGGCTTTTTTCAGTTCTGAACATGGCTGAAAGTAACAGACTTATAAGTGGTGAGCAGAACAGTCTTTTCTCACCATTAGACCGACTAAAAGAATTGAAGCTGTTGCAGCTTTAAAGGGGTTGATCGACATCATGTTTTACACTCTGGACTAAAAATGGGATGCCAGTTGAGTTCAGACAGTATGCACGAGAAGGCAGGCATTACAGTATAGCTTAACTGATCTGGAGTGAAACATTTAATCTTGAATTATGCAGTTGCTATGAAAACCCAATCCAATTTTTCTACATTAAAAAGTCAGCAATTTGTGTAAATATCCCATTTCTCTTAGAAGCAAATTATAGAGGGAGAGAACAAGCGCTCCTGCTGGCAATGTATTTGTAGTTTAGGGGGGGGGGTGGAATTATAGAATAAGGGAGGGAGGAAAGAGTGTGAAAGAATCAGCTGGAGAGCGTGTAGGGGGGTGGGTCTGTTAGGGTTATGAAGAGTCACTCCCCCTCCTAGTTCTCCAACTCCTCCGTGCAAATCGTAGTCACTCATAGTAGTCACTCTGCTGTGAATACGCTGCAGAGAGCTTAAAATGTACTTCCAAATTATGTGAGAGCTATTGCTTGTCTTCTCTCTGGTGGAAAACAAGATAACGCCCGCTTGTACATATTAAGGTAAGACATTATGTTTGTTGCTTAGTGGTTTTTTTTTTTTTTTTTTGCCTTTGAAAAGAGACGAAAAAGAAATAAGAAAACACTCTCCAAAATAGCTGATACATTTTGAGTTTATGTAATGTATGCAGTTTAAGATTAGATTAGAAAGATAGTTTATTGTCCCACAGCAAAGAAATTCAGGTGTACCAACAGCATAAAAAAAGCAAATTTACAACATTGGGGGAAAAATACTGTACATGTATTAGTTATTAAAAATAGCATAATCACGAGATTGGAGAAGTGTGTAGGGTGATTTTACAAAGTGCGCAAATCATATATGCGATATGTTTGTTTATGCATAATGTAAATATATAAAGGCTTCTATATCAGTAATACTGGTCAAGAGTTTTTATGGGATTCAGTTTTAGTTTTTTTTTTACTATATTTTATCATGGTTTTTAATTTTTTTTTCTTTGTATTTTGCTACCATCTCTTGGGTCCTTCAAGAATCTCCGCCCGTTTCAAACACTTGTTAAAACTTCGTAGGTGCAGAGGGCTATCGATGTTATTTTACAGCTGTTTCTGTCTGGTAATCCTCACAGACCAAACAGAGGCACCCAGAGCCCAATCGGCGTGTTTCTACGGGCAGGGAGCTAAAATTTGCGGCTGACCAAAAGTGTTGCTGGTTAGAGAGGTGTGCGGCGCGTACCACCCCCCCTTCTTCACACATACACGGCAATTTGACTCTGCGCCTGCTGTCATTGCCAGACGAGAGGCGTTTCCACTGCGGATCACTTTCAGCCTTCCATTCCTCGTCTGTGCTTTTATAAGAGACACCAATGTGCAAAGAGGGCGTTTCAGGCCCAGCTGTAGAGGTGATGTGTGAAAGGGACCTACGTTTTCTACCATTTTATACCTGTAGCACACCAGCGTTGAGCAAAAATTTTTTTTACCTACGGCTGAGGTCAGTAGCCATTGAATTGCCCAGCGTTCCCTGCAGGCGACAAAACAATGCGGCCCGTCTCTCTTTCGTTGTAATGACAAAGCAGTTCCTGGTGCTGGGACTGGTGGTTTTGTGATGCTGGGGAAGACAAATGATGAATTGCTAATGTGAGAGGTGGTCAAAGTCAAAAAGAGCCCCCCCCCCAGAGCGCATCCCGGAGGGGGGTAGCTGCAGGCTTCATGATGTCCCGAGTTCATTTAAAAATCAGAGCATTGTGTTTAAAAGCCGCTGCGACTCCCGCGGTGGGGAGAAGGGCGAGAAATGGTCATCTGCTGTCATAGTTATGGTAATGCATGTGCCGTTCAAGGCTCAGCAGGACAGGAGGTCAGATTCTGCCAGCCTGGGTTGTTAATCTTAACGGTGCTTCTGTTATGACTCCAGGAGAACAACCTTAAAAAAACGAAGCAAATTCTTTTAAAGCTTTCTACAAAAAATGATATGCAAAGAATTGCGTTTGCTATTATTCTCTTTCAGCAGAACTGTATTTAAAAAAAAACAAGGTTAACGTGTGCATGAACCTATTTTCACAGTCTTGCGGCTTAAGCTACAGTGTAGTCGAACAAAGGCTATATTGTAGATGTACAAGCCAAGAGCATTTGTCTGGATCATGTGGTTACTAAGCTTGTAATGTTTTGACCATACGAAGCAGAGTGCAGAATGATGACCATTATGCACACACCTCTCTACTCCACGTAATAGCTGTAATTAAAGCCAGTGTTATCTGACGCTCACGCAGACTTGTTAACCTTCAAATATTTATCTTCAGCTCTTAGCTCCGTCATATTTGTTGCCAAACCCTGGTAACTTCCCAGGAGCTGTGCGGTCTAGTTAAAATGAGACTTCTTTAGGCTCCAGCGCATGCAGGACAGTAAAGACGACTGTAATGGAAACTGTAAACAGAATTGCTGCGAGGAAATTGGCTCGTTTTCTACCTTGCTCTGTGCAGTCACGTGTGCTGGGATCTTGTTTGTTTCTGCTCCGTGGAGCGGCGCATCGCAGCAGAAAGCCTGGAGCTTCAGGGGAGTTATTGTTGAGGTGCGCCAGAGAAAACTTCCTGGGACGTGGCCAGATAGTTAGAAGAAATAAATGCTTGTTCTGTGTTTTTAAATGTTGTACACATAGCCTCGTTGGTGAGTTGAAGAGGATTTTTATGCAGGATGTAAAAGAAAACACTCTTTCTCTCTTCTTCTGAGTTTCCTAGTCACTCTAGCATTAACGATGAGCTACAGCATGTAACAACAATATATAATAGAATATTCTCTCTCCGGTTTCTGTGTGCAAAACATTGTGAAACATGAACTCCCTCCTCATTAATATTGGAGTCATAAAGACGAACATTCATCTTGACGCTGACCCAGTTGTGATTTTGAGTAGAGTGTGTACTTATGGTGCTGTATAAAAAGAAAACACGCTCAAACTGAAAGCATGAATCGTTTTCCCTTTTTACTGACCTGGAAGCTAATGTTTGGCTTTCTGGAAATGCTCGAGTGAATCGCAACGAATGAATCCATTGAAAAATGTTTTGCCATTGTTTTGATTGCTTTAATTGCACAAATTAGGTGGATTTGTGGAGATGCACAAGTCATAATTTGAGGGTTAGTGCAGTTAGGGTTGTTTCAGCAGTTGGCGTTACTAGAAAAGTTGTGTGTAGTTTAGGGAATGTCAGTCCTGCCAACCTTTCCAAATCCAGTATATTCCATGACAGAGGTTGAAAACTCAAATCGATGAAACAACAGCTTTGCTGTACTCTGGTCATCCTTCCTGTTATCTGCTGAAAGTTTCACTCTCTCGCCTAGATGAACCACATCCTTATCTTGACATGACAACTTCTTACCTCTCCATTCTGCTCCTGGCATTATTTTAATCACTTGACTGATTCTGAAAATGGCTCACTGTTGAGTCTTCTTCAATCACTGACAGGATCCAGTGCAAAGTAATTTCCCTCTGGAATCATTAAAGTATGTCTGAGTCTTAAACAGAAAAAAATGGCATTTTTTAGTTTACACCAATCAAACCAAAATATCTCCGATTCAAATCAATCATGAGCGTTGCATTTCTTAACTGATTAACAGTAGTCTCTCAGATCCTAAGGTGCACAAATTACACACGCCTTAGCTACTCTGAGATGTTGCACGGTTATGCATATTGCATATTTTCTCACATCGTTGTGTAAATCGGCTAATGTTTTTCCTCTGTTTAACTCAAACATAAATATTTTATATCTAAATATGCCATATTATCAATAATTGTGCAATACTTACTTACGCAATACTTTTATTTTGGTCTTTCTGTTTATTCTCTATCGCTTTAGAACTAACTTTAGGTTAGATTATCTTTTTTTAGTGTGTAACTGTGTGTTTGCCACTGTCATGCCTAAATTTTCCC
Source organism: Fundulus heteroclitus (assembly GCF_011125445.2). NCBI lineage: Eukaryota > Metazoa > Chordata > Actinopteri > Cyprinodontiformes > Fundulidae > Fundulus > Fundulus heteroclitus. The sequence continues at coordinate 32,225,898 of NC_046378.1, forward strand.
ATTGTGGGACAAAAAAGGAATTTCTTAGCTTTTTTTTATCTGAACAGAATGCTTCTGGCTCCACTCTCATTGATATTTCCATTATCACAGGCTTCATTCCTCTGATTAGTTGTAACTAAATAACCGTTCTGAGACCATCTCCTGTAGGCTGACCAATGCATGTATGTTCAGAACTTATTTGCATCTGCATATGAAAAACAAGTTAGTGGGCTGTTTATTACAAATCCCCATCCTTTTTTTCCCCCACTCCCACCTTTAGTCTAAAAATGAAGATTTCCTGCCCTGTGGAATAATAAACGCCGGAGGAAATCACTAATATTAGACCCTGACATTGGTCAGAGGTCGTGTGGTTTATGGCTGCTTTAAACCTGCAGCTGTTGAAGTACTTTAAAAAGCTGTCAATGTGAAACTGTGGGTCTGTGGGTTGCAGGTGGCATTTCAGTAGCAGCTCACAGGACAAGAAAGCCTGGAACTGATTCATGAGAAATTTCAGTAAAGTGTTATATTAAGAACGGTTGATTTTATCTTTAATGCATCTTTGAGGTACTAACGTAGTCCTACATTCCTTTATTACACTGATTCCCTAAATGTATATATTTATATATTTAATATATATATATTTTAAGCAATATATTTACTTTCCCAGTGAGATTTATGAAAAGTTGCCAACATTTTGAATTCCAGTATCATCCATGACAAATGTTGAGCTCTCAAAATAATAAAAAATTAAGAAGTTATGCTGTACTCCGTTCAGCCTTCCTGTTATCTGCTGAAAGTATCTGCTCTCTCACAGCCTGAGAAAACCTCAGACCTATTTATGACATATATTGTTACATGTCCATTGCTTATCCTGACTTAATTTTAAACACCAGTGACATCATACGGGGCAAAAATGTGATTTTTCAGTTTACACAAATCTAGTTGAATATTGTCTGTACCTTATTCTAATGTAAATTACAGTAATAGGCTCAATTCAATGGCCGAATGATTGAATAATATATAGTAAAACATTTTAGAGACAGGAGTTTAATATTTACATCGAAGCATGTTGTTAACCATCTCTTTATTTTAAATTGATTATAATACAGTATGTTGAACAAATTTATTTTCAGAATTAGACTTGCACAGGGACATGTTTTAGAAATTCAAACTAGAAAGGGATTTTGTAAGTAGCGGTTTCATACTTTACCAGGGGTAGTAGTGACCTCTGCATGTAGGGATACCCGAGAGGAAACAGTGGGCATCAAGGTGTTTTTTTAACAACAGCTGCAGCTCGCTATCAGACTCAACATCACTTTAAAGAACACAATAGCTTTTTTACACCGGTCTAAAACCTGCTAACAGCCACGCTATCCTCCTCTGTTTGAGAGCAACGTGAAGGCGTTGTTGTGCCAGTTCAGACGTGACAGAAAGCGGTAACGGACTACGTTACCCATGATGCAATGTGGTCAAAATGGCCACCAACTCATATGGTCAAAATGGCCACCAACTCCCATCACGCAACACGGCAAAATGGCCGCCGATCAAGATAAGGTTGCTATAGTGATGGCTATAAAAGCCGATCACACACGATGAGCTTCCTTCTTCCCTGGCTTTAGCCAACCCGAGAAGACACAGCTGTTTCCGTTGGGGTGATCCCACAACACGTGCTCGAATTCCTCGCTGGACCGAGAGTTTTTTCGAAGCCAAACTATTCCCTGTGCAGACAGGAGGTCGACTAAAATAAGTACTTTTAAATTCCCTCTGATCAAAAGACTGAGAGACGCCATATCTCCCAGTGATCGAAGAGGACCCCGCTTTGTCTGGCCAACAAAGCGACTGTGGACCCGGAGGAAGAAACGAAGCAGCTTCTTCCCATCCCGGTCCCGCTGCAGCCTGCGGATAACTGCGCTCGTAAAGACGCATCCAGAAAGCCGCAACACTCGGGAGCGCTCCGGACCAGCCCCGAGGCATCTCAAAGTAACGGACTCTCCCCTTTTATTTCTGTCTCACCAACAGGGTGTTTAGAAGTGCCTGGGCAGGCGTAGAACTTTGTAGGTGTTGGTTAATGCTTTTATTCCACGACGAAGTTGGAATTATTTTGCTGAACATTTTCTTTGTACGTGCATGCATTTTACAATTGATTTGCTGTGTTGATTTGTGATTCATCAATAACCCCGCCGTGGGTTACCGATTTATCTCTTTTCATCTTCTTCCCTGCTTCCCCCCTCTCTCTCTTTTCGCTCCTTATCAGTTTAATTTCTTTGTCCGAGCTCAAGTCGCGGGCTTTGCTTTAAACTCCTAGTTAGCCCCCCCCCCTCTCGAAACGAGGCATTGTCCCATCAGCGTAAGCGTGGTTACGTTATTAGGACCTCCCCTCATACGTCATCGTAGCAGCCATCTTGGGAGGGTCACGTGTATCTGGACTGTAGGTAGCTTAGCTGAACTAGCTTTGTGTAAGACATCAAAGCGTCCAGTGAGATTCCCGAAGCTGTTCTGTCTGTCAATGCTGATACGTGAAATGCCGATGTTTCGAGGGCGGTGTTAAACAACTTTGAGTTAAGTTAAGATCTGCTAACCGCTCATTTTAATCCATTGTTTATTTTTGTTTTGTTCTTTATTTCCACATATATATTTTGCATGTTTTAGTTTAGTAATGAGTAAGAATTCCAAAGTTGTTTGAATCAGAGAATTACTGTAACAGGGAATTGCTTTTGGTTCAATAAAACCAACCACTGCGGAATAGACATTGTTTTGTGTTCAGTCCAATTCACAGTTGCCTGGGTATTCAGAAATCAGAGCTAACCTCCTTTGGAGTTAACATCTGACATTAATACAGAGACAATATCATTGGATGGTGATAAGGAATAAGGATTTAAACTCTAATTGCAGTTACATTGGGGTTCTCACAGCCTGCTGGATAAACCTGGTCGGTTAACAGTCCGACCTGATCATTTATTCCAGCATAAATGAGTTCATAACAGCAAGTTAACTAATGCATTAGTGGTATAAATACTTATAAGCTTATAGCTAACATCACCACCATTTGAACTATATTTGTTATAGCGGAATTTTGAGTTGAATGATTTATTATTCAAATTATAATACCAAATTATAATTAATAATAATAATAAGCATATTCAACCAGCTTATGGCATAGCATAAATTGGCTTTTCCCGGTGTGGGCGAGTCTACTTATTGGCGTTCCTTTAGACTAAATCGAATAACCAGCAACTTATGAATTTAATGAACACAATCCATATTCCAGCATTTTGACTGCTCACCTTGCCAAAAGGACTATTCAGTCATAAATGATTAAGGAGGTATCATTACTAAATATATACGTGTTTGTGGTGGTTTGAGGTTGTTAACCCGAGGTTTGAATATTGATTTCTGGACTGGAAGTCAGCTAGATTGAAATACACAGCAGCCAGCGTCTGCTACTTGTCAATCAGAGTCTGTGTCGTGTTCTGCTTTGAAAAGAGAGACCTTGCCTCCATCTGGTGGCCAGGATAGGTAGTTGCAGTCACGGTTTTAAAGACAGCTTAGATCGCTCAGTGTCCCGGAGGGACAGTTTTGAAAGTCAGTTTCTTTAAACTTACCTTACGGTTACGCCCCTTTGTCTTTTTTAATTTAATTTTATTCATTTTTTTTTCTCTTTCCTCCCTTATCCCCCTTCTGCTCATCATAAGTGGTCAAAATTGAGCTGTGATTTTGAAACTAAGGTTGCAATTTAGCGGTTTTTAACTGTCATTCTTTGCCACCTCTGAAGCTCCAAGACACTGCTATTTTCCACACATGTGTAGAGCACCTGTTCTGAAATAACTTGCATCACAAACAAAGCCACAGCTTTATCATTTATTTACTGGCCGAAAGGTTAGTGGTCCATGTCACTCAAAGTTAATTTTCTCAAAGTTAAACAAGCATATTAACCGTTCCTAAAACTAAGGAGTTGTAAGTCGCAGGGTTGATTCTCCCCTGCGCAGCCTAATTAAACGCACGTATTTGAACCCACTTACTGCAGTTAAAGTGCCAGTCATAGTGCGTGTTTGCTGTTAACAGTTAAAGTGAAGCCACTTAACAGTTGTTGTTAGCAGTTGTTGTTTAGCGCTGAGCTAAATTAAAGTGTATGCGTTGTTACCTAGTGCTAAGCTAGAATACAGCGTTGTTATTTGTTGTCTGTTGTTTAGCGCTGAGCTAAACTACAGGTTGTTACCTGTTGTGTTGTTATCCATAGCTGACAAAGAATGGATAGTAGCGGTTCTTCAGTCAAAGGAGCTGAAGGTCCAAACCATTCCATTGGAATGGAGGCCCAGGATGTCATTAGCTCACTGCTTAAAATGACACCGGACGAACAAACCCGTCTGAATCAGTTTAACATAAAGGACTGTGAGAGGAGAATTCAGGAATTGGTGGAGGAGGTCCAGAGCAAACCTAAACATAGATTGGTAGCAGATGTTTTGGGTGAATTAACTGCGTTATACCACCGAAGGTTAACGCTAGAGACCGATCTGCGTAACAGAGAGGTTGAGATGCGGATCGCAGCTGAGGAAAGAGTTAGGGAGCTAGAACAGAGAAGTGTTCAGGGCAGCTGTCATCCCACAGAGGAGCGAGAGGAGGATCACATTAGCTTGCAGACAGAAGGATCTGAGTGTGAGAACTCCAAAGGAAAACATGGAGATCACACCTGGAGGACATTAGATGAACTGGGCCCCCAGACACCTTCTGAGCGAAGGGTAAGCGAAGGTCAGGACAGATATAGCAGTGTGATACAGAAAGAAATGCCTAAACAACTTACGGTGGCAATCAGGACTGATCCACATGATGTAAATCATGGGAAAACACCTGCTTCCCACCTGACCCCTGACACGGCTCGCTATGATCTTTTCCCCCCACCAGGGCGACGAGAGCACCGTTCCTGGGACACAGGTGAACCCCACTCCTCTGAACTGCGTCCACAGACAAGAGTTCATGACAGGGGGGGTCCCCCGGCGTCCCACGAACGGCCGCCTCCGCCAGGTAGGTGGTCAGAACTGGAGCCTCCCTCCCATCTTGGTTACCACAGGCAAGAGTCGTCAGGAGAGGACTCAGATGGACCAGCTCCGATCCCTGAACAGGGACTGCGGATGCGTCAACTTGAGTCCCTGGCCCGAGACATAGAGCGTTTTGATCCTAGCAATACAGAATCCACCATTGATGACTATCTCAGAGAGGTAGAGCGCTGTCTGCTAGACTTATATAGCCCCTCAGCTCGAGAAAAGTTGAAGCTTATCTGGAAAACCACGTCCAGAAGTGTCCATGTTTTCATAGAAAGCCTCCCTCCAGCTACATGTGACCGTTATTCAGCTCTTTGTCAGGCTTTAAGAGAAGAATATTCGGCGTTTACAGACCCAGCTCCGGCCACTCTTGGAGCTTTTGCAATTCAGCAAAAGAGAACTGAAGCACCAAAAGCGTACTACCGTCGCTTGCGGGCTGCTTACCTTCAGGGACGAAATGCTCCCGGCTTGGAGGAAGACCACACTTTCAAATCTTTGTTCCTCCATAATCTTCATGAAAGCGTGCGTTATGAGGTTACCATGCATTGTAGAACCAAGAAACTTACCATGCAGGAAATCAGGAAATACGCGCAGGTGGCATGGGAAACACGTGTCCGGCCCAACAAAGGAGCCGATAGTGATAAAAAGGTTCTGCAGATTCGAGCCAAACCAGAAAAGAGTTTAGGTCTGGAGGGACATGAGATGCCTCCCTTCAAACCTAAAACTAGATTTGGTCCTAAGAAGCAACATGGTTTTGAGCCGCAGCAGAAGAAAGCTTCCCAGGATAGGAGAGGTCAGCATGGCAGCATGGAAGGTGAGAGGTTTCAAAAATGGCACAGGCCGGATCCAGCTCGATACGGTAAGCAAGCTGACAGGCCGGAAAGGTCGAAAAGCACACATGACCACAAAGGCTGGAACCTGTGCATAGAGGAGTCAATGAGAAAGGAGATGGAGGAGACTTTTCGCAGGTCGCTCGCCGAAACAGTGCGTCAGATCGCGCCGCAGCCGTACCAGCCATCATCCAATCCTGTCGACCCTCCAGGTAAGCCAGGCCCAAAACCCCAGCCAGCATGACTAGGCGTGGAACAGGCTTCCCCTTCTAACAGAGTTTATCTGATTAAGGGGGGGGACCAACCGAAAATTCACCGACAACCTTCTAAGATCCCATCAGCAGGTGATCAGAAAGCCCCTTTTCTAAGGTTTCTAGGTGAGCTAAACCATCATGAAAATGCACACCGCTTATACTGCTCGACAGTTATCGGAGGATGTGTAACTGCAAATGCTCTTTTAGACACGGGTTCCGAGATCAGTCTAATGTGCTCAGATTTGTTTGATGAGGTGACCAGAGCTATGGTGTCTCTTGGGAAACCGTTCCAGGTAGAGACCTGTAACGTGGGCATCACTAGCTACACTCAGGATCAGTCATGCATCACCAAACGGGCGTGGTTAGACATCACTTTCCGTGACATGACCCTGGTGCACCCCATCTACATATGTACTTTGGACACAGAACCTTTTCTTGTGGGTCAGGACCTGTTGAACAGGTTAGCCCCACTCATTGACTGCTATCATGGTCATCTTTGGGCCCAAGTGGGGACTCCCAAGCCCCTCACTTCTGGAAGTGGACTGTCCGTCCCTATCAACCAGGTGACATGCTCCGAGGAGCCCAAAGAACTTTTAGCACCATTTCTGCCTTCCACAGAGCCGATTTCCAAATCCTCTGACACACCCCTGCTTGAGCTGAACAACCGCTCAGCTTACCTTTTAGTGGAGAATCCAACTCGCATGCCGATCCAAGTGGTGGCGAAGAAACCTCTTGGGGTGCTCATCGAAAGCTCTTTCCACAACTTTGAGCTGAGCATTCCCGTCATCGGAGACCTGCCCTTATCCTTGACCGGCAGACAGGACTCTCCAGACACCGTGTTTACTTTTCCTTCCAACATGATCCAAATCAGGCGACATGAAGCTTTGCCTGCTGGATCTATTTGTGGTGCAACGCTTGAAGCTGAAGGAAATCTGTTGGTGTATGCGATAGCAACCAACCCAACAGAACCAGCACCAAATCAACCAGGGGACCGGGACTCACCCACTGAGCCCTACCCTGGCTTTGAAACAGAAATCATGCAACAGCTGGAAAAAGCTGATGCACTGACCACTGAAACAGAGGAAACAGCACTTAAGGAGCTGTTTTATGAGTTTCAGCCCATTCAGCCCAAAGATTCAAACGAACTTGGGATCACACTGACACACGTCCATGACTCACCAGTAGGAGGACACAGAAGCTGCAAAGCTAATCTGAAAACTCCCCAACAGGTGACGTCCCGGCCTTCAACGGCCCAGGACACCCAGGAGTATGTACAAGGCTGCTTAACCTGCAGCCAGTTACAACCCACACGACCACTAAACCGAGCCCTGCTTCAGCAAAGGGGGGTTATATTTCCGTGGTCACATTTGCAGACTGACTGGATCGGTCCAGTCCCTAAATCGTCAAGAGATAACAAATACCTTTTGACAATAACAGGCAGTTTCACAGAATGGGTTGAATGTTTGCCGGCACCGAAAGACACCGCTGTCACTACAGCAGCCCTGCTGCTAAATCACGTTTTCAGCCGGTGGGGCCTTCCCCTGTCCATCGACTCGGACAGAGGAACGCATTTAACGTCAAACATTATGACCGTGCTTTTCAACATGTTGGGCGTGGAAGTTAAATTCCACATCACCTACCGCCCACAGTCATCCGGACAGGTGGAGCGAATGAACTGCACCGTGGCCAGCATGTCAAAGGAACATGCCAGCAGCCATGACAGGGACCGGGATACAAAGCTTCCCCTGGTCCTAATGCTTGTCCGCTCTACCTCACCATGCTCCACAGGGGTGACACTTTTCCAGATGATGACAGGAAGACAAAGGACACTTCCCCTGAATCTCATCTACCAGCCCGAAGACGTCAGTGTGACAACCGTCTACACGGCACACCAGTGCATCACTGACTTAAAAGACCGTCTCCGAACGACTTTCGCGTGGCCTCGAAAGAACCTAGAAGCCAGCGTGCAAAGTCCAGAGTACACATGGGTTCATTCGAACCGAACTAAACCGTCCACTAAACTCTCCTCACAGGGAAGGGAGCCTAACTCCGCCCCCGCCGAAGAGAACAATGCATAGCATTAAATAGGACAAGTGCACGTTTAATTAGGACATTTTAAACATGCACTAACAAAGCAAATGTCCATACATAACTTCACGTCCATAATTTCACACTCAGCCATAACACCATGCATTGCTTTGGAAACGCTCACAGAAGTGGTAAAGAATGACATGATGTATACTCAGGTTGTTAGAGATTTAATGCAGGACCTCACTCGAGAGGTTAGCTCATCCATAAATAGCCTTGCTGAAGGACGGATTCCTCCGTACCTGGTACCAGTAGATTTGGTCGAAAAGGTTCTCAAATCTGCCTCTAGTGAAACACTGCAACCACCACAAATACACCTGGCGTACAGCCTAGGTAGTGCAACTCCGATATTTGTAAATCCTGACAACTTGGAGATAGGATTTATGCTAAACCTTCCCATCATTGAAAGGGCTAATGTGTATAGGCTTAAATCAGTATTGAATGTCGGTTTTTGGCAAGGTGAGACCCACGTACACCTACAAACTCCCTCAATATTGGCCTATCATGATGCTGACCCCAAACTTTATTTAGTCCCTAATTTGGATTTGTGTACCAAAACCAAAGACATCCACTGGGTATGCCCAAGCAACCCATTTATCAGAGATTGAAATAATAGATGTCTTTAAGGGATACAATTTCAGCATTGATGTCGGCATTGAAAGACAGCTTTTACTCGCAGGCACGCAGCTGATTAAATTCAGTCTCACTCCATCAGAGTTGAGCTCGGTCCCTCTGCTTCGCTTCCCCAGAGCTACAGAGTCGACCGACACTCACATTATGACCATTATTGTGGTTCTCCTTGTATTTGGATGGGCCATCACTACTGCGATGGCGTATGCAGCATACAAGCAGATCAAACAGTTGCAAACCAGGGTTGACGCCCTCACCTTTGTCGCTCCCAGGTTCGTAGCACCAGCTCCTTGAAGGCCATAAGCTGATTAGACTACGAACCGCTGTCTCTTTCCTTTCCCCTTTTCCCTCTCTCCCTTTTTTTGGTTCAAAGTTCAAACCTGATGACCAATGAATGTATTGACGATGGTGATTGTGAAGTTTGCATTTCTTTTTTTTTATTACTTTATTGTTGCCTTATTAGCCAATAGAAATGACTAGCTATAGCTTAGTCCTGCCCAGGCTAGGTCACTGACCCAGGCACAATGAATGCTTCGTTTTTCCTCCTCTTGGATGGTGAACTGAACTGCATGAATCCCAATGGACTACTAGAAAGACTATTAGGTTGTTCCACTCATGCACAACGGATTCTCGTCACGCCAGAATGGACTTGGTTGTAGCTTTAAAGACTGTGACCAGCATCCCACTCTTCAAAGCTAAAGGGGGGTATGTTGTGCCAGTTCAGACGTGACAGAAAGCGGTAACGGACTACGTTACCCATGATGCAATGTGGTCAAAATGGCCACCAACTCATATGGTCAAAATGGCCACCAACTCCCATCACGCAACACGGCAAAATGGCCGCCGATCAAGATAAGGTTGCTATAGTGATGGCTATAAAAGCCGATCACACACGATGAGCTTCCTTCTTCCCTGGCTTTAGCCAACCCGAGAAGACACAGCTGTTTCCGTTGGGGTGATCCCACAACACGTGCTCGAATTCCTCGCTGGACCGAGAGTTTTTTCGAAGCCAAACTATTCCCTGTGCAGACAGGAGGTCGACTAAAATAAGTACTTTTAAATTCCCTCTGATCAAAAGACTGAGAGACGCCATATCTCCCAGTGATCGAAGAGGACCCCGCTTTGTCTGGCCAACAAAGCGACTGTGGACCCGGAGGAAGAAACGAAGCAGCTTCTTCCCATCCCGGTCCCGCTGCAGCCTGCGGATAACTGCGCTCGTAAAGACGCATCCAGAAAGCCGCAACACTCGGGAGCGCTCCGGACCAGCCCCGAGGCATCTCAAAGTAACGGACTCTCCCCTTTTATTTCTGTCTCACCAACAGGGTGTTTAGAAGTGCCTGGGCAGGCGTAGAACTTTGTAGGTGTTGGTTAATGCTTTTATTCCACGACGAAGTTGGAATTATTTTGCTGAACATTTTCTTTGTACGTGCATGCATTTTACAATTGATTTGCTGTGTTGATTTGTGATTCATCAATAACCCCGCCGTGGGTTACCGATTTATCTCTTTTCATCTTCTTCCCTGCTTCCCCCCTCTCTCTCTTTTCGCTCCTTATCAGTTTAATTTCTTTGTCCGAGCTCAAGTCGCGGGCTTTGCTTTAAACTCCTAGTTAGCCCCCCCCCCTCTCGAAACGAGGCATTGTCCCATCAGCGTAAGCGTGGTTACGTTATTAGGACCTCCCCTCATACGTCATCGTAGCAGCCATCTTGGGAGGGTCACGTGTATCTGGACTGTAGGTAGCTTAGCTGAACTAGCTTTGTGTAAGACATCAAAGCGTCCAGTGAGATTCCCGAAGCTGTTCTGTCTGTCAATGCTGATACGTGAAATGCCGATGTTTCGAGGGCGGTGTTAAACAACTTTGAGTTAAGTTAAGATCTGCTAACCGCTCATTTTAATCCATTGTTTATTTTTGTTTTGTTCTTTATTTCCACATATATATTTTGCATGTTTTAGTTTAGTAATGAGTAAGAATTCCAAAGTTGTTTGAATCAGAGAATTACTGTAACAGGGAATTGCTTTTGGTTCAATAAAACCAACCACTGCGGAATAGACATTGTTTTGTGTTCAGTCCAATTCACAGTTGCCTGGGTATTCAGAAATCAGAGCTAACCTCCTTTGGAGTTAACATCTGACATTAATACAGAGACAATATCATTGGATGGTGATAAGGAATAAGGATTTAAACTCTAATTGCAGTTACATTGGGGTTCTCACAGCCTGCTGGATAAACCTGGTCGGTTAACAGTCCGACCTGATCATTTATTCCAGCATAAATGAGTTCATAACAGCAAGTTAACTAATGCATTAGTGGTATAAATACTTATAAGCTTATAGCTAACATCACCACCATTTGAACTATATTTGTTATAGCGGAATTTTGAGTTGAATGATTTATTATTCAAATTATAATACCAAATTATAATTAATAATAATAATAAGCATATTCAACCAGCTTATGGCATAGCATAAATTGCATAAATGAGTTCATAACAGCAAGTTAACTAATGCATTAGTGGTATAAATACTTATAAGCTTATAGCTAACATCACCACCATTTGAACTATATTTGTTATAGCGAAATTTTGAGTTGAATGATTTATTATTTAAATTATAATACCAAATTATAATTAATAATAATAATAAGCATATTCAACCAGCTTATGGCATAGCAGCGTGAAGTGGTTACTCTTTCCTGCATGAATGGATTTTGTAGTAGTTTTGGTTACAGGCTCTGACTGGCACTGATGGAAGAACAATTCCCGGTGCTTTACAGAAACATGTGTACCGACTTAAATGTCCCACATTTTGTCCCTGAAAGTTAAAACAACCAACCTACGGATATAAATTGTGTAAATCCGACAGATGGTAACAAGCTGATTTGATATAGTGCCTTTCCAGTCATACTGACACCTTAAAGCGCTTTACAGAATAGTTCAACCATTAACAGTCACTAATGCGCACACAGTCATAGATCGGTCGGCAACCTGGGTCCCTTGCCCAGGAGCACATCAACCTGACAGCTGAAATCAAACCCACAAGACAATTGTTCTCTTCCTCCTTCCCATATACATCTATGTGAGGCAGATTTTTGCTCTTTGGTCTAAAAAATACATTGATCTCAGAGCATTTTGATGTGAAAATGTTGTCAAATACATCCTGCAAGTGTAATGTCATCACTTCAAGCTGTTATAAAACAGCTTGAAAGTGTTACATAACAACAGTTATAAAAAAAATGTGTCCAATTAGACGTCTTTGCTTGAACTGAAGGCTGGATTTTCTGTTTAAAACCACTGCATCTGTATTTTTATAAAGTACAATATCGACTGCAAGACAACTCCAACTGAACATTTTTTTATGTTTAAATCCAAAAACCTAAATTTAAGTTTAAACTAAAAAATGTTGTGGATTGCTTGATAAATGTATGTTTATATATACATTATTACTGTAGTAGTATAATGGCTTTTTAATAAGAAAAAAATAAATTGATGCCATGACCCGGATGCAAACCGGGGTTGCTGAGAGCACAACACTATAATGTTTTTTTTAATGTATTTTTCAATGACTCCAAAGATTTCACCATTGTTAAATCAGGGGGAAATTGTTTTAATAGGTTCTGAATGAGGCATCAGCCTGTCACACCTCAAATATACAATACTGCCAGACATTCGCTGACACTCCAGATGGCCACTTGTCAGCTTAGTGGATAACACCCCACTGAGCTCAGACCCCACTCGCCCCAACATTGAGTATACAGCCACCAATAAAAATTAGGATGACACCTTGTTTTAGAGTTTAGGCCCTGTGTCGAGAATCAAGAAGCTTTATTTTCATTAGATGTTGCCATAATTAAATATTTGGTGAGGCAGACACCGGCTCAGAATGCAACACGCAGACACCACAAGACCTAGTCTTGTGGTGTCTGCTCTCAGAAAGCCCCTTACAGCTTGAAACGTGTGAATGAACATTTGCTAGAAGTCTAAATTATTAGACTTTCATCAGATCAGAAACCTGTGTAACCTGTGGTGTGTTTGTAGCATGTAACAGATTATGAACTGGGCTGGTGGTTTATTGATTTTTAGCATGGGACGATAGGCATGTGTCATGGACCGTAAGTTTTTTTACAGGACCAAAATGCAGACAGGATCTTGGAAGCTGCATAATGAAATGAAAAATGTAATGAAAAAGAATAGAAAAATTAACTTAGAGCAAAAATCTGGACGAACAACTGAGCTATACAGAGAAAATCACATAGATAGGCAGGAAGCATAAGTCAACAAAAGAAACCAGCAATGTGAAATGAAAACCAGGGAGTTTCAACACAGAGGAAGGCGTAGAGCAGGGGTGTGAAACTCATTTCTATATGGGGCCACTTTGGCGTCATGAAGTCATTAAAAGGGCCGGTAGCATGTGTATAGACGATACTTTTCATTTCATAATTTCATTCCAGTTCACATAGAAGTATAAAAAATGCACAGTAACATAAAAATATCAACCTTAGGCCCAGTTTATATAGTTTATCTGCAAGAAAAGTTGATATTGGGGTGAGTTACACTTACAGGAGGCACAGTTTTAGTCACTTTATACACCTTAAAGGGATATATACCTCTACTTTATGACATGATATGCCTTTTTTTTGGCTCTTGAGGGCCGGATAATTTACCTTGACGGGCCGGATTCGGCCCGCGGGCCTTGAGTTTGACACCTGTGGCGTAGAGCAAAGTGAGGCAGAAGATAGGTGAAAGTAATCAGGAGATGAGGAACAACTGAGACTAATGAAACAGATGTGCTCAAGAGATGAGTACAAAGAAAAGAACTGAAGGGAAACCCTTGGAAGAACAGGAATTAAAATGTACAAAATCCACTAACCTGTCCAGATAAATCCAGTATAAAAAAACTGAAATGCAAAAACACAAACCTAAGGGTGTGTTTAAGAGAATAACTAAGGAAGGCACAATCTAGGAAACTGAACAGCAAAGACACAGTCCAAATAATAAAAAAAAGAAAATCAAAGTTCAAATGACATTTTTGCATTCTCCTTAATTTTTAGAGAAGATGGGAGCACATCTGTTTAGTAAAATTTACTCAAAAGTAGATTTTGTTAAACCAAAACTGGCTTTTAATTCATTTATATACTTTGCTAAATACATCAAGTGTTTTCATAGAAAGAGTGGCCCAAATCATGTTTATTGCTGAGAATAAACCACATTTCTTCAGATTTTCTTCAATCAAGCTAAAATGACTTGGCACACAGGATACCATTCTTTTAATAAGGCAAATGTGCAAATTATTTTTTATGTTTTTGGTCTATAAGGATTTACACATCCCTTTTTTTTACAGAAAATCTGACTACTTTATTTATTTAATAAAATGTTGCATACTTAGTTTAATGTCAAGTAGGTTTAAAACTCCCAATATATATTCTTGAGATTTTTATAAATCAAAATATACTGTATATATAACTATATGTATTTTGGTCTGTGATTACTTTTAACAGCCCCATGGCACGAAAAAGACCACTGATCTATGTTGTACTAGGAATATTGTTTTTGTTATACATTGTCAAACAATGACTGAAGAAAATCAGTCACAGTGTTGCTGTTTGGTGCCTATTCCTGCTCAAACGTCAGAATGAGATTTTAACAGCTGGAAAATATGAGCTGTCTTTAGTGCAATTTACCAAACCCCTCCCCTGTTCTGTATACCTACCCGTGTTATTACCTTAAGAGCCTGTTGTGTTTAGATTACAGGGGGTTTGTGTCGCAACATGTCACTAGTGAGCCTGGTGCATTCTTTCTTTTCATCATTATATTTGGAGTCAGGCATGTCTTTCAGCCTTACAAACAATATATATGCTAAGTTTTGTTTGTCACCCTTTATAAAATGCCTTATTTTTATAAGCTTTGTGGCTAAATTACTTAGACTGCATATTTAATGTTGATGACTTGAAGGACATATGTCCAGTTCTAACTGTTCGAAGGTCCGATTTTGGCTGTGGAGGCAGTCTCAGAAGATAAAACATGGCTTTATGTTCCTCATCATCCCAGAAACAATGGGTGTTTTGACAGTTTTCTCTTCCTGTTGCAGCAAGTCTAGGAATTTTTAAACCCTAAGATGTGCCTTTAAGTGTTGTGCAGTGACAAAAGGACCCTAAATCTATCTGTCACATAGTTTAAATGTGACATAATGACACCCCACTTCCTGTTTTGTTTGTAAAGCTTTTATTTATGAGGACATTAAACAAATCTTGGCGTTACTAGGGCAAAAAAACAGATGACAATAATAATAATAATAATAATAATAATAATAATAATAATAATAATAATAATAATAATAATAATAATGGCAAAGTAAAACATCTCATTCTACAAAAACCTAAGCTAGAAATGGAAAAGGAGCGTTTTTGAATTATGAGGTCCATTAGCAGCGAGGCGCATGCATTGATTTACTTAATATCATTAAGTTTGACCAGTTGTTATAGCCGTTTGCTGGTCTTAGCAATCAGATTTAGAAAATGCATTGGAAAAACACACCACTATTGATCTTGGAAAATAACCCATCATTATGGGTTATAAGGCCAGTCCAAGAAAAAATAGAGACCACCCGTTCTGCAGTGAGAATTATTATTATTTTTACTGTGGATACAGCATTAAAGAGAGTTGGCAATATTCCAAAGGAAGCTCATACTGAAGCACAACATACAGAGAAATAAAAATAAAATAAAAAAGCCAGCTGAGACTCGCAAAGGCTTTGGTTCACATTTAAAATGTTAGAAAAACACTGGACAAACACATTATACCAAAAAGGCAACCTTCTGCATAAAATACTTTTTTTTTTTTTTTGTTTAATAAGAATTTCAGCCTAAAATATTTCAACAGTTTATAAAAAAAAGCATTTTGATAGAAAACACATATGAGGATGCTCTATGTATGAAATACATTTATTTTTAATTTTTAGAATCTACTATATTACAACGTGACTACTAACCACCAAAAGGAAAGTACTAGCCCTGAAAACTATTTTGATAATGGATTGATTAAATACGCGGCTGGACCAAAAATGATAACAGAAGTCTTACAGCCTTCAAATATTGGTGGACTATAATTTTTGCTCAAGTAAATTTGGTTTAAAAAAAAAAATAGATTAACTTCTTAAGATCATCACAAGATTCCACGTTGGTTGATTCACCGTCACAGCTTTGAGAACCACTTGTTGAAATTAATCCAGGAGCCTTTTTGTGAGATTTTACATCTCAGGATTTTTTCCCTGGTTAAATCCAGGTTGAATACATAAAATAAATAGTTTTTGGCCACTTCAAAGGAGCATGATGCTGTACATGTACTAGTATGATCATTTTTACAAACTTCTACTTTCCTAGAATCAGTTTTGGTTCTGTTTTGGAGATGCAGTGAAACAGTTGTTTTGTGGTTGTGTACCTATTTTTGGATTGTTACAAGAACAATTTATGAGTCATGCTATTCAGTGTTCCTACACATCCTGGTGAAATGAGAGGCGAAATGCGGTTTACGTCATCTTTAACAGACTTAAAAGTCCCAGGGTAGCTATAAACTAGTTAGCTTTAAGTGCAACTCTAAAAGGGCTCTTTTAAGACTTTTTCCCCCTGACATGGGTAGCAGTTTGTGATATGACTAAAACTTAATTTCTTTATGAGCAATGTTTGTATTGATGAGCCCCAACGAGCATCTGTGAGGTGTGGCTGAACCGACCCGGATCAGTGTGCAGCACTCCCAGCAGCATTTTGTGCTCCCTGCTAATGCATCATTGTGTTTCGTTTCTTCCGTGCTGGGTAGTGTCAGGAAGAGAAATAGGTCCGTTCCTCTTTAGTTTGGTCATTCCTGCTACTTTGGAAAGCATTTTAATTAGGAGTCTTTTTTTATAGTGCTACAACTATGCAATTTAGACCTACAAGCAATAAAGTTGGGTTTGAAAAGCTTGGAACAATACTCTGCTTGTTTTTGTTGCAGGTTAGTAAGACAGAGAGACTTTACGGTCCAGGATTTCTGTTTTTCTTTGTTGTTTAACGGTTTGTGTGTCTTGAAATGGTAACCACGACATTTGCATCCAGACTTTAAAAGCAAAAGCACAAATATGCTGCATAACGCTATAATGGGTTAAAAAGGCAGGCAGGTTAAGCATATTCAGTTGTCACAGAGAACTGTGCTGTCTTTTTAGTATAAGGTGATATCTGGCACAATGATCAGTAAATGTTCTGCTAATATTTGCATAAGTTCTGCTTTCCCATAAATAAACTTTCCAGTAGGTTACATCGGACAATGAACTATCCAATGCTTACAGCTTCATGTAAGCACTTGTGGTAGTTTTTAATTTACCATTATTCCTCCTGCTTGATGTAAATGTACAGTGCCCTTCAAAAATATTCATAATCATTTTCTCCCAGTCTTGTCACATTACAACCACAAGCATCAATTTGTTTTATTGGGATTTTATGTGATAGACCTACAGTAGTGCCCAGTTGTGAAACGGAAGAAGAAAGATGATACATTTTTTTCAAATTCTTTTACAAAAAAACAACAACAACTATCTGAAATATGTGTCTTTCATATGTAATTACCCCTCTCAGTCTGCACTTTTTCCAACCAGTTTGCTGCAGCTACAGCTGTAGATCTTTTAGGGTACGGTACGTTTCTATTAGCACTGCAGTTTAGATAGATCTTTGCAAGTTCAGCTAGATTTGTCCTACCGGAAGAAGAACCTCCTCCCTAGTCTCAAGCCTTTTGCAACCTCTAAAGCACCGGTTCCACCGTCTCGGTTTGGCCATGCACCACTCCGCTCCGTCTGCTTGTGAACGTTTTAAGGAGCAGCCTGGGTGTCTCTGAACCCTGCTCAAGAGCAAACCAGGTGGACCCGAGCTGAGTTTTGACACGATCACACTGTGACTGGCCGAGGGGAGAGGTGAAATGAAAAGGTTTTTCTCAGAGGATGTCCAGAAGAGCGACGACATTAATATTAAGGACCCCAATGAACGGGGTGGGTCAATTTCAAAATATCCTCACGACATGACGCTGCCACCGCCATGTGTCATTGCAGAGTATGATCAGGGTGATATGCAGTGTGGTTTACATGTTACACAGTATGGCTCCATCAAGGCCATTTGTAGAGTTGTCCTATTAACAGAATCTCCCACCTGAGCTGTGGGTGTCTGCAGCTCCTCTGGAGTTGTAATGGGCCTCTTACTGCGTTTTATAAGTTATTCTTTTCTTGTCTGGTCTATTACTTCAGGTGGATGTTTTGGTAAGCCTACAGTTATGTCATGCTGTTTACATTTTACTATGATTGATTGTTTGGGGTATTGTTATATAAACTATCCCTTATTTAAATGTCTTTATGACTTCCCTGATCTGGGTGCTGTACTAGTTGTCATAATTCTGTTTGTTTACTAATGTTTTTTTTAATTTAACAAACCCCTGATACCCTTTACAGAACAGGTTTATTAATACTGTGAAAGGAGTCTTACTAATTGGTCGATTTTTGAAGACAACTGGTTGCACTGGATTTTATCTAGAAATATCAGAGTAAATGGGGCTGAATAAAAAGACATTACAGGAAGACCCACCACAGTCGGCGACACATTATATTATATCATTGTATAATAATATTATAATAGTATAATAATATTGTATTATTGTCTGTCTTATATAATATATCAGTATTAGAGCTCTCTATTTTAAGTAGCAGAATGTTTTATTTACAGACACAATTTGGAAGTTAGGCCTGTAAAATATCCCCATTCTCTCCAAGGATGACATCTGCAGAACCATACATTTTTAAAATTCGAACAAATAAAAGATGCAGAGTTTTTTTTTAGCAGGAAATAGAACAGACTAACCCAGATGTAGCACAGTGTAACGATGCAGGCACTTGAATTTTGTAATTGTTACTGTTTTTGTTTTTTTTCTGATGAATTATACGAAAAGAAAAGGACAGCATGAATTATCTAAAACATTATCCACTGCAGTGCCAGTGAGTGGCGATCAGAGAACTGCATTAAGAGAGAAATGGGTGCAACAAGGTAGGAAAAAAAAAAAAAGGTCAGCAAGAGTTTATATAACACTCTGATCACTGCAAGCTTGAGTGCATGCAGCAGCAGGCGGTTGGGTTCTTTTCACTTACATGCATCAGCTACACACATACATACAAAAAACACTGCAACCCCTAAACAGTCCCGAAGCTAGTAGAGGAAACATAAAGGGGGGGGAGTAAGAGCTAGATCCCTGGGTAATCTTCACTCCCATCTGCTGATGGTCGCTGGGTTTAAAGCAGAGGGAGCTGGCCTGCCTTAAGGAGGGTAGACGGAGACTGGAAGTGTGGTGAAAACCTTCCTCCTCCTTGCAGTCCTCCATACAGCAGGGGGTAGCTTCTGAGAACAAACGATAATTGCACAACACGTTGGTTCACTCCAGCTCTAAATAACTCATGTTCACTCGACCTGTCACTGCAGTCACCGGTGCCTTTTAAAAGCGGTTGATTGAATCACATCGTTGTAATTTAAGTGCCGGTTTTAACTAGTTAATAGGATCAAAACTGGGTCAGTGAAAGATTGTTCGGCAGAGCAAACCAGATGAAGTTGTTCTAAGGTTTGGCACGAGGGTTTCTATGTCATGTATTTGTCCCTTATTGAAATGTTTTTTTTTCTTTGTGATCCCCTTGAGGAAGTATTGCAAGCCACCAGCAAACAGATCTCTTCTTATAGTAAAATTTTTCTTGTCTTTTATAGCTCAAATGGTTTTCAGTACTGAACTCTCTTGGAGCCTTTATGATGTATACATCCAGATTAGTTGATTCTGGGGGGGTGAAGGTAACAGCTAGTTTTAGAGGGGCCAAGACCAAAACTACCATCTTAAAATAACTCAAACTAGCAAAACAACTGTATTTAATTAAGCGTTAAAACATTGTAGCAGTTGCATTGGGTTGTAATTTACAACGAAGCCGAGGATAACTTACAAGGGAAATGGAGGTCAGAGATGGTGCCCTACTGATGATCTACCCTTGTTAAATGCACTAAGAAGGACACGTGTAAAAAACCTTGCCTGATTGATAAGTATGGCGTTATAACATTCAGTGTAATTAACCTTTACTTAAAGCAACACAAATATTTTGTCCTTTGATGCCTGGAAGGACGTTACTTGTTCTGTTCTGAGTTTGTGTTTCTCACAGGAAGGTCACCAGTGGTGAACCGCTTCAACCTCTGCTTTCCAAGTGTAAAATCTGAGGAGTCTGTTAAGATTTATTTATGTTTCTTTGCGATCTTCGGAAAGAATTGCAATCCTGGCAAGAACAATATTACTTGATGCTTTATTTACTGCTATTTGTACCTTGAAACCTTGATAAACAGATATTAATTTATTTGCCAATGCTCATTATATTTAAAAAATATATATGTTTGGACTAATTTAGATTCATATTTTTCAGGCTTTTCTGGATTGTATCAGCCGCTGAGGTCTCAAGTCGTCTGAAGATTAAGTGACAAGATGCCAGAAAAGTCGTGATTGTCCTGCAGGTATGGCAAAAACGGCCCAGCACCTTTCATGTCTACTGGGGCGCTCGTAAATGCAGGATGAATGAATTTCCCTCTTTTCTATTCAGGCCGTAAATCATGGGGAACACCGAAAGCCAAAACGGCGAACATGCCCCCTACAGTACTGGACGTGGCTATTTGTCGCGGAAGCACATGTCCCGGTCTCTGCGCATTTCCAACAAACAGTCCAGACGCTCTCGCCACGCTTCTTCGGGTAAAATGGAGCACAGGAATTCTGAGACGAGCACTCGCTCAAGCAGCACCCCCAGCATCCCCCAATCCCTCGCCGACAATGGTCTGGAACCCTTCAACGAAACAAGCAACTTCCCAGACTTTGGAAGCCCCATCTGGGTGGATCGTGTGGCGATGAGTTTGCGACCTTTGTCCTTTCACAACGATCTGGCCAGTCCTTCAGCGCGTATGAATACAATGCACATAACCCTACCTGGGCTCACTGCGGAAGAGACACAGGATGAGGAAGTATACCCAAATGAGGTGAAATATATCCAGCAGACCTTAGAGTGCTCCAAAGAGACAATGAGCTTTAAAAAGCGATCCAAATCGGCGGACACCTGGCGAGATGACAGCCTGGAATTTTCCCTGTCCGACGTCAGTCAAGACAACTTAACCAGCACCGAGGAGATCATCGACATGGCGGCTGAGAGGGACTTCCCTGACTGTGAAGGCCACATGCTGTTCAGCCCAACAGACTCCAGCGACAGAGCAAATTCGCTGGACGAGCTGTACAGCAGCACGAGCCCGGCCGCCAGGCAGACCCACGGCCGCTACGCCAAGTGGCACGACCCCAGCAGGTCTGTGGGAGAGGGGGAGGATGGGAAGATTCTGTCACCATCAGAGGAGGATGGGACCGCGTATGGCGCGTACACTCTTCCCTGCCGACGTTCCCACTGCCTGTCTGAAGGCCTGAGCAACCTCCAAGCCACGATGTGCACAAGTATGCAGGGCAGGAGGGCACAGACTATACAGGTGAGATTATTGTTGTATCTCTAAGTTCCTCTTTTCTAATATTTTTGTTTTAGTCGTATCAGATTTAAAACATGACAGATCAATGAAAATGAAACAAATGTTTATTTTCTTATATGCAAACCTACACCAGGTGTAAGATTTCCATAGTGGGATAACCTTGAGCAAATACCGTGGTATTACTACAGGGTTGTAATACCACGGTATTTACACAAATAATTGTAATATTATCTTATAGCTTTTATCTAGAATGGAATAGAAACATTTGTTTCCACATGATATCGGGCATTATAGTTATATGTATGTACTCAAACGAAAGCATAAGATAAATAACCACTTATTGTGGAAATTGCTCAGAGTGATATTCCATTCTGCCATTCTTCCCTTTTTAGTGTAACACAAGAATAACAAGCGGATATTTACTGGTTCATTAGTCTGGTTAAAGCTTTCAGTTAGATGTTTAAAAAGACATCCAGCTCATAGCTTATCCATTATAGGTTTAAAGCAGCATCACCTTATCAAGCCTAATGGATATTTGTTGTTTTTTTTTAGTTTCCACCCCAATAGCTGTGTCATGGAACTGAAAATATCTCCAAAAAACGTGATTTGGCTTTCTTGTAAATGATGGATAAGTGTAGAAGCATTTTTTCAGCCAGCTAACAAATAGTGCACAGCAACAAGTGGACAAAGGACAGCCCAGTGTTATTCTTCTCTCATTAAAAAAACTTAAAGCTGTAGGAATTAGTGTATTTAAGACTATGGTGTACCTTGATACAGGTAACAGGTCCATGGCCAATTTGAAAAAATACTTTGTACTTTGAAAAACTGTTTACCCCTTTCCAGGTTTCTTGCTTTCTTGTCACCCCTGATTCATACTGATTCAAATCAGTAAATTAATTTTAATATCTGACAAAGATTATTTAAGTAAATACAATATGCAGTTTTCAGATCATGATTTTATTTATTATCAGAAAAAAAGCTAACCAGACCAACCTGAGCCTATGTGAAGAAGTAATATATGTTCCTTCTTTAAGGCTATTAGCTGGTCTGGTGAATAGATAAATTACTTAAACACCACCTGTCTGAAAACATAATGTGGGCCAATTCATCTCAAAAAGCCACACAAGCCCCAATCTAAAGGAAAAAAGCAGATTGGGAGTCACTGATATCTATCAGTCTGCATAACGGACTCCAGCTAACCACAGTGAAAGCCATTCTCCGCAAATAGAGCAAACCTGGAACAGCGAAGAACTTTTCCAAGAGTGGGTGACCTTCTTAAATTATTCTGATGGTCGTTTGCTGCTTTGCTTTTTCGGCATCAGGTAATTTTTGGAGTCATAAATTCTGCCACCTGCTTAAAAACCCTGAACAAAAATACCAGGCAGCATGTTTTATGCAGCAGGTCAACAATCCAAAACACGCCACCAATCCCACCTATGAATGGCTCAAACAGACCAAACTGAAGGTTTTTAAGTGGCCTAGTCAATGTCCGAAATGTGACATGAACTGTGCCAAGTCATTCATGCTCAAGATGTCTCCAATGTGGTTGTGTTAAGACATTTCTGAACAGAAGAGTGGGCCAAAATTCATCCACAGTGATGTAAAAGACTATTATCCAGTTATCTCAAACACTTCACGGCTTTCTTGCTGCTAAAGGTGCCACAGATTTAGATTTAGGAGACAGTTGCGTTTTCACGTAGAACCAGATTGGAATGGATAGGTTTTCCTCGCAATCAATGACAAAATCCTTTGAAAATTGCATTTTTTAAATTTACTTAGGTTATCTTCAATATCAAAATTTTATTTTATCCAAAAATTGTAAATGACAAAAAAATCTTGCTATTATATGTATGAAGGCAAACACTGTGTCATTGCACAGTAGTGACATTTGCTAATTAAGATAAGTGTCGGATAAAGACAGTTAAAGGACCATCACAGTCGAACCAACACATGTCATTTTTGTTAAAATTATTATTAAACCCCCTTTGTCTCTGAGAATTTCTTCTACTGCATTCACCTCATGGGTAGAGCTCCTGATGAGACCATTGTTTTCCTGGGAAAGGGGACTGGAGAGAAGGGAGGGAGTGAGCCCAGATTCAAGTCACTCCCTGTTAGAACTACCCGGAGCCTTTGTTATGCTAATGAGGGGAGGCCTGTGGAAGAATGTAACAGTAAAACGTGTGTGGTGGCCCCTGTCATGACAGGGCACCGGCAGCCTTGTTGAATGGAGCTCCAGAGCGCATGATTAGGTCACGTGACCAGTTGGAGATACCAGGCTCTGTGTATCCCCCTTCATCTCCCAGGAGCCCTTGGCCCTGCGAGGAGGAGAGTGCAGACCTTGTGGTGCCACGGGGAGTTCAGGCTGGATTCATGCAGCAGCAGAATCTTTGCTATTCGTTGATTTTAAGCAAAATCTCTGCATTCGTCAACCTAGACTGTACTTGGACCTTAGTGGACAGCTCTATCCTGTATCTACAGATATCGCTGAGCTAACGTTCGTTGTTTCCCATTGCTTACTGTACCGGCGATGAAGAGAACACGGTTGCCGCGCTGCCTCACCTGCCTTGTACCTGTGCCCCCTTCCAGGACGTCACAGCCGGGGATGGCAGTGAATACGAAGACAGCGGAATCGACGGCGTGATGGTGGAGGCGGAGCACCAGCCTCGACGCTACAAGACGATGTCCGCCTCCTTCTCCGTCTGTTCCATGCACGGACGGAGCGCGTTCGTCGGCAGCGACAGCGGCAGCAGCAGTGGCGGCGGCGGCGCCAACGAGGTTGTGCAGGGCGTGTACGAGAACTTCCGTCAAGAACTACAAATGAGCTCCTGCCAGGCGGAGAGCCTGGAGGAAGCGGGCTCCGCCCTGAGCGATGAGCAGAGCACTATGAGCTCCGCCTACCAGTCTGACCTGTTGCTCAGCGTTGTCCAGGGGATGGTGCGCAAGGCTGGGAAGCTTGCGGTGAAGAACTTCCTTGTGCACAAAAAGAACAAGAAAGTTGAATCGGCCACAAGACGCAAGTGGAAGACTTACTGGGTTTCTCTGAAAGGTGTGTTCAAACACAACGTTACCTCAGAAGTATACTTTACTAAACGACACTTTTAACTGTATAGCTCAAACCAGAGGTTCACAAACGCCGTATGAACCCAACATAACCGTATAAACCTTTCCTGTTTTAGATCTGTTAGGATTTCACAAATTATTTCTACTTAATAAATGCCAGGATTTTATATACATTTACGTAACATCTGCTATAAATGACTGTATGATTTGGGTCAAATCAAGCAAGCTTCTCATAATTGTTAGATAGAGTTTCGGCCCATTTTATTCCGACTGAACTGGTGTACACAGTCCCTCCTATTGTAAATGCCTTTACAGCATGAAACTGCCATCCCCGTACTTAGACTTGCGAAGCTTCCCCCGTGTTCTTTCCAACGTGAAACCGGTTATTAAGCCAAACACCATCATCAGAAAACAGGATGTGTCTCCAAATATTAAGGTCTTTGGCCCTGAGTGTATTTGCGAACTGTAATCTTGCTTTTGATCGTAATCTGACAGCTTCTTATTAGCTGAGTGGACCTTCTGCCCATACAGGTTCAGCACTTGTTTGACTGTGGATATAGACACTCTCCTACCAGCTTCAGCCAGCAACTCACAAAGCCTGAGTCTGAGTGTGAATTTCACATTTTACACATTCATCTCTTGGACACAAAGCCCATCTTTTGTTGTTTCATGGCTCAACATTGCTTTTACCGTTGTGTAGAATTATTTGAATTGATAAATGTAGATCCTTCAGGCATCTAGAAATTGCACTAAATGTCTACCCTTCTTATATTATACATTCTTATATAGTGCATGTGAACCTGTGGTTTAAACTGTATATCGTTAATGACATGTTTAGTTTAAAACCTTAGCATACCTTGATACGGGTAAAATTCATTCTATAGATACCAGTTCATATAAACGTGGTTTTTTTTTTACCTTCAGGTTGCTTGACAGTGTTTTAAAATAAAAAAATCATGTCCTTGACTAAATCAGCACTGCTGCACTTCTTAATCTTGGCCACTGGAGAGCAGAAGCAAATTGCTGAAGTGAATCAGGCTTGGGAAGAAAATAAAGATGATCCCTGTTAAGAGTTCTCTAAGACTGGAAACAGCAAGTTTGTTTCATGAAAGAAAATGCTTTGATTTTTCCAGGATGCACGCTCTTCTTTTATGAGACCGATGGCCGCTCAGGGATTGACAACAACAGCATTCCCAAGCACGCCATTTGGGTAGAGAACAGTATTGTCCAGGCTGTGCCCGAGCATCCCAAAAAGGACTTTGTGTTCTGCCTCAGCAATTCTTTGGGTGATGCATATCTTTTCCAGGTAAGAAAATGTTTTAATGTCACCAGGCAGCTAATGTACAGTATATTGGAGGCTGAATATATTTAAATAATTCCTGGTTCCATAAAGTCTGAGCTTTACAGTAATAGGAAGTATACCGATGTCTCGCGTTAGTATTTATCTCTCTTCCACTTTCTCACACTTTGTCATATTAGAAATCAAGCTTCAAATTGTTTTATTGGAATGTAATTTAATAGACCAATTCACATTAAATAGTTTTAAAACATTGTGGTTTTAAGATCACTCAACACAAAGCAACTTCAAGGAATGGGCAAACTTTGGCAAGGCACTATGTGTCAACGGGTTTGAACCTCTAAACCTCTCCGTTCTGTCCCCATGAAGACGTGCAGCCAGACGGAGCTGGAAAACTGGATCACGGCCATCCACTCTGCATGCGCCACTGCCGTCGCTCGCCAGCATCACAGAGAGGACACCGTTCGGCTGCTCCGCGCTGAACTCAAGAAGCTGGAGCAGAAGATCGACATGGACGAAAAGATGAAGAAGATGGGAGAGATGCAACTGTCTGCTGTCACCGACACCAAGAAGAGGAAGACAATCCTGGATCAAGTGAGTCTCCTGACTCCCTCCGATACTCCTGTCACTCCTGTGACTGGATTGTTGGGTATTAGCCCATCGGCTGATTTGTTGAACTCAATTCTCGCGATAAATCCAAGCTTTAACAGTTACCTTAAAATGTAACTTTGAGAATTTCAGTTGTCGACTGCATAACTTCAATTATTGATCAAACAGAATGTTGGAAAGAAAGTAAAGTTTGCTCCTGATATAATTGTTGTTTAGCTTTCATAATGTAACAAAATGAATAAAAATAGTTGATTTTTTTAACACTAAAGTATTATTCAAATTACCAGAGGAGGATTTTTCTTTTCCTGCAATGTACTATGTGAAACCTAAGTGTTTCCAAAAGGCTGACATTCTTTTTACATTATTGTCATCTTGACTTAAATTGAGCTAAATTGGGTTTAGTCCTTAGGGTGAAATTAACCTTCTAGAAAATACAATGCATGCAAAACTGTAAAGAAAAGGAAAAGATTAGAATTGCATTACAAAACAAAATAATGGCAACATTGTGAAACATATGAAACATGTTTTAACCCACTTATATTGTTTTCAAAAATAACTACTAGTAAGAATGTGTTTTTTTAATGTACATTTATTTTGACTGAAACACAAATCCAAAATTCCATTTCTTGAGATTAGATTTGAAATAATATTCTGGTTCATTGAAGTAACTGCTTTGAGCAATCAGTGGTTTTCCTCTTCACTGAATCATTATAAATTATAAGGGCATTTGCGATAGATTAATGACTTTTAAAACAGTGGTTCTCAATCTGATCTGTAAACATTAAGGTTTTCCGTGCACCACCACAATGGTAAACATTTTTAAATGGTAATAGAGCAAGAGGTGCCCTTTATCGTTTTTTTTTCTTCAAGTGGGCACATAAGACAAAAGAGAAGATGAAGAAAGTATATTATCATTTCAATGTTAATATTTAAGTGGGAGCTTAATCAGTGTTGGAAGAGTTTATTAGAAAAAACAAGAGTTGGACAGAGAAGCAGAGAATCGCGTTTGGGTAAAAGATTTTTAGAGTTGTTGTCTGAACAGCTGGTGGTGCTACACACACACCTAGAAAAAATGCTCCTTCTCCTGCTAAACAGAGCACCATTCTCCAATAACTGAAAAGCGCACACTGTCTTTAATAGGATTGTTTACAGAGAGGGACATCAAATGGCCCTTGTTGGGTCAGTTAGCTGGTGTCTGGCTGGAGCTGCTCCGTTTGGCAGTGTCAGGTTGGATATTTTGCAGAGCTGAATGGATATAAGACTGCTCCTTGAAAAACTGAAACGCTTCCTGCCTCTATCTGCCAGTGGAATGTGCAGTATTGTTTCTCCGTCTCTGGGCTTCTTGGCAGTAAAACAGAACTTTCTCCCGTGGCAATGGCAGAGGCCTCTTCCAAACGCCAGCTCAGGACCGTGACCGGGAGGGGACGGCCCAGTGAATAATCACAATGTCCCGCTCTACTGGCCCAGTAAACATTTAACTATTTGGCACAGAGAGTGCAGATTGCTTTGAGATAACCCCAAACAAAAAGCTTCTGGGTAAGAGGAAAGACGCTCTCTCTTAACCTTAAGTTGACAATTAAATCGCTACGTTGTCGTTTTCTCTTTCCATCCGCAGATCTTCTTGTGGGAGCAGAACCTGGAGCAGTTTCACATGGATCTGTTTCGCTTTAGGTGCTACCTGGCCAGCTTGCAAGGAGGCGAGCTGCCCAACCCTAAACGCCTCCTGGCCTTTGCATCTCGCCCCACCAAGCTGACAATGGGCCGACTGGGCATATTCTCAGTCTCTTCTTTCCACGCGCTGGTAGATATCCTCTGTTTGCTTCGTTCAAGCCGTTGTACCAATAAGTAAATTATACTCATAATATGTCATGTTGGCATATGTGTACATGTGCAAATGCCTTTAAATTAGGGTTGCACAATATATTGTATTGCAACTAACATGGGAAAATGGAAATGTGCAATATTGCAACTGCAAAAGACTGCTTGTTGTAGTCATTAAGCTGTAATATAACAGGTGCCATGCATTCAAACTCTGCTTGCCAGTTGCATACAGCATTTGGTCGGAAGACTTTCCTGTTTTCATATCTACACCCGATAGAACGACATCATAATGTTTGGTTGCTTAATCACAATTATTACAACAATAAAATTGCATGCCATATCTTCCTAATATCACTGTAATTTAAATTAATACGCATTTGTAGGATTATTTTGAGAGATCCTTGGCACAGTTTCCTTCATAAAATACTTTGGCATCACAGCGCTAACTCGATGACTCACCTGGCACACAAACTGCCTCAAAGAATGTTTCTTTATGTCGTGATTGCTATTCGGGTACCTGAGTATCATAGAGGTCACCGTTTGGTAGGGTTTTAGTTGTGTTGCAGCCTCCTACGGCTACAGCAAGGTTACGCACTCCAGATATAAACGGAACGGTTGCGGGGAAAAACATAGTTTGATTTTAGACATCGTTCAGGTGCTATTTCTTCTGCATCCACCAACGCAGCGTTCTGGGCCAGGTGGGTGCTTAGGAGGTTTGATAGCAGTTTGTGATCCGAAGAGTCGGCCTACTGTTTCACGTTTAGTTTGCTTATCCCTACATTCACAAAATCTGTATCAGTGTTAAAAGAATTGAAAAGAAAGCTTTGTGTTCTTTCTGTGTTTTTCAATTAGATTTGTGCGGTTTTAGCTTCCGGATTTCATTTATTTAAGTCTAATTAAGAATCACGCCATTATATGCATTACCGTAGTAAACAACCTTCCGATAAATGTTTATTAGTTAGTTTCTTGTCAATGAGATCTTTTTCAACATGAGCATTTCTATTTAATTTTATGTTTTTGCAGGTGGCAGCTCGTACAGAGACCGGAGTGAGACGCAGGACGCAAGCCATGTCTCATTCCTGCAGCAAGCGCAAAAGCAGGTTCTCCTCGCTCTGGGGTGTAGACACTACCTCAAAGAAGAAAACAAAAGCCCACCCTACGGTTAGCCAGGTCTGTGTGGTCCTCCACCTTTGAAAACTTATTTCTAAATCCCACAGATGTTTTTTTTTTTCTTCCTTTGCCCTTTTTGTTTCAAGCAACCCGTCACGATTCTGCCTGCGGCAACACTACACCTTCTTTCTTTTTTGGGCCTGCAGGTGTTTGCCGATGGTGAAGACCCAGAGAAAAAGCCAGCAGATCGCATATTTGTCGATTCTGTGAAAGAAAACACGGTAAGCATTTGATCTCTGTTAACGCAGATTGTTAAGTGAGGAGTAGATCAGTCATGTATGAAACCTAACTGCTTTCTTTTTTAGTAATGACGTATCCAATAAAATATCTACGCATCCTAAGTTGTCTATGGTAAAATATTCACATCCCTAAATAAATGCAAAGGTCTGAAAAATTTGAATATTGTCAAAGTTCAATACTTTTCGTCATTCGTTTCAGAATTTTGTGTCTTGATGTGCTGATTCCAGCCTCAGCCCTCTCCTTGTGAAGCTCCCCAAGATTTTAAATTAATTTTCCTTGACAATCTTCTCAAGGCTACAGTTATCACTGTTGTGCCATTTCCTATCACACGTTTTCCTTTCACTCAACTTTCTGGGAATATGCTTGGATACAGCAGTCTGTCAACAACTAGCTCCTTTAGCAAGGACATTCTTGTGGAGGGTGTGAACATCTGTCACGTCAGCAGTCTTCCCTGTGACCGTGTAGGGCATAATAGGGCTATTACATAATATTTACACCGTAAAATGTTTTTTAGTCAAATTGTGTGAGACTTTTGGGTTTTCAATATTTGTAAGCTTTTATCGTCAGCATTAAAAGAAATAAAGGCTTGTCATATTTTTCAATGTATGTATAATGAACCAATATAATATATGAGATTCATTTTCTGGAATGAGTGAAAAAAAATTGTGAAATTTATAGTTTTTATAAGTTCATAATCATTTTTTTATATGCCTACAAAATCATTGCCTACTTTTTCTTCAAACTGTATTACAAACAACTGCAGATGCATTTTAATAAATTAAAACATGACTGACAGGATCATTTTACTTCAGTAAAATTCAGTTGAAAATGTGAAATTCATTCATAGTTTTATTACATACAGAATGACACCTTTTTCTGTGTTGTTTATGTAATTTTTAATGATTATAGCTTTCAGCTTATGAAAATCAAAAATTCAGTTTCCAGAATGTTAAATAAGGCGAATAAAAAAGGGATTTATTGAACAAAAATGCCCACTAAACAGAATGTCCCAGTTGTTGTAGTGTAAGCATTTAATAATTAGTCAGGGCTTTTTTTTAGCATGAATTACTGCATCAACCCAGCACATAAAGGAGGGGACGTTCAGTCTGTGGCAATGATGAGGCATTAAAGAACCCCTGGCTGCATTGTCTGCAGTGGTTTCTCTCATCTTCCTGTTGTCAAAACTCCATAGATTCTCTGTTTATTATTTGTCTCTGTTGCTTAGGTCAGGGCCAGTTGAGCGCATTGCTATCATGATCATCAAACCTGGTGTTGCTTCTTTTGGCATCCCCATGAAAAGCTGTGGATACCCTGGTAGACGAGTGACAATAGACTTGATGAGAATACAGTGAACCAACTTCAGGAGATGAAATGACTCCCCATTTCATTACTGAATATGGAAACGTCACACTGGACCTCAAGCAATGTGCAGCTTTTGGCTCTGCACTCGTTCTCCAGGCGCTGGGATCTTGATTTTACTGGCGACGCCTGAATAACAGTCAAGTAATTTTTCTCCTTAACCTGGGTACCATTCTGCTTACGTCTCTCATCTACGAGTAGCTTTACACAAGAAATGTTAATATTGTAGCGTATGAGTATGGTGTCTCTTGAAGCTCTGACACGAGCTGCAGAACCAACCCTGTAAATTTCCACTAAACTCTTTAATAGTCTATGTGCAACATTTTCAACCACAACTTTTTCTTCCACTAAATTTTCCATTGATATTGGGTATAGCATTCTTCGTTGGCAGTTACATTTAACTTACATTTAATTTGGGTAAGCATCATCACATAAGTCATAACCTGGTAATATCATAAAAAGTACCTTTTTTATATTGGGCTTATCTTATTGTTTTAGGCACTGAACTTTAGGCAATATTCATCAAAATTTACAGCAATAAACCCTTTAAATATATCACTGAGAAAGCATTAATCTGTCACTTTTTGCCTTGAATTATTAAAATAAACCAACTTTGTCGATGATATCCTAATTTATAGATGCACCAGCATATTATAGATGACAGCAGATGTTAAAATGGAGTCGGAAAGGTTAGAAGTGATGTTGCACCCGGCTGATCAAATCAAAGCCCCCTCTTATAGTGTGTACCTACCTATCTGTGTTGAAAGAAAACTGAAGACGGAACTGTGAAAAGCCTTCCTCGACCCAACGCCGAGAGCGACATGTGGGTCCCCGAACACCTCACTCCCTCCTGGGTCTGTCTGCCAAACGACCAGCCGGTGTTGAACACCATCCAGCCGGGAGACTCGGCACTGTGTGTTCTTGAGTCTATATGCAAGGTAACAGATCTATGCCGTGAACTTAGCTTTGAACTTTAATCTTAAAGGTTTTTTTTTATATTAAATTTGCCAACATCTGCATACAGATGTGCTGTTTTTACAAGTTCAGAAAAAAAGTATCCGTGTCGCTTTGATATTAAATCATTGCTTTTTGTATTTGCAGACCCATGAGCTGGACCCAACCAAACACTACTTGAGACTTAAATTCTTTATGGAAAACCAAGTGCAATTTTACATTCCCAAGCCAGAAGAGGACATATATGACTTGGTACTGTGTCCGACTGCCTGTTTTTCAAATGGTCTTGTTGCTTTTATCCTGTCACCCTTCACAAGGTCAAGCTTAATAAATTGAGGTTTAAGCGACATTAGCTATAAGAGGACTCACACGTGACAAAAATGCTTCATTCATAAGAAAAGAGACTTCAATGGAAGATCATTCTCCAAAACTCGACTGCAGAGCTTTCCGCCATAGATTGAGACACTTTTGTATTTACATAATCGCTGTCTAGATATTGTTAGTGGAGCTTTGTGTGAGAAGGAAGAAAATGAATGCTCTCTTTTCCTGCTGTCAATAACCCGCCCACCACACTATGACTAAAGTTAGACAGAGCCTCAGGATTTATATAATAACTCCTTTTTTGTTCTTCACAGCTGTACAAAGAAATTGAGCTCTGCTCCAAAATAACAAAAGTCATCCAGTTTGACAGAGATGAATCCTGTATGATTGGTTATGGTAAGGGTAATTTTTATTTTGCAACCAAGCTTTTATATTTCTCGCTTATGTGTTGAGCACAACAAACTGATTTCTTTCAACCTTGGCCTGAGCTACGAGTATTTCAGCTGTGCTGCTGGTGAAATCCCCTTTTTTTTGTAAACCTTCTCTGTCCTTTTTCTCCTTCAGGTTTTTCTATCTCAGTGGTGGAAGAGGATGGAGTACAACAGCTTTACATCACTGATGTGAAGGCCGGGGGACTAGCCTTTGCAAAGGGTTTGTTTCTGACAAGATTATGTAGCTATTTTCTGTTACGCCCAATTTGTTAGAAGTAAAAAAAAAAAAGATAAATAATTCATTATCTGTTTCCCAGAACTTCTGCTATATAGTTTTTACATTTTTGAAATTACATTTCTTACTATAGGTTAATATTGTTTTGTGGTGAACCAGTGAACTGGTCTGTTCACTGGCCTGTTTCTCTTGATTGTTTATGACGGATGATCAGAAGGTTAAAAACACTGTTACAATAAAATATAAGAAATGTTCCCCTCTGCTCATTAAATGAAGCATAACTGAACTGTTCTATTTCTTAGGCCTGAAAATACATGAGCAACAGCATGTTCTTTGAGGCACTCAGTTTTGTGATTGCAGAGATTTAAATTGGTCAAGGGGATTTTTAACTGGGTAAAAAAAAACTGGTACTTTTTTATTGTTGAGTTTTATTTTATTGATATATTTTAGCAGTCCAGCTGTCTGGTGGTGAAGGGTTAGTGTGTGCGACCCATGTTCGTAGGGAACGTAGAGGTTTAGAGGTTCGTAGGGTCCTCGACGCTGTCGTCCTGGGTTCATCTCCCGGCCCATGGACCTTTGCTGCATGTCTTGCCCCTCTTTCTGAATTTCCCGTCTGTCAACTTGAAATAAAGGCCATTAATGTCACCAAAATAAAAGAATAATGCAATCGAGCAGCTCTAAGGTGGTTCGAATACCAGTAATTCAGTGAAAAAAAAAAACAATTTTATCACACCATTGAGTCTGACATTAGCTCTTGTATTGTGCGTTTTATTATTTATAGAAATACATAATAAACTATAACTAAGTAAATGTGTTTTTTATTTACACTTTCAACAACAAAAAAAGTGTGGTAAAGGGAGGAATTTTGATTTGGGAAATTTGATGAACCTCATATTTTCTGTTGGAAGTAAAACTGACTCTATCAAAGAACCTCCACCATACATTTCTTTCATTGTCAGTGTGTTTTATTTAATTATTGAGTTACAACAAAGCTTGTATACGTTATGACACTATAGGAAGAAAATGGAATAGGGTAACATTTTATTTAGATGCTCAGACATTAAAGAAAAAACAGAATTGCCATCTGCCTAATTCTTTCAGATCTAACGTAGATGGTTCCTTTTAAAAGCTGAAACCCTGACCCAATTGCTATTTTACTGTGCAGGGAATTAGATAGATTTA
The DNA here is from genome assembly GCF_011125445.2 of Fundulus heteroclitus. NCBI lineage: Eukaryota > Metazoa > Chordata > Actinopteri > Cyprinodontiformes > Fundulidae > Fundulus > Fundulus heteroclitus. The sequence continues at coordinate 32,259,931 of NC_046378.1, forward strand.
AGAGAATAATATAAAGAGAATCATGCTCTTACTTCACAGGTCTGAATGCCGGAGATGAAATTCTTCAGCTGAATGGAAAAGACTCTCACAGTCTCAATTTCTCAGACATGAAGACTGCGTTCTCTCAGGTGTCTCTGGCTTTGACGGTCAACACTCTGCCTTCTGTGGACCGCCGTCAGCTTTGCTACCTTCCACCGCGCCGCTCCGACGCAGCAGAGGACCTCTACACTGACATCTTCTCCCAAAGTCAAGGTGAAAAGTGCTTTTTAGTAAAGCCTCTCGAGCCAAACCAGCTTTAAAAAATGCTTCTCTTGCAGTTTTAAAGCGCCTTCTTACATCTATAGGTGGGATAAGAAAGAATAAAATTAACTAAAATCAAACTCGTTCATGCATGGATAATGATAACCTCCACCAAGAAGTGTTTTCGATCATCTTTAGACATTTTAAAAGGTTTAAATACTTTTTTCAAACGTGCTTTTAAGAGGTTTTGATCCATTTAAACAAGCAAATTAATAATACCATATGACTCAAAGCCATGAAAAATATAGATTGGCTACATGTTTGACCATTTTTTTCTTAATGTTGTTCTTCTTACGTTCTTCTCTTTAGTTACTCCTGTCTTATACCGCCCTCATTCAGCTCATTGTCTTTACAGACCCCACATTACTTTCCACTGTTGAATTGCCTGTTTTAATAGTTAGCATTTCCACATGAAAAACAAAAAAATTATGTTTGTGGCACTAAACAAAATGGAAATGAGACATACATTTATACAATAAACAAACATGTCTGATAAAATCTGTTATTACCAATAAGGAAGACTAAAACAAGGCTCCCACACAGAGAGAGTTTTTTTTGTAGCTCTATTGTGTAACAATATTTTTACTTGAGCTTACTTCCTCATCTTTAGCTCCCTCAGCATCTTTTCACTATCAGCACCTTAATTTTGTTTGGATATTAAATCAACTGCATTACCTGTTGGTCTGTAAGTCATGCATTCTACCAAAGCGCTATAAAATAAAAATAAAAATATTTGTTTGCAAAAGCTAAACTTTACAGTGTATTAAACATATAAATTCATTCAGCTTCCGAAATAGTTACTGTTGTAGTATTTTCCAGAACATTTAGTGGCTGTAATGGTTTTGCCAAAGATAGCCAGTAATGCATGATGTCCACTTTGATTAACAGATTGTTTGACTGACAAGTTCACTAGATTCTTGAAAATGTCAACAATTTCAATTTGAATTCATGTTCACCAACATCGTTAGCAGCTTTTGAACAAATATCCCACTATATTGTCCTCTATGAATCAAATGAGTGAAATTAAGAGTTTAAATTTCAAATTTTACCACCTTATGTCCAACATACACATTTGGTTTCCCAAGATAATACTATTAGATTAGATAAAAAGTGAATTTTAGACTGTTAGCTTTAAACAGGAAAATGAGCTCTCTTAGCCACGACTTTTGTGATATAATTTTTGTATGAAGAAATGCCCTAATATGAAACAAAAACAAGCTCGCATCTGTTGTGTTTTGGTGCAGAGGAGATTCTGGACGATGGTGTTGGATTGTTGCTCGAGAGCTCTGGCGACAGCCTAGATGACGACTCGGAGATCTTCAGCGAGTTTGACGAGTGCAGAAAGGTAAGGCATGCAGCAAATGTGTGACAGCACATCTTGCTTTGATGCCTGCTACGTGTCCTTCACAGCAACCATTCTCAGCTTTCTGCTATGAAGAAAAAACAAATCCTCTTATGAACATTTGCTTCAGGACAGTTTGAGTCACCGCCTGTTACTGGCTCATTTCATCATTTTACAAAAGCTCGCTAGTTTTTATTCACATTCACTTGTGGGCGCTGCTGTTTAACACAGATCTGTATTGGGGCTTTCTTTGACTGGCATACTCTGGTAAAGGAATGTAGTAGCCTCTGACAAGATAACATTAATGGGGCCCTAATAATAAAAAAAACCTTTTATGTCTGAGCAAAAGTAACTACCGTAGAAAGTTAACTAAGATAACAAAGCATTCTGAACGGAACATGTGGGTTACGTTTGTCTTTATAAAGCTCTATTTAATTTTTTTAACTGTGCATAATTATTTGCCATTAGGTTGATTGAAGTGAATTCAACTAAAGACACAATTTGCAAAAGACATCTGAGATCATATCAGTCAAGATAAAGAATTAACATTGCAACCATGTCACTTTGACTGATGATACATTTTTCTCCTGCTGATGGAAAAAAAAAATTTAATTAATACAGTGGTCTCTAATCTTCTCTTTTTACTGACTTTAAAAGGACTTCCATGTGACTTTTCTTAATTACTACATCATTTCTAATTAGTCATGACACCAGTTTACAGCCTGATTAAGTCTGCTCTGCATCATCAGATCCACGTCTTAACCCAAACAAAGACATGTTTAGCACATTTATTCTGCTGCAAAATATTTTTTCTCAACTTTGTTTTCTTATGCATCACAACAAGTAAACACTACGAAGCGCCTTTGAAAAGTATCCACGCCCTTTGACCTTATTTATAATGTGCCACCTTACAACAACAAACTTCACTTTATTTTATTTGGATTGTTTGTGATACACCAACACAAAGTAGCACATCATTGCGTATTAAAAGAAAAAAGATTTTGATTTCATTTTTTTTTCCAAAAAATAATCTACAAGGTGTGTTAAGCATCAGTATTCAGCCGCCGTCGCTCTGTAGCGCCGAGTAAGCGCTTTCAGACGTCACCCAATAAGTAGAGTCCACTTGTGTTTAATGTAATCTCAGTGTAAATGCAGCAGTTCTGTGAAGGCCTCAGAGGTTCGTCAGAGAACATTAGTGAACAGCATTATCAGGACCAATGAACACAGCAGGGGTTGAACGTAAATGCGTGCCACACTTTTCAGTTTCAGTCGGCAAAAATCTTAAAACCCACGCATGTTTTTTACTTCCACTTCACCATTATACACGCCTTTGTGTTGATCTATCACATAAAAGCTCAGCGGATATGAATCATTTTTGCAAAACGCTCTAAACTCAGCATTGCTCACTGATTCACTTTCCCTGTCTGTGAATTGCAGATTTTACCATTTACACTTGCTGAACTTGAGGCAGTGCATGCTTTTCTGCTGTGTCGAGGATGATGCAGAAGGAAGTCTTTCGTCGAGGCCATGGCAGACTTTTCTCAGACCTGTGATTGGCATTCATTTCTGTTAAGATCAAGTTGTCTACCTGGAAACCATGTTTTATGAGCACAAATGATTTAGACGTGGACGTCATCATTGTAACAGGGGTTTGTCTCCTATTCAAGCTTCGATCTCATTCTGTTCTCGCAAAGCCTGCTTGTTTGCAGCTCCCCTCTCCCCCTCTTCATCAAGCCCTACATTTATATTCTACTGCTGTGTTGCTTACCCAGCCAATCCTGCTCCACTGCAACCTTTGAGGAGGAGACTCCTTCCCTCCTACTGCTCTGCACTGCTCTGCTCTAGGTTCAGTCACAGGGATTATTGAAACTCATTTACAATGTTCCCAGAGCCGGACAGATCCTCGCCCTCGGTCTCTGTGCCCAAGTTTACCCAGCCTGTAACGAAGAGAGAAAGGCAGCGAGAGAAAACAGGAGAATATTAGTGACAGAGCTACAGAGCAGACTGTGAAGGCGCAAAAAGAGGGGGAGCTGGAAGGCTTGTAAGTGCTGGTGGGCGGAGAGGAGGAGGCTGTGCAGCTTCACTCAAGGACCACGGCGCCTTCTTTTTTTAAAAACAGGAAAGACAAAAGGAAATGTGTTCCAGAGGTACAGTGTAGACTTGACTTTTTAAAAAAAAACAAAAAACCTGGAGTTATCTCTCCGGCACTTTACCTGACGCTGAAAGTCCAACTGCACCGGGCAATGTCCGTCCTGAAGTGGAGCAAGCCCAGAAAGCCCTCCGCAGACTCCATCTATGACATGCTTCATCTGGTGAGACTCCTATCATATATCTCTCTCTTTACCTGGGTTGCTGTTGCTGCTGTGGGAGCGTTTGTTTTTTCTAGTTAGCGGAAGAAAGCACCTTTCTGTCGTAGCTTCTGTTTAAAACCTCTTCTTGGCCGCTAAAGACAGGAAGCTGTGAGTCATCAGTGTGTCGCAGAGTTGCTCCATAATCACTGGAGCGCTTCACAGGATAATGAGGACATAAACAACTGCATGATGCACGAGTTTGACCCGCGAAACCTGGAATTGACACGACTTGGACAAACTACCCTCCATGCTGCTGCTGCGGTGATTGACTGCTGGGGAGCTTTGTCGAGCTGTGATTTCAGCTCAGATTCAGAGAGCAGATATGCAATCTTCTCTCTGCTTCACCAGTGCTTTGATGCATTAGTTTTTTTTTTCATCTATATTCAATAAGCTTGGGGAAGCAACCGACTGGAGTCTCACACTTTTACCTATGGCACTCTGTTTGATTTACATCCTATTCAGACAATACAACCTTAAAAGCTCTGTTGTTTCTTCTCTGTCTCTTTGCCATCCCATGACTGTTGATGAGCTCAGGATTGCAATGGTGTTAATTAGACTAAACTGTGAGGACGGTGACCAGACTGTGACTGTCTTTCTTGGCTCAGTGAAACTTGGTAAATTTTTCACTGACAGAACAGGCAGGAGGAATCAGAGGACTCACTACCCTAGATTAAGGCACTTTAAATTATTTTACATAGAGCTATACATTTATTGGGTTTAATGGGCTACGATTAGAATACCATCAAAAAGTTATTTCAGTGATTATATTCAAAACACAAAACTCATACAAAGATTAATTATATCCAGAGTGGGGAGTGCTTTAAAGCCTGGTTTATGCTAGATGCATCTGCGAGGTCTGATGGCCATATTACGTAATTTTAGCTAACACACACCTCCGCATGGCCAAAGGTTTCCGCTCCGCGCACCTAGGAAAATTTCTAACCATCCGAAAAGCCCAACATGGCGGCCGTGCAAGCACTCCTTTTGTTGTAGGTTCAGAAATATAAAAAAGGCATCTTTATGATTGGGCCAATAAAGATCCCTGTGATCAACGAATTAACAAACACTGGACCGAAATCGCCGTCAGCCTTGAAAGGAAGGAAGAGGCTTTAAAATGTTGGAAACAACTGTGTTTTCTACTTTTACATGTAGGGCTGCACAATTTATCGCGTTTGCAATATAATCATAAATAAAAAAAAAAACACAATTTCCAAATTGCAGAGGTCTTCAATTTTTGGCTATGTAACAATAAATGGATAAGACACGTCCTTTAGGTGTCGGTAATATGTTTAAAGTGGAAGGGAAGAGAGTTGCAGCAGTGAGATCTAATTTTATTATTTGTTTTAGAGTTTATATAATCATATTTTTATCCCCAGAAACATTCAGGAATCTCACCATCACGCATTAAGTACCGGTCAAACTGTTTCATACATAGACTTGTTTGTTGGTTGCACTTTATGCTCAACAAGGATTGATGTCCAACTCACAATGCTATTCTCTTAAATAATAATCTGATTAATCAAAACAGTTACATTTCTTGTTTTAAATAGTCCTTTTTTTTTTTTACAAACATCTTTATCTACAGGCCATTTTTGTTGCTTGTGGTTAATGCAGGGAAAGGACAAAATTAAATCGTAATCATGTTTCAAATATATCGCAATTTTGATTTTTGGCAAAATCGTACTGCCCTAGCGGGATGTAGTACGCTTGGCGTAGGAGCACGACGCTGCCCTCTAGAGTCTAGGAGAATAGTGCCACTTCTGAGGAAAAGCCGCATGGATCATAAACACTGCAGTAGTTGTGTCCGCACATCTCATTTCTGTGCTGAGTGTACGTGCGGCAAGCATAAACCAGCCTTAACACAAGCAATGCAGCAGTTGTAGGTCATATCCGGGACCCCCTATCCGACTAAAAAGTTTGTCGGAAACAGCCAAGCCCGTCTTCGTGTGGACAGGGCCTGAAAATCCCCAAACTCTAGAATCAGCCTTGCATAACAATCCTGTCAGGACTGTGGTTATCCCTGCTGTTTGTGCACCTTTTTTTGCTAAATTTTTCCTTTCACTTAATTTTCCATGTTTATGCTTGAATACCACACTCTGTGAAACACAGCCAGTGACCTTTTGTGACTTAGCTTCCTTTCCTCAATTACTGTCTGTAGAGTAAGCAGTCATCTCCATTATTATGTGGGACAAAACCTAACATTTCTACATTAGTATTCCCATATTATCGGTCTAGTAATCTCAATTTTCAGACAAAACCTTGCGTTATCAACAGTATGAGTGAGTCATAACAATCACAGTTAACAGTTTGAAATGTCGTCTTTTTTCAAAAGATCTGTATATAACAGATGCATTTTATTTTTCCAATAGATTTATTGAAATAAACAAGCTTTTAGATGATATTGTAATTCATTAAGATTCACAGGTTGAGATTAGTTGGTTAATTAATCTGGCTATCTGGGCAGTTTACCAACCAGCTGGTGGCTGCTTTATGTACTATGCTATGTCTAGGTTGAAAGGTGTAACTTAAAATTTGCACCACTTTATGTGCAATGAGTTCTTTGGTCAAAAATAATGAACTTTAGTGTTTTCTGTGACGGGAAAAATGTGTCTTTTTTATAAGTAAGGGGAAAGTGTAAAAGCCTTTTTTGATCCAGTCAGTCCACAGAAGTCAATCCACACACTGCAAGAAGGGAAGTAGAATCAAGTAAAATTTTCTTGAAATTAGTGTATTTGCCCTTGATTTGAGCAAATAAATAAGATGATCTGCCAATGGAATAAGATTTTTGCACTTAAAATAGGAACAATTTGTCTCCATCATCTTATTTCAAGTGCAGTCTATCAATTTTCTTATTTTAGGGGTAGAAATACTCATTCCATTGGCAGAGAAGATTATTTACCTGTTCAAATCAAAGACTAATGCACTAATTTCAAGAACATTTCACTTACTTTTGGTTTCCTTTTTGCAGTGCACTTTCCCTGGCATCACATTTAAATGACCATATCAACAATATGATAAACATTTTTTATGGTTCTGAAATAAAAACATTTTAATCTCTTGTTATACCTTGATAACTTGTAACTGGGCCAGCCTACTTATAACATTAAATACCGATATTACTTATTTAGTGTGTATGGGTTTTAAACTTGCTTCATCTGCTTGGATTTCTATTGATTTTATCTGGCTTGAATGCAAGTTCCTTAGAAAAATGCTGCTGGTTCTAAACATTTATACAGATATAAAGTGCCATCCTTTCTAGAAGAAGAAAGGCAAACCTCCTTACTGTTAGTGCATTCAGAGCCTCTCTGTCTCTCTGCCACAGTGGCCACGCATGCATGATATTGTTGACATCTCTGATTAATCAATCTGGCACAATATGATTTCCAACCCTGCTGAAGACGGACATGAGTCTTGTTCAGACATTGATCCTGGCATATTCAATTTAACATCACAGAATGGAAGGAGGAGGCCGTTCTGAGTGAGAGCTGACACAATTAACAAATTGCCAGACTGAAATCAGCTTTGCCAATCAGTTATACTGTTCTCTATTTACATGCATTAAAAACAGCAAGGCGTCATTTATCATTTTAATTTATGCCACTGTTTTTATGTTTCTTATCACCGGTTGAAGGGTGGTAAACAACAGTGATGGAAAAAAAAAATGTCCAGTTTGTTTCTTTGGTTTTTACTCGTATGTTAGCACTGCACATGTGTTCTTGCACACATTTCTTCGCCTATGAGTTAACACATTAGCGACACAGAGTAGTTATCCTATAGGCTTTACCTTATCAGAGGTTTTTCCATTTCAATTACAATCTGTTGATGTGAATGTCACAGATTCGGTCGATAAACAAAAAACTGCATCAATGCTCTGGACATGTCACAGAAGCTGTAAAGCAAAGGAGGGATTATATTTTTTGGATCTGAAGCACAGACATAAAGTGGCAGCCAGAAGCATCTTATGTGTGATAATGAGTTCAGAACTTAAAGAGCCTTAACAACATTAACTTTTTTTTCCATCTTGGAGGAATAGTCACATTCACACATTTGGATGGTTCTTTATTTTTGTTATTTGAGACGCAGTAGCGAGTCTTACAGATCAAGAAAAAATGTCAGACGTAATCCTTTAGCTGCTGGTGTTTAGAGTTGTAATGACATGAGGCGATACACGATACTGGGTGCATGAGAGGAAAACAGGGAAACATCACATGTAAAAGAAAAAAAAATACGTTATTTTCTATCAAACACCTGGCTGTCTTTGGTCAGCGGCCTTTCATCCAAGACTTGGCGCTCGGTGGTCCAGAAGTATGAACACCTCTAGTAAAACTATCCAAGGCAGGAGTCCTATAATTTGCCCAATCACGCCGCCCTGCAGCGCGACATGTCTAAAGTGTGTTAAAGGTGCTGTCATGGGATAATTAAGATGCTCCCATTGAAGGTTCCTCTTACGTTCTCGGAGGAGGGAATTTCACAATTCCCGGTCAGAAAAACATAAGTCATTCCATGAATTTGGAATTTCGGAGGTCCCTGGCAAACCCTGGGTTCTGATGAATGTGATGAATATGGCTGCTGCTCATGTACCACAGAAGTAAAAGTTAATTGGGGTGAACTGATTGTCTCACTGTAAAAAAAAAAATAGAACACATAGAAGTTCTCTATATTTGTAAACATGTTCCTTTAGCGTTCAACTACACACAATGGAGAAAAACATAATTTAATTAAAACTAATCATGGTTAGACTGGTCACTGAGCCATAATTTGCATATCCAACTATAACCCCTTTCTGTATTTGAAAGTCGTATTTTTCTTTTTTCCTGTCAGAAATACAATAAGAATGCTCCCTAAGTGTGAATTCGGCCTGGAAGAGCCGAGGCTTGGTGAGCATCTTGGAGTCTAGGTTCTAACGTGACTACTGCATACGTAGAATGTAGTGAAAGTTGCAGGTATAAACTTATTAGCTCTCTTTACTGCTTGCATCTCAATAGATCAGTGGCACTCACTGTATTGTGGAATATCTATGTGAGCATGTTCATATTGTTTGTGAACACAGAAGAGGGAGATTAATAAATTATCAGCTTGTATTTGTTGTAGATGTTAGCAAACTTCTCTGGTTTCCAACTTGCCACTAGAACACTATCATTGTGGGTGTGACGTCATACGGATTTCCAAGACAAAAGATGCTGTGTAATTGAACCCTATACAGGTCTGGATCAAAGTGTGGTGTGGTAAATATTGGTACTCTTCACATATACTACTAACAGGGAAATTAATTTTTATTTTAGAAAAATAAAAATTAAACTCCAGTCCTGGCTTCCATCCACTGGCTTCCTGCTCATTACAGGATGGATTTAAAATTTTGTTATTGGTTTTAAAGGGCCTTAATGGTATTGCTCCCAACATATTTAATGGATCTTCTAAAGCAATATGCATCTACAAGAACACTAAAGTCAAAAACCAGTTGCTCTTGGATGTTCCAAGGTCAAAACAAAAAAACTAAAATGAGAGAGAGGTGATTGTTCCTTCTGTGTTGCTTCCCTCAAACAATGGAATAATCTATGAATCCATTTAAGAACAGCTGAAAGTCTGGACTTTTAATGCAGTTTTGAAGACCTACCTTTACTATTTGGCTTTTGAATCAAAAAGAGCTCAACTTTTTACAATAACAATGTTTAGAAAAAAATAATTGTCTCTTTCTCATATGGACAGTTACGTACAGTGAAATGTGTCGTCACATGTGCAACGGCTTAAAATATATAAAGCACCACTTTAAAGATACAAGTGTAAATGTGCGCACACTTCATTCTAACTGCATGTTTTCATACTTATATACATTTACTCAAACATACATATATGCATAGACTCAAAATGGATGAGCATACATGTGCATATCCACACGCATGCCTGTATATGCACATGCACACTAAACACTACCCATATACATACATTGTAATGCAGTCTATTATTTTGGTTTGTCGTTTTTGTGTTTTTATACATCTCATACTAGTTTTAATCTTCTTGCTGTGCAGCACTTTGGTGTAAGATGTTTGCTGTAAAGTGCTAGAGAAATAAAGTTCCCTCTGACCACAGAGCAAATCTACTTTCGCCAGCGGAAACTCCAAATGGCTTTAATTATTTACAAATGATTACTTTGCTAACAACAGAAATTGGTGAATGCAACTTTATAGTTGCAGTAATTTCTTTTCTTTTATTTTAGAAGCTTGCACCACTTATTATAAAATGCATTTGTGGCGATACATTCACAGCCATTATAGCACTTCTTAGTTTGTGTGGAAGCCTTCAGAAAATTATTGGACACTTATCAAAAGGAACAAATGGTCTGTCGTGCCTCACATAAATATCAGCCTGATTAGATAACAATGCTGACAATCGTTTTAACTTAAAAAGCTGCGGGAGATTAGAGGTGTCTGTCATCAATGATATTTGAGTTTTATTTTGTTTATTAATCAATGACCAATTAAACCCAGAAATCTTTGCCTGTTCCTGTTATCATTTAATCACATTACATGTAGTGAAGCACCCCTTTTTGAGAAATGAATGCCATATTTTTGTTTGACGCTTGCGAGAGAGCAGCAGCTTTTGGTATTTTGAGATGTACTGACTGGCAGCATGTTTGATCTTAATTAAGATTATAACCATCCATCCTCTGCAGCTGCGCGGAGCCTATATAATTATTATTTCCCAGCGGAACTTGTAGGGGTGACAGGATAAATTGCTTCTGCCAAGTCTATAAAAGTGCTCATACTACGAGCCAGAGACATCTTTGCCCCCCCCCCCTTTTACACAGTTCTTAATGTACTCCTGCTGGCTGTGCCTTTTGTGCGGCCATGAACAGCTCTGCTGGGTTTTTCCGAGTTAATCTGTTTTGTCATGATATTCCACAACAGAAGGAAATCAAGTTGTGACGGACAGGAAAGGAGCCTCTTTGTGCGCTCGCCTTTGTGTTGGTATTGATGTTACTGGGCCGACTTTGCCTTGTTTTTTTGTTTGGCTTTCCGGGGCTTGTAGCCTTTTTGCAAACAAAGTAAGTATTTGTTCAGCCATGTAGGCTTTTGTCGAGAGGGCTCTATTTTAGTCCAAAATAATAGTCTAATGCACCATCGGGGGCTGGTCACCATGGCAACCCGTACTCTTTGTGGACACACGGCGGTGCGTGTATATTTTGATCCAGCGAAAGACTTGGAATCATTACACCACTAATCCATCAGCAGGAAGAAAGCACCGGGGGGAAGTGAGTGGGAAAGAGGAGGTCGTAAAGTCGTAGTTCTGATAGACTGAAATAGATCTGCCTCTTTCTAGGCTCACTCTCTGCACAGTCATGAGTCTGTTCACATCAGTAGGTAGAAGGTGATGCCTACACATTCTCTTTCAAGGTGCTGATCGGCTTGCTTCATGCATATTTCCTTTTATGACCTCCCACTGGGACTATACTTTTACCTCTTTTTTTTTGACCAGGTATCTCTCTCTTTTTTCTTCTTCTTCTTCTTCTTCTTAAAAGAGCACAGAGCAGGTCGCTGCCTTCTGTCGCAGTCTCCATGACATGAATCCCTCAGAGTGCGTGTCCTCTTCGCCGAGCCCGGAGTCACCCTGCCCGCCTGCCACGACTCCCCGACAGCTGTCGGACGCCGACAAGCTCCGCAAAGTGATCTGCGAACTTGTGGAGACCGAGCGCACCTATGTCAAAGTCAGTATCGATCATCTCACTCGTACGAAGCAGATAGTGTTTGTTGATGTCTGTCCGTGGGAGTTTCCATCCCGTCTTGAGATGTGCTCAGCCTTCGTATCGTCTATTCTTTAAAACCGCTCCATATTTATCTCTGTGTCCCCGGAGAGATATGACGGGGACGCAGCTGTGTCCTTGTCTGGATATTTTCTAATCTTTTCCCGTCCGGTATAAAAACGGCTGAGTGGAATAACTGGGTTAGGGATGGTATATAATGGGAAAATGTCAAGACTGCCTGAATGACTATATCTCATTCCAGGGGGCACAAATGTACTTATTATAGAAATCACATTACAAATGACTGATTGTGTATTGCACAGGGTTTTAAGGGGGTTGTTACATTTTTTTTTTTCCGTGGGTAATTCGTTCTAATTAACGCTAGTCTGACATGAGGGCGCAATTTATGTTTATGTGTGTTTAATTGTTCTTGGAAAAAAAAGCCACAGGGACCAAAAAGCCAGAGGGACAAACACCAGAGAGGACCTTATATGATAATTACCGATTGAAAATAAATGCTGCAGTCATATTAATTTGTGTTGTTTTTACGCTGGTCCAGTATAGAACTGCATTTCGATAAGTTAGAGTGGCCTCAAAAATTTTGTTTGCTTTACTAATTCCATTAAAAAAATGGAAACTCCTAGGAATTCTTTATGCAAATATTTATATGATTAAAACAATATTTTTATGATTGTGGTTCATATAGTAAATGAAAACCCAATATTCTGTTTCTCACAAAATCTGATTTCGAGATAACACTGTAAGAAAAAAAAATGAATACAGAAATTTCACCTTAAAGAAAGGTTTGTGCTTATATTGTACAATAAATGCAATCAGTACTTGATTGGACATTGATTACTGTATTTATGTGGCAGGGCATGAAGGGGGTCAGCCTTGGGTGTTGCCGTAACGTTAAGGATGCCCAGGTTGCTTTAACAGTGGCCTGCGTCTCATTTGCTCTGTTGGGTCTGGTCTCTCGTCTTCCTCTTGACAATACCCCATAGATTCTTAGCGAGGTTTAGGTCAGGCCAGTTTGCTGACCATTCAAGTAATGATGGCATGATCATTAAGCCAGATGTTGGTAGATTTGCCAATGTGGGCAGGTCCCAAGTCCTGCTGGGAAATGAAGTCAGCATAAGAGCTAGCTGGCAGAGAGAACTAAGAAGTGCATGGCTGAATAGACATAAAACAACAGTGGACCAACACCGGTAGAGGACATTGGTTTTGGATTCCAGAATCTGAAACTCTTCTTTCCAAATGTAAAGCACAATTTGGACCATTGAGCAACAGTCCAGTCCTGTATCTCCTTAACCCAGGTAAGACATATCCAACGTCTCTGGGTCAGGAGTTGTTTTACCAGGAAAGCATCAGTTGTGGTCCGTGTCCTGGATACATCTGTGTGTGGTTGCTCTTGAAGCATGGACTTCAGTCATGCTGTATCCTAACTTAACTTGTGAATCTCCCAAAAAAAAATGAAACTGAGCTTTTCCTTTCAGTCAATTTGGTGAATTAATATGTGAACACCCAGCTTCTTTAATGATTACCTTTTATGGCTTCCTGTGTGTCAGGGACTGATAGTTGCACTATTGTATGCTCAATACAACCAAATAAAACTCCCATCATAATGCCACATCAATTATCTGGTGTTTTCATTTTGGTCTTATGTAATATTGAAACTTTCTGATAAACTGAATTTTAGGTTTTCATTGGCTCTAACCCAAAAAATCAAAATGCACTAAAATAAATGCTTGATATGTATCAATCTACATTTGAATTAATTTACTGAACTCAAACACTTTTTTTTTCTTCAATTTATTGAGCTGCACCTGTACTTCTTTTTCTGTATTTTGGATTTAGACTGGAGATCATACGATTTGCCGTTCCCATGCGCCTTTTGTGTTGCCTCAAAACTGTGTAATTTCAGAGGCTTTTTAATTCCTACCAGCTTTTGAACTGTTGACTAAGGCTCTTAAAAAGTCCCTTGTTTGATCAGGGCCCTTTAGAATTAGCCATTTTACACACATTATTATTCATGAAAACTTCCCGTATGTCACATTTGGGTATCAGTTGCTGCCAACAGTGATTTAACTTAGTCACTAGCTCATTCTTTCTAAAACAAATCCTGAAAAAGGCATCTAGCATTTCCCCTGGCTTTATCCCCTGATCTTAACCTGCATCTACAATGTATCTGTCACAAATAATTGCATTTTGTGTCAGCATCCCGCATAATGACACAAAATAGAATAAAATATTATCTCTTGTCTTGCAGGATCTCAATTGTCTCATTGGGAGATATTTAACCCCACTGCAGAAAGAGAACTTCCTCACACAGGATGAGGTATGCCAAATGTTTGCCATACCCACGCTTTTAGGGAGTAGCTTGGCTTTTAGTTGCCAGCACTGGTGAAATATTCTATTAATGGGTTGTTGCATAATCATGTGAAGTGCTATTCTGTGGAACTAGAGGGATGGATAATGAAGAGAGGGAGTGAAAAGTGATTCTTTACATGCATTTGCATTATTACAATTCATGTCCCATGACAGTTTGTATTTTCACACTTGTAACTGTTACAAAGGACTAAAAATGAGATGTTTAAATGCTGTGAGATGGAAATATTTTCTTTCTTTTTTTTTTCAGCTGGATGTTCTGTTTGGAAATTTACCAGAAATGGTGGAATTCCAGGTTGAGTTTCTAAAAACGCTGGAAGACGGAACCAGACTGGTTCCAGATCTGGAGAAGCTGGAGAGCGTGGATCAATTTAAGGTACAGCCAGAAAAATACACAGCATCAAGCATTCAGAACGACCCATGAACTTTTTTTTTTTTTTTTTGACCAACTGTCCTCTTTCACAGAAAATACTCTTTTCTTTGGGAGGCTCTTTCTTGTACTATGCGGACCGCTTTAAGATCTACAGTGCTTTCTGCGCAAGTCACACAAAGGTCCCGAAGGTTCTTGTGAAGGGTGAGTACATTTTTTTTCGCTTGTGCTGACATTTCACCTTGGCTCACAGGAGAGTGTATATTTATTCGGCAACCATCTGCTGTATAAAGCAATTCTCTATAAATTCTGCTCTGCAGAACTGTCAGCCGCAGTTGTCCATCTGACCCTCATATACTTTCAAACCGGGAGCTCTGTGGGTTAAAAGCCCGGCAAGATTGTATGATATGTAATTAGAAGTGTTGAACAGACTGTTCTGAAGCTACTGCACCCACTCCCTTTATAACTTTACTGGACGCCTTTGTTTGCCACATTTTATATTCAGTGAGTCAACTGCTCATCTGCAATGCAGATTATTTTGGTGCCATTAAAATAAAGCAGTTTCAAAATGTTTATGGATATTTCTCCCCCTCCAGTAAAACAATTTATTGTACTTTGCAAGACTGTGGCTATTTAGTCTCTCTGAAAGACAAGCGGGAGCGTGCAACCACTTCAACAAACCTAAAATGATCAGCCCACATTAGCAACGCTTTTATTGCTGCCTGTCACAATCTTTGAAGTACTTTTAGGCATGGGTCAGCATGTTATTCTCACAGTATGGTAATTATGAGTCAAACTATCTATTTACATGAATACTCCAAACTAAAAAACATTACACGATGTGATTACTTTAATTAGTAAGACAGAAAGACTTCAATTATACCAACTGTTGATGGAATAATATGACAATTATAGTTATGTTACATATAACATTTTATTTATTTATTTTTCTAAGTGTACACATAATGTTATGCCTAAGATTTAGAATAAACAGACACTGAATTTAGTAGTAGCTTATAAGTAGATGCGCTAATTGCACAGGCTATTTTAAATTCTCCCCTCATACAAGAATCAGTTGGGTATTTGGTAAGGCTGTCTGCTGGGGTAGCCACCTTAATTGGCTGGTATAGTTCCTGCTACTTTTAGAATAGTGCTACCTTAATAAGAGTGTTGTGTGGTATTCCCCTAGCTAGACAGTGTTTTTTGTGTCTGGGATTATTTCCAAAATTGTTTTTTGAAAACCAGGGAAGTGTTTCCAACTTGTTCAACTATAGCCAATAGAGCTGCACAATATGTAGAATCACAATTATCATTCATTTACAATTTTGCAAACACAAAATCCTGCTTGGATGGCTTAATAAAAAAGAATACTATATTTCAGCTGTCATGCATTCACCCTCTGCAAATTAATACTATATTTGAGCAATTGAATAGACTCTAACCACAGCATAATCTATGTTTTTAGTAGCTGAGATGCTAAAGCTCATGGTGCATAGTGGGCATAGTAAAGAAAGAAAACACCAAACAAGATGTTTATCATAATACATATTGTTATCTCTATTTTAGGCAACAGTGTGACAATTATATTTGGTTTCCTAGTATTGTAAAACAGGGTATCACTTGCAATACTTCCTTTCTTACCTTTAAACGAAGAGGTCAAGCATTGAAACTTGCCATCAACAATATGGGAGTATTTTATTTGTACTTGAAGGTCAGATTTTCTGAGATTAAAGTTAGTCTTCTGATTTGCAACTACAATGGGGTTTTCTCAGGATGTATATCATTCCTGGGTTTGTTACATTTTCATTTCCTTTATTTAACCAGATGAAAACTCATATCAAGATCGTATTAGCAAGAGGGGCCTGGGCAGAAAGTCTGTAGCACACATCAAAAGAGTTATGCAAGTCAAGCACATTTTAAAAGCCGATACAATCATAAAAATATACATAAAAAAACAATTTGACACTGATTAATAGATTTGCATTGCTTATTTATGGTTTGAAATAATGTCAAAGAAATAACATCCACTATCTTGAGTTGAGAATGGAGACGATTCCATGCTGCAGGAGCCGTAACACTGAATGCCTGTTTTTCCCTTTTCTTGTTCAAACACGTTGAAAAGGCAAAGGGAAAATGTTGGAATGAAGAGAATAGTCAGTATTAGATTTTAGTTACATGTGCTATGTTTGCTTTTTAAATCAGCAACTACGGCATCAAAGCTAAAAAATGTCTGTTTGTAGGTGCCTGCAGTACATCCATTCATCCATTTTCCTTATTGGGGTCGCAAGGGGTGCTGGTGCCTATCGCCAGCTGTCAATAGGCCAGTCTATCGCAGGGCAACACAGAGACTAACAGGACAAACAACCATTCATGCACACACTCACACCTAAGGAGAATTTTAGAGAAGCCAATTAACCTAACAGTCATGTTTTTTGCACTGTGGGAGGAAGCCGGAGTACCCAGAGAGAACCCACACATGCACAAGGAGAACATGCAAAATCCATGCAGAAAGACCCAGGGTAGGATTCGAACCCATGACCTTGCTGCAAGGCAACAGTGCTCCCACTTCCCCACTGTGCAACCCTCTGCAATACATATTTAGCCCAAATTATACTTGTATGTTATACTGTACTGTTGTACTTGGATGTACAGTGTTTTTAAATAGCTAAGCTGACTGGCAGTGTGCAGCAATAAGATAAGGAAGGGAGGGTCCTGTGGTTATTTTGTACTATATACAGCCGGAGAAAACACGGTTCACTCTGTGGCATCTCATTGAAAGGACTATGCTGTAGGAAGAGTATGATGGGAACTTCTTTTTTGCCTGTTTTGAAACTTTATATATCTTGACCATAAGTATATCACCCGGCCCATGCATAGCTACATGTAAAAATCAAACACATCAATGTTTTTTGTCGCTGCAGCCAAAACGGACACTAACTTCAAGGCCTTTCTTGATGAGAGGAACCCCAAGCAGCAACACTCATCCACCCTAGAATCTTACCTGATTAAACCCATACAGAGGGTGCTAAAATACCCCCTTCTGTTAAGGGAGCTCTACTCACTGACGGACCCAGACAGTGAGGAACACTACCATTTGGATGGTAAGACAATGTCACAGTGCGGAGAGCTGAAATTAATACTTGAACACAACGTTTTAGCTCTAAACCTGTTGTTTTCTGCTCGACTGCAGTTGCTATAAAGGCCATGAACAAGGTCGCCAGCCACATCAATGAAATGCAGAAGATCCACGAGGAGTTTGGAGCGGTGTTTGACCAGCTAATCACCGAGCAGAGCAGTGAAAGGAAAGAGGTAGGTTTGTGCGAGTGTGCCCTGACGTGGTTCTGTCAAAACAAGAGTCCCTGTGGGGATGACGATGTTGACATTTTCACACAACTGCCAGGTGGCTGATCTATCGATGGGCGATCTGCTGCTCCACAACACAGTAACGTGGATCAACCCACCTGTTTCCCTGGGAAAATGGAAGAAAGAACCACAGATGGCAACATTCGGTATGTCCGTGGTGATATTCAGTTTAATCCATCTTTCTTTATTTCGCTTTGCTGTGTTTCAGCACCAAATGCACCAGAGAATTGAACCGTGTCACAATTTATCAAAAAAGAAATACGAAACTCAAATCTTAACGAATCAGTTTTTATTATGATCATAACCGTAAGTAATCTCATGTTCCAATTGTGGCCCATTTTCAACAAAACGGTGACCCACTGAGACCATTTCGGGATTATTTTGTAATAAAAATATATTTGATTGCAAAAATGATGTATGTTCTGCTTCCATTAAGTTATTTATTGCCCCATTGCGTTATTGTCTTAGTCTGTCCACTCGTTTATAGTGTGTTCGTGTGTGTTTTCTGTAAGTAAGCACATCATGAGCATTGTACAATTCAGTCAAATTCCTTGTATGCGTGCAAATACCTGGAAAATAACGATGACTCTCTGATTCTGATCGGATTAATCAGTAAACATAAAATGTGCTTTAAAAAATATTTCTTCATGTAAGTGAGTGATCCTCTCTATTCTGCAAGCAAGAGGGAAATTAACAAAAATAACTTTTTCTGTAATATACATACCTTGCAACCATATTCATACCCTGTGAATCATGTCACATTTTCTATCTTGCATCCAAAGAATTTGAGGTATTTTATTTGGATTTCAAGTGACAGTTCAACACAATGTAGAATTGTGACGGGTACATGTTTTTCAAATATTTTTACAAATGACACTTAAAGGGAACATATATGCATTTCAGTTCTTGCTTTTCACATTGAAATTATTAATTTCTGAGCTCTATGTAAAGAGGAACTGCAATGATTTGGTCTGAATTCCTCGTTAATTATTATTTTTTTTAAATAAAAAAATCAATACGGTTATTTTAATGTTTCAGTTTTCAAGACTGCTGTGGTCTTTGTATGTAAAGAAGAGTCCAAGCAGAAGAAGAAAATTGTAAGTTTTCACACAAGCAAGGCAGCCATAAGCTTCTTTTTTAGAAGTCGGATTTTCAGTGGATGTTTACATGTTATCTTTATTTGACTTAAGGGTGGCTCACATCGCGTCTCTGTATCTTCGGAAGACAAAGATCCTTTCCGATTCCGTCACATGATCCCTACAGAGGCCCTTCAAATCAGATCCATGTCAAACACAGGTAGATGATGCACTAAATACAGCTTTGAATTTTAATCTCACCCTGTTTCTCTGTGACCGATGCCAAATGTTTGTATCTCGCAGATGGCGAGAGTTCTGCCATGTGTGAAATAGTTCACACCAAATCGGAGTCAGAGGGAAGACCGGAGAGGACGTTTCACCTGTGCTGCAGGTGAGGATTTTCTCCTGAAGGAGATTGAGTCTCATTGTAGATTAAAGCTTGTGTGCTGCTCCTTCCTGCTGCTCTTAACAACATCTGATGGGACAACCCTTCTATCTCCTCTCTCAGCTCTCCGGAGAGCAGAAAGGAATTTCTAAAGACGGTCCACTCCATCTTGAGGGAAAAGCACCGCCGACAGCTCCTGAAAACAGAGAGTTTACCCCTCAACCAGCAGTATGTGCCGTTTGGAGGAAAGCGACTCTGTGCCCTGAAGGGAGCCCGTCCAGCCATAAATAGAGCCGGTAAATGCCAGTCTCTGGCTGTAATTACCCCTAATGTCCCAATTCCTTCCTTCCTGACACAGATAGGATTTTTGGTGGAGACCAGGTTCTTCATTTATGGGTTCAAATATGCATCCAAACAATTTGCAACTAGCTTAGATAGGGCCTTACAAACATATTTGTGTGCCTTTGACTTCTTTTTGAATTTGGGATTGCAAAACAAAAAGTTGCATATAAGTGTAAGGAAAATGCTACATGGTTTTCAAAAATGTTTCCTAAATAGAAATAGAAATTAATCTTTATATGTGTTTATCTCAGTTTGCTGCTATACCCTCAAATAAAAGCCAGCCAATTGCTACAAAAGTCACCTAATTAGTTTAAAGTCCACCTCAGGGTGACCTCAGGTTTTGTCCTCACGCTGCTTGTACATCAGCGAACAAACAGCATCATGATGATCAATAAACACACCAAACAGGTCAAGGATAAAGTTGTGCAACGTTTTAAAGACGAATGATTAGATTATAAAATGATATCCCAAACATTGTTTAGTCTATTGCTTAAAAATAGAAACAGTATTGTACAACTCCAAACCCACAAATACATGGCTATGCAACTAAAGGACAGAGAGAACAAGGTAAGAGGCAGCCAAGAGACCCATGGTAGCTCTGGGGGAGTTGCAGAGCTCCACAGCTCAGGTGGAGGAATCTGTCTGCAGGACATTTTTAGAGTGGCAAAAAGAAAGCCTTGTTTGAACAAAAAACAATAGAACTTAAATGTTGAATTTGCTATTTAGGCAGAAGATGCTCTAGGTAGATAATACCCAGATCCAATTGAGAATTAGTGACTAGTTTTTAAACATTCATGTTCAAAGATGCTCCTAATTGCATTTTACTGAATTTAAGCTATTTTACTAAATTATTTTAAGTTTGGTATTTGGATGGAAGGTGTTCTGGGTAAATAGGACACAAAATGCACTTTCTAGCCTAAATGCCAAACACTGTGTTGCAGAAAATACTTATACAACATCTGGTGAGGGTTAATTTGAAGACAGAAGGAGCCAAAGGCTAAAGCCTTGTCCAGAATAAAACCTGCGAGAGGTGACAAAAGATTTGAGGTTAGGATTAGCAGGACAACAAGCCTAATCATGCAGCCAGGACAATTATGGAACGGTTTAGAATTAGGTGCATTCGTGTTAGAATGGCCCAGTCCAAGCCCAGAACCAGATCCAATTGAGAATTAGTGGTAATATTTGAAAATGCCTGTTCAAAGACATTCTTAATTCCAATCTTACTGGACTTAAATATTTTTGCAAAATAAAACTGACAAAGATTTCAGTGTCTAGGTGTGCAGAACCAGTACACCTTAAAAGTATTGACCTGTGAGAACACAGCAGAAGGTTCACAGCAAAGGCACCCTAATCTCCACAGAAGTATTTACTAGGCATTTTACTTCTGATATCATTAATTATGTTTTTAATCCATCTATCCCAACAGCATCTGACCCAACCAGGACTCTAGGCAGGAGAAAGCTGGTGCGCAATCGTTTCACCATAGACACTGACATCGTTTTTGACGGGGACTCAGAACAGCAGGACCTGGCTTCTCCGCCGGACCCAGACTCAGCTCCGCCGCAGCAGAAGGAGGAGCAGCAGTCTGACTTGGCAGGTGACACAGATCGCTGGGTGGAGGAGCAGTTTGACCTAGAAGAGTATGAAGATCAGGAAGAGATGAAGGAGACAGACATCCTGAGCGATGACGAGGACGAGTTTTGCCAAACACCCAGAGCTCTATCCGTAGAGGCTGATCTGGAGAGCCCCATGACGGCTTTATCCCTGGAGGGCGCAGAAAGAGGCGCGAGCAAGAGCCCGCAGTCCCCGACTGTGAGCGAGACACCGGATGAAGAGAAGATGTCCGACACAGAGACGAATAGCTCCAAAACCGACAACTCTGGGCATAAGAGTGAGGTTTGGGTTCGAAGGCAGCCATCAGGTTCATCCCCAGACAGTGTCCCATAGGAACTGAAAAAGGGGTTGGGAGTCTCTTAATATTTGCCGCACAACGATCACTCATCACAACCAGTGCATGAGCATTGATGTATATCACACAGCTAGTAAAAGAAACAGTACACCCTCCTTTACCTTACTTATGCTGAATGTTTTATTTTGTACAGGTAAGATT
This sequence comes from Fundulus heteroclitus, assembly GCF_011125445.2. NCBI lineage: Eukaryota > Metazoa > Chordata > Actinopteri > Cyprinodontiformes > Fundulidae > Fundulus > Fundulus heteroclitus. The sequence goes on from NC_046378.1 coordinate 32,281,696, forward strand.
ATTTGTGGAGCAATAATAAATCCAGAACGAGGGAGCTGTATCCCCACTCAGAGGCTGTTTCATGACCGTCAAGTGTTAACGTCGAGGGGCGAAATAACGGTACAATCATGGGATCTAATCACTTGCTTTGATTGGCATGGTTTGCACATTTGGGCACATTCTGTAGTCCTGCCTGCTGTTGCCAAATTTGGGTATTGTGAGAACATTGATATTTGTTTCGTCTGTGTGACTCAGAGATATTATCCTAGTTAAGGGCTGTATATGATTTGTCCCTAAAAGACATAGAATAATAAATTGCAGATGACAGTCTTGCATAGATTACTGTACATTTTCACACGAATATACACCTATTTCATGGTTTTCATCTTTTGTTTTAGCTCCTGTGTTGCATTTAATAACGAAATGATGTAAAAGCTGTAATGTCACGAAAAGTAATTGGTTTTTAATTTCACATTATCCTGTTTTTACTTGAATCTGTATTTGCTGTGTCGTTTTTTTTTTACTACTATGAAATCATGTTGCGTTTTACCGATGGTACTTCCGAGAGTACTGCAGCTCATACACGCTGACATTTCACATGCACACGTTTTTTTGTAGATAATTTACCCTTTAGCTTCTTCAGAAGGTTTTCTGTGTTCGTACATTTTTTTTTTAGCAATGGATTTCAAAACAATTATTTTATTTATTGACTTGTAAAATAATTTGCTAGTAAAAGCATTAGAGGTATTTTTTTTTTCCACCAAGAAAGTCCAAAGTTGCTCATGCAATCAAGGCGAAAGACTGGCCAGATATCTGACCAGTGAAAGAAGTCATAACTTAAAAAAGCTCATTATGCTTTTAGGACTGTGTTTTTATTATGTGTATATATATATAAAATGTATTGATATCATAATAAATACATTTGTTTCCTACTTCTAATTCAAAGCTGTTGTGTTGTGATTCATCTGCTTCCATTTTTAACAACCTATCATGTTCTCACAGCTTAAAATTAATTTGCCAGGATGCAAACTGAGCTATATATGCAATACATCAATTTTATATAACTTTATAACAAAAGGGAAATAATATAGTGTCTAATGACAATTTCAGTGTTGACAGGCTTCAAATGACTGACCAATGGCAAATGAGTATATAATTATTATTGTTACAGGAAAAAAAGAATAAAGAATATCTGAGGTCAATGCCTACATTTTTATTAACATTGTTTTACAAGTAAAGTCAGCATCAGGAAAAGACTGTGCAATGGTAAAAGAAGAAAGCTTAACACATAAAATGGAGAATATAAAGGTGGTTTGTAAAAGCATTCACTTCATGCACTTTTTTTTAAAGCTTTTCGCATTACAGCCGCAAACCTCAATGTTTTTTATAAGGACTTTATCATGTTGGACCAACACAAAGCAGCACACAATTGTGAAGTAAAAGGAAACCAATTCGCAGTTTTCAGATCTTCTTTTTTTAACAAATAAAGACCAGTGGGACATACATTTGTATTTAGCTTCCTATTGCTCTGATGCCCATTAATAAAAATCCAGGGCAACCAACTTCTTCCAGAAATCACCTGTTTAGTATACAGAGTAGACCTTTGTGTGATATAATTTCATTGTATATATTATGAGTTCTGGACATTTTAGAACAGGGTTATATTGGGACATGGCGATTAGAGACCATCCATTCATTCTTTAAATCTGGCCTTTATGGAACAGTGGCAACAAGAAAGCCATTATTGAATAAAACATTGTTGAAAGTTCATATTTGATGTTGTTGAGGTTACGCAACAAACATTTAGAAGAGCACATTGATGTCACATGGCAGCAAAGCTGAAGTTTTTGGCTTCCATTTTTTCTTCACCCCATGCGTGAAGATAAACTCACTGCCGATTACTCGCCCAAAGCAGACAATCCCTACAGTGAAACAGGAGCTGCAGCCTCATGCTGTGGAGAAGCTTTTCTTCAGGAGGAGCTGGTTATGGTTGAAGGGAAGACGGAAAGTGCTAAATACAGGGCAATCATGGGAACAAAAGCTTTCAGATGCAACAAAAGAATTGAGGCTGCTGTGCTGCTGCACCTTCCAGCCACAGTGGACTTGGTTTAGATCCAGGGTGGGCTATCCCGATCCTCGAGGGCCAGTGTCCTGGTGTGACGCCTGAAAGAAGTAGCTGATTTATCTTCTGAGTTTGTCAGTTTTTCAGGAGCCTGCTGGGAATCCATTCAAGTGATTCATCTGAAACATGCAACACACCCGCCTGGAGGGAAAGGTTGTCCCAGCTTTGGCTCAGATCAAAGCATTCATTAGAATGACCCAGTCAAAGTTCAGACCTGAACCCAACTGAGAATCGTTACAGGCACTCATCCAATCCCATGAAGCGTAGGTTGTTTTTCTTAAAACTAAAATAAATAAATAATAAATAAATAAATAAAGATTTCAAAATTAATTGGCTGCTTTCACTATCAATGAATTTCATCAGAGAAGATCGTCACCCAAACACACCCCACCCAACCGGATGTCATTATTTTCTGTGTTCCCTCTGTTCATACAGAGTTAGGGAAGGCGGCCTTCTCTTACTCTGCACCATTTACCTGGAATTATCTCCAGAAGGAGCTGGAACTCTCTGATCTAATTTCTCTGGGAGAATTTAACATTTGGGTCAAAGGTAGCGTGGAAAAAGGCAGTGGGCTCCTGCTTGTGTTCTTCATTGTGCTTAAACATGACTTTGTAACTATTCGTTATCTTAAACATCTTGAATATGCATGCACTTATACTGTTGTTCTGTACGTAACTTTTATGACATGGTGAAATATAGTGTATTTCTCCTGTATAAATAAATATCAAATAAAAAAAAAAACCGAGAAGGTAAATACCATGCTGGTCAACAGTGAACAAAACAAATTAACAAAGCAAAATTCATGCTTTAAAGAGAAACTAGTCAAAAGGGGAGTGAAGGATTTTTCTCTCTCAGATTAAGTTTAAGTGGAGAACAGTAATGCAGGAACTAAAACTTTAGGTGCTTCTGTTGCTTTACACATGGTTTAGGAAGTTGGAACCAATCTGGGAATGACATCAATCAATCTTGTTAATAATAATAATAATAATAATAATAATAATAATAATAATAATTAATAATAATAATAGTAATAATAATAATAAATGTTATTTACAATGCACTTTACATTTCAAATAAAATCTCATTGTTATTATTCAACCTGCAACTCAGAAAGATTCTGGAATTTGATAGTTGTGGTGCTCAGAAAGAAAGCTAAATATTACTATTGTTTAAGCAAGCTAAAAACAATGTGTTTCTTTGCATTGTATGCACCAAACAAAAAAGGAACATATTCAGAGGTCATACAGTCAGGTGTGAGAGATTAATCAACAAACCCACTCTGCTATGGCAGCTATCATTACGTTTTAGGTTCACAGAATGAGGCTGTGCATTTACTTGAATGTATTTTTCAATTTCAATTTAGGCTCCAAACTATCATGGAAAATGTGATGATTACTTTGTTATAATTATGGCCTATATTTAGCAAAAACAAATGTACTTAGTTCATTTTTGTGGCAACACAGATGCAGATCAAGAACATCGTGTGGAAGATTGGTTACTGAGTTGTCTTTGGACCAGTAAACAGCACAAAAAATGTGTGCCACCATTCTCCAATCAGACAGCGTGATCAATGAGCAACGACTAACAGTTATACAGAGCATTTACTGTTCTTCAGTAGCAGTATTTAAATAAGCAAATGTATTTGGTAAAAAACATTACATAAAAGTCAGTGTTGTCTTTCTCTTTTGATAGATTTCTCTAAAGCCTTTGATGCTGTGGATCACAACATTTTAATTAAACGTCTAACAACAATTGAGTTTTCCATTCAAATGGTTGGATGGTTTGTTAACTAAATAGGCTGTCCAGTTAGAAACCCTTTCTTCTGAGGTTAAGTCTATCCACAAGGGGGAGCCACAAGGTTTTGTTCAAGGCCCTTTGATTTTTACCTCGTACATAATGATATTGATGTACAATAAATGCACAGTAAATATGTTTAGTTATGTTTAATGTGATTATGGTTGTAATTGTTTTGTTTTCATTTTTATTCTAACTGTATGCTGACATTCTTGGCCAGGGCTCTCTTGCAAAAGACGTATTTTGCTCGCAATAGGGCAAACATGGTTAACTAAAGGCTATTATTATTATTATTATTATTATTATTATTATTATTATTATTATTATTATTATTATTATTAGTAGTAGTAGTAGTAGTAGTAGTAGTAGTAGTAGTAGTACTATTTTTAGTATTATCATTTCTTCTATTCAAAATGAATATTTCTGTATATATTTTGAAATATAATGTTTTAAAGAAATGTATTTACAGTTCCAGTTTTATGCAGAGAGCATTAGAAGGCTTATTTTGTTCGTTTTTTATTATATAATATTAAACATCACTTATTTAAAGGAAGGTTCAATGAGAAGATTTCATGTTTGAGGCAATTCAGAGCAATAAATGCACTGTTTTTTTCAAACTCAATGAGTAATTGTTTCAATAATTATGATTCCAATACAGACAAAATAACTAAGTTTTTTCTTTTCTATAATTGAGCAGCCATAGGCCAGAATGCATTTTGAGTTCTGAAGATGGGCTTAGTGAGAAACTACTGTTTTAAAGTGTAGCTCAGCCTGTTGGTACTCGGAAAACCTCGATTTGACCAGGAAACCGATAAGAAAACTCATTCTTTAAAAAGCAAGGACTCCGCAGTTGTATTTACAACCAGCAGGAGGCGCATTGAGCCTGTTGTGCATTTCCTGTTTTCATGATAAAAACCTCCAACAGAAGGTTACATCTCACTGTTTTCTCATTTATGTAAAGAATTTTTTTGGTTCCCATCAAATCCAGAATTTAATTAAAATTTGCACATGAAACATTTAGCAGCAGCTGAACTTCTATCACAACATAGCCTTCCCTGACATGTTTAACTTTGCCTCCATGGGTTTTTCACTGTGATCGTATCTGTTTACATTCAAAGCAGATGACGGCAGTATTGGCCGGTCAACCTGTTTAGCAGGTTTTTCAGTTTCTGTTCCTGTTTTATGACCTTACCTGGCACATTTCTGTCTCTGTTGTCCTTTTGTGTTGTGTCCCCTGCTTCTCAGAAACAAGATGATCGACAGGGTGTCACCATGTTTAGACCAAATAAGGTTTCAAGGAAGGAGTGGCTGCTCTTTGCCACAGCGAAATCTCTCACTGTTTTGAAACAGTTTGTAATTATCTTAAATAAAACTAATGCTATTTTTAAATATGTTAATTCAAGCAGTATTATAAATGCTACTTCATTGATATCAAAAGCCACCAAGACCCATCGGGCCAAGCATCTGCTTTGTAAAACTGAAATACATGTATAAAGATTATCTGATTTGATTGAGTTGACTTGATTTTCTGTTTAACTAATGTTTGAAGTTAGAGTGTCCAGCTGTTTTAAAGAAGAGGCAATACAAGATACAAATTTAAACAGTCATAACACATTGTGAGCACTGCACTAAACATAAAGTGGGCATCATAGATACCTATGAAAACTTGTCCAAGTTTTCCATTTTGAGAGCAAAACTACTCCTAAGAGTTGCTGCTGGGAAAGTAGACTCATGCTTTCAGCCAACGCTGTTCATGAAGTATCCTGCATGTGACTTTATACTGAAAATAACAGATAAAAGTCCAGTTAGTGCTAAACATACACTCATGAGCCTGAATGTTCTTTTTTGTCTTTTAGTAATTTTTAAAGCAATATATATATATATATATATATATATATATATATATATATATATATATATATATGTATATATGTGTGTGTGTGTGTGTGTGCACATTACAAGTGTGTGTGCACATTACAAGTCAAATGTTTGGAATAACCTTTGTTGTTCAACAGTTTTCCTTACTTTTATCACTTTCTACATTCTACATTGCAGGTACAGAGTGAAGATATAGAAAAGATGACTCAAAAGTATATAGAATTATATATCAAACACAAAAATCGTAAATTGCTCAAACATCTTGTATATTTTGCCGTTTAGAAACGCTCAACATGCAAAGTCTATGAATTTGGAGGCAGTCCTTCAGGAATCTAACCACTTGAAATGAATGTTACCATTTATGAAAAAGAGAACAGTCATATACCCTGCAGAAAATGTACTAGAAGCATGTTGATTGTTACAAAAAACAATGGAATATCATTTATCATTAATTTTTGTAAGTATTAGTGGGGGTGTATTTTTTAAATCTAGGCCTCCATGTTTAACTTTGACACTGTAGGGATATAAAATATTTTTTTGTTTTCATTTATTTTAGTATTTTAATTTTTTGTATTGGAAAAAGAGTCTAGTAATACAAAAACATCATGCACTGAAACATTTTAAAGATGATTGCTCTTCAATGTTGTATAAATATTCTACAAAAAAAAGTTCAAATGCATCCGTAAATTCCCCAAATTGATGACATGTATTAAAATGATGGGGGCACGTAAACATCTGACCAGGAACGATAGGTCCAAAACTGACTATAAATTGAATTTCACTCTTTCTGAATTTATTTTATTTAATTTATTTCTTTTTTTTTTTTTTTGGGGGGGGGGGGGGGGGTAATCTGAGTTCCATCAGTTAATTTGAAAACAGGTTTTCTTTTCAATGCAAGCAAATGTTTAGTGTAGATGTCTAGAGTGTAATTTTGAAAATGTCTGTATAAGGATTAAACTAGCTATGGAAGCAATAGAAAGCGATACCTGCAGATTTAGAGTCACTACATCTAAACAGCTGGAATGTTAACCTGGTAAGTCTGCCGCTGTCTTTTGTTCGTATGTCATGCACGACGAGCAGTGTTGACATTTTGTTTTTGGGGAAAAAAAAGAAAATGTAGTTTAGTTTCCCTCTTCAAAAACCAATGCTATTGTTAAAGGCAAGGCAATCCAAACCAGCAGGGTGACATTACATGCATTCATGTAATGTCACCCTATCAGATTTACAGTTTTGTAAAACAGACAGACCGGGTAGGGCCTGCGTTAGACAAAAAACAGACAAGACGAGAGCGCACTCTGTCTTCTAAACCATGAATGCAAAGCTGGAAATCCTAGCCCTGATCCTGGGCTTCTTTGGCCTATTCGGGACAATCGCTATTACTGCTCTGCCGACCTGGAAGGTCTCTGCCTTCATTGGGGCCAACCTCATTGTAATGGAGGAGCTGTGGGAAGGCCTGTGGATGACCTGCTACAGACAGATCGACATCAAGATGCAGTGCAAGGTCTACGACTCGCTGCTGATTCTCCCAGCCGAGCTGCAGGCGTCCAGGGGATTAATGTGCGTCTCCATTGCCCTCGTTCTCATCGCTTTGATTGTCACAGCTTGTGGATTCCAGAGGAGCAACTGTTGTGGTGACAACATGAGGGGCAAAAATATCACTCTGGCCTTCGGGGGGTGTTTGTATCTGCTATCGTTTCTGACCACGCTCATCCCTGTCAGCTGGGTGGCTCACTCGATTATCTCCCAGTTCTACAATCCAACATTGCTGGACTCCCAGAAGCGAGAGCTTGGACAAGCCATCTTCATCGGCTGGGGAACCTCTGGTGTGTTGCTGGCCACTGGGATCATCTTGCTCTTCAGGTACAGCAAACGGAGATCTAAAGAAGAAGAAGAACAAGAAGACCATTATAACGATGCATATCTTATGGAGGAAAAGAGCGTTGTGAAAGAGGACAGTGTATATCGCGCCAAGGCAGGATCGAGCTTCCACAAAGTCCAAGAATATGTGTAAATAATTGTTCTGAATAGTTTTATGTTAATTGCATCTGTGTTTAGAAAAGCTCAATATGCAATAAAAGAAATGTCACAAGCTGATTTGGACCTGCCTGTAACAGCCTTTAGTGACTCACAGTTTTGGCTATAATATTACAAGAAGTTCCAAACACATATTTTCTTTACCATTCAACCAATTTTGCACATAAAAAGTATTACATTATTTAAAGAGTGGGTGTTTTTTTGGAATAAATGCAACTATTTCTGTACGGCCATGAACTTTTTTTTTTTTTTTTTGCTCTACAGAAGAACAGAATTTCAGGAATTTCTGCACCTGATTGTTTTGTCTTTGATTCTCTGGAGAACATTTACAGCCAACACAACTTAATATGCATGCAAAAAATGTTGTCGGTGGTTCAGACAGCTGTTATTTCTTTTGCAATTGCTTGTTTTATACTTTTGTACCCAACATGTATTAACATATAACATAATTTGATTGACTTCACCAGATTAGTGCTGCCACACTGAACCATTTGTGTTGCAATTGATGTACCAACAGTCTTTACAAACAATGCTATTAATCTAAGCCATTACCTGTTCTCCAAAAGAAACAACCTTGTTTTAATTTATTATTTAATAATAATAAACTTAGGGTTTTATTGCATCACACACAAAAACCTGGACAAAGATTAGCACTAACAACCGATATATTAAATAATAATTGTATACTGTAGAACAACAAAAAATATGTATTTGCAAATCAAAGGCCTGAGGATTCAGAGGGAGAAATTAGTTTAAAATGATCTAGAAATAAACTAAAATAGGCCTCAATTCAGTCGTGATTGCAACCCCAAAGGAAAATTATATGCTTCCTGATATACTCTATTTGAAATAGAATGTCTTAGACTGTAATTTACATAAGAAGCTTTTAAGGCAAGCCATATTAACATTTAATCATAAAAGAAGATATTTCTTATTACCATCTTAGATTGCAAAAGTATACGCTGAGTCAAAATATATAAAAAAAATATATACGTAAATATATAAGTATATATATATATATATATATATATATATATACATATATATATATACCTATACGCGTACATACATACGTACCTACACGTATATATGTGCATATACATTCGTGTATACATTTGCACATACATACATGTGTACTGACATATGTTCAGGTGGTGATAGCAGCATAAGTCACTACATATTTGATGTTGTCAACTATATTTACTTGTTCACATTGATATCTTTAGTATGTATATATGTTTATATACATATAGATCACTATGTATGTAAATTGGACAGCATATGTCCATCCCTATTTCTTTTGTATTTTTTCGTATCCTTTTTGATCCATTGTATATATGAAGATTCACTGTATATAACTGAATGCACCTTTCCTACTCTGCACCTTCTTGTATGAACCGATGTGGCAAGTGAATTTCTCCATTGTGAGATCAATAAAGCCTATCTTATCTTATATGTCAACTAGTTGCAGCAGCCCTACACCAAATCTATGTAATTCTTATTACAAAAGGAATTACATAGATTAATAAGTTATTTTAATTATTTATTGCACCCATATGACAAAGAATAAATCCAACAGTGGAGACAGATTACACATAAGCATTTGGAGCTATTGCGAGAAAGATGTCAGTAACACTTCAGTGTGTCAGCAAAAAAGGTGAGAACTTCTGGCAAGTGAAACCAATCCTCCTCTTGTTTCTGCGCTCAACACCTTCTTATCAGCTCACTTTACATATAAACTTCAGAGGTTTTGCCATTGATGATCATCTTTCAGTTACTTAACAGATGTGATCACTGGATGATGCTATAGGCTTAGGCCACTGGAGGACATCAGGGTCTATTTTCTCACTCTACTGATTTCTATGTTCTCCAGTTTTGCATTGCATTGCATTGAAATGACTGTCGTCATTTCAGCTTTTAACTTTTTGTTCTCTCTCTTTTTTCTTCATAGTAGGTACACCTGGTTTGGTGTTCTGTTATCTGTGACATCATCCAGAGAAGACAGATCACCCGCTATTACCATCTAATGTAGAACAGATTACTGGATCAATGTGTGCTTCTGTGCTTTTTTGTTTCTCTTGTTGTGTCTCTGCTCTGTCTTCTGTAACCCCCAGTCGGTCGAGGCAGATGACCGTTCATACTGAGCCCGGTTCTGCTGGAGGTTTTCCTTTCCGTTAATGGGGAGTTTTTCTTTCCGCTGTCGCTTCATGCTTGCTCAGTATGAGGGATTGCTGCAAAGCCATGGACAATGCAGACGACTCTCCCTGTGGCTCTACGCTTCTCCAGGAGTAAATGCTGCTTGTCGGGACTTTGAAGCAATCAACTGGTTCCCTTATATAGGAAATTTTGACCAATCTGTATAATCTGATTGAATTTGACTTTGTAAAGTGCCTTGACATGACATGTTTCATGAATTGGTGCTATATAAATAAAATTGAATTTAAATTGAATTGAATTGGAACTGTCTTAAACAATCAGGGAAACCATCCTCACAAATGTATTTCTATAAATAACAATGGATTTTTATGCTTTGAAAATCAGTAGGTACCTAAAGCTAAATATGATATTTTTCTAGACAAGAGAAGCCAATTCATGACCTGTGTATATTTGAAAATATTTCCAATCCTGTTTAATGTCTAAATTATATAATATTGTCTAAATTATATAATTATATAATGTTATTATAATGATATAATATAACTTTATTCATTAAATGTTAGTATGTTTAATTAAAAAACAACCAAGCTAGCATTCTCAACAGCAAATAGTGGATTGAAAGCTGTAGCAGTTTCATTTGCAATCAAACAAGGAACATTCCTTTGTCCCCATCTACCTGAGGACTTCAATGTAGATCAACCAGTCAGGCTGGATTGCATCATTTGCATGTTTTTGTGGGTGTATATGTTCTGTTGCTTGTCCTTTCCTTCAGACTTGCCTGCGGAGCTGTAAGAGTGCAGCCGGAAAGTGCATCTTTGGTTTTCTGGTGCCACCCGCGATGGCCTCTTACACAGCCTACAGTGGCTATACCAAGCCACCCATGACCATGACCTATGCTCCGTCTTACTATGACGAGAACTTGCAGAAGCCACCCATGGCCTACACAGACTACCAGGACTCTATGTATGAGGAAAAACAGAAAGCCGAGAAGAGGAAAAAGCGGAACGAAGTCTGCTGTGAGATCGTGGCTCTCGTCGTTGGTTTTGTCGGACTCATTGGAGTGGCGGCGGTGACGGGCTTGCCCATGTGGAAGGTAACGGCCTTTATTGAGGAGAACATCATTGTCATGGAGACTCGTTGGGAGGGTTTGTGGATGAACTGCTTCAGACAAGCCAACATAAGGATGCAGTGTAAGGTGTACGACTCCCTGCTGTTCCTGCCGCCAGATCTCCAGGCAGCCAGAGGCCTGATGTGCAGCTCCGTGGCTCTCACCTGCTTCGCCCTGATTGTTTCAGTGGTGGGAATGAAATGCACTAGGATGGTGGACCATCGCGCTCGCACAAAACACGTCGTCCTTGTGGTCGGAGGGATGTCTCTTCCTCATGGGCTGCGTTACTACCTTGATCCCAGTGTCCTGGACCGGCCACGTCATCATCATGGACTTCTACAACCCGCTGCTGATTGACGCCCAGCGAAGGGAACTCGGGGAGGCTCTGTACATCGGCTGGGTGACGTCTGCTTTGCTTTTCTCCGCCGGCGTGATCCTGCTGTGCCGCCACGCTCCGCGCACCAACATCGAAGAGGAGAGGGTCATCTACAACCCCGGTGGAAGTGTCTACCAGCCTGCCTACTCATACCAGCCGTACACATACCAGCCCGAATACAACTACCAGCCTCCATACTCTGCGCCCCCACCAGGATCTGTGGTGTATGCTCCGTCTCAGTACTAGAAGATCTTTGGACTCGATGTTTAAACCAGACAAAATATGGCTCAAATGACGAAGGACGGTCGAGTGACAAAGACAGGGCATAGCAATAAAAGGCCCATTCAGTACTTTAAAAAGTTGGGCTAATGTATTTCTGAGACTGAAATTCATTATGAATGTCATTGTGTTTTGATCATGAGGAGTTGTGCTGAAATGCTTTTGTCTTTGTGTTTTTGTGCCTATTAAGCGAGTGTTTTACATGCTTAATAAGAAAAAAGCAGCCATGTGATAATATCTATACCTTTACAGAATCCACAGACATGCTCTTTTGAGTTAAAACTATATGCACTAGACTATCTTCATATCTACAGGTAATTTCTGTTTACTTTTCAGATTTTGTTATGTATATACTTTTTTTTTTAAATGATACCCAACATTAAATGTCCACTGTCATATAAAATAAGAAAAAAGTGTGACAGAATGTTTGTTTTCCTTTCTTTTATTTCTTTAATTAAAACTGGTTCAAAAACATTTGTTTGTCAGGGAATCCAGATATTCCTGTCGAAACTCCTCTTGTCTCACTTCAGGGTGTGTACACGGACAGCTGACGTCTTAATCATTATCTTGGAGAAATGTGCCCTAACCAGTAAAACTGGGCTATTCAAGAAAATCCGACCTAAAAAAAAAACGCAGGTCAGGTATAGTGAGCTTTTGTCTCAGCCACGAAATTTCCGCCTTGGGCTGACATGAGGATCAGATAACAACAAAAAACGTTGTTACAAGTTAGAAAAAAATCTGTACAAACTTAATAATTCCAGCAATCAAAATAAACCATTGTGCAAAAAAAGATTTAAATCTGTTAATTTGTGCCCTACAATTTAAAATATTTATTCCTTGTCATCACATTACACATGATTAACACATTTTATATAACTGCTATAAAACATCTTGCTAACGATTACTCTGAGTTTATTAACTAACATAAATAAATAAATAGAAATAAATACAATTTAAATTTCTGAGCATTTTCAAAAGGTATATAAAGAAATACATTTTGAGTTATATAAAACATATTCATTGAAATCATTAGCAGTCTGCTGTAGTTATACTAAACATATTTACTTTACCAAGCAGTTTTTAATACATAAATGTCATATTACATATTAAATATTTTCATTGGAGAAAACATATTACAAAACTACAGGAAAGACTGCTGCCTTGACAGATGTCCAGTGGACAGTCACTAACACCTTCAGTAACCCTAGTAAGGTCATTGCTAAAGAAGCTGGGTGTTGGAATATTAATGGGAAGTTGAGTGGAAGGAAAACATGCGTATAAAGGGCATAAGAAAAGGGTATAACCACAGCCTTGAGAGGATCGTGTAGAAAAACCGCTAAATATTTTGGGGGAAGGGGGGTTAAAAGTATAGTTGGAGTCCTGTGTGTGCTTTGAAATTTACCACAAGCTTACTTAGCAGATGAGTTAAAACTGTCACATTCCTCCAGAAACAATGGCAGAGGCATTTTATCTGGTCAAGTCAAGATTTTTTACGTTTTTTTTTATACATTTAGAAATACAGTTGACTGACAAAAACTGCTAATATAGGCAAATAAAATATGGTAACATTTGCTTTTAGTTTCCATTTTCCCATGTTTTATTCTGTTTCAACTTTTCCACATTTTATTCCAACTTGCTTTTATTCTGTTTTTAATTTTCCTATATTTTAATCATGTAAAGCACTTTGCATTGTCTTTGTACTGAAATGTGCTATACAAATAAATTTTCCTTGCCTAATACAATTTTACTAAAATGATTCTCATTCAACAAAATATATTTTTCTCCCTTTGAGGCTCTCTTGGAAAGGGATATCTGAGAATGTAAATGGATCCCTCTGAATAAACAAAGTAGCAGCACACAGAAGCTCCCGGGGTTGGTGTGCAGAGGTAGAAAAACACACACACAAACACACACACACACACACACACACACACACACACACACACACACACACACACACACACACACACACACACACACAAAGGAATCAGTCTCTTAGCTACAGGAACAAATCCCCACCCCTTCCCAGTATATCGTAACATCCATGGGGAAGAGGTTGAACAAGTGAACAACCACCTGCTCCACCTCCATTTGGATGAACTGCTTCTCGATAGGGAAAATCTACTGCTTCGAGCCATATCCGAATACGGTCTCGCTGCCATAGCGCCTATGAGCCTGGAAGAGTGACTGAGGACAGGATGGCCAACTCAGCACTGGAGATAGTGGGACTTTTACTCTCCCTGATTGGTTTGATCGGGGCAGCTGCAAGCACTGGGATGCCGATGTGGCGGGTGACAGCCTTCATTGGGGAGAATATTATAGTGTTCGAGACTCGCTACGAGGGCTTGTGGATGAACTGCTTCCGACAAGCCGACATACGGATGCAGTGCAAGGTCTACGACTCCCTGCTGGCTCTCACCCCTGACCTGCAGGCTGCAAGAGGGTTAATGTGCTGCTCTTTGGCTCTGGGTGGCATCGGCCTGCTGATCAGTTTGGTGGGGTTGCAGTGCACGTCGTGCATCAGGAACAACGACCGGGCGAAGAGGCTGGTCCTCATCATCGCAGGGTGCATGATTCTACTGGCTTGCGTCTGCGTCCTTATTCCTGTGTCCTGGACAGGCCACGTCATCATCAGGGACTTCTACAACCCTTTGCTGATTGACGCCCAGCGCAGGGAGCTCGGAGAGGCTCTTTATATCGGATGGGTTGCGGCTGCTTTCCTATTTGCCGGAGGATGCATGTTTACCTGTTGCAACATACAGTCTGAAGACGAAAGGTCAGAGAGGTACATGTACTCCAAAAACTCCGACTACACGGCCTACACCCCACAGCCGCTGCAGCCAATGCAGCCAATGCAGCCTCTGCAGCCCCAGCAGCTGGTGTTCATCCCTCGATCAGAGCCCCGGCCGATGCTGTCAAGACACCCGTCAACCGTCTACAGTTACCAATCCGGATACCCCTCTGTGCACAGTGGAGTTGCTTATCTGTGAACACTTTCATCAGCAATACTCAGCAGTTGTCTTTATAATCATTTCCCACCCCAGAAAGACTGGCCTGGCAGTGCAATACATTATTTTCAAGCTAAAACATTGAATTGAAAACATCTCACTGTAAGCAAATGGCTTCAATAGCACAGATAATTCATGTTTTTTGTATGTATTTTTTTTTAAACTGCACTTATTATTTTGGCTAAAAATGCAAATAGTTTTGCATATTAACCTCAATCTATGCAGAAAGCTTTATAGGATTTTAGCCACTCAACATTTTTACTAATGAAAACCTAAACGTGTTTTGTCAGAACGGGGTACCATTTTTTTTTTATCTGTTCTTTGCATACAGCTATTATGCAATCTTCAACCATTTAGTCATTTCACAGAAGTGTATGTGTGTTTACTGGTGAAATGGACGTTATTGCTTGCGTTCAACGTACAGTACGTCGTTTACGCAACAAAAACATCTGAAATAGTTTTTTGGTTTTTTTTGTAAGAGCTAGAACTCCACCAGTATCAGAAAATGCATTTCCTTTTCCTCACAGTCTTGTACAAGTCCCATCCAGTTTCATATACAAAGTCAAACAATGTCAGGTGTGCCATAATGATTTCGGACACTACACGTAAAATGGAGACTGATCGTATGAAAATGAATCTGATAGCTATCCCTAACTATTTCAGGCTATTTAATCCAAAGTTAGAGTTGCTGTTCTGTGGTGTCTAACCAGGAACTACCAAAAAGGAGGAAATGGAGGAACAAACATGTGATTCTTAGGTAACACTGCTCACTAAGGGCGTGGATGCGAAGGTAACTCAACCAAGCCAAGCAAACAGACAAAGGGATCATGTGAGCAGAATCTGCAAGTCACTTTGAACTTAGACTAAAACATCCTTGTTAGCTGTTGTGTTGATCCTTGCTCCATATGTTCAGCAAAATAATCTTTTCATGAAGGGTATGAAGGAAGTAAACATGTTTCTCGGCTTAAAGGTCACTGCGATGGTGAAGATTTTCTGTCATCCAGGACATGGCAAAATCAGGAAAGGTTATAAAAAAAAAAAAAACTGGACTTCAGTTCTTGTAGTTGAAGACATTTCGCTCTTCATCCGAAGAGCTTTTTCATTTCAAAGCAACTGAGTCAGAAGTTCCAAGCTTTTAAGCTGTGAAAGGTCACTACATTACATTGTGAGATAGCAAAAATAACAGCAACTTCTATCTACAACATTAAATACAATGGAATTTTGATACTATGTATATATGACAGATTTGCTACTTCAAACAAATATGATTTATTCAAATGTAGACGTAGATCACGGGTCCTAATAAATTACAATGCTGTTTTGATGTAATTTGAAGCTCTTGTTTCATCACCTCAAAGCTCTTCTCTGCTCCCCTGTGGACAAAACAGAAAGAGCTGTCGGAGCTGGTTATTTCACTGTATACTGATCTTTCTTTGTTTTATATCACATATGACTACAGAAAAAATAAAAACCTGAATTTTTTTTTATTCTTGGAGTTGTATTTTTTTTATTACACTCAGATATTATTGTGTTTTTTGTTTCTACTGCTGGAGAAACTAATGTTCAGGGTAATGCCCCCATGAAGGGCTAAACTGTAAACCCAAAATAAGCACATATCCTCTTTACCTGCACCTCTCTGAGCCAATCAGGATATGGCAAAGCCACTTTCCCATAACAAACAGCTTCTTACAGCAAACAGCAAGAAAGGATCCACACTGCCCGGACATACCTCTACCTTAATCTAATTTTTTTCTTCAAATGTTCTGCTGAAGACAGAGAAAACATTGTTTTTTTTCTCCCTTTTTCTCCCCGCGAGATCGCCTGATTCTGAACTAACGCGCACGGGACTCTTGGACGCTAAGCAATGATCGAAGGTGTTTCCGAGGTGGCTGCGATGTGCGTCGGCCTGATCGGACTTATCGGCGCCTCGGCTACGACCGGCCTGCCCATGTGGAAGGTCACGGCTTTCATCGGAGAAAACATAGTCGTGATGGAGACACGCTGGGAGGGCCTGTGGATGAACTGCTACCGACAGGCAAACATCAGGATGCAGTGTAAGGTGTACGACTCCTTGCTGTTTCTGCCCCCCGACCTGCAGGCTGCCAGAGGCCTGATGTGCTGCTCGGTAGCCTTGTCCGGCCTGGGGCTCTTGGTGGCTGTGGCGGGAATGAAATGCATTTCCTGCTTTAACGATAACAGATGGGCTAAAACCATTATTCTAATGGTGGCCGGAGCAATGCAGTTCATGGCCTGCATCTGCGTTTTCATACCTGTGTCTTGGACCGGCCACGTCATCATACAGGATTTCTACAATCCGCTGCTGATTGATGCCCAGAGGAGAGAGCTGGGAGAAGCTCTTTACATCGGTTGGGTGACGGGGGCCGTGCTTTTTGCCTCCGCCTTGTTGTTTATCTGCAGACGTATACCATCAGAAAAGGGCTCTTTCGACGTATACGCCCCACCTAAACTGCTGAACTACAGGCCGGACGCGAACAGGCCAACAATGACAAGATATCATCCCATCTCAAGTGTTCCCAGCATCCAGTCGAATGGATACCGGGATTCTCTCCAGAGCAGCAGCATGGTTGGGCAACAACATCCAGTAGTGATGCAGAATGTCCCTTATGTAATGACAAGCGAAGGAACCCTGATGAACCCAACCATGGTCTACGCTCCTGCCCCTCCCGACAACGCGTCGTTGCTGTATCAAAGAAGCCTGGCGCATCAATCTTCAGTGCGGAGCTCTCGCCACCCCGGAAGCATGTATTCTCCAGGAAACTCATTATACATGACCCAGAACCCCACTCCGTACCCGCCGACTTACAGCGGAAATGTAACTTCATCCTTCCAGTCAAGCTTTTATCCTGTTCCACAAAGTCCTCTTTTTGTAACCTATAAGGAGTCCATGGTTCACCCAGAGTCTCGCAGCCTCAGCCACAATGGAGTGTACATATAAAAGAACGTTTAATGCGATATTTTCTTCTCCCTACAAAAATTCTGATATGGGTTTAGTTCTTAAATACATTAAATCTGCTCTTTGGAACACGGAGCTAATATACTTTTTTTTTCCTGATCACATTCTTCAAGCTTTTTGATTGCTTTAGTTTTGTGATTCTTACACACAGTGAATTTGTAAGAATAAAGCTTGATCTATACCTTCTAAAGCTAAATATTTGATTATTTGTATTGTTGTGTTTTTTTTTTTTTAAAATACAGCCTGATCTATACTTATTTAATATTATTGAATTTTTAATATTTTGTCTTTATTATATTTAGTGTCAATATAAAAGTAATTATGTGACAAAGAGATTTTTTTTAAATTTCCATTTGTAATGTTTATTAAAAGGAAATCCTGATTTAAAAATGCTTTCCTTTTTTGTCCAAAAGGACTTGAGGCCCAAATGGTGACAAATGGCTACTTATTAAACTTAATTATTGAAATGCACAACTAAGCAATGATGCAAAACATATTTAATACATTCACTTAGAAACTGTCTACAACGCCACTAAATGTTTTTGTTGTCTAATTTTGTTGGCTACTCATCCAACCACTCAAAGTTTCATGTTTTTATGTATTTCATACATGAAACAAACAAAAAACAGACAAAACTCATTTTACCCTGGCTTTCTCACACGTTTAAACAAGAGAAAACAACAAATAAGCCTGTTGATAAAAAAAGAAGAAAAATAAAAAGCAAAACCATAGGCAAAATATGTATAAAATACATATTAAAACTGTGTTCAAACAACCTTAGAACATTAAAATGGATTTCAGTGAGTTGTATAACCAAAATGTTACGTTTTTCTCAATATTTCGGTTAAAACGTCAGAAATTGACAGAAAATACAACACTATTTGATGTAAAGGTGAGCCGCCCATCTCATCGCTTCAAAGTTCTTCTTTGCTCCCCTGCAGACAAAACAGAAAACAACTTTGTTCATTTTACTGTATACTAATCTTTATTTGTTTTGTATCACATATAATTACAGAAAAATATAAAAAGAACTGAGATTTCTAATTGCTAGGATTGCATTTTTTTATACTGTATTATTATTGTATTTTTTGTTTCTATTTCTGGAGAAACTAAAGTTCAGTGGTATGCCCCTATGAACTACTAAACTGTAAACACAAAATAAACTCACATCCTCTTTACCTGCATTGTCACAATGAGTCTGGAAACATGCAAATAACTGGTTGGCAATTCCAAGAAGGACTTGATTGCTGTTATGCTACTTTTTCTCTTCAAAAATTGATACTTGGAGTACAGAGTATAACCGAAGTTTTATTTTTAACCCACATCTACGGGCAAGTTAAAAGAACAGCCTTCAGAGCAGAATTTAAACACATGAACTGTGATTCAGTATCAAGCATTGCAGCTGAGGACATGGAGGTGTGTGACTTTTTCCCCTCATTGTCAGACTGACCATCTTGTCTTGATTGCTACATTTTTTTGCCAGATTAATATACAACAAAGGTCACCTAACATCTGTCCTATTTTACTTTTAGCCTTTTACTTTTTTTTCTTCAACATAAGACAGAGTGGTGGTGGGTCTCGCCATGAGAGGAAACGAAGACTGAGCTATACTCAAAAGGACAAAGCAAAGGAGATTTCAGGAGAAACAGGAATATGTCAAACGCTATTTCCATCAGGGGAGAAGAACTCAAAATTTATCACTTAATTTGATGTTTCAAAATGACAATATGTTGTTTGATAAAATTTGTATGACTGTAATAATCAATGCAGCAATATTTTAGTAGAAGTAGGAATGATTGTTGCTTTCGTGTTTAGACTAAATCCGATACGATTGTAATATATTTTTTATTTTATATTTTTTAGTATATAATGTGATACTGTACTACTGTAATTGTACTTCTCTGTGGCATCACTGAATGACTCTCCTGGCTGCATGTCAGATTAAAAAATATTATTAAAATTTTTATTTGTGTGGTGACTAACTTTACCAGTCTTTCCTGTAATATGATTTTCCATCCATCCATCCATTTTCTGATCTGCTTAAACCTTTGCATAACATTTTTTTTTTGAAAATTCATATTTAAAGACCAAAGAGCAAACCATTCTTAAAAGAAAATGGAGGTGTGCTCTCTATCTTAAAATCTTTTAGACAGTCAAACCAAAGCTCTTTTATCTTTTAAACAAAGCTCTGAGCTCATCTGTGGAGGCAGACCTGTTTACAGTACAGGGTTGATTACAGACAAGGGAACAATATTTTACGTCTAAATATTGCGGTTCATTGCAGGGTTTCTCAGAACTGAGAAAGAGCCAGTTATGTCATCCGGGACCATTTTCATAAATACTAAAAAACTGATGAATATGGTTTGGTAAATTCCCCGATAACCATTAGCAGCTACTGAATGTTAATATTTTCCTCCTTTTATGCATTTTCAGCTGTATAGTTAAGATGTTGGGGGAACTGGACTCTTTAATATGAATGTGGTTGGAGCAGGAGATAAAAAGTGGGCATAACAGCTTCATAGATATAAAACTGAAGACAGTATGTTTGTGCATATTCTGTAAGAAAAGTATGCACCACCAACACACATCTTGGTGCATAAACCTTGAATTATGATATTTTCAACTTTTCCAGCCAAATTTCATTCATAACCACAGTGACCTTCACCTGAAACATGTTCCTAAAGCTACATTTTCCTCTGCAGGGTAGCAAAAATGATTTTACGGTCTGCAAATGGAAAACAGCTCATATTTTAATCAAAATGCTTTGCATATAATGAATGACTCAGGAGTCTCAGATACATATTTGTTGTTGTAACTGTGCTTAAGTGAGTTAACGTGAATGCCATCTTTCTTGCATTCTTAGGCTAAATAAAAATGGATTCATGATATCAAGCGATAAAGAAGATTAGAAATTCCTATACTGTCCCACTATGGGGAAATTCGGGGCATGACTGTGACACAGACAGAGTTAATTAATTAATAATTAATTAATTAACCATTAAAAAAAACAAGCTGATCTGGTCTCAAGTTAGTTCTAAAGCAACAGAGGATGAGCTTTATCAGAAACGGCAAGAGTAAAAGTAAAAAAAAAATTGAGTAAATATCGAACAATTATTGATAATATAGTTCACTCAGGTAAAAAAAAGATGAAATATTCAAGCGAAACAGTGGGAAAAAAAAAGCTAGACAACATTGTTATGAGTTTGCTAAATATTCTCACAATGAAACCACAAAAAAATAGCATTTAAAGATATGTATACATTATATATCCAGTTTAGTGAATCCATACTGGCCTTTTCATTTTAGAAATGGAACGTTTTTCAGCTTATAAAGGTTATTAAAGTAGCATGAAATCATACAACTATGTTGTCCACAATGTCACCTATCCTCTGATTATTGCTACAAACTCTAATACCTGAGGTCAATGTTTTGCCAACAATACATTTTGTTCGAAAAGCATATTTTGTCAGGTTACAAATTCATATTAAATAGAAAATTACCACCTGAGAAAGCAAAGCTTGTAGAACCGTTCTTGTGGTCATGAACATTTTTTGGATTGCTTTATTGCGCTCAATGTTTGGCAAAACAAAAAAAAGAAAAGAAAGAAAGACCAATGCTTTGATAGACCTCCACTGCCTGGTGTTTCATAAACACAAAACATACAGAGGTTCTATTTGCCCAGATCTCTCTGAACCAATCAGGGAATTGCGCAGCATTTTCCCCACAACAAACAGGCTGCTACACCAAACTAACTCGCAGGTAAGATCCTCCTTGCGCTGGGACATTTTCCCCCCTCTCTGTCTTTTAAACTCGGAAGATTAAGAGCGGGTCTCCGTTTGAATGGGAGCTCGTTTCACTTTTAACGCACGCGCTGGACCCTCGGACACTTAAACAATGATGGAAGGCGTTTCTGAGATTGCTGCGATGTGCGTCGGCCTGATCGGCCTGATCGGCGCCTCTGCGACGACGGTGTTGCCCATGTGGAAGGTCACTGTTTCCCCCGGAGGGAACAAAACGGACATGGAGATGCGCTGGGAGGGCCTGTGGATGAGCTGCCACAGAGAGCCAAACATTAGGATGCAGTGTGTGGTGTACGACTCCATGTTTTATCTCTCCCCTGAGCTGCATGCTGGCAGAGGCCTGATGTGCTGCTCTGTAGCCTTGTCAGGGCTGGGGCTGTTGGTGGCTCTGGCGGGAATGAAATGCACTTCCTGCTTTCAGGGTATCAAATGGGCCAAAACTGTAATCCTAATGGTCGCTGGAGGAATACAGTACATGGCCTGCATCTGTGTCTTTTTACCAGTGTCGTGGACCGGTCACGTCATCGTACGGGACTTGAACGACCCGCCGCTTGATACCCACAGAAGAAAGCTGGGAGAAGCCCTCTACCTCGGTTGGGTGACTGCGACTTTCCTTTTCGCCTCCGCCTTGCTGTTCACCTGCCGCTGTTTGCCCTCAGACAACAAGCCGTCCGGGAAGAGTTATAGCCACGTCTCAAGCCTCAGCTCAACCAGAAACTCTCACCGCAGCAAAACGACGGACGCGAACCTTCCGCTCCAAAACGTCGCTGAGGAAATGAAGGCCGGGGAAGCCTGCATGGACCAGTCTGCAGGCTCTAGCGAGCCTGGAAGCATTCATATTCCAGAGAGCTCAATGTATGTAACCCAAGACACTGCTCCATATAATGGGTTGTGTGATCCAATGGCATATAACTGCTATTATTAAATATGGGTGATACCTTTCTTTCATAAGACACGGTATGACTTTTGGCATGAAAATTGTTCTCCTAATTTGAGTCATGATGATTTAATGAGTGTGGTGATTTCCCTAGTTGCCTACTTTTTCTCATTGTTGGACATTAAATTAGACTACTCAATGCCAGAATGAAGAGACAGATTATATTTTAATCTCTCTCTCTCTCTCTCTCTCTCGCTCCAAAATTAGAAAATTATTTGCATTTCCTTTGTATTTGGTTGAGTTGCGTTTTAAAATATCTGACTTGGAGCAAACATTTCCAGGATACTTCCATAAGCTTCTCCCAACAGTTTCCTGGAATCCTCCTGACAGAAGGAGTGTGACTGAATCCGGTTTCTAGACCGCATTGCTGACACACACATTTCGAGCTCTGCAAAGTTTTTTTTTTTTTTTTTTTTTTTCATGGTAGTGAGATCAAGTCTTTGCAATTGCCACTCAAAAACTTTACCTTTGTTGTCCTTAAGTTACCTTGTAACTAATATGACAATATGCCTAGAGCCACTGGCCTAAACTCTAATTTTCTGGCTAATGTATGGAATTGTTTTTGCTCCAGTATTTCCACATAATATTGTTTTGTCAGGATGTGTTGTATTTTGTGAAGTGCAACAGTCTCTCCTGGAAACCTTGTACCTCGCAGGTGGGAATATATAATTTGGCTTGCAATGGCCATTATGACCAAACATTTTCATTTTAGTTTCTTTAGGCCACATATCTCCAAAAATATGTATGTCTTTGTCCCTCCCTGAGTGCATTTGTAAACTGTGATCTGGCTTTTGTATGTTGCTTTGGAGTGATGGCCCCAGTCCACATCAAGACAGAAATCCTTTCGCATGAATCTCTCTCTGATGACTTGTTCAAGGTGCAGCCTGCCTGTTGACCACCGGAGACAGTCGCCACCCCGAAACCCTGACAAGAAACCTTCATGAGGGATAGAAAATGGATGGATGTTCGTTAAAAGAAAATTCTGGGTCAAAAATGCTTGACAGTTGATTTTTGTTCTTAATGCTGCGTAAAAATGCAGATTAACAGGGCAAATTTGGTTTCTTATGTTATTTTTCTTGTTTTCCTGAATAGGGTCAGTATATAAATTGGTCCAAGAACCTTGTTGGAAACTGCCAATTATGATTTTGATTAGAACTGCCCTGCTCTCAGAGATACAGATTTTGTAAAAAAAAACAAAAAAAAAAACAAAAACAAACAAACAAAAAAAAAAACAACAATAAAACTTCTTGTTTTAAATACTTATATTGTGTGATACTAAAATTGTTTTCAAACTATAAAATAATGTTTAAAAGTTACATATATTGAATTAGACGCATCACATATGCTAATGAAACACCAATATTGTGTGAAAAAGGGAATTTGTGTCCACGAACCACACCAGCACTTCCACTTTCCAACCACTAGATGTCACCACAGACTACAATGTGAGCCGGGACAGATGGTTCAATACTCCTAAATTTTATGAACCAGCTGCTAGACGAATACTGCTCTCCATCCACTGATTGTAGAAACTCCATATAAAAAAGGAATAATTTGGAAACAACAAACACGTTAATGTTTTCATTACACGGGGGTGTAACTGTGAGGAAACAGCTTTTATTTTCAGTCTAGATTTTTACAGAACTCAGAAAATATGATACATTTCATAGAACCTTTGATGATAAATTTACTTTTCGGAAAATAAACAGAAGAGGCTATATTTCACCTTTAGGCAATCAAATAACAGTATACACCAGCTCCCTAACTATCTATTGGCCGCTATTGATGCTTCAAAGGCTCAGATAATTATGAGGATCAGTATCAAGGGAACTCCCAACTTCTTTCTTAAACCAATGTTTTAAGGAATACAGCAGATTTTGGAATAAAGGAACACACTGGCACATTGCATTTAACTTAAACACGGTGTCATATAAGCAGTCTGAGATAGTTAATCTTATCGGGTGCATCGCCGTGCAGTTTGCGGATTAAATTTGCATTTCCATCAGGACTGGAGCAAAGATTTAATCATTCCTCGGTGTACCAAGGCAAAGATGTTGTCGAGGTCGAATGTTGCCAGATTTGAAGTTAATCTTCAGGACGTATCCATGTTTGGAGATCAGCGGCTTGGCTGTGCCCTCAATCGAGCGACTGTGTGGGGTGGAGGTGGTGGTGGTAGTGGTGGGGGGGCTTCAGCAGTGTCAAAGCAGCCAAAGGCACAGGCAGTGAGGGGCAGACTCCAGCAACGCCTGATGTCACAATAAAAGCACTGACACAGAGGCTCAGCTGACCAAAGATTTCTATAATTGTTAGAATGATCAAAAAGGTAGGGATTCATGAAATAATGTTATTAAAAAAATTGCAGAAAATCAAAATACACATCCAAATGTACTACTTTAATAAGAAATACATTTTGAAATAGTTCAGTACAGCGGTCAAAACTAAATTATTGCATTTCAACACAAGTTCCAAAATTAAATAATAAAGACCAGCATTTGATAAATGTAAAAAAAAAAAAAAAAAGATTTACTGAAAATAAATAAATAAATAAATAAAGAAAGAAAAAAAACACACAGGTGTTTTGTGACATATTATTTCTCACCAAGCATGGGTCTGATTTTGCCCCTTTGTGGTAATAGTTTCTACTTTTATTTTGAAAACTGCTGACAGAAAGCGTTTTCTATTCTTGCATAATTGACAGGAGGAGCACAGTGCATGGTCCTCCTCCTCCTCCTCCTCCTCCTCCTCCTCGGTTGCAGCTTACAACTCAAGTGTGCACAGGGAAAACATAAGAAATCTGCTTTGAGAATGAATCTGGAAAGTAAAAAGATTGCAGGCATATAGCAGATCTTAGCATGGCAAAACGGGAGGTCATTTGATTTAGTGGCATCTGCAGCTCCAAACTGTGATCTTTATGTTTTCTTAATATTTGTTTTGATTTTTTGCAATGTGCGAGGGATGGATGTGGGATGGATTCCGGTTTGTTTTCGCCATGGACACAAGGACGGGCAAGTTATCAGCATGAATTACTGAGGCCAAAAAAAAACTTGATCTCAATGTTAAATTCAAATTCGGAGGACTGACCATGGTGAAAAGGACGGGACTGTTGTTTTCACTGGTGTGCTTTATGGGATGGCTTTGGCTCACTTCACAGCAGGTCCTAAGAATTGGTAAGTTATGACAAAATTATTTTATGAGATATTGTACATATGTACACTCATTAGCTATTTTAGAACATGACTATGTTGTTTTCCAAAGAGCTGAGGGTCCATTCACTAATTTAAAAAGCAATAAAAGACATTTTGCAACCTCATTATCATGCATGTTTTATATATGAGTAGAAATGAACAGAGAACAATCATAACACTTGTACAATATTGTTTCCGGCGAGTCAAAGACAGAATATTGTAAATATTAGTATATGATCCCATGGACACTTTTTATTGTTGGGATGGTAATGCAGTATGCTTTAAAGTTTCATTGTCTCTCGTTTTTTTTTTTTTTTACTGAGATGTTCTGTGCACACAGTTATGACCACGCCATTTTTAAATTCTAAATCATGCTAATCCCCTTTGGTTTGCCAGTTCCCGTCTCTGTCTCCTCTGCTATCATGTTGACAGTACGGCCTGCGGTGAAA
The DNA here is from genome assembly GCF_011125445.2 of Fundulus heteroclitus. Taxonomy (NCBI): domain Eukaryota; kingdom Metazoa; phylum Chordata; class Actinopteri; order Cyprinodontiformes; family Fundulidae; genus Fundulus; species Fundulus heteroclitus. The sequence continues at coordinate 32,307,776 of NC_046378.1, forward strand.
TGGATGAATTAGTGAAACATCAGTTGTTCTAGATACAAAATCCTATATTTTTTTTGTAGTGCAGCAATGCAAAATAGACAAAATAGAAAAGTAAGAAGTTGAAAAAAGGTTAAAAGTTGATTTCACTGAAAACCAGAGCTGGCTCGAGGTTGCGTGAGGCCGTGAGCAGAGTTTAATTTGGGGCCCACCATCTGCCACGGCATCACTTATCTCACCTTAAATTCTCCTTGATTACTCACTTAAGGTGTCCGGGAAATGTTTCTCCAGCTCACACAAAACGAACAAAAATTACTGACCTAGCTATAAATTAGGACTTTGTTACCATGATCTTCAAATATTTAATATTCTCCTTGGTAAGTGCACTGATGGCACGTTTGGCAACATGTCCTGTGTTCATTTCTTTTTTCTTTCCTTGGGCTCCAGGCAAGCAAAGGGCCCAAAGCTGTCACAAAGTTAATTTGTACCCTTGGCCAGCCCTACTTCAAACTCTTTTAGCCTCAAGTGAATAACATTGCTCCTGTTTCATTATTCCCCTTTGATTTCTGATGTAATTCTGCAACAATGAGCCTGTGTTTGCAGGAAAATTAAAGTTTTCTGCTTCTTCTCTTCTCTCCCATTAAGTTTTGAGTTCCTCCCACGGGCTCGCAGATTGCATCATAAATACAGCTTTTTAAAATTTCGACCTCGGGACTCCCTGCTCCGCCTTAATTGCCACAGGCACCACTTGTGTTTTCCGAATTTCTTTTATGACTTTCATATTGTATAATTGCGAAGTTGCATAACTAGCACGGCTGTCAGGCCATTGCTATCACTCTCTTTCTCCATCCGAGCTCGGTATTGTTAATCTCTCTCAATCATCTATCATTCTCCGAGGTCACCTAATCTTGGTCATTTTCTGCATGACCCCCACACTTCCCTAATCTCCCCCATATGGCGTGTGGCTTGACTCAATTAACATTTTAATAACTTGGCAAGTGTTTACACTAGAACATGACAGGCTTTCACTCTTTTCACTTGGGTCGGTAATAATGGTAAATCTTTTCCCCCCCAAGCCCTTAAACAACTAACACTAATCTTCTTTATGCAGAAAAGTCTCTTCCCCAAATATGGTACTTAGGCAGCAGCTAAATCTCCTCGCTAGGGAGAGCAGAGGCAGCAGCTTGCGGTTTCCACTGCATTTCCCGGCTTGTTAGATTTATTTTTCTGATGTTTGTATGTTTTATGTAGATGATACACAATTCGCTTATTTATGGAGATAATAATTTTCGCTTGAGGGCTTGCAAGCAGCTATCTTGTGCACAGAGAAACCTCAGTGCTCCACATCAAACGAGCAAACTAGACTGTGTAGGACCTCCTCATTCATTCACAGTCTGGCATGAACCCATGTTGGTGTGGAGGGGTAGGTCGGGGGGGCGGTGGGGGGTGGGAAGGAGCTCCCACTGGGTACCAGCTCAGAATGGCGAGGGGAGGAAAAAGACAACACTATGTCGTTGTGTTTCGCGGCTTTAAAAGACTCCCCTTTAAGTGTTAATTTTAAGTAAAAAAACACACAAATCAACATTTTCAAGGTAGCTTATGAATATGTAGCCAAAGTAATAAAGTCCTTGCCATTATTTCCTTATAAATTAACTTTAAATTATAAATTAAAAAAGCACAGAATAAAGACTGTCAGAATTTCCCAGAAGGCAGTGTAGGATCTGTTATTTTAGTGATCTACTAGCATTAATAGTTTGGTTAATAAAAAAAACCCCACATCAACTGGATGTTGATGTTCTATAAAAGTTCTATAAAAGTATTAATGGCAGCAATAACAGAAAATGTCCTTTTTCCAGTTCTCATAAATCCTAATGCTATGAGTCCAAAGAAGAAAACTGATCGTAGTAGGGATGTTTAATCTATATTTAACGTTGTATTTTGTTAAATTGCTTTAAAATATTGTTTTCAAAGGAATAGAAAAAGTGTCCAGAAATAGAGCATTTTCGTTGCTTTTATTGTTACAGTAGGGGGAAAAAAAGATAGAATTCGGTTGCTTAGTGATAATAACTATAATGATATAGTTTTTGCAACAACAACAACAACAAAAAACAGAACTGATAGTGTGATTAGGATTATTTATTCTACCATTTAACCAATTTTTAGACTATTGATTAAAACGGGTCATCAATAAATGTTGAATGCAATGAATCTGTTGGGTTAGCAGTAGAGCTGCTTTACTAATGTAACAAGTGTAGTGAAGCACCCTTCTAGATAATGAGTTAGTTTTGTTTTCAGCTCAATATTTGTTTTTTGGAGGCTGTAAATGTATAGACATAAATTTATAGCAAAAAGACTGCTTGTGAGTGTTGAAAATCTTTTTATAATCACTTTAATTATCATCTCAGTAAATATCACAATACAGTGATGAGACTTTAGGTCCATATCACCCATTAATATTCAAGAGATACAGGCAGGTATAATTATAACTGGGATTTAAAGAGTTTAAGTGAATCGGAATATTTTCAAAACTAAAATAGGTCAGATTTGTTCACCATCCTTGGTGCTGTGACCTTCTCGTCCCTTTGTTTGTTTTCTTGGTAATAACTTCCTGAGAATGGGAGCAAATTGGCCCATGTGTATACTACAAACAAGCAGGGTGAAATAGTTACTCATTACCACCAACAGAGACAATACATAGACCAATTGTGACATTTAAAAAAAATGTATTTAAATGACAAATATTGAGTAATGAAAAATAAAGATACTACAAAGAACTTATTCTACTGTAGCTTTTGGGAGAAGACACTATGCACCAATCAATGGAGAGAGATTGGAATCGGGCGATTTTTCATTAGTTAATTCTGATCGTTGAACATCGGCATTGAGAATTTGTGGGCAAATTCTTTCTTGGTGCAACTTGATAAATAAAAGGTACTCTGTTTCATACATAAAACTTATAACATGTAGTTAAAATCCTAATCTGGGTCATGAGATCTTGGTTCACATGAATTTTACAGATTATAATAAATGCAATAGGATTTCTATCACACATACATTTGCATGTTTTTCGACACAAAATGCTTTAAATCAGTAGCTACAGAGCACAGGTTAGAAGGATTATTGAGACTGCTATAAAGACTGTTTCGTTCTCGTGTCACTTGTCATATTTTTGTCACATTCCTTTACTACCTAAACAAACAGTTTGATCCTTATCAAAACTTTATGCATTTGGGCATTTATATGCTAATTTTTTTATTGTAACGTTTGTAACTCTTTCAAGCTTGCTTGAATCTGGGGGTGTTGTCAAGGATTTCTACCACACAGGCGGACGGTTTCTATTGGGTTTTGCGTTGACCTACTTTAAAGCTAACTGATTTGCAGCCACGGAGAACAATTTCTGAACTAGTTTTTGCACGTTACAAATACTCTCTGCAGAATAGAGAGGCTATCATGAAATGCTTCTGAGGAAAATGTTTACTCGGTCTCACTGGACCACAGCGGTCTGAGCCTAAAAGCAGAGACAAACTTGATAGTTTCTGGTTCATACCAGCACAATGTTATGATTTGAAAGCTCTGCCAACGTTTCAGCCACATGCATAAATAAGCTTATTTGGAAAAAAAAAAAGATTTTTTTCAAAAGTCAAGTGGGACTCATGCTTTACTCCAGATGCCAATTCAGTAACTACAACAATGCAGCTAAAATCTGGTGTATAACAAAACTTTCGTGGTGGTGAGTCCAACCTTCTAGAGAGTGTTAATAATGTCTGTCACCCTAGATATTATTTTTTCTTCAAAGTGGAAATAGTTTCTGCATGTACTGATGTGGAACCGGGGTTGATTTGGTAGCCCAACACTCCTCCTGCTGAGGACAAATAGCCATGGCTCTTAATCTTCTCCTTTGCACTCTTCAAATCAAGAAAACTCATTACACTTAGCACGAAATTTCAAGATCTTGACTCGAGTGGAAATGAAGGGAAAATAATTTACCGCCTTTCTCTGCCCCTTTCCCGCAGAGCTTCAGAGAGGAAATGAGAAACAGTAAAGCGCATCAGATACATTTGTCTTTTGTAGACAATAGCAGTACGTTTTGGACAAATCATATGAAAAAATAATAATAATTGTTATTGTATCATCCGAATTTTATTAACACGACAAAGTTATTTGGCTTAAATGTAAAGAGATACCCTTTAAATGAAAACTGCAAGTAGAACATGTGAATGAGGGAATCTGAATAGCAACAGCTATGTTTATTTAAGTGTTGTTCTAATATGAGAAAAAGATCCTGCTGTGGGGCTGCCACTTGGATTGTTTTGTTTCTGGAGCGCTATTAAAGCTGCAGCCTTGGCACTCTCAGCTAGCAAAATGGAGCAGATGGTCAAAAACAGGCCTATCTCCCATTTTATTCATATGAAAAACCATCTAGGATGGAGCACGCTCCCACATCTCACTTAGAGGATGATAGGTAGAGCATGCATGTCTGAGAATTGTATATTGCAGCGGACAGAATTAAGGAGTTTAACAGATCCCAGCAGCTGCTCGCTGAGGCTTGGTAACCATAATTAGGATTGGCACTTTCAAGCATGCTTTTAGTGACCAGGGAGTCCGGACAAGGCTCTCTCAGTTTGGGGTTTGAGGCTATGCTACACTAAAGAAAAAGGTCATTCACAATCAGGGTCTCAAGGGGAGCTTTTTAAAGCACTCCCTCCTTCCAAAATCAGTTACAATTTCACAGGCAGTTCTTCAAAGAGTGTTCAACAGTGCAATGACCTGTTAATGTCAGTGTCCTCTGTATCAAAGTAAGGGCATTAGCAACAACAACACTGCATCTTTTTTTAATTTGTGCTCATTTCTTGTATATTAAAAAACTGAAGACTGAACTTTGTAATCTTAAAATGACCATCTTTTAGTCCCTGTTCTATTCATGTAAATATGGCACATTTGGGAATCGACAGACTAGTTTTAAGTAAAAGTCATATGGAGATTTATTTACAATGTGCGATGTGTTTCCAGTGTTTATTTCTTTTCTTTTTTTATTTTGATTATTATGGTTTAAAGATATGAAAACTAAACATTCAGTTTCTCAGAGAACTGAAATATTACATTAGACCAATTTAAAAAAATCTAATTCAATCCCGAAATGTCAGCTACTGTAAAGTATGTAATATAAAAATGTGACTAATTACATATAGTGTTACATGAATGTATATTTTGATGCTTATAAATTTAAAAAAATCTGTTTCTCCAAAAAGAAAAAGATCAAATATTACACAATCATATTGAAAAGGATGTGTAATACATCCATCTATTGTCTTCCGCTTATCTGAGTTTGGGTCACAGTGCAACAGGTCCAGGAGGGAAACCCAGTCATCCCTCCCCCCCCAGCGACATCCTCCAGCTTCTGGGGGATCCCAAGGCGTTCCTCAGCCAGATGGGATATATCGTCTCTCCAGTGAATTCTGGGTCCTCTCCAGGGTCTCCTCCCAGTGGGACGTGCCCAGAAAACCTGCACATCCTGATCTGACATGCAATCCAACTGAACCGGCTCCTTTCGATGCAGAGAAGCAGCAGCTCTACTTTGAGCTCTCCCCAGATAACAGAGCTCCTCACCCTATATCTAAGGCTGAGGACTCTGGAGGAAGCTCCTTTTGGCTGCTTGTATCCGGGATCTCATTCTTTTGGTCGTGATCAAGCCCTCGTGGCCATAGGTGAGGGTTGGAACCTAGACGGGGCAGTAAATCAAGATCTTTGCTTTTTGGCTCAGCTTTTTCTTTACCACAACAGACTGGAGCAGTGCTTTCTAGTGTTGCGCCGATGCCCTTTTTTGGCTCCGATACCGATACCCGATACCTGGCTATGCAGTATCGGCCGATACCGATACCATACCGATACCATTATTTTGAAATTTATGTGTGTGTGTATATATGAAGAACAGCATACTACTTGGATGTAAAATAATTGCTATCATGGCTTTGTCAAGCTGCTACCTTATTAAAGCAGGAAAAAAGACTAATACAAAGTGAATCCAGTAGAACCAGTGAGTGTCAGGAGAGAGAAGGCTGCGTTCAAGTGACATACAAGCATCAAAATGGTATCTGTGACCTTTTTGTTGGTACTCGCCGATACCGATACCACCATTTTAGTGCGTATCGGCGCCCCAGTCGATACTGGTATCGGTATCGGTGCAACACTAGTGCTTACATTACATTACATTACCGTCACTCATGAACAAGACAGGGACTTAAATACCTCCACTTGAGGCAGAGACTGACCCCCAACCCAATAGGAGCAATCCAACTTTTTTCTGGTTGACGACCATAGCCCCAGATTTAGAGATGACATCCCGCATAGTTCACACTACTGGACTCGAGGTCAATCGAACCACACTATCCACAAAAAGCAAAGATGCAATCCTGAGGTTCCCAAACCAGGATGTCCATGAACACCACAGACAGGATTGGTGACAGAAATGTTTAATGTTAAAATACTGAAACACAAAGGGGCGGGGGGCTGGGAGAAAAGCTGTAAAATCTGCCCCCAGATGGGTGCACTGACTCAGGACTTGGTAGATCACAATGGATCAACACCAGCAGACTGCATAGTCGCCAAATCATCATGAGCTGTAGAAACACCAGTTTTTACTTAACTTGGATTCTGTACAAGTTCACTCTTCCTTCAGACTCTGGGATATTTTTTTTAACTAAAAAAACAAAATGCATTTCTTCTGAAATTTCTTTACAAACTTTGGTTTAGAAGTAGGAAGGGACAGTTGGAGCCTACCTCCAGGTTATTGCTGTGTGTAGCATGGGATGGCGATGCCTTGAGAATCTCCCTCAAATTCTTTAGTGGGCTTTAACTTCGCAATCCTCTCAATGTCTGTTATGTCTGTTGAACATGTACTTTTTTTTAACCATACCTGTTCCTTATATTCAACTTTCCATTACACAATTGCATGATGGTGTAGTCCACAATACTTTTGTCTGCAGAATGTCTTTTTTATTAATCTTATTCAATATTTACATTTCCTGATATGGTGTAATTTTTTTATACATAGCTGTTAGCCATCACAATACACAGACATCGACATCTGAAGTTTAGTACTATGCATGTGATGAATGTATTTATTTTGCATGACTGAAATAAATGTACTTTTAAATTATATTCTAATTTACTGAGATGCACCTGTAGTGTGGTTTCATAAACCCCACCCCTAAAGGCCTATATGTTTTAGATAATTCACTAACAAAAAGTGGTGACAATTCATCACTTTGCTGGCCTTAATCCTAATATTTTAGCTTTATGCTAAAATTTTACACAGTGCTATTTTACACAGTGCTCGTGTCTTGCTGGAGTTACGGTATGTCTATACTGCCAGCTGTTGCAGGGCAGCCATGTTTCTGGGGCAGCAGGCTGGATTAAGATTTGGATACTTTTCAGAATGATTTCTTTTTTTTCCCGCAACACTGGAACAACCCCCTCCTCCCCGAGGCAGCGGAGGACACAGTGACCGCAGCTGAAACACGCCGCTACAGGAAATCTTAATAAAGGAGAAAATGATGACCACAGCAAAGTAATAATAATAATAATAAAAAAACTGATTTTAGTGTTTATGTATTGCAACAATTTAATTAGATTTAAAATGTTTAAATCAGGAGAGAGAAGTGCAACAACGCAATATATATTGTTAGGTTTTATTTCTAATGGGATTAAAGTGAAAACTCTGTTTATCTTATAAAAACAATCCCTCAAAAGTGATCCAAATAGTCAAAGAATTGCTTATTAAAACAGCAAAAAATAATTAGTCATCACCAGAGATGCAGTCATCTGTGTTCTCTTGCCGATTCATTTATCTCTGGTGTTGTAAAGCTTTGCTGAATTTTTTTAAGAACTCTAATCAACAATATTGAAGATATTCACGTCTAGCCCTTCTACTGTGCAAGGTATTTCAGCATTTATTGTAGCATCTGCAAACAGATTTTTACTATGATAAGAAAAACAGCACTAAATGATTACAGAGTTGACATTTTAAACTGTCTTTGGCATTTTATATTAGCGGCATATAAACAGCAGTCTGTGTATGTATTCCCAAAGGAGAACGTGAGTCCCTGCCATAAGTCTGAGATTCCCACAATGCTGCCAACATGACTAAATCCAGTATGCGGCATGACAGGCAGAGGTTTTAAGCTTAAAAGGATAAAACAGAGCAACATTGCGGTTATTTGCTTAGCTTTCCTGTTATCCGCCAAAGTCTCAGTCTCTGTTTAAAAGTAGGAGTCTTAATGAACAGCCGACCTGCCTCAATGGAAAAAGCAGTTTCTTTTTAATTAGCTTACACCTTTTAGGCTTCCTCTGATTTTTTTTTTAAAACACATGATGCTGACGACAGCCAAATTTAAGTCTTCCTCCCTCAGTGACACCTTCTACGCAGAAGAGTCTTGTTGTTCAAACTCTTAGTAGTCTTGTACCTTCGATTGCCTTTCTGTGAACAGGCACATGTGATTTACATCTGGGGAACATTAGAAATGGGATAATTTCTTACCTGCTGGTCACTGGTGTGTGAAAATCAGTGCCTCCTGATTTCTCAGCGCTTCTCAACACTATTTTTTTTATAGGAAATCAGTAGGTTTGGAGACAATAACGTTGAAGCACAGTGGGACGTGACATGTTTTCAGATGACTGATCTCTAGGGCGTTCTCAAGTTAAGACACAGAGCAATTTTACTATATCAGGATGTATAAAGCAACCATTGTAACTGTTTTTATGTTCCCGGTGTTTGTATTTTTGTATTTTAATTTTTTATTGTCTGTAAAGTGACCTTGAGTGTCAAGAAATACACTGTTAAATAAAATGTATTATTATTATTATTATTATTATTATTATTATTATTATTATTATGTTTTCTTTTGCAACCCCATATAAAAGTGTTTTTGTTGTTATTCAACATCTGCAGATATCCCTTAAATACCAGGCCAATGTAAGAGACACTGCAGAAGATTCCCAATTCAAAATCCCTGACACCATCATATTATGATATGGGATGAAAATAAGGTTTGGCTTGTCGACCTAATACAACCCTCTTACGCTTTTGTAAAAGCTATTGTGTCGGTTTGGGAAAATCAGGTTATATAAATAAGCTCAAGCCAGAAAGGGTCAAGCTCTGTGCCGAACGAAACTAAATCCAGTCATCTCAGGCAGGTTCTCAGCACGCATTACATGGCAGAAAAACAAATCACACTGAACCAATGTAACTGTCACCATTCAGTTCAATGCCAGGTACTAAATGTAAATACTGCGTTGGTAACAATGAGGAGACTATGCAGTCTTTCTAATCACGTTCTTAACCAATTCTTTCTTTCTTATAGGGGGCATCTTCGAGACCCTTGAGAATGAGCCCATTGGCGTTGAAGAACTAGCCTTTAAATTTGCTGTAACCAACATAAACAGGAACCGGACCTTAATGCCAAACACCACGCTGACCTATGACATTCAGAGAATAAACCTGTTTGACAGTTTTGAAGCCTCCAGAAGAGGTAAGGACTGTTGACTTCAAGTATGTTGATTGTATAGAAATGAGCTATGAATATCACCCAGAAGGCCATTTGTTTTTCTGTTTGTTACTCCAGCATGCGACCAGTTGGCTCTGGGAGTTGGTGCTGTGTTTGGTCCATCTCACAGCTCATCAGTCAGCGCCGTTCAGTCTATTTGCAACGCATTGGAAGTCCCTCACATCCAGACTCGCTGGAAACACCCCTCGGTGGACAACAAGGACAGCTTCTACATTAACCTCCACCCTGAATATGCCTCTATAAGCAGAGCCGTGCTAGACATAGTGCAGTTCTACAAGTGGAAAGCAGTCACTGTTGTCTACGAGGATGCAACTGGTGAGTCAAAGCTAGATTTTTACCAGAACAATGCACACACGATTAGTTGCAGATTTAGATAACGCATCTAAAAGTGCAAATCTGTAAATGTATACAGTGAGATCTGAAGGAATGTTTTTTTTGCTCATACCCCTAAGCACTATTTCAAATGTCAGTCCATTACAACCACAAACTTCAAAGTATTTAATTAATTGAGACATGAAGTGGCTATCAACACATGGATGTCCACTTAAATGGGTCGGCCAGGCAAAGAATTGAATCAGAATCAGTTTCATTTGCCAGGTATGTGTACTCATACAAGGAATTTGTCTCTGGGCTGTACAATGCATACTTGTACAATAATACAGTGACACCATAATGCAGTAATAAAAATTAAACAGTACTGTATAGAGGACACATAACACGCTATAAACAAGCGAGCAGATCGTGGCAATAATGCTATGCTGCAATGAGCAGTGTGCAGAGGATGCAGCAGTAAAAATTATTTCCATTGTTATTATGATGTACGTCAGAGTTGAAAGTGGTGCTCAGGCGCACATACACACAGTGTGATGAATGTGGAGAAGGCTGCAAAAAATAGGTATTGTATGCATTGTTATGCACATGAGGTAGGTGGATTTGGTATACATTATATACAATGACGATATGTGAACACCGATGAAACAAAGAATGATGGATAAATAACCGGTAAGTGGTAGCCAGTAAAAAGGTGGCTGAATAGAGGCAGTTTTATAGAGTTTTTGGACACTGAGTCAGAGTCAGCTGTTCATTAGAGTGGTGGTTTGTGGGACGAAACTGCTCCCGGGTCTGTTGGCTTTGGCGTGCTGTGCTCTGTAGCGCCTACCAGAGGGGAGAAGTTGGGACATGCTGGGACTGGGGTGAGATGGATCTGCTGCAATGTGTTTTTTTGCCCATTCCCTGACTTTGGTGAGGATCCTTTCTGCAGTCCTGACTGTCTGTTGCAGTCTGGGCCTCGGATATGATTGAAGTCCACAATCATCTCTACATTTTTAAGCTCCATGTTGTCCTAACTTCACAGGAGAGCCAGGTTATCAACCTCCTGTATGTAGGACGACACATCGGCATTCTGGATGAGACCTATGACTGTTGTGTTGTCAGCAAACTTCAGGAGTTTGACCGATGGGTCTCCTGAGGTGCAGTCATTGGTGTAGAGGGAGAACAGCAGCTTGGAAAGCACACACACTCCTGGGGGACGCCTATGCTGATAGTCTGTGTGCTGAAGATGAAGTTCCCCATTCTATCCTGCTGACTCCTGTTAGTCAGAGAGTTAGTGATCCACTGACATGTGGAGGCTGGCACAGTGAGCTGGGTGAGTTTGGTGCTGAGGATGTCCGGGATGATGGTGTTGAACACCGAGCTGAAGCCCACAAGCAGGGTACTTGCATATGTCCCAGGACCATCAAGGTATTGGTGGATTTAGATGAGTCGTCATCCACTGACCTGTTAGCTGTGTAGGCCAAGTGCAGGGGCTACAACAAGGGTTTTGTGATGTCCTTCAAGTGGGGCAACACCAGACTTTCAAAGCGCTTCATCACCACAGATGTCAGGGCAACAGGTCTATAGTCATTTTATCCAAAGATTGAGTGTATTTTGGGAACGGGGATGGCTGTAGAGCATTTGAAACTGGAGGGAACTACACACAGCTCCAGAGATCTATTGAAGATTTGTGAGGATTCGCAAATGGTACCCATTCGTTGGGTACCAGTAGAGTTGGGGGGTGATCTCCTGTAGTTAATTTCATGACCACAGGCCTCTTTACACCGATGCAGGATTGCTGGCTGATTTTTCTAGCTTTTTAGCGCCTCTTTGCTGTTTTGCTCGCTTTAGTCAGTGTGTTCCTGGGCTGGTCTCATTCAGCAGAACTCTGTTCCCACTTCTGAAGGCCTTCTCTTTGATGTGACAAAGCTGCCTGGGTTTCGCCGTGAACCAAGGCTTTTGGTTGTTGTTCTGTATGTGCAGGAGGTTTAGGTCTGCACACACAGGTCATCACAAAAACTGATGTAAGACGTCACAGCATAAGTTAATTCGTTCAAGTCAGTAGCTGCAGTCTCAAAATCAGTACAATCAGTACAACCAGTTGGTACAATCAAAGCAGGCCTGTAACTCCAGCTTGGATGGTTCATCTTTACATCTTTACACACTGTTTACAACAGGTTTAGCAGATTTCAGTTTCTGTTTGCATGTGGGGTTAAGATGAACCAGACAGTGGTCAGAGTCCCATAGCTGCACATTGGACAGAGCGGTAGGTGTCCAGGAAGTTAATGTCTCTGGTAGGACACTTAATATGCTGTCTGTACTAAGGACGTTCATAGCTGAAGTTAGCTTGGTTGAAGTTCCCAAGAACAATGATCAGGGAATCTGGATGTTTTTCCTCCATGTTGGTTATCAGGTTGGCCAGGTGCAATACTGCCTTTCTAACCTGGGGTGGGATGTACACAGCAACCAGGACAAAGAGGAAAACTCCCCCAGTGAATAATATGTTTTGAGTAATGTTTCTGAGTAAGGGCTGCATGATTTCTTGCATTTGTGACATCTGCACACAAGCCTTTGTCTATGTAGAGACAGAGTCCACCTCCCTGTGTTCTCCCAATGAACTCCATTAACTGGTCAACCTGAAAAAAGATTAAATCCCTGTAGGTGAAGTGTGCTGTCCATGATGTGCTCGATGAGCCGGGACTAGGTACAATAGAGAGGGGCAGATCTGCTGAAGTCCAAGTTAGATCTGTTGAGGAGAAGCCATTTGTCAGTTTTATTGGCCAGAGAGTGGACATTCTCCAGGTGGATAGAAGGGAATGTAGCGTGAAAACCTCGTCGTCTCATTTTAACTGGCACGCCTGTACGATTTCCCCCGCAGCATCGGTGGCTCTGGTAGATTCCATACAGGCTTCTGCTCCTCCGACTAATAACTCTGAGAAAGTTATAGGTTCAGTAAGGATGGTGGAATAATATGAGCAAATTAAAATCTGATGTTTAACAGCTCTTCTTTGGTATAAGTTACTAGAGAGGATGGCAGAAAACGGTAAAAGAAACAAAACATAGGAAACACTACAGAGCATAATCCAGAGGCGGCTATTCTTTGTGGCGCCATAAATAAATTTTAAGTTTATGGATTGTTTTCCTTCCAGTTTACATTTATGTACTACTCTGTATTTGTCTATAGCATAAAATATCAGTAAAATGCATGGAAATTGGAGGTTTACTGCAACAAGATGCAAAACTGTTCAAGGACAAAATGTTTGCAAGGCACTAGGTAAATGAAACAAAAACATCTTGCATGTTTGCAGCTATATGAAAATTTGCAAACTAAATTATTGGTTCATAACAAGTTATTACAATAGAGCCAGCATTTTTAAGGTAGTAGGTTGCCTGTTTATTTATACAATAATGTTTCAAACTTTATTACAAAGCTATATATATATATATATATATATATATATATATATATATATATATATATATATATATATATATATATATATATATATATATAAAAGCAGGTCCTCAGTTAATGGTACTGCATTATATATCATCTGAGAAATAGCAGAACACATCAAAAACTACCAAGCTACGTGTCAGTTACGACTGTGGGAGGTAACTTAAGTCAGAAATTAACATAAACAGTGGAGGAATTAGCATACAGCAAGGATTCAATATTTGAAAAAATTAAACTATCCACTTATAAACTCTAAAAAAGAAACCACAACCGAACTACAGAAATAATAATAATAATAAACAATTGAAATTGTGTACATTTAATAATCCAAAGTCCACATAAAAAATCCTTGAAAAAAACACATCCGCTAATAAAAAAAAATTTCAGAATCAAGTGTATCTTATTTAAGAAAAGAGAAGGTTTCCTACCTCTAAAACAGGGATGTCCAGCTCAGTGTTTTAGGTCTGTCACTAGTCCAACACAAATGCAAAAATTACCTTCTCAGTCTGTCATCAATGTCTGCAGAGGCCTACTCATTAGGTTCAGCCATGCTGAACCAGGACAATGCCTAAAACATGCAGTACACATGCCATTGAAGGCAGACTTCGGACACTACTGCTCTGAAATTAAGAGCTTCTTTTTCAAATGCAGTTCCCCACCTTGTCAGGGAACAGTGTGCAATAAGGCTCAGATGGATCATTTAGAGCAAAGTCTGTTTCTGAAATTTATAACAAGAAATATTTTCTGAATATATAAGGTGCGTGTCCTTTAATTTCAAAATGGGCACATTTTTTGCAGGATTCCTAAATGTCTGTGAAAACTTCTGGGCTCTTTCTGAACCACTTTCACAGACAAAATCTACATACCTTAGTATTTTTTGCTAAGCTTGACCAACAGCGTAATTAAACTGAATGTGAAAATGCAGGTTTTGTAGTTTCCCTCTGTGACCAACTGAGGGAGACAAAATGATTATTCTGAGATAAGCGTAACATTTTAAATCATTTTAAAAAGTATGTATGTTTATGCATAATGATGCCAGCTGTAGCATATTTGTCGGTTTCCATATGAGTAAATATACGCACACATTTAGTTGATGAAAATAGTTTTCTTCCAAAATTTTCATTTGACTTACCATCAAATGATATATTGTTGAGATCAAATAAAGCCATAAAGATCAAACCTTTATGGCTTTAATTTTGCACAAACAAACTTTTGAAAAAAAAAATTACCCATTCTAAAGTTAACTTAGCACAGCTACTGAAACATCAGACTGCAAAGGCTCCATTCGAATACCGTTAATAATAGCTCTTAGCTCATGGTCCTGCCTCTTGTTCCTTGACCTCTGACGGGGTCCATTATAGGGTTATAGCTAGAACTAAACAATGCATCTTCATCACATCAAACACATCTTCATCACCAAATAAAACATATAAGATCTGTGTAAGATATATTATTTTTTCTGAGGCAAAGCAAAACACTAACAAATTAGTTGTTTGTCAAGTTTTTTTCTTTTGTTAGCAAAAGAAAAGCTATTTACAGGAAATTTAATGAAAGTAACTCAATGTAGCAACACCAGAACCAGTATCAAAAACCTCAGGTAAATATTTTTGAAAGAGAGACATTATTTCAATGCCTTAGTAGACAAACTAATGCGCTGACAAGGCAGGGAACCCGATTTTCAAGCCGGACACAGTGTTTGCATATAAAAGGGTAGCTGGCAAGTCACTGACGACTCAAAGCAGGCTATCACATGTGAATCTAGGCAGATGCTTTTTACCGCTAACATGTCAAGCCAGATTGATGTGTGTAGCACTCTCATTTTAGTTCTACACATTATCAATCTGGGCCTGCACCTATGGAATCCATTTGAAGAAAAGGAGGGACATTCAGCAGAACCTTCCAAGCTGATTGGGTGAAGTGACACCTTGTGCCTGCCTACCAAAGTTTGGTTTTAGCCAATCACGGTATCAAATGAAAATGTAAGCGGCAGGCGCCACAATAAACTGCAACAAATTACGGTGGTCAAGGCTCTTTTTGCTGTTCTTCTTTCAAAGAAGAAATCGTGGATTCTGACAAAACAGATGTGGTAGCAGTAGCTACGCATCCATCTTGCTGCGCTGCCATGTTCATTTTGGTTCGACTGCGGGCTCAGCAGCTCTTGTTTTCATCACAGCTGGTATGTCCCACCTTAAACCATGATACTGCAGCGTCAATGGCTGACCCATTTTGGGTTGGTTCTGAAACGGTTACGGCAGGTGTGGGACAAGATGTATTCTCGGGTGTTTATGAATGCACAAATACTGCAAGAATTCAGCTTGCAGGCCCTCAGTCGTGGTCATGGGGCAAGATGTGTGGCGTTTTAGCAGACAAGTTAAAAAATGGCTTGGCAAGGTTCGTGGTCAAGGTGCGTCCAGGTCAAATGTCTAGAGTAATCAGAAGCCAACTGAAAAATCTGACAAGGACAAGACAAAAACAGGGAAATCCAGTACAAAACCCAGGTCAGAAACTTGGCGTACATACACAGATAAATGCTAGACATTTACTCGCTGTGTGTTTTCAGTAGTCTGGCATCCTGAGACTGTGGGAGCCCAGTTTATAAAGGCAGGTGAACAGGTGCAGGCAATAAACTTAATGAGATGCTGCCAGAGAATCACAGGTGAAGCAGATCATAATAAGTAGGAGATGCAGCAGGAGAGTGAAGGAGCAGACAGCCAGAATCATTACACAAATAAAATCATTTACATTTTGAAATACAATTTCTATACGTTAGCGACTCGGTTGCAGTGTTCTCATGATAGTTGTTTTATTTCTACTATTTTGCATTCACATCTTAGTTTAACAAAAGCTAATGTTATGTGCTAATGAAATTGATGAAGTTATTTATCTGTTATCTATCTATTGACTGTGAAGACCTCAAGGTTAAACCCTTGGTGGTGATGCTAATAATGTCTAATTGTATTAAATTACCTCTATAAATGAGATGTCTAAGCATTACCTCAGCAAAGCTACTCCCCTTTAACCTTGTTGGGTATTTTGTTTTGAAATCCTTTGCGGGAAATTAGTGCAAGTTTGAACCAGCCTTATTAGCTTGATTTTGTTGATTTTGTTTTTCCCTAACATCATAGTGGGCACAAGAAGGAGGCAAATGGATTTCACGATGAACAATTCAATATTAAACAAGAACCTTTAAACCTAAATAATTTGTTACTTTTTTTCATTTTATATTGACAAACTTCATGTTTTTTAAGGTAAGGGTTTCAAAGCAAAGTTGGCAAACATTACAATAATATCTTTAAAGCGGCTTCCTTTCTAAGTGGACTTAAACAGATTAGTTACTGCCCTCTTGATGCCCCCGCAACTGAACTGCAACAACATTTTCATAAAGCGGCCCACCAACATTTGTTTAAATAATGAAAATCTGAAATCCCAGTGTGCATGCCCAACATGCTCTCAGTAGACAGCCGTGGGGCACAAGTACTACGATCCGAAGCTCGGATCGTCCAATCAAAATACTTGAATGGCACACGTTGCGTTTACGTTCTGCTGGATAGTGTGCAACCATCTAGGCAAGGCACATTTATTTGTGTAGCACATTTCAGTACAAGGACAATGCAAAGTTTTTTACATGATTAAAACGTTGGAAAATAAAAACAGAATAAAAGCAAGTAAAAAACAGTTGGAATAAAATGTAGGAAAATGTAAACAAAATGAAACAGCAGCGTCTCTCAACGTCTCTCAGTGCCATGTGTGCAGCGCTCCGGCAGACAGCTTAACAAGAAGCAGGAGATAACCAGATATTTTGCTTATGCCCTTACTGTCCTGGTGCCCTTTAGAGACTTTGGGCCCCTGGGCGATTGCCCAGTAGCCCATATGATTGATCCGGCCCAGCCTTGAACATACCAACTTTATTGTAAACCATGGTTTTGGTGAAATCATGCTGAGTAGACTCTATTCCTGAACTGAAGTGGAGGTTCTCCTTTCAACAGGACATTTCTAAACATGCAGCCAGAGCGTCAAGCAATATTTTAGATTAGAACATATTTATATGTTGGAATGGCCCAGTCATAGTCTAGATATAAATCCAAGAGAGAATCTCTGGCAAGACTTCATAAAATGTTCACATGTGCTCTCCATCCAGTCTGACCAACATTGAGCTGTTTTGGATAAGAGAAGAAATGGACAAAACCATTTAAGTCTTGCAGAGATATACCCAAAAAGATTTACAGCTATAAATACATATGCCAACCTAATTTATTAAATTTTTATTTGTAAAGAAAATGACAAAAAATGCGTATCCTTTGCTCTTCTCCTTACAATTATGTGCGACCATTCGTTTAACATATAAAATCCCAATAAGATACATTATAGTTTGTGGTGGACAGTACTATTTACAAGCGGGTAGGTCAATAATTTTTACTGCTTGCTTTAGTGCCACTGAACTGAGCAAAGTGTTTTACGATAATGTCTGCTGTTTAAATTAAAGGCCTGATTCGTTTGCAAGAGTTGATCAAAGCTCCATCCAGATACACCATCAAAATCAAGATCCGGCAGCTTCCATCAGGAAGCAAGGATGCCCGTCCGCTGCTGAAAGAGATGAAGAAGGGGAAGGAGTTCTTTGTCATCTTTGACTGCTCTTACCAAACATCAGCTGACGTCTTAAAGCAGGTAACCAAATTACATGGATGGGCACATTGGCCACATATTTGTAGAAGTTTTGTTTAAAATGTTTAAATACAGGGGGAATGTGCTGAGGTGGTTTTCTGCTGTGCTTTGGGTTTAATACAAAATTAGTCCAATTCTACTCCCTGAAGGAATCCTATTTCCTTTTTCCAATCCAGGAAGAGATGTTGCACAGATTAATGAGAGACAGGAATAAATTGTGACATTTATTCACTCAGACCCATGTTAATGCAAACTATGCAAATAGCACAAAATTAGCCAATCAAAGTAAATTAATGTATTGGAAAAACTAGTTTGGGTGAAATTTTTTTTTTTTTTATTCTCATTGCATCCACCTTCTTTATTTCTGTTTAGATCCTGTCCATGGGAATGATGACGGAATATTATCACTACTTCTTCACCACATTGGTAAGAAACAATTCACAAAAAGATGATTTATGGAACATGAAGGAGCTTTGTCTTATGAGGTTATCCTTTCAGTAGGACTGAGAAACTTCTGAAACATCTTATTACATTTTGGTTGTTTCACTATATCTATGTGATAATTATGTGGGATTTTAACTTATACAATTTTATGGTTGTTTTATTATATATATATATATATATATATATATATATATATATATATATATATATATATATATATATATATATATATATATAAAACGATTTTACGTTTGTTTTATTATATATATATATATATATATATATATATATATATATATATAACATAATAAAACAAACATAAAATTGTATATGTCAAAATCACACATAATTATCACATAGAAGTAGTGAAAGGATTTGGGAATTGCTAAATGACTCAGTTTTCTTGGCACAATTCCACGCTGCCACTTAAAGCTCAATGGTTCATTCAATTGTTTATTTAAAAAAAAACTAATCAAAAAAACAAACACATTTTATTATATTTTTGTATCTTTGTACCTGTCGTTGAACTTTGCAGGACTTATTTGCCCTTGACCTGGAGCCCTACCGCTACAGCGGGGTCAACATGACGGGATTT
This sequence comes from Fundulus heteroclitus, assembly GCF_011125445.2. NCBI lineage: Eukaryota > Metazoa > Chordata > Actinopteri > Cyprinodontiformes > Fundulidae > Fundulus > Fundulus heteroclitus. The sequence goes on from NC_046378.1 coordinate 32,326,785, forward strand.
AGGCTGCTCAATGTGGACAATCCTAAAGTGGCTTTAGTTCTGGAGAGGTGGGCCATGGAGCGACTGCAGGCTTCCTCCAAGGTCGAGACGGGAATGATGGAGGGAATGATGACAGTAAGTTTAATCGGACATACAGATCTGGGCAGTTGTTTACACATACTCGTCATAGACAGGAATGTCCATAATTATTATTGGCCTGATTTATTTCAACTGTTTATTTTCCATTGTGGAATGATAATGACACATAAAGTTTCAGTCATTTTTCAAGAACTGGATGGATACGTTAGAATTAACTATGGATTCTGTCATCCAACCAAGGTCAAAATTCTACATACTGAGTCAAACACATGCTTAGACCTCCACCAATTTTTGTTAAACAGTCCTCAGTCAGGGAAACCCCAATCAGCAAGATCCAGGCTAGTTGTTTTACCACCCTCAGCAAAAATGACAGTTCTGCTAATAATGAGTTTTAACATTCAATGTAGAAGTAATTCTAAAATTGCATCGCTCAAGTTGGCAGCATGTGGCAACTCTATACTACTTCTTGTTTTCTCATTCACTCCATGAGGATCAGTACGGTTGAACTGTTGTAGTGGGGTACATGGACATGTACCCCATCTAGGTTTGGGTCCGTCCAGGTCAGGGACCTGGATCCTGGTTGTTGATAGATTTGCCCTACAGCCACCGCTTTCCTGTGTTCAGCAAGGATTGATTAATCTGTGTAACTCTTCTTCCTTTGAGCTGCATTTCTGTCATGCAGGGCAGTTTGTTGCAACCAGAACATTCAATCATTGATCTGGTAATTATAAAAATAGTGAAGACGAGGAGTCAATTTTTTATTTAAAACCAAAATGTCTTCTGCTTCCTTTTATTTTGCTCTCTGGCAATGTGTAGCCTAACCCAGGCTAAACGTTGAACCTAAACTGTGAAAGCTTGTTATTAGCCTCAGACAGCCTAAAATTTGTCTGAGACTCACCGAATCTAAGTTTTTTATTAAGCAGCCCGAATTGGCCTAACATTAAACATCCTTCTAGATCATCGCTCCTTGATCTAATAAGAGCAAATGTCTCCCATAAGTGTACTGATGCTGTTTTTTTAAGGACCAATCTGAGAGACTCTTGTGCGATTGCAACAGTCAGAAATTCCAAACTCCCCAAAACTAAACCACAAATTCTACTCAAAATAGACTTTAAGTATTTTTAATGAGCAGGCTTTTCTGTCTAATTTTAAGGGGAGTTGGCCTGGCAGGTTTTCATGATGAATTCTTGAAGCTTATTAATCAAGATTCACTGAAGAAGAAGTTGAGGAGGTGGGGGAATATAAAAACCTGGCTGTTCACCTGGACAACAAACTGAACTGGAGACACAATAGTAAAGCAGTCCACAAGAAGAGACAAAGCTGACGCTCCCTTCGGTTTTCAGATCTTCTTGCAGATCTTCTATAACTTTGCTGGGGAGAGCAGAATCTCTTCTGCATCATCTTCTGGAGTAGCAGCATCGGAACCAGTGACCTAAAAAGCCCAGCAAGCTGATCCAGAAGGCATGATCTGTTCTGGGGACTCCTCTAAAATCTCTGAAGATGATGGTGGAAATTAGGAGTCTTAAATGAGGATCAACCCTATGAATCCTCTTTCTCAGACTGTCATACAACAACAGAGTGTTTTCAGTCAGAGGCTTCTTTAGATCTGCTGTAACACTGACCACTACAGGAGATCCTTCCTGCCCACACACATCAGTACCTACAACAGATCTTTGAAGAAACCTGTGTGACATGACTTTGTATTTTACTTTATTAATCCCAAAGGGATCAAACTTGGACCCATTGTGTCCCAACATGACATTGATCCTTGACACAAATAAAAACTAATTGTGGGATGGATGAAGGAGGCTTTCAGAATGACCTTCCCAAAGCTCTGACCTGAACCCTATTGAAACCTTGTGGATTATGCTCAAATGCCAGACCTGTGCCAGGAAAGCAACCAGTTTAAAGGCACTCTACCAGTCCTGCTAAAAAGAGTGGTCAGATATCCAGCCAGGATTATGCAGAAAGCTCAGTGATGACTGACAAAAGTGTATCAAAATGTAGCTTTTCAAAGGAAATTGATCTACATATTAGAGCCTTGTTTTGAATACATTTTAAACAGAGCTGGCAGTTTTAAATCTTGGTTAAAGGAGCCATACTTGAATTTGTTTTTGTCTGGTTAAGAAAAGCTTTTTACGCAGTGTATTATGAGTTAACAGGGTTTGAAAACAGAACAGCGTGGAATGCATGTAAGTGTTGACCATTCACATTAGAAAATAGAATTTACCCAAGAAGTAGCCATATGTCAACGAAAACAAAGAAAAGTCCCTCGTTGAAGCCTTGGTTCCTCCTTAAAGGTATTCAGCAATTTTTCAGAAGTTTCCCCGTGTCTCTTTTCAAATAACTTCTCATGCACAAGACCGTCTTACCTGCTCTTCTGCTCCTCAGGGGGAGAGCATGGAAACAAATCTCCCAAATCCACCCTGTTCTTATTTCTTTCTACCGAATCCTTCCTCTTCTTCTCATGAACTAGTACGCGGTTTTCTTCATGGAACTCTCAGTCATGTTCAAAGTATACAGTGAGCAGTAGAGCTATAATGAACAGCTAATACTGAAGCCAACCTGATACATAAACACTAGAAGAGTGTCTGCGTAGCCAGCAAGCATAAACTAACAAGGAACATGTGTGCATTGGTGTCAGAATGGTGGGCATGTGGGACAACTAATAGAAAAGGTGATACCCCTGTAACTTGAGGGACAGAGGGGGGTGAGAACAGGACCAAAGCTCGGACCAATCCCTGCCATTTGGTCCCAATGACAGGATTGGTTAGAGTTTTTACAGATCTGCAGCTCTCACAGAGATACATTTTTTTTGACCCCCTATTTCTGAATAGATAATGTATTGACTACTCTCAGGATGGAATGGCTATTTCACCCAGTATGACAAAAAGTGTTTCTGAACAGGATTACCTTTAAGCTTGCTTAGTCGAAGGGTTTCTCATAGGGAAAAAAAACTGTTAGGGGCGGGGCTTACGGCTCAAACTAAATTATTCTCCTTACTCACGGTTCAAATTTGTGCAGGATCAGGTAAAGTTCCTTTAAAAACACGTTTGGAAGAGCATTTGACATGTAGTTATTATTTAGATGTGTCCTTTCAGACAATAGCTCCCCTTTTGAGGCTTTCTGTATTTTTTCATGACATATTTTATGTCTCTTTTCCTTGTAACTGATATTGTAACGTTTTATCATCTCTTCCTCGCTTTTATTTTTTTCTTGTCTAAGAATCCCTAATATGTAAAACACGTTGAGCGCCAGTTGGAATGTTGTAAAGTACTATATAAATAAACTTTGATTTGATATATGGTTTTCAGGATGTCTGGATTAGAGAACGTATATAGAACGTAAACATTTACTCCATTTCTTGCTCATTAGAGCTGTAAAAGCAAGAATAAATAAATTAAATCACTAACAGCCCAAAATGTTGCTAATCAAGTTCTAAATGACTGCATGTAAACTTCTGAGCTATGTTAACAGCAGTATAGGATAAGGATGGCTTCACACTCTAGTCAGTCTGAAGCACCCTGGGGCTTTCAGCACTTGATTTGGGTAAAAAGAAAGAAAGAAAAGATGAAGAAAGTCCAGGAGGCGCACTGACATTGCGTTTTGCTCAATATCCTTGCTTGCCATACTGTTTAAAACTATTTCCAATTGAAACAATATCAGTTCTTGCAATTGCAAAGCAATCTATCGGTAAATAAAATAAATCATGTTTTGGAGAGAAGCAAAAGGGCATTTATTTGGATTAACTTGATTTCATACATTTGATGCAGTGGATGCAGCAGTTGTACATGGAGGTCCCTGATTGTGTGTACGGTCTATAAATCGCACACCAGACTGCGCTCCCTGTGAGTGATTGTGGTTTCGTGTGTGATTGCATCTGATTTGAAGAACCTCATGAGGCTGCGCAGATACATCAACGGTCTTGATGTGATAAGTGCGCGACATGCGATTCGTGATGCCACTGAGGGATTATAACGACGGCCGCGTCTCTCTTCTAGACCGAGGCGGCTCTGATGTATGATGCTGTTTACATGGTGGCTGCTGCCTCACAACGCACCGCGCAGCTCACCGTCAGCTCCCTGCAGTGCCACAGACACAAACCCTGGCGCTTCGGGTCGCGCTTCATGAACCTGCTCAAAGACGTGAGTTAACTCCATCCATCCATCCATCCATCCATCCATCCATCCATCCATCCATCCATCCATTTATCCATCCATCCATCCATCCATCCATCCATCCATCCATCCATCATTTACAATAGTAGGATGTCAAGCTGAAGCTGATAGCAACTCTATCTGAAGAACATTCAGTGATTAGTTTCAAGCACACCGTTTTAAATTGAATACATCTTTTTCTTATTGTATGAAACTTTCTTTACATCAACAATGCTTAAAAAATGAAACATGACTTGTCTTATATATAACTGAGGTTTCTTTAATGAATAAGCTTCTCCTTTGCAAGTGGAGATAGCAAATTGACAGACACAAGCAAACCAAAGCAGCCTTTTAGCACTTTGAGCTTCACATATGCTGTTTTTAAGGTATAAACTTAGTACTTCACAGCTGACTTCAGTTTTGAGCTTGAATATAATCTAATCCCAGATATCATCAAACGTTGTTTGGATTGAAGTGATTTCTTTTAAAGAAGTCTTATAGAGGACACTCAAGTAGGGTGTAGAGGGACATTAGCTGGAATACCCCAATCTGCATAAATACCAAGTTGTGTTAATACTAATTCATTTGCTTATCAACAAAATAAAATATGGCTGTGATTTCTACATCTTTGACAAATGAATACCATATGGTGTACTATATCAAACATGCCAGTAATATCGGAGTGTAAATAATACGGAGAAAAAACTGGCAAGTGCTATGCAATATATTTAATATTTATCTACAGAGTTGGAGGAAGAACCCTGTCTCAGTTTTTTCCCCCTGCAATGGAAGCTCATTTATCAGCTCTCAAAGCAGAATTAATCTTTTTTTTATTCACCAATTATTTGTAACAACAATAAAAAAATGGTATGCAGTCGCAAATTAGATAGGCTGAATTTTTTTTTAATTTTTTGTAAAATTAGCTCAGGCCTTTATTGTAAAACCTCAAAAAACAGGAAAATCGTTATCAGTTTGGGCAAATCACAGGTTGGTTCGAGAGCTGAATGGCATAGAAACTAAATGCTGTGTCTCCACGTTTGGTTCTGTTTTGGTGATGTGTGTAAGTCTCACTCAGCTCAGCTTTAACAGTAATGATGACAACACATGCACCCAGCAGAGTTCTGATTGCTCAGGATCAAATATAAGACTTCACAACAGGAGGTAGAAGGTTTCTTTTAGACTAGCGGGATGTCTAAAAGAAAATTAAGCACCTGCATAAAATATATTTGAAAAGTGCTAAATATATTGAACTCAAACTGAATTAGGAACAAAGATGCATCATTTTGAATAAGCTCTTCCCCAAAGGGAAAAAGCTCCTAATATCCATCTCATTGTGCAGTCCAGTCAAAAAAAATTGAGTAATCAAATAAGAATGAATCACTGTATGTTACAGCTTTTGCCTAAAAGTGTATGAATATGAGCAGCTTTTGCATTTCTGCCCAACAGCATCTGATTTGCTTCGTACCCACATCCAAAAACACACAATAAGGTGTCAATAGAAGGCCTCCAGAAATAAGTTAGAATGGTACATTTGACCTAGTTGACCTCTTACTGTTCTCTACATGTTTTGTTAATATGCAGTAATTTATATGTGGATAAATGAAAATGTACCTAATTCCCTCTTCATCCAGAAATTTAACTTTCTTGTTTTTTTCCGATGAGATCACTTAATCATCAGCTGATTTAAATATCTCTGAGCAATGCTGCCTACGTCCTGTTGAGTAGTTAAACTCAGGCCACATCTGTCTGCTCATTTACATCACCATCACATTGGCACAGACTCAGACATTTGAATATTTGAACTGAGAATCCAGCCACTGCAAAATATCTACTAAAATACAACAATTGTTGTTGCTGATTTTTTTTTTCTTAACGAAGATCCGATCAATTATTTGTTTTCTAGAAATTGCATTCATTGATAAAAATAACAAAAAATGATTAAGTGTTTGCGTTTTCTGTCCTCTCTTTTGCCACAGACACAGTGGGACGGTTTGACGGGACAAATAGCCATTAACAAGACAGACGGCCTGCGCAAAGAATTTGATTTAGATGTGATCAGCCTAAAGGAAGATGGTTTGGAGAAGGTGAACTCTCTGACTTATACTGTTAGTGCAGGCCAGAGGTGGGTAGAGTAGCCAAAAACTGTACTCAAGTAAGGGTAGCACTACTTCAACATATTTTCCCTCAAGTAAAAGTAAAAAGTTGTCAGCCAAGGAATTATTCAAAAAGTATTCAGTAAGAAGGTTACTCAAGTACTAAGTAACTAATCATAACATCTGATGAGGTAATATTTAAAAATCATGTATTCACACAGACAAAAACACAAGGTTATGTGCACATGTTCTGGTATTTTAAAGACAAAATAAACACTTTTCTAAATCATTGTTTCAACATTAACCTTGAAAACAATACTTACAGCAGTTATACAGTATGTTGGAACAGTGCAAAGTACTTCCAAGGACAATATCTACTGTTTACTGTATGTTCATTTGACCTCAGCAGATAGAAAATAACATTAAAATAACAAAGCTTGTGTACAAATAAGAAGTCTCACTTTAACATAAACTCCAGGTTTTTGTCTCTCTGGTCCATTTTTGGTTAAAACAAGTCAGTTCTTTATTCATGAAGTTACTCGCAGTGGATAGAATAGCCAAACAAAACAAGTGCTTCTAAAACTAGTAACTGGTTGTGACACCATTGGTGCAAAAACTGACATAAAATCTTTATGTCAGTTTTTGAGGCTTTAAAGTCAGTTTCTGTGAATTTAGGCCTTTACTCTAGTTAATGCTGTCACACACATTCTGTTTAACGGACTTCTTAATTCTCCTTTTAGTGATTAGAAAATGTCAAATATTTGGTTTATCACAATTAATTTAAGGTTCATCTGGGGGGGCAATTGCTTTTCACATAGGGCTATCTTGATTCGCCAAGCTTTTTCCTCTAAATAAGTCATGTCATCATTGGAAAATTGTGTACTCAAGTGATTTCTTGTCTGATATTAACTTGTGCTCAAATTAAATTTTTTTAAACTAAAGCTCACTATGACAAAAAAGCCTGTCTCTCTGATTATTATTAGATTTCCAACAGGGCTTCTGCTAGGGCCTATGGATAGTTAATTTTTACAATAGCGCGCTCAAGAACGTCCCTCTCCGCCCCCCCCCCCCCCCCCCCCACCTCCCTCAAAATCCATTTAGGGGTTCCTTATACTATAATTTTTGCTCTGCAATATATTAGAGAAGAACATCCTTATTAGATGTTGTTTAGATCATAAATTAAAAGGAAGAAATGTAACCTCTTACTGCACTGGATTTTAACGATGCTGTAAGAGGTTTATTATCAGTTGTCAAACCTAAACACTTTTAGGCAAGTTCAAAAAAGTTTAAAGTAAAAATGACATTAGAACAAAATGAAAATTAACCAGAGGGAGATAGTTTCCACATTAAGCTTTTAGTTAAAATTAACACCCATTCTTGTATTTAGATCTACGCTAGGGGCTCTGTCATTAAATTTCTTTCTCTTTATTGTTTTTGCAAGTCAATCACGGGCAGCCGCCTGAATAAAGTGTGGAAAAAGGTGTGTATTTTAGCTGCCCTGGCAGGCTAAAATATAAATAGTACTTAGCAATTTCCCCAATGCTTTCTGTGAGCTTTCCTCTTTTTTTCATGAGCTGGTTTAGGAAGAAATGTTTAACATTTCTGCACTGGTTGCATCTTTTCCAATTGCTGTGTTCTCTCTCTTCACCTGTAATTTTCAATGTGTTAATCAATCTCAAAAATGTCCTTCTATTGTGATAGTTGTTTTGCTACCAACTCCTGTTCTGGTCAGAAACATAAAATCATTCATCATTTAGTGATGCATTTGAACTGTGCTTTTTCCAGGGTGGAATAATTATACAACAAACAGCTGTAAGGATAAAAAAAAATAGATATTGAGTGCAGAAGTTTGGATTTATTGCGTATTTTTTGGGGTAAAAAATTATACAAACAGGCTCAAATACATAAACCCCAATTAATATTTGACAAATTGTCTCTTTGTTAGTGGAACCTCAAACATTTCCGTTTGTAGAAAATGGAAACGCTTTTGACACAATTCTGGCTTTGGTTTTCTGCCATTGATCTAGCTTTTAAGCATAGTTCACAGATTTCCAACAGGGTAGAAGTCAGGACCTTCTCAAAGGTTTACGTAGCTTTTTTTTTTTTTTTTTGTTCCAGAGTCAAATGCATACATCCTCTATTTGTTTAAATATCTCTGAGTATGCTGCAAAGGACCCTGTTTATGGCTATTATTTCTACTGTACATGGCTTAAAGGCAATCCACGTTAGCGAGGAAGCATTGGCACTTGGTTATTGTTTTCAAAACCATTAAATTTGTATGTTGTTTAATAATTCCACCCTAGAAAAAAACAGTAGGTAAAATAAATCATTAAAATAATGGAATTCATGCTGAAAATGTGTTTGATGTTCTGACTGGAACTGTTCCTGTTTCTTTTCCCTCCCGCATTTTTGGCCCCCCTGGTTGTGCGTAGGTTGATTTAGATAAAGATTTTTCAGTCTCCTTTGGGTGTAGTTATTTAGATGTTTTCTTCTTCCTTACAGATTGGTATCTGGAACTCCCAGACAGGCCTTAATTTAACAGAAACCAGCAGGGACTCTTCCACAAATGTCACTGACTCAATGGCCAATAGGACCCTCATTGTCACTACTATTCTGGTAGGAACAGAAAATCGTTGATCAGCAGCAAGCATTTGATTAGGCCTACCTTAATGTGCCTTTCAAACTAAATTAGTCCACCTTATGTGTCCTCTACCAGGAAAACCCTTATGTCATGTATAAAAAATCAGATAAGCCGCTATATGGGAATGACCGCTTTGAGGGTTACTGCCTGGACCTGCTCAAAGAGCTCTCCAACATCTTGGGCTTCTCCTATGAGGTAAAACTGGTGTCAGATGGAAAATACGGAGCACAGAATGACAAGGGGGAGTGGAACGGCATGGTGCGAGAACTCATCGATCACGTGAGTACTGCTGTTATTCCTTTTAAGGGGAGGAATGAAGAAACAGAAGTCAAACAGGACCTGAACGCTGGGTTTTTGTTTGGTCCCAGGTGGCCGACCTCGCTGTGGCCCCTCTCACCATCACATACGTCAGAGAAAAGGTGATAGACTTCTCCAAGCCCTTCATGACACTAGGAATCAGCATCCTGTACCACAAACCTAACGGCACCAATCCAGGAGTCTTCTCCTTTCTCAACCCGCTCTCTCCTGACATCTGGATGTACGTGTTGCTGGCCTGCCTTGGAGTCAGCTGTGTGCTGTTTGTCATCGCCAGGTAATCTCACACAGGACCCAAAATAAAACACCTTTTTATTTTTTTTTTACAAATTCAAAATTGTTTTGTCACACAGTGAAGCATTAAAAGACACAGAAGCACAGTTTTTTATTGTCAGGCGTTGTTTAGAGATACAATCTTGAGGATGCGGGCAAATTCCATGTTGTGTTGTCTTTCATTCGGTCTTAATTCATAACCTTCAGGTTCACGCCGTATGAATGGTACAACCCTCACCCCTGCAATCCAGACTCAGATGTGGTTGAAAACAACTTCACGCTAATAAACAGTGTCTGGTTTGGAGTTGGAGCACTTATGCAGCAAGGTATGCTAATTACTACTTCAAACATACAGCACCCCTTTGTAAAGTTGTGTTGTAAGCTTTGAAATAATGCACTCTTTTAGGGCAGTAGTGAGCTGCACAGGGAAGCACGCGATCGCACTGATCTGTTGTTTCTAGAAGGTTTTGGGATCACATCCCAGCCTGCGTGCTTTCTCTGTAGAGTTTGTATGGTCTCCCCGGGGGTTCTCTCTGGGTACTGGGTACAAAAAATGCACGTTAGCTTATTTGTTCTGTCTAACATGCCCTCAGGAGTGAATGTGCGTGTGCATGCATGGTTCTCGGTGCAGTTTGTTTCTGTGTTGCCCTGTGATGGACTGTTGACCCCCTCCCACTCGCATGGATGGATGAATGGATGGATGGAGCGTGGGGTACATACAACTTTTCAATTGGAGTACATTCACTCAGTGAGGGGGAAAAAATGCTATGTCAAGAAATAATTGTTGTTGTTTTTTTTAAATCAAATCACTCATGCTACAACTATTGGCATTCTTAAAAACTTCAGTGAAACCAATTCAAATTAGGCATGGCTACATGGCAATCGGTTGAGTGGGAGGCATTTCAGGATAATTCTCTCCTATCCTAACCTTAAACATGAAGCAAGGATGGGCCTCATCTCTGACGTCTGCTAAATGCTATGGACACTTTAGCTATACCCATGTGCTTTGGTCAGAGGAGAGTGAAACAGAGATTTTTTGGCAGCAAACACTTTATGTAGGTCTGATATGAAACAAACAATCCTCATGTGGAAAAGCCCCCAATGCCCAGTGTTTAGTACGTTAGAGGTTAGGTGATGGTGTACGTGAAGAGGGCACATTAATTCAATAATTCGTTCAGATTAAAATCCAAAACAAATTTACAAATGATAAAAAAATAAAATCCCATTGGATTTTTTCCCTCAACTTTTTAACATTTTCTGTCAGACTGCAATTCTGCTTTAAAAGATAATTTTACAAGGCCTTTAACTGATCTTTACTACATGCGCCAATGAGTTTGGAGAGCACTGTATAATGTTTTTATCAATTTTTTTTATAGCATAGGCACACTCTTAATACTGCTAAATTCTGAGTTTAATTATTATTTTAATTTGGGGCAGATGATCTAATATGCCTTAATACCCTGCAGGGTCCGAACTGATGCCTAAGGCCCTTTCAACGAGGATAGTAGGAGGAATCTGGTGGTTCTTTACACTGATCATAATCTCCTCATACACTGCAAATTTGGCGGCTTTCCTCACTGTGGAGAGAATGGACTCCCCGATCGACTCTGCAGACGACTTGGCCAAGCAAACCAAGATAGAGTATGGTGCAGTGAGAGATGGGTCGACCATGACCTTTTTCAAGGTAATCCTGTTTTACTTGTGTTAAAACTCATTGTGATAGATACGCCTTCATACATTGAGTTAATGCATTGTCGTGAGCAAAGTTCAGCAGTTTAGCTAAACATGACAAATGAAGGCGAAATGTCTGCTCACTTGCACACGGATTGTGATTTTGCTTTAACAGAAATCTAAGATCTCCACCTATGAGAAAATGTGGGCGTTTATGAGCAGCCGCAAGAACACAGCTTTGGTGAAGAACAACCGGGAGGGGATTCAGAGGGTCCTCACCACAGACTACGCTCTTCTTATGGAGTCCACCAGCATCGAGTACATCAGCCAGCGCAACTGCAACCTCACTCAGATCGGAGGCTTGATAGATTCTAAGGGCTACGGTGTGGGGACTCCAATTGGTAAGAAGGAAAAGTAGAAGCACTTGTAAGAAAAAAATGAAAAATAACAATGCTATGAAGAACTCACAACCTTGTCATTTTATTTACATTTTTCCCCCGATTACAAACACAATCTTTGGTGTATTGTTTGGAATTAATGTGATAGACCAATACTATGTAGAAGGAGTAGAAGGACCATTATACAATATAAAACTGCTTTACAAATGGGATGACTGTGGCTTGATGGGTTGGGTAGTTGTCTGGCAATCAGAAGGTTGTGGGTTCCATTCCAGCTTCCCCTTGCCACATGTCGATGTGCCCCTGGGCAAGGCACTAAACCCCAAATTGCCTACCGAGCTGCGTCTCAGTGTATGGGGAGTGTTGGCCTGAGCAAGACCCTTTACCCCAGATTGCTCCCCGGGTGCTGCACATGGCAGCCCACTGCTCCCCAAGGGTGATGGGTTATTACTATATTATTATTATTATTACTAAATGAAGGTCAGAAACGTGTGATGTGCATATGTTTTCAGACTCCTATACTCTTGTATTTAGATTGCCCTAAATGCAATCTGTGAAATCCACTGCCTTTAGGGGTCACTCGATGAGTTAATCGAGTCCACCTGTGTGTAATTTATTGTCAGTATGAGTACAGTGGTACAGCTCCATTTTCCAGGCATGCTGCAACACATCATCAGCATGTTGAAACATGGCAGTGGCAGCATCATGCAGTGGGCTGTTTCTTCAACAGGGGCAATGTAATTATAGCAAAGGCAAGCTCTACAAAAGTATTTAGATTTAGGGGTGCTGAATACAGATGCAAGCCACATTTCCAAAGCCACTGTTTTTTGGAAAGATACTTAGAGATTATTACTCATTTTCATGTCAGAATAAACTTTTTTTAGCCAAGATTGTGAGCACAAAAGGGGAATGTGACTTCAGTTACAAGCGCTAACAACTTGCAGAGTGCTGTGTTGGTTTATCCCATGAAATCTCAATAAAATGAAGGTTGGTTTTGTAACAGGACAATATAAGATAAAGTTCAAGGCTTATAAAATGCTTCCTTGTCCAACAAATAGCATTTCTGTAAAAAAAAAAAAGCATAATATCAGCATTATTCCTCTCTGTTCTATCCCAGGCTCCCCTTACAGAGACAAGGTCACCATTGCCATCCTGCAGCTCCAGGAAGAAGGAAAGTTGCACATGATGAAGGAGAAATGGTGGCGAGGGAATGGGTGTCCAGAGGAGGACAGCAAGGAGGCCAGCGCTCTGGGCGTAGAGAACATAGGAGGAATCTTTATAGTGTTGGCAGCCGGACTAGTCCTCTCAGTTTTTGTTGCAATCGGAGAATTTATTTACAAATCCAGAAAAAACTTGGACATTGAGGAGGTGAGTGTTGGCCAGTGTGAATGGCACAACAAGTATTAACATATTATGGGACTCAAAGACTTTATTGCACCTACTATAACTTTATCATATTCTTTTACAGGATTCCAGTAATCAGAGAGCGAATAAAAAAGATAAGTCTGATTAAACTTAGAGAGACTAAAGCTGCATTGCTACAATCAAAAAAAGTGTTTTTTTAACACAAGGTTTTGTGTTTCAGTAGTGTTTAATGTAGAGAACACAAAGATGATTGAAAGATTACATTAGAATCCCAATTTTCTGATAATAAATGATCTGAATTGCGACACTTGACTATCTGGGCCTTGCTATATTTTTCTGGAAAGCAATGTCTCGCTGTTTTGCATGTCAGAAGCATTATCGGTATAGTGTTACATTTTGGGTAAATGGAGAGGAGTGATATCCTTTCAGACATCTTTGCCATAGCAGTTAGAAAAATCGGTGATTTTGGGAGGTTTTCCATTTCAGCGGAGCGTCGCACAGAAACTTTGACTCACTCGCTGACTGTCGTTCGCAAACTGTTTATAAATGACTGTTCGTCGAAAATCTTGTTCATGAAGTTGGCTTGCGTGTTTCTTTTTCTTTTTGTCTAATAAGAAGTTTAAGAATATGTTTGTTTAAGATTTGTTCTGTTGAAATTGTGTTGGAATGACTAAAGTTGTGAGAACATTGGACCTTTTAACCTTTGGCTTTTTTTGTTCCAGCTCTTTTAGCTCAGCCTCTTACTGTTTCATGGATAAGGGATATTAATATAGAACTCCAATTTTTCAGAATACTGGCATAATCTACGACATTTATGTTCAAAATGTCCTTGTATCTAAAAGAGGTTCCCAAGGTCTTTGGAAAAGAAACCTTCCACTGCACTTAACAGGTCCTTCCTCACACGTCTCATCTTTGTTTCAAGCCAAAAACATCAGATTTTGCTTCAGGAAAGGGTAATCTTTGTTTCTTCTGAACAAAGATCAGGGTTTCAGTAAAACTCATAAGAGATCTTAATAAATTTCATGTGTATACGTTTGTGATGGTAGGTCAAAAAATGTCTTTTTGGCTGGCATCACTCCCAAACAACCAGTTTGCATATAGACTTGTTCCCTCGTTACAATCCAGCTAAATGTGCAGGAGTGAGATACAATTAGGTCCTTATCCAGCCTAGTGGAGAGTGACTAAAAGAAATGTGCTTTTATGTTACCATATTTTTACCTTATGAGTAAATAAGAAGTTATGGAATACTAATTAGAAGCCTAGAAAAACGCTGATCAACTTAAAAAGTACAAAAATGGAAATATACTTCAGTTACATTTATTTTAAAAGGATTGTCTCCCCATTGTATTCATGCTCTGAAACATTCAAATTAAAATTTTTGTCTAAAAGTATGATTAAAAAAAAGCAAAAAAAAAAGAAGGATCTTTACACTTCTTTACCATGGGTAACGATATATTTAGCCAGCGCCTTATTTTTACACGTTGCTTGCATTGCTGTTTAATTTGATAGCTTCTTATATCTTAAACCCATCTTTTGTCTTTGCTCTCAACCTGAATCAGCCTGCAGTGACCACATACAGGCTTAGTCTTACACCCTCATAAGGTAGTGAATTAGGAGATCATGTAGGCAGATCAGAAAAATCTGCAAACAGAATAAGATTATTTTACAGGAACAACTGAGATTAACAGTCACAAAGGCATTTACAAGAGCTAAATGTGAGCAGGTCCGAGTCTGCAGGTCCTAATTTAGAGACAAGATGCATAGACAGATCTGCTCCCAGTATAGAGTTAATGAGTAGAATTGTATCGTTTGAGATATTGTCCATGCATTAATGGATAAATCTGCCAAAAATGTTATGTATATTCATCAAATATCCACAAATATAGATACATTGCTTGGTCTTACAGACAGCTGAAAGTTAGTGCCGATTAGGAGAAGAAAAAGGGCAAAAAAGCAAACCTTGGGGTTATCAGAGAAAAAAAGAAATGAACCCTGTTTTCCAGTAAAGTTTGCTGGAGATCTATGCAAATAATTTCTCTACTCAAACAACGTGCCTAAATTGTGTTTAACAGAATGATGCCACTTTTAAAACTACAGAAGACAGACCTGGGGATCTTTATTTTAACAGATGCTTCACATGCAGGTTCATCAACAGAGCTCTAGTAACTTTCCTCCTTAAAGAAGATCTGTCGGCATCACTCGATTTTGTTCAGGCCCACTTTGGAATATCTGTCTTGCTCAGCTGTTGAGCTCACAAAGAGATGATCATTGATTGTGATTAACCTGGTGTTTCCTCACTCCTCTCTTTCATTTCCATCATCACAATGTCCCTGCTACTCCCTCAGACTGCCAGGATTATTAAGATAAGGTGTGGGCGTAAAGAGCAGTGAAACCTCATCCAAAAGGCTAGCAGAAATTAAATGAATTCATAATACCTGAAATATTAATGGTGACCAACCAGTGTGTCCAAGCTTTTCTTTGCTTTTGCAACGTGGCACAGATTAAACTTTCCCTGATGATTGAACTCTACAAATAGTTCAATGACAAGAATCGACAGCAAACACCTTGACTCTGGGAAAGAAGACCTTTTATATGTGGTGGATTTTTCTTCTTCTGTGGTAACATGAAACAACAATGTCTAAATCCTGAATCTCATAATCTCATGCATGCACAGCATGAGGGATTGCTGCAAAGCCATGGTCAATGCAGACGACTATCCACTGTGGCTCTACACTCTTTCAGGAGGAGTGAATGCTGCTTGTCAAGATTCAATGTAACCTGCTGGGCTTCCTTAGAGAGGAAACTTTTTTGACCAAACTGTGAGATTTGACTGAATTTGACTTTTTAAAGCACTTTGAAATGACATGTTTTGTGAATTGGTGGTATATAAGTAAAATTGAATTGAATTGAATTGAATTGAATAACAGTTAAAAAAAAAATGAAAACAAACTTTTTGTTCATCAACAGATTTTGCCAAAAGCTTCCGAAATTGACAAATTTAATTTGTCTTGTTGAACAATCTTAACTCCTACAAAGACTTCCATGAAACTTTTCATCTATATGTTCCCTTTAACTTGTTCATCTGTGGCTGCAGGGCAACACGGGGTTGATTGTCGAGCCTTAACACCAACAAGTGTGTGTGTGCGTGTGTGTGTGCGTGTAATTTGTCACTGTTGAAGCAGCTGTTAATCTGTTGCATATCAGGGTTTCAGCTAACTAGGGTCAGCATGTCCCCTGCTTTCTCTCATTTCTCTTGGAGATTACAGTATTATGGACCTCATTTATATAATCTTGTCAATGGGGCACAGCGCTACCCTCAAATTTAAGTTCACAGCAGTCACTTCGGTATGTAATCAGTGAGCATGCGGTAGTTCAGCAGCTTAAGACTTTGTGAGGAGGTCATGGATCTTAAACCAGGATTGATTGAGGTATTGTGTCATTCCCTAGTATTTTGACCCATGCTGGAGATACGTCCACATTATAAATATGCAAAACCCAATCTTTAATTCTTCTATTGTGAGGATTAGCAAGAATTCTGCGCTTCCATTCCTGTTTATGTAATATTCATTATTTAAGTCAACATAAATTGATGGGTTCCTATGCAGTCTTGAAAAGTCTGAGAAAATGCAGAATTAGCTTAGTGTTTTTTTGTTTGTTTGTTTTTTGTAGGACAGGATAAATAAAAGGAAAAAAAGACAATTACTTATTAAGCAAAAAATATTTGAGTTTTTGGAATGCATTCTTTATTTCAATTCTCTAATAATTTTATAAGTTTTAAATTAGACAAGTGGTTCTTCATCGGCATTTGAGTAAATGCTGAAACAATACAACAACAACTTTTTCCAGTTGTTACAAATATTAAAACGCGATGGACAGAATTTTTTACTGGACTTATATTTTGTTCTGGACAGTCCGGTCCCGAGTCGATCAGCCAAATAACGAGTTTGAAAAAGAGCTGACCCAACTTGGTCCGGGTGCCTAGATAGCAGAGAAATGGTCCTCTACCACTGCGCCAGATCAAAAGCTAACTTCAGTCTTGTTTCATGATTTGAGGAACATGCAGGTAACGCAAAATAATTTTTCAAGGTAAATGTTTTGTCATCATGGGTCCAGAAAAATAATGATGCTTTCATTTAAAACAGAACAGCAACAATTATTCCTCCTGCTGCATGTATACTCTCACATTTGCATTATAACAGTTGTAATAATGTTATAGGCACTATTTTGAGTGGCTAAAAAGATATTACTGCAAGTATAAGCTGATTTTAGCCGGATATTAGTTGGGCTATTTGCTCGGATAGTCAGCTGCTTAGCTCTTGCCAACTTCGTCTTTAAACCTGATGGGTGACTCTTCTTGTGTTTACACACCCCGACTGTCTGTAATTATTGGGACCAGAAGCATTTCCCAACAGCCAGAGGACATGTTTCCAATAGGGTCTTTGTCCCTGAGCACATTTCCAAGTCTTTGGAGTAATGGCTTTTTTCTATCTGAGTGGCCTTTAAGCTAATGTATGTACAGGACTGTGGATAATAATACTCGCTTAACAGCTTTGACCAGCATCTTCACAGAGTCTATTGCTTTATATTTAGATGTAAACACACATTTCACACCACAACTTAGTGAGCATAAAAAGGTATTTTTATAAAGTGTATTTAACATCTGGTTTCAGCTGTATTGAATAGAATCTGCTTTGTGAATCCTGTGCAAAAATAGAGTATAATGATCCAAAAGTTGCAACAAAAACAAAAAAAAAAAATGACAGATTGCACAGCTTTGTGAATTATCCCCCAGCCTTGATTGTATTGACAATAGACTGAGAAAATGAACACACCAACTTTTAATGAGTGAAACATTTTATAACCAAACTGAATCTGTTATAATCTATCTATGATTTTGCAGAATAAAAAACCCAGCGTTGTTTAAATAGTGTTAATTCAGACATGGCAACCCAAGCATCTGTTTTTGCACTGCATGCACTTGTGGCACCTGCGCATTTGAAAAGATATCTTTGATTGCAGTTTGACATCAAGTGTGGTTCTCTGACAACACAAAGGACACTTAAGACTCCATTCTGGTGCGTCAGAGCCAAATGTGTCCTTATTGTGAATAAAGGAAAAGTGTGTCAGCCTTATTTTTACTGGCTGACCAGCAGTGTGCAGAAAGAGGTAAGGGTGGGGCAATGACATGCTACTCTTACATTTCCTTGATTAAACTTTTAGTCACTATAGCATCTTCAGGACTTTATAAGGTAGAAATGGTGCGAAGGAGAATTTGAGTGGTTTTGAAAACTTTACTTTTTAAAAACCTGATATATCTTGATAATGGTGACTAGCCCATGTTTAGTCCAAAGGCTTTATCAACCAAAGGAAGAGAAACAAACAACAAAAACAAAAACTAGAAAGGAAAAATGTGTAGAAAACGATAATAATGCTTGTGACTAACCTGCTGTTTCCAGTATTTTCCTACATCACCATGTTGATCTACTGTCAATGCATTGTGTTTTTGTATTTAAAGTTTTCTTTGCATTTTTTACCCCTGTCATTTTATCTTTGCCTAAAAGTGAAACTCGGCATAGAACCAAAATAATATCTTTGAGCTGAAATCTTTGAGTGACATTGTCACAGTTTAAGATGTTTCAGATAATATTTCTATTGGTGGCATCAGAAAATCTTCTTGACAGACCAATTGAACAGTGAAACATTGAAAGGTATCCAATTATTATTGTTATAACCTTTAAGAATATTTCATTGAAACTATCTTCGAGATGTTTTCAATCACATCACTTCCAACCCCTGTTTGAATTCTTACAGAGCTTAAGGTCTAGACTTTCTTAAATTACAGAAATAACTAAGTAATAAGAACTTCATAAATGTTAAACAAAGAATATATGTAAAACAGTACTCCAGTGATAAATTGTTCAAATTATCATAATGTGTGAATACTGCAACTGAAAGTGGTGTGAGGAAAGAAAAAAAACAGCAAACAATGCCAACAGAGAGATAGATCTTTTGGATTTTAGGGTAAAATTGAAATTTATAGGCTTTGACACAGAAGATTCATCAAGACAGACACAGCAGGCTTTGCATTAATCTCACGATATGACTGTTTAAGGTTCTGGTATTCTGATGAATTCCAGGATTGGGCTTTAACTGCTTTCATTTTGTTTGCTGGTCTTTAATCTTCTAACCCTGCGTTCTTAATCAGAACTCAGAGCAGGTTTTTAATCTTGCATGAATGAGGCCGCGGATTATGGGCCTCTGACCTTGCCATGCCGCGCAGCTGCTTCCGCCTAGAATCAAGTCTCTCGTCCCGTTTAGCTTGAAAAACAGGATAATCTTACTTTTGCACTACAATGCTTCCAGATCTAAACAGTATATAAAACACACAAACACTGGGCATTGCAACTCCTTTTTTTGTATGTGAAGGAAATTTTGAAAATACATCAAATCCGTAAAGCTCTGCTTTTGAAGGTGGAGATCAAAATTTTCTAATGGGAAATAGTTTTTCTCTCTGGTTCTAAATGCAATATTCACTTTAGAGACTTGGTAATAACACACAAAAAAACTTTTTAAAGACATTTTGGTATCCCAAAATCATTGCCGATACATTTCCATTGATTTCAAATATCAAATTATATCAGCAGAAAAAAAGACATTGAAAAATTTGCAATGGCTCGGAGCTCCGCCTTGTATCAGTTCATCGCTTTGTGGAGTCTGAAGAATGCTACTTTAACAAAACTGTGTGGAAACACACTAAGAGTTACAACCACAGCCATAAAGCAGACAGCAAGTCACTGTTACAGATTTTACATTCAATGTGTTGAAAAAATAATGCCTCTCTGCACAGGAGGTGAAAGTATGGCACGGTCAATGCTGGTTTTTATTTTATTTTTTTGCATTTCAAGCCAATCATATCAGATGATTAGCAAAAGAGTATAAGATACACCTACTGAATCGGAGGCCCATCGATTGGGAATCCACCAATCGCACAGGAGGATCTTAACGCATTCAGCATGGATTGAGGATTGTTTAAATACTGCAGCCTACCTGCGTTGTTGCCATCTTCTGATGTCACACAGCTCAACTGATCTCCAACTGAGGCGATCGCCCATGATTCGAGTCTCCAGGAGATTCAAATCATAGGTGTGCAGCTGACAAATCTTCCGCAACCGTGTGATGCTGCCATGCCCGTATGGGCGAAAAGTCTCATAAGGAATGTTTTTTACACGTGTTTAATGGCAATGCTGACTATATCAGTACTGATTGACTCACATGTCCTCCTCCTCTCTTTATTTTCTATCAGCTGGATATCTCAAACACAGTTGTAGGATCTGTGTAACTACATTGGAGATCAGGTGGTTGCATCAAGGGCAGGAAAAGTTCACCCTACAGACCAGATATGTAGCAATTGCAAGCAGAGCCTGAAGGCACTTGAAAGGCAAGGCAAAGGCAAATTTATTTATATAGCACAATTCAGTACAGGGACAATGCAATACAGCCTGATATTGTATCCAAGCTTATATCCATGTCATCCCCTGCAATTGTGATATGGCAATATTTATTGTATAATGTGATTCGATGTATGTGATATATATTGAAACTATACTAGAAAAGAAATTGCCAGATTTTTATTTTTCACGGTCAGGTGTCTACATAGTTCAATCTTGAGAACATGATGTCTCACGAGCATCTTGAAGTAAGTTGGTTACAATAGTCCTTTAAATGTCCTTCTGAACCACAAAAAATAAATAAATAAATAAAAAAAAATCAACATGGCAGAACCCCCCCCCCCCCCCCCCCCCCCACACACACACACACACACACACACTTATGGCCACAACTGAAAAATTATGTCTTAATTTAATGCCTCAGCTCAAACCATGTGACCCTGTTTAACTTGAAAACAGCAACTAGATTCGAGGCATACATCTGTGTGGAGATCTGGTTCTTGTTTAAAAGACTCCTGTCTTTAATTTGAAATTACTTTCACATTGACTAATATGCAAAAACACTCCATGAATGATAAATGATAATGATAAAAAGAGCAAAAGCATTTGGTAGTACTGTGTGACCATGAAAAGGTTTTGCTGATTGTATCTGAGGATTTTTCATTAAGGGGGACATATCGTGCATAATCCACATTTTGCTGCGTACTTGAAGTCTCTAAGAGGGCAGAAAATTTGAATTTACTCTGTCCTGGTGATGCATAGATATCTTTATTTGCTGTCTAGGTCATATTATTCAGACCGCTCAGTTTTCTCTATTATCTATCAAGTTTTTTGAACAATTACATCACAGTATTTGCTGCAGAACTGCTGAACAAGGTCATAGGCGACCAGCTAACCAATTTCATGAATCCCATTTTTTTTCACCACAATTTTGTAATCCAAGCTCAAAGATGCCAAAGCTGCAAGTGTATAAGTGAAACTGTTTGGTTGTTGGGTGTATAAACCCACACAATTGATTACGCCGTCCCCCAGCCCACTACAAAAATGTCTGATTGGGGTGGAGTGCAATGCTCTGCGACCCGGACGAGGGCGTGGTGGGAAGTGCTTCCTTTGTATTTAAAGAGACCACACCAAAAGGAATTGCTCTCAGACGAACTCCAGAAAAGAGGTAAAAAAAAAAGAGGGGCAAAAAAAAGGAATTCAGACCAAAGCATTGCAGTTCCAGTTGATTTAGACCATAACTGAATGATTTAAATGGGAAAAGGCATTAAAAAGCATGATATGTCCCCTTTAAAGTAAGCTACTGCCTGTCTAACCAACACATTCGTCTTCCAAGAGCCTATAAGCCATGTTAAAACCTGAAGATTGAATCCCATTCTAAGGGTTGTAAAACACCCAAATAGCATCACTGCAGAGAGTTTATTTTGCTATCTACCGATGACAGAAGAGTTTAGTGCCAGTGCCTGTATATTTCAGTAACAGTGGTCTACTTTTCCGCTTTTATTTGAGTTACAAAAAGAAGCCACATGTCCAAGAAGTAAAAAGAAAGCACTAAGAACTACTGTGAATAAACTACAAGGTAACAGAGCTGGTGTTGTTGGATATGTTGCACAAGTTATCCCAGTAATTTCAATATCTATGATCATTTGATAGGTTCATCTTAAAGGAAATATCCCCGATCCTGCAAAAATTTCAACCATGAGTGAGGGGAACAGTGTAGTTTGAACTGTAAGCCGGCAACAATTTTTTCCCCATGAGAAACCCTCCTTCTCTCCCTCCCGGTCTCCTCCCAGTCAACATGCAGAGACTAAACACAATCCTCATGAGGGAACAAGGCTTTATCAAGGGACTTTTTTTTCCGTGTTGTTTGACATAAACATCTATGTCTCAAGTAAATTATATTTTCTTATGTGAATAATAGTGTACCAAGCTGTTCTCTTTACTTACCCTGTTGTGCACATGATGGAAGAGCTGCTTCCTAGCAACAGCTCTGCCCATCGTGGCGCCATTGGCAGAGAAAAGTCGTCCCAGGTTGTACCCATTTCGCCGCTTCTTTCTACTAAAAAAGGCCCGGAATTGCTTGATCACGCAATCAGCTAGTAAATTGTTTTTTTTTTATTATCAAATTACGTCTTTTAACTCATAATACATTGCGTAAAAACACATTTTCATAACCAGACAAAAATTAATTCAGTTATAGCTTCTTTAATCTTTGTTTAATTCAAATTTGATTTATTCTTCTCTAATGCCTAATGCCTCGGTAATCCACCAAACAAGAAACTTATCAGTTACCTTTTGATTTAACAAATAGTTTTGAATCAAGGTCATATGATGCTCATTTGGTCAAGCTTGTTAGCTCATGATATGTTGGTTCTACAGTCAAACCCTCAGCGGTTTGCTAACGTATTCATCCCCCTTGGCATTTTTCATGTTCAGCCTGAATTTAAAAATGACTGTTTGAGAGTTTGCACCATTTAATTTACAGAACATGTTTGCAACTTGTAAGATTTATTTTTATTTTTGAGAAATAAAAAAAAAAACAAACAGGAAAAATATAACTGAAATGTTCAGCATCAGTACTTTGTACCTTGTTTTTTCTTTAGCAGTTCTCGCTGTAGGTGGCTTTGGATCAGTCTCTATAAGTTCAGCACATCTTACCACTGGGATTTTAGTCCATTCCTCAGGACAAAACTGCTTCAGCTCCTGCTTGTTGGAAGGTTTTCGTTTATGAACAGCGATCTTCAAGTTGCACCACATATTCTCAATTGGTCTGTGAGGTCTGGACTTTGACTAGGCCATTCCAGCCCGTATGAACGCTTCTTCCTTAAATCACTCGAGTGTTGCTTTAGCTTTATACTTCGGGTCATCGTCCTGCTGGAGGTGATCCTTCGTCCCAGGCTCCATTCGCAGGCAGACTGACACAGGTTCTGCTCAAGAATATCCCTGCACTTAGCACCACCCATCTTTCCCTTGACTCAGACACGTTTCCCAGTCCCTGATGCTGAGAAATAGTCACCAGAGCATGACACTGCCACCACCTTTGACTGTAGGGGTGGTGTTCTTGGGGTGATGGGATGTGATGGGTTTCCATCAGACATAGGGTTTTAATTGGCATCCGAAATGTCACATTTTAGTCTCATCTGACCACAGCGCCTTCCTCCATACATTTGGGTAGTCGCCCACATGCCTGTTGACAATTTGAAAATGTGCCTTCTTATTTTTAAAACCAAGTTATGACTTTTTTCTGGCCCCACTCCCATAAACCTCAGCTCCATGTAGTGGAGGGCTTATTGTGGTCCTCTGGGCAGATCCTCCAGTCTCTGCTGTGGAGCTCTGTACTCCTTCAGGGTTACCTTTGGTCTCCGTGTTGCCTCTCTGTTTCCCTCCTGGCTCAGTCTGTGGGCTCTGGTGGGTGGGACTCTCTTGGCAGGTTTGTTGTGGTACCATGTGCTTTCCATCTAAAGATGATGGATTTGATGGTGCTCTGGGAGAACATCGAAGATCTTGATACTTTTTATAACCTCACCCTGACTTGTACTTCTTAACAACTTTGTCCCTGACTTGTTTGGAGAGCTCCTTGATCTTTATGGGGTGATGCTTCGTGCTTAGTGGCGTTGCATCCTCTGGGGCGTTTCAGAAAAAGTGTCTTTATGCCGACCAATCATGATGTGACACTTAGATTACACAGGAGGACTTCATTTCATTAATTATGTTACCTTTGAAGGTAATTGGTTGTACCGGTCTTTTCACCAACTCAGACTATTTTGTGCAGACTCATTACATAAAATAAGATTAAAAAAACATGTAAGTTCCAGGTTGGAATGTATCAAAAAAGGCAAAAAGCCTTGAACACTTTAGCAAGGCACAGTAATCACTGTAATCATATCCTTTCATGACATTTTTGTCCAGGTTACCCTTGCAAATGAGATTTTAAACCTCAATCGGTACTTCTGGGTAATTACTGGTAGGATAACAATAATAATTGTTGTTTGAAATCTTCTAAATATATTTTTTTTATAACCAAAATGTTTTTGATTGCCTGGAAGAAAAGACCACTAATGCTAATTTGCATGAAGAATACCTCGAAAAATGTTAAATGTGAAGAACATATTTTCGTATTCAATCAGTGGAAAAGAAGTCAAGCTTTCCAGGCAGAGCTACACTGCCATCTACAGGCCAAGGTTTGCAAATGTACCGAAAATGAACAGAAAAAAAAAAGCTTCAACCTTTGGGAGTTGGAATAAAAGAACGGATTGTTAACAAAATGTTTATTTAAATTTGTAATTATTAAAACCATTTTATAAAAACAATAGTCAAAAAGCAGAGGGACTAACATTTTAAGGGTAATGCCATCAATGTTAGCATTGGGTTAATGTGCGACAGTGCTTAAGACAATAAACAATTTTTGTTTCATTAAACAACATCATCATTGAGTTAATAGCATACTAAAGTATAAGGCACATTTCAATTCAAATAACATAACCTGTTATGTTACGTAACAAAATATAGAACCGTTTCTCAGATTACGCAATGGCAAACGTGTGGAATCACATAATGCTGCTGAGGAGTTAGATTAGCTGTAAAATGCTCATAGAAGCTACGGAACAGTTGATTTTGTGCACATTCAATAATAAAAAATAACAAAGTTCAACGTGTGCATCATTGTAAACAATGAAGAATCATTGTGTGTGGAATGTGGCTATGCAGAGGGATTTAAAACTCAGTCAGGTTATTATCTTCCCTGAGAGAACTCAACATCAGCTGAGGAAGCATCCTAAAGTCCTAATCTGGGAACAGGACGTTTTTGGACCTGCCAGAAATATGACTTGCACATTAAAAAAGCAGAAATCCTGAAATCCGTGTTTACCTTTGGAGCAAATGAAATGATAGTTGTTTGTCTTTGAATTCCCTCCCCTCTTTTAAACAGGACATCAGCCAATGCAACAAAAAGGACGTCTGGGGAAAAAAGGAGGACTGCGATCTAAAACGACGGTTAACCGTTTGCTCTTTAGTCCTGCAGATTTTAGAATAACCCTGAGGCTGCGGCCCAAGTTACAAGCCGTCGGTCACGTCCAAACAGACACCAGGCAAAGGAGCGGAGACAGGACAGCCTGTGTCCTCTGTGCAGGACTGCGGCCCCGCGGTTTGAAGTAAAGGAGGCCCAGCCTGGACGCACTCTAACGAGGAACTCGCCGTTTCTACGGGAGGCTGCGACTCCTCGTTGCTTCCTACAACGCCGGGTGATGAGATGGAAAAGTCGGGCGAAGAGAGGCTAGCAAGGAGCTGCGAGTGGTCTTGATCTGAGTTGGGCTCGATGTTGATGCTCTTACAGAGGCCACACACGTTCCGCTTGATCTCTGCGAGGTTTTTCTTCAGATCTTTTTGCTCCTGAAGCAGCTGCTCTTTCTCGTTTTTCTGTGAAGAGACCAACAGTAAAATCAGACACTTTTTAAACATCGTATCTTTTTTTTAATTTTATTTGACTATAGCTAAAATGTCCAATCATGACCTGGCCTTATCGCTCGCGATTATTCTGGGAGTTTGTTTATTTCTTGTTCCAATGAGGTGCTGTTGGTATCACCATGGCCTCGCAACAAGAAGGTTCTGGGTTCAAATCCCAGCCTGGCATCTTTCTGCATGGATCTTGCATGCAGAGGTACTCTGGCTTCCTCCCACAGTTACGTAGCTTAATTGGTCTCCAAATCACCCGTGGGTGAGCGTCTGCATGGTTGTTTGACCTGTAAAGCTCTGTGATGCAATAGCAAACTCCACAAACACTGCCTCTTGGCCAATGACAGCTGGCGACAGCATCACCTTCGCCCTGCACGGATGAGCGGGTGGAGACAACAGATTGGACGGAAGATTTTCTTGAGATACTAAAACTTAAAACTGTTATAGCCCGCACTTAAAGAGAAACTCCAGATTAGTTGTTTTTAGAGGCTGACGCTAATGGCTAGTCCAATGGGGTCCAGGATCTCCCACTGTCTGTTTTCAAAAACGGCAAAGTTCATGCAAACTGTTTTCATTTCTTTAAACCATTCTATTGTTTGCACTGGGAGGTTGTTTTATTTACACAGATGCCGGTGATTATTCACACTGGATGTTGAGGCAGAAAATGATGCACCTCCAATGATCTTCCTTTGGGAAGGATACTGAGAACCAAACATGTAAAACTTAACTGCAATAGCAAAAGACTGCTTTGCCACAATATTTGGTAGAATCCTATATTTCAGGTCATCTTACATATTAATTATATATTTGGCCAGGTGGAGGGACTAATTGTGGCCTTAATGTCCACACCTGATCTTTAGTATATTGTCAGTGGTTGAGATGCTAAGACTCATGGAGAGTAGTGGAGACAATGCTTAATGGTAAATAATGAAAAGTATCAGGACAATGGCGGTTCATTATAATATATACCCCAGTTTAATGTTTTTTTTTCTAATGTGATGCAGCCCTAACCTCAACACTATTTGACGATTCCCCTTTTAAAATTGCTCATGCTCAGACCGGATGCAGATCTTCTGTGAACGCCGATTTTTCACACAATGCCGCAGATTCTCGATCGACTTCAGGCCTGGACAGCACCAATCTATCACCTGCGAAGGCGTTGATCTGGAATCAGTGCGGCTCTGGTTTCATGTTTAGGGTCGTGAAGCCGTTAGAAGGGGAACCTCCAACACGATGTCAACTCTTTCTGCAGCCTGTGCTTGGTTTACTTGCAGGATTGGCCCGTATTTAGCTGCATCCATCTTCCTATCAACTCTGGGGTTTCCCCCTGTCTTTGGTGAAGAAAAGCATCCCCACAGCGCTTTAGCACATCAGAGGATTACCAGGGGTGGACTTGTTTTATATGCTCAGGTCCTAGTAGGTGTTTTAGACAAGAAGAGCACTGCTGGTGCTCAGCCTCCCACCTTCATTTATGAAGTAATCACAAGTGCTGTGTAAATAACTCAATGAAGGGTAATGGTTTAAAAGGTTAATAAAATAGCATTTGCATAAATCACTATGATGGTTTTAAAATTTTAGTTTTTTTTTTGGATGGCAGAAGTCTGCTTTGGTTTTAGATTTACACCAAAAGAAGATTCCCAGAGGATTATCAACCACAGGTAATATAACTGCTTATAAGACTTTAACAGAAATTCACCTAAAAGAGCCTGAATCTATCTCTTTAAGGGAATAACGGTGGGTCCTGTAAAGTACCAACAAACTAAAGACACTGATGTATATTAAAGTTGACATGTTAAGAATTCTGACCAGATCAGGTGAACTTACTAATTTTTTTATTTCACATTCCAGCTGGTGTATGCTGTCGAGCTTCCTCTTTCGACAGCGCTGCGCCGCCACGCGGTTTTTGCTTCGCCGGCGGACGTCATGGACGAACTCAAGCTGTTCTTTTGTCAGGCTGTGGTCTCTGACGAGCTGCTGGAAGGCGCTTCTGCTCACTTCAGAGATCCGCTCCACCGGGAACGGCAGATGAATCTATAAATAATAAAAAAAAACAAGTTTAGGTGTTACACAGCCAATTTTATCCATCAAGTTGAAAAATAGATAGGAGAATAAATCTACGACGATGACCTCGGCAGCTCTTTTGTGATTGGCCTCGGTGTCCCCGTCTGTTTCCAGTTCCGTTTCCTCCCCAGAATTGAGTGAGGACGACACGCAGGGACTCTCCTCTGCTTGGGAAAAGCCGTCGGCGTGCGTAACCGGCTCGTCGTCTGCGTCGAGGTCCCGTAGGAACGGACAATCGCCCACGCTGGACGTCAGATCCAGGTGCTTGAGCCAGTGAAAGTCCGAGGCCTTTGCCAAATTGTTTTGGCTCACTGGATCAAGGGACGGCGACGGCGACGGCGCCTGACCTGCGCACAGATCAGGCCAAAACCCTTTGGCTAAATGTTCGGCCACTTCCCTCTCCACGCGGCTCCGCTCTCCGCCGCCCGCCTCGAAGCTCTGGGGAATTAAGGCGGGTTCCGATACTTCTCCAGCAGCTGCCTGTTCCGGACACACTTCACTCTGCTGTAATAGTGAAGTACAATCCTTCAGCGGACACGGACCAGGGGTGCAGCTGCTTTCGGCACCGAGCGTCTCAACAGTTGGCTCGTTATCTGCGCTCGTTGGCTCGGTGATTTCTGTGGGGGTCTCGCCCCGCGGCGCTGTGTCACACGCTGCCGCGCTCAGCTCGCCGCCATCCCCCCCGTCTCCCGTCTGCAAAACATCTCTTTGGCAAAAACGAGCGGAGCGGTCCGCTTCGTCAGAGCCCGGGCGTGGCGGAGACAGCAGGGGGCACACGCCGGTCGCCAGCTCCAGAGGTAAGGGAGGAATCTGCGGCCCACAGTTTTCAAAACAGAAGTGCTCCTCCCCACTGTTTGTCTGACCCCGTGCGCTCTGAGGGCACAGCGACGGGAAGTCGCTTTGCTCATCTCCTCCTGGAGGCGCTGAGCCGTTGGGCTCCAGCGATTCCGCGTGGCTACTTTCCGCGCCGGCGTCCAAACTGGCGCCGGGCTCCGAGCTTTGACAGCAGCTCTTACTCCTGACCTCCTGTGAGTTTTTCCGACTCTGCGAAAACTTGGGGATGAGGAAATCAAAGCAAGCCGCCTCCAAGTTGTGAAATCCCAAAATCTCAGCGCTGGTGTGAACGGCGTGGATGTTTTCTTTGGTGAAAAGCAGCTTTGATGTGTAGGCGAATTGCAGCAAGGGCTCGAACCCCTCCGCGGTCACCTGTGGAGAACGGACGTTTGTTAAACCGGGGCTAACGCCGCCGTAAAAAAAGCTGAAATGAAACTTGGCTGAGCTCGGGAAGACGCGAAGCTTTTCAGTGTCAGCAGGGGTCTTACATGAAGCGGTTGTATTCCCTTTTTATCAACTTAAACGCAGCATGTTTTTAAATGGATGCTTTAAATGTGATCATTTAAAAAGAAACTTCCAACAGCACACTTTGTTTGACAGTACAGTTCCTCGGAAAAGCATTCATACCCCTTGAACTTTTATCCATTTTCTCACGTTACAAATAACAAACCTTCATGCCTTTCACTGGGATTTTATGAGCAAACTACTAATATTTGTCCAGTCAACAGATTCTCCCACATCCTTGCAGCTCCCCCAGAGATGGCTGCTTCTCCAATAGATGCACTCATTCCTCAGCGAGTCAGTTTAGGTGGACACTTCAACGTCTTGGTAGTTTGCAGTCGCACCATAATCTTTCCATTTTCAAATAAAATACCGAATAGTCTGCCAAAGGAAGCTCAAAATTTAGGATTTTGTTTTTTTTAAGGCAGGGCTCACCAACATGGTAGCCCCCAATGTGACGCCCTCAAGCCCGTTAAGCTAGCACAGCCCTAAAATGTTTAGTCTGTTAGCTCCCCCAGAGATGGCTGCTTCTCCAATAAATGCACTCATTCCTCAGCGAGTCAGTTTAGGTGGACACTTCAACGTCTTGGTAGTTTGCAGTCGCACCATAATCTTTCCATTTTCAAATAAAATACCGAATAGTCTGCCATAAGAAGCTTAAGATTTAGGATTTTGTTTTTTTAAGCCACAGAACTTTATCGTTGTGACAGGGTAAATTGAGAAAAAGTTCAAGGTGTGTGAATTCTTTTACAAGATGCTGTAACATCACCTATAGAACATCATTTGCAGTTTTATAAAAAAAAAAAAAATCCTTTAGGTGAATGCTGGGGCACTAACCTCCTCAGGTAAGGCGATAATGGGATTCTGTCTGGTGACACCAGTGACCCTACTGTGAAAGTACTCGCTGCACGAGGCCAGCACCGAGTAATGGGCCCGAAAGCTCCTGCCCTCCACCACCAGCGTCACATCGCACAAGATGTCCTGCAGCCGCTGCTCATTCAGGCACTGGAGAACATGGGCGCTGTGCAGCGCCGACTGAAAGGTGAACACTGACGTGCGAGGAGCTTGTAGAGTCATGGTTGTCCGAAGCTCAGCCTAGGGAGTAAAAAAAAAAAGAAGAAGAAGAAGAAGCTTTCCAGTCATGCTACAATGTTCGTTAAAAACTTGCTCAGTGTCTTATCTGGTAACTCATACATGATGAAATGGACCACAAATTCTGTTAGCTGCTCTTTAGAGCAGCACCACAAGAAAACAACAGGCTGTCTGTGCGCAAAATGTCGTTATTCAATATTAGACGTGGGCGACATGACGTATCAGATCATGCAGGACTTGTCGAGAATTTGCAGAGAAAGCAGAGAGATGATCATATTAGCTACAGTCTAAGCCGTGTGCTCACAAACTTTTATAAAAACCACGTATAAAAAGACACAACCCCACCTTTTATTTCTCACCGTCCCAGCCTTAAATCAATGGCAATCGTTCTTGTTTCAGTTTAGTTAAAATGACCAAATTGATCTTTTTAAATTCCAGGATAAGGAGAGATAAACTTTTTTGTTTTTGTTTTTAAAAAACGTCCTTCCTTTGATAGAAATAGTGGAACTGTCAGGTTTGTAGGCTGCCTTGCTCGCACACACCTCATCAGCTGGCCTACAATGTCTGGCCTACAACAGGGGACTGAGATTAGCGCTGTGGGGCGGTCGCTCCAGAACGTTCACCTTGTCGTCCAAAAGCCACTTTTTCGCAAACGTTTTTAGGCCTATTTTCTATTTAGAAGACGTACCTTTGCCCAAGGTTTAACTTCCTGGGTAATGGCCTGAGGTGTTGCTATAATATTTCCACATGCCGTTCATTATGGCTAAGGCTGGGTATCATCTAGGATGAGCCGACTCGATACGATTCTCGATATAGCTCAGCTTGATTTGATTTGAATCTAATATTGATATTTATTACTCTCAAATTAATGTTCAAAGTCATTCAATCACCAAAACCAGCCAAATATTACATTAATGTTCAATTTATTGAACACTATTGACAGGAAAATAAAATTTGGTTCAATGCGTTTAACGTATCACAGAAACCAAAAATGTGACCAAACATCTGATTTTAGGGATGAAGGCGCTTCTAGAATCCTGTCGGCCATTCCGCGAATTCGTCTCACTTGCACTTCCTCGCTGTGAACAGTAATGGTGCGCTGTAATAACGCCCTCTAGGGGTTGGGAGGTATATCGCTATTGAAAGCCAGAATATCTATATTAAATCGTTTTTAAAAACATCGATATCAATCTTTGTATCGATTTTTATGCACATCCCTAATCATGGCATCATGAAGCCATGTATTTTGTGAAGTGCACCATTCCCTTCTGCAGCAAAACGCCCATAAAAGATGATGTTGCCGCCTCATGGTTCACAGTTCAGACGTTTTTTCTCAGGCTTCCTCCTTTTTCTTTCCAATGCAACAATGGCCATCATGGCCAAACAGTCACATTTGAGTTTAACGAGACCACGGACATATTATTAAAAAGGGCTTTTCAGCCTTTATGCAGGTTCATCTCTGGGGCACAGAACCCCTCTCCTTGAACAGCATGATTTCTCCACAGGTTTGCAAACTATGACATCTTCATCCAGGCTTTTGAAGCTTTTGCATTCTTGGTGCATGCAAACTTGTGAATTTTGAAAGAATTTTATTTTGGCATTGAGCAGAAATAAATGATTTTTGGTGGCCAACACGGTTAACGTTGTTTAGTCGGATTTAATGTTACACAGTGAGAAAAAAGGATTATGAAGAGTCTTTTTTGCAGTGTTTTTTTTTTTTTTAAATGATCTGCCTTTGTATATGTCTATGACATTTTCTACCCACTGCTTACTCATCACCGTTTCCACCGAGCTTTATGAACTGGGTTTTATTGGGCAAGAGCACTTACCTGGGAGATGACGTGTATCTTTTTAATTATAATTTCGTAAATTTATTTTGCTGCATAACAATTCTCTTTTTATCGCAGAAAACAATAGCGGAATAAAAAGACGGTGATATTTACTGACCTGCAAATATTGGATTCTGTTACCGGCAGAGGCTTTAGATAAGCCCCACACCCCTACAAGGTATAAATAGGATGAATGGATGGATGAAAGAAGGTTTTTATATTTTAAATAGTTATGAAAAGTGTTATCCAAAAATATGTATAACCTCTTAAGACCAGGTAGCAGGCGAACCTGGCAACCACTCAGCGATGACCGTGTGGTTATTATCCTATACAAACAAGATGGACATCCAGAATAAAAACGAGAAGAAGCCTTATAGAGAGAAACTCAACAAGGACGCTGGAGACCGGTATTTGGCAAAGCTGATCTCAATTAGCAACGTAGATCAATCAGCAGCTAAGGCAGGGCTCACCAACATGGTAGCCCCCAAGGACCACATGTGGCGCCCTCAAGCCTGTTCTAAAGCTAGCACAGCCCTCAAATGTTATTTTAGTATGTCACTCTACTTTTGTAATCACACTTGCATTTATATGGATTTAAACATGACAATATCTAAAAAAAAATTTTTTTTTGGTGAGCGCTGACTCTTCTATTTCAAAAGGTCAGTACTGGTAGCCCTTCGTGTGACACAGTACCGATAAACTAGCTCTCAGTTTCAAAAAGGTAGGTGACCCCTGAGCTAAGGCATGGACAACCGACCCCGCATTATTTCCACCAACAACAAATATGGACGTAATTTGCTATCCTGTTAATGGTTTCAGTGCCTCTACATTTGAAGAATTTCATGGCAATGAATCCTTGGCGATTCATGCACTTCATTTTTATTTTATTTATTTATTTTTTACAAATGGTTGGGTGCAGGATTTATATTCATTTCAACCAGAAAGATGCACCAACACTGTTGTCACAGCACAGGTAAGACACCGGTAACATAACACGCAGCTGCAGTTTTGTTGTCTTCGTGTCAGGATCAGTCTACTTCAATCTCATCTCCTTACTGTGTGTCGGTGTTGTACTTATATATTCCTTATTCCTGTACTTTATTGCTTTTTTTAACATCATGGCCAGTGGACTACATATGAAAAATAGCCTTTTGCTAATTCTGGCTTTTGTTTTTAAATCACGAGTTGTCATGTCATGTGTTTTTATTAAACTGCATTGTCCCCTTTCAAATCAAATATGTATGTAAGTATTCACTTCATAGGTGTAGTTGTAGTTTTAGCTTTTTTTAAAAGGTCTCTAAATCTATTTAAAATACAACACAAAGTGCTTTGCAGAATTTAAAACAATATAACAGCCCAACACACGGTCAAAACGCATAGACTGGCGTATATGTATGTGTTTACATGCACAGCATTATTAATTTTAACATTTTGATACTTTCTGCTGCATCCTTCCTTAGTATATAACAACACGTGTGAGTAAGTGTGTATGCAGAGAAACCGGTCATTCCCAGGCCTAAAAAAACCCTGTGTTTAGAATAACATTACTAAGCGGTTAAAACAATATTTCAAACATTTCTATAATTTGAACAATCATTTTAAGGTTTCCATGTGTATGTGTTTATCGTTTGTTTTTATTATGACATGCGTATTACGTAACAATCGAGTCAAAAGGTCCGGTTCTGAACGACGCTGGGACAGCTTTCCGGATCGTAATAATAACCGAAAGCACGTCGCGGTAATATGGTGGCGCACAGCTGACGCTCTCTTTGAGGGATCAAGACAACAACACGCACAGCTGTTCAGATTGAACTAAGCGAAAGTTGTATCGTCGTTTTTGCGCAACACAGCCGCTAATATCTGCACATGCCAGCCAGCCTTTGGGAACACGCCAGTGTGACATTACTTGCGGCGTTATAAACAACGCGGAGCCGCCTGCTGACAGATTAAAGTTCAGCGCTTCGTCTTAAAACAAGGTCGACGCTGAAAAAAAGTGCTGACTCATGTTTCGCCAAGTTGGGTAAGCAGCGGAAATCGCCGAATATCTACATATTCGTCTAACTCTTTCGTACTTCAGATGAAAAAAAAACACTCCTCGGGATTGTATAGTGTCATAAATGTTAACGAAACGGACAGTTTATTTTTTCCCTACGACACGCCAGACCGTTAGCTTTAACTGCTGAGTTGAGTAAACACATCTTCCCTTTAGTTACTGGATCAAAAAAATGGCCTTTCGTCGCTAACTTCCCGCAAGTTCGGTTTATTAGCAAAAGGGTTAAACATTCACTGACCTGCCATGTTAGATGACTGACACTGACATAAGGACATTTAGGATGGAGATTGTGGCCGACCGAAGCTAGACTTTTCTCCTGTCATGTGACATCGGAACCAGGAAGAAAAACCCAACGGCGCTCACTGCGCATGCTCGGCAAAAAAACACACAGCAAAGACCCCACACAGAACATCTTCTCAGGTTTTAATGCTTTTAATTACATGAAAAAAAAAAAAAAAAAAAAAAAAAATCATAAAAATAAACGCCGACATTTACAGATTTTTCATCCCCTGTTGGTTTAGTGAATCATGAGCAGAACTGCTCACATATTCAGCAGAATACCTAAAATATTGAGTTAGTCAAATGAAAAAGTATATGATGTCAAATATCCTTTATGCAAAAATCGATATCATTTCAAAGTCCTGGATAAAATCTCCTGTGCACTGGAGTTGGAGCAGCGTGTTGGTTGGTCTTTCCTGAGTACATAAGCACATTTAAGTTAGAGGATTCTTTCGTAGAAGAGGAGGTAGGCTTGGCAGCTCTGAACTTTACTTTCGCTGACAGGCTGAACGCTCGTATCACTGATATGGAACCAGGATCCTCTAGGACGCTCAGCATCTCCTAAAAGGGAAATCGCTTGTTACCAAATGTAAAACTGCTTACAAAAGTATGGATTTTATAGGGATTTTATGTGCATGACCAACACAAAGTAGCGCATCATTGTGAAGTGGAAAGGGAACGATACATGGTTTAAGGATATTTTATAAATAAAAATCTGAAAAGTGTGGGAGGCATTTGTATTTAGGCCCCAGTGTTGAGTCAATCCTTTCTAGAATCACACAGTTGCTGTGTCTGTTAAAAGGTGTGTGGGCTTGTCTTCTTTTGTCAGTTTCTGAATGAAACTGGAAGTTCTGGATTTTATTTAGGGGTATCAAAATAATTATTTCCTTCCACTTCACAACAGCACCCCGTTTTGTTTCGTTCCATCAAATAAAACCCAAACACTGAATGAAAACTGTTACAAGGTGCTGTGATATTATCACAAAACTATATTATTGTTGTATTGATTACCACATTCAACTGCACCTACCTTGTTTATCATTCGATGAATATTTTGAAGAGTCGGGTCGGACTTTTACATAGGCTGTGTAATGACCTGACCTCATAGTTCCACTGTGCTCTACGATACCATACAGGCTGTACAAAATCTGAGTGTCTCCTTCGGAGATATTCTGTGCGGAAGAACACGTTTGTTAGTCATTTAAAGGCTGCTTGTTTCTACAGCATAAACAATGAAATATTTCCCACACTAACCTTGCATTTGGCTGCACTATAAGGAGCAAGATCCAGAATCAGAGGAAATTGAACATGCCTGTTCACTTTACAAATACTGTACCCATTCTAGAGGGAAAAAAAGACAAAAGCTGTTATTAATTGCCTTAAAAAAACACACACACACACAAAATGAAAGCTTAAACAAACATTTTAAGCTGCCATACCTGCTGAAATCTTTTCAAATGAAGAGTAAGTACAGATGGTGGGGAGGAGATCAACATTTGCTTCAAAGCATCAGTGTAGATGTTCTTTTTGGATCCTGTACCCATCGAAAACAACAATCATTTTTGGATATACACAATTTGGTCAATTTAAAATCATTAATTATTAATGTGCTGCTTTGTACCGCCTGCTTTGTCGTTCTTCCTGTGTCGCTTGGTGCAAGTGACACACAGCAAGCTGTTGTTCAGTGTGAGTGTTTCGACTTCTGTGAACTGAAACAGACATGACTGCACTGAACACTCCTGTTTCTCTGGGGTTGCCCTGGTGGAGAGGGTGTCGAAGGCCAGCTCTGGGTCTTGGCTTATCACTGTATATTCCTTGTCCTCCAGAGCTTCGTCTTCGGTCCCCGAGGCTTGCTCCATGTCATCCGGAGAATCTACGAATGCATCATCCAGCGTCACTTGTTCCAGTTTATTGACCAACTGTGGCTCCAGTTCTCCCTCCAGATCCGCGCTGGACATTTCGTTACACGAAGTGCTGCCATGCGAGTACTGCTCCTCTGACAAGACGGTGAAACGGTTGCTGGCTGACGAGTCGGCCAACGAATCGTTGTCAGTCGCTGAATCTTTGTCCTCCTCTTTCCCCTGCTCGCCATTCTGATCCTGTTCAGACCCACAGAGCGGTTCGGGATCCTGCTCGTGCGATGAGGCGTCCTCGGGCGGCACGCTGTCAGCGTCCCCCGTGCCTTTTGCATCTTCGGTAACATCGGTTTGGTCACCGTTTACGTCGCTTGGAGATGTCAAACTCTCTAAAGTCGGTCTAGTTTCAAGCTTCTGCTGCCGCTTCTGATACTAAGAGACAAGAAACACAATAAGATATTTCAGCTTAGTCTTCACACACCAGAAAGATTCAATATCCCAAAAAATAAGAAAGAAATCCACATTTGTACTCAATGACATACCTTTGCTTGCTTCTTTGCCTGCTTTTTAGCCTTTTTCTGCTGGTACTTGCTGGCCCCAGTCGGGGTGTCATCGTTCCCGCTGGTCAGACCAGGGCTGTTTCTGCCGTCCTGGCTTGATTCACTGGTCTTAGGAACTCCTTTTTTGGGAATTTTCTTTCTGTACGCCTGTAAGAGGATGCCACAAAGAGGCCGAAGCGTGTTTCAACGGAAACCTTTACCAAGATAACTATCAGCACACAGTCAAAAGAGAACACCTGCTTCACCTCGTCAGAGACAGGAAGAGAAAGATCCAGAAACACCTCTGTGACAACGGACACCTAAAGAAACGAGAGCGGTGGCTGTTACTGTGTACAAGTACATGGAAAAGTATATTTTGTCACATTACAATCACAAGCTTGAGTCTGCTTTCTTCAGATTTTGACTTCAGACATTATATAATTAATGAATATTCCTTATGTGTGAAAACGGGTTTGTTGGAGAACATAGCCATACTAGCAGCGTCATTAAGACTAAGGAACATGCCAGAAAAGTCAGGGGTAACGTTGTGGAGAGGTCTGAAGCTATAAAACCAAATCTCAAGCTATGAACTCCTCAAGGACCAATGTTTTATCCACCATCCAAAAAAATGGGAAGAGTATGGCACAACTTCAAGCCTACTAAGAAATGGCTGTTCATCTAAAGTGAACAAAGGCAGACAAGGAGAGCGTTAGTCAGACAAGCAGCCAAGATCTAACGACAGCTCTGGAGAAGCTGTGGTAACACAGTTTATACGGGAGAATCTGTTGACAGGACAAGGAAGATTTATGCACTCCACATCTCTACAGAAAAAGGGCAAAAAAGAGCTATTGTTAATCAAAAATTTTAAGAAGTTCTGCTACGAGATTGTCAAAAGCCATGTAGGAAATAAGAGCAATCATGTTAAAGAAGATCAGATTGAGAAAAGTCAAATGAGACCACAATTCAACTTCTTGGCCTATTCTGCCAAAACATGTCTGGCAGGGAATGTGGACAGTAGATTATCCCAAAGATGCTGTCCCCACTCTAAAACATGGTGGTGGCAGAGGTTAGCTGTGAGGATACTTTTCTTATGCAGCTGGAGGGAAGCTAGTCGGAGTTGATTAGAAGATGGGTGGAGCTACATTTAGGCCAGATTTGAGAACTAGTGTTCAGAGATACTCTTCTTATAATGGGATGTGCAAAGCTGACGGAGACATAGAAAAGACTTGTAGCCGTAGCTGCAGTAAAAGGGGGGTTCTAGGATCCATTGACTCATATTTTGATTCATAAAAACATCGAAAACCATGTATAATATTCCTGTGACTTCCAATTTACTTTGTGTTAGCTAAATCATATGAAATCCAAATAAAACACATGCAGGCTTGCAATCGTACTGTGACAGAGTGTGGAAGAAATGTGGACGAGGTCTGCGCGACGGTACGCACTGTTTTGCACTGCTGGCACATTATGGTGCTGGTCAACTCGCCACCAAAAACCTGGTCCACAAAGTTTTTAGGAACTCCGTTTTTCTCGTACTCTGAAAATAGAACATCACTGTCAAGAGTTTCCTAAAAATGCCGACGACCGGTGAAAACACTCTTTTTGATGCATATGAGACAGACCGCACAAGGTTTAATCGACTTACCTTTGACTACAGCTTTCAGCTTGTCTTCATCTGTGTCTTTACTTGATTGTTTTAAAGTCTCCATTATTCCAGTGCTTACTCTCTGCAGAACATGTTTTGATTGCGAATCATGAAAAAAATAAATCATAAAGAGAACACAATGTAGATGTGAGCCTTATGGTCTGACTTGGTATCTCTTTTGTACCACACAGATGGTACAAAAACTTTACTCTATGAAGATTAACAGGACTTTCAAGCTGCACATTCTTTAATCTCTTTAACTGAGAAAACATACTTATGCATATCTTTTTGCATATTAAGTACAATTATTTTCTATACTTGTACTAAATGTTTGCCAGCATTTTTATAGAAATCTTGAGCATCACTGGTAGCCCAAATTTAATGGACTTTTAGTAATTTCATAACTACTGTGTCTGATGTAACACGGTTTTCAGTGGAAATGTTGCTTCTGGTGTCCCGTACAAAGAGAAATTTGCTGAAAACTGAATGCATACTTTGAGTTCCTCAGCCCTCATCCCATCCAGCAGGTATCGCAGCAGCTCCTGGCTGTCCTGCTGTTGAAATCCTTTAAACCTGGCAGCCCTGCAGAGATTACAGGAAATGGACAACTTCTAATGCACCCAAGGACAGCAATACAAGAAAAGCACAGCACTTCCAACTGAAACAGAAACTGCACGTACTTTTTACAAACTTGTGCGAACAACTCACGGGGCGTCACCACACTCCTGTTGCAGTCCTGGATCTCATTGAGTAGCTTACACATAGCCAATGTAAGAGATCCAGGCTGGTCTAGCTGCACTATTATAGGTTCCTGCACTCAGAATAAATAAATACATTTTATTAAAGACGGTGTCCAAATGGGGAGAGGGCTATGTGATGTATAAAGTGGATAAGCATGGTAAAAACACACCAACTCCAAAGATGCGTCGGGTTTAATGTCGAGATTCATTTTCTCTTGTGCTACTTTGTTGAGAGTTTGTCTCAGGAGCTGAGTTTGAGAGAGATTCTGCGAAGGACAGTGACAAAGATGATTAACGCCGAGCTCGGTCCAGACTGGGATCAGCTAAGGGCCCGACCTCACCTGCAGGACTGCGTTGAAGAAACACGTGTTTCCGAGGTTGCTCAGCCCCTTCACTGGAACGCTGCAACTTTCCTCAGCTGGGTTGTGATTTGGGGATTTTCCAACGTTCTCCTTCTTGACGTTTTTCTTTTGCTTGTTCCTGCCATCGTTGTTCTCCTTGCCCTCATTTTCTTCTGTGTTTACAGTTTTGGTCTCCTGCTTGACTTCCAACGGATCCACGTCTTCTTTCACTCCTAAATAAAAACACAACCAAACACTGGTAATAAAAAGTGCATCTCATTAATTCTATTTGGCTACAAAATGTCTTATCTTCTCTGTCATTCTCTCAGTGAACAACAGAATTGCCTCAACAATTTTTTTTGAAGCCTCCCTTAACGTAATAGGTAAAAAAGACACATGGGCTTATGGAAAGACGCGTAAGCAAAGATGTAGACTTTGCAGCATTCTGACATCTACCCCGTACGATATGTTAATCAAACATTAAATTTAAAAAAAAAAAAACATCACTTGTAAATAAAAAAAACTTTCAAAGGGAACATTAAGAACTGCTTTTGCACAACCATGAACGGATTCAAATGGAACGACAGCTCTATGCCATGTTCAGAATATAAGAGGATAATTACTGTAGAACCACTCTGGCCCTTGGCTTTACAGCTCTTTCCTTTAAAGACAATTTTAGGTGGTGTAGTAACAAGTCTCTGCTCTTTACCTGTATTCTGCAATGTTTGTGTTGTTTGACATGACTCTTTGGTTACCAATATGATTCAGAAACGATTTTTGGTTTGGTGGTGGCTTAAATCCTGAATTTATCATTTCGGTTAAATGGTAAATGACCTGTGCTTGCATAGCGCTTTATCTAGTCCTGAGGACCCTGAAGCACTTCTCTCTACATTCGCCCATTTGCTCACACATTCACACCCTGACGGTGGTGAGCTACGCTGTAGCAACAGCTGCCCTGGGTCAGACTGACCGAGGCGAGGCTGCCCTACAATCTGGGCCGCCGAGCCTTCTGACCACCGGCAGCAGGCAAAGTGGGTGACGTGTCTTGCCCAAGGACACAACGACTAAAACGGTCGGAGCTGGGGTTTGAACCAGCAACCCACTGCATACAAGACAAACCCCTAGCTCTTGTGACCCTGTTAGAGAGAATGTAGTTTATAAGTCCCCTAAACCGACTAATGTAATAAATAACTGCTAAAAACAACAATGCAGCTGTGTAATTTATCATTCACTTACACCTTCAAACTAGGAATTTTGAAGCCATCTAATTTCCCTCATTATCTCCTCTAACGACCAGGTGATGAAAAAAAATACTTGGGCTGGAATGAGATTCTCATGGTGTTCGAACTAATGAACAATTACCACAATTTTATTGCATCACAGTATTTGCACAAAACTCTGAATAAACAAACAATTGTGTTTGTAAACAGTAAACCTTATTATTTCCTGCTACTAATATACTGTTCCTTATATATATATATATATATATATATATATATATATATATATATATATATATATACATATACATATATATATATACATACATATATATACATATACATATATATACATACATATATATATATATATATACATATACACACACATATATATACATATATATATATATATATATATATATATATATATATATATATATATACATACATACATATACACACACACATATATATACATATATATATATATATATATATATATATACATATACACACACACATATATATACATATATATATATATATATATATACACGTATATATACGTATATATTAGATAGATAAATAAACAGATAAATAAAAAAATTAGTATGATAATATATAAATATAAAAATAAAACACCCAATATATTTCGCCCAACTTTTCAAAGGACTATTGCGAAGAATATATACGCAAGTGTTATGGCCTAGTAGTTATAGAGCTGGG
Source organism: Fundulus heteroclitus (assembly GCF_011125445.2). Lineage (NCBI taxonomy): Eukaryota > Metazoa > Chordata > Actinopteri > Cyprinodontiformes > Fundulidae > Fundulus > Fundulus heteroclitus. The sequence continues at coordinate 32,368,394 of NC_046378.1, forward strand.
CATTTGTGTCTTGGAGAGGCCCCGAAGGTCAGTGGTTCGAAACCCAGTCTGTCACTCTGTCCTGAGCAAGATCCTCGACCACAGATTGCTCCCCACACGCAACCTGTTGTTGGCACACTGTTCCCTAAGGTAAAACTCAGATATACATTTCCCTTCTATGGGACTCTAAAAGCAAATATTTATTTATTTTCTTTCTGCTCGGCTGGTCCATCTGTTTGGGTAGCTGGCTTGCAGTCGGGTGCTTTACAGACACCTGACTGTAATTTGCCGGCTATAATTTTAAAACAGTTACCATGATTAGAGCGATGATTGGCGCTCCTTTAGGTTTATGCACAAGTACCCTTTGTGTTTTCGCAAGGAGCCAAATTTTCAAACAGCCAAACTTCTCTTTAATGTAAGCGATGAAAGAGTGTGACTGCATTAGTTTCAGCCAGCTGACTGACTGTTAGTGTGCAGCAAGGGATGTGGGAGGGTCAGCACTGTGCTCATGCTTCATACCACTGAATGTATTATTTCCACCACAGTGTTATTTCCTGTCACCTGATTGGAAGGAACATGTAGGAATGCTATGAACCAATTTTTTTTGGGAGGTTTTTAAACTGACTTTTTAAGCCACTATACCAGCAACTGTACCCCCAATTCTTAGATGACGTAATCCTGGATGTGCAAACGATAAAATCAGACAAAAAGGAATATATATTTCTACAATACACCCAACTACAGCTTACTTTTCTGTGGTCTCTTCATGGGCTCTGTGGAAATTTGCTTTTTCAGATTGTTCACCAGCTGTGCCAGTTTCCCTGTGCTCGAGTACTGGACCTCATCATCGCATATGTAGCACCTTAAAGAAAAGACAAGGCAAAACAAATAGACAGTTTTGATGATATTAAAGACATTATTTCTGCCTCTGTGTTTAATCGCACACAAAACAACATGCTCACCACACACTCCAGTTGTCCAAACTGACCACCAGGCAATGGGGATCTGACCGAGGAATCTCATAATGCTTAATGGCATGCTGGTTCTCAGAATGCCTGCCACATCCCTTTTGGAAAACGCAGGAATGGGTCAAATCAAAAATATGGAAAATACAGTCAAAAATCAACGCAATAATGGGTTCCTACAAACTCACCCTATGCCCACATTTCAAGCACATCCATATTGCGACCGTTTCATTTTCCTCTTTGGATTCCTCTTGCTCAGTTGAGCTGATGTTTTCTTTATTCTCCTCAGGTTTACAGTCTTGACAATTCAGCCAATCAGAAACTGCAGACAGTTTCTTTATCTGAGTTTGGTCAGTGCCTTTCCTAATATGCCGGCAGGATGGACCTATAAAATAATTAAAAATAAATAGTTTTCGCCAGGTTGATAAATAACCTAAAATGTATATGAATGTGAGATATATTTACCCGTGAGCTCAATGTCCTCATCCTCTCGGAAGCTCCTGTCTTTCCCCCTCTTCTTTCCCATTCTTTACCTGAGCCAATTTAGTGATGCATGTCAAAGACACGTTTTCATAAAGATCAGGCAAGTCTTAACTGTTAATCACGACACGCTGTGAAGTCCATTCAGGAAAAAAAAAAGTATGTGACGGTAAAACTCCTTAAAGTTAACTTACTGTGACAGACGGAGTCTAAAACCTTAGCCGTTTTCAGTTTCGTTTACTTGGTTCAGATGAGCTCCTAAATCCGGACATCATTAACTTCCATTCACGAACAGAGCCAGGAGAGATTACGCCGATCAAAATCCATGTAACCGTTTGCAGTTTGTACAAATCTGGCCGCCGCACGGGCTGATTTGGCTCAAAAAACGTCCGGATCACACACATGCGGCCAGGAGGGGAACAGAAAAGTGACGCTTTTGATAGAAGAATGGAAGGCGCATGAACCACCACATGAACGTCCTGGATCGTACGTGAATGTACGAACATATTGCGAGTGGCATTATTACCCTTTTTTTTTTTTTTTTTTTTTTTTTTTTAATCGACACACAGGAAAAGTCACACTGGTTTTTGAAACTGACCTGATATCATTAAAAAAAGAGTCTTGATATCTGAAATATGTTCTATATGCGAAAAGAAGAATGGATAATCAGGCACTTACAGGCAACAACAACAATACTACTACTACTACTACTACTACTACTACTAATAATAATAATAATAATAATAATAATTATTATTATTATTATTATTATTATTATTATTATTATTATTATTATTATTATACATCTTTGAAAATATTAAACCTGACTTTTAGTCAGGGTTGGCGGTGACTTTTAGAGGTCAACTGTTCATACAGGTTGTATTATTTAATTTTGATTTGGAAATATTGTTAGATTGTATCTCACCAGTACTACTAAGACTACTACTAAATTAAAGTATTGCTTTCTTTATCAAAGTTTTTTATTATTAGAAGAACAATAACTTCTGTGTTTAATTTGGAGAACCTCTTTTCCAGATACAGGCCAACCTGCATTGGTCTTTCCTGCCACTCACAGCATGGCGGCAGCGCTGACCTGACGGCTCGTTTTCAATGAGCAACGAAGTCAGTTCGGCTACTTCCGGTGTGCACCCTTTGGAAGAGTCCGACTTCAGAAGCTCCGCAAGTTAACTAGAAAGTGTTTTGACGATTCGACGTCGGGTTTATTCAACTGTATGTCGACGTTAAAATTAAATTAACCCTTAGAGCATGTCGTACATAGAGTGGGCTGAGTCGCAGCTCGCTGAGGTAGAGCTGCTAACCAGCATGTTTCCCGGTCCGGACGAGCTGGAGCTCACCGACCAGCTGGCTCTGGCTGACCTCAGGAGCTACGTGGAAAAGTCGGTATCTGGTGACAAGCCTCCTCCCTCCAGGCCCCAGTTTTTCATCAAACAGAGGCTGGACTCATCAGGCATGAATGGGGTAACAAGCTCCTCTTTGCCACTTGGCTTTTAACAGTAATATCTGATAATGGCGCACAATGTATCTTTGGTAATATGTCTCTAGTGTACAGTGAACATTCTGTCACCTCATTCAGATACTCACTATCTGCAGTTAGTGATGTATAAAAAGTCATGTATAAAAAGGCTGTTAATTTGACAATTATTTAGTCTTCTATTTCATCTTTTTCTTAGACAGAGTTTATTCTGTCCTGCGCCTATCCGTCTGAATACCCCAGCATGTTACCTGATGTAACAATAAGGTAAGCCTATCTTGTTTTTGTTTAAACGTGTAATTACAAAGCACGCAGATTTGTGACAACATATTTGATGTGCAATACCTTCATTCTGCCTTCACAACCGCAAACCTGACCGTATTTCACCGTGAACTATGTGACCGTGTTGTTTAATGCCACTACAGATGCAGCTGTTCTATGAAGGTGGTAAAAAAAACGTCTGAGCAAACAGACTTAAACACTTCAAAAAGATCACGGTAAAAGCTGAGCGGAAAAGCTTAAAGTAGGGTACAAAAAAGCTTTGGATACTGACAGTCAGAAGTCCAAATACTGCTCTAAGAACAAAACATACCCATAAGTAGTGGATTTGTACCACTAAATTGCATCCAAAATTTGCGTTTTTCAAATATATTGATAATAATACTCTACTTGATCAATTCATTGGTTCTCATGGAAATGTTTAAAGGGGGCATATCTTGCTATATTCACTTTTATTAGCCATTATATGCATTTTGTTGTGTACACAAGGTCTCTTGGAATGCAGACAATCTGAATGCAGTCAGTCTAGGTGCTACGTAGACATCTTTATATTCTGTTTGGCTCATATTTTTCAAGCCATTTAGTTTTTTCTATTCTCTATTACGTTTTATGAACAATTAAGTTACAGTATGTGCTGTGGAACATTTACTAATATGGGGCATTTACTAATTTTGTAAATCCCCCATTTTTGGTGTTTTTCACAGTGATTTCTGTTGTCTAAGCTGAAGGATGCTGAAGCTACAAGTGGATAAGTGAAAATGTTGGGTTTTTGGGTGTATTAACTTACACAATTCATTCGACCACCCCCCAGCATACTACACAAATGGCCAAACTGGGTGGAGTGGAACATTCAGCGACTTAGAAAAGGAAGCGTGTAGCAAAGTGCCTCCTTTGTATTTAAAGAGACCAAAACAAGTTGCTTTCAGATGAACCTCAGAACAGTTGTAAAAGAGGGCCTGTGGGGCAACAGGAACGAGGAATTCAGACCAGGGGTTCGTTCTTCGTACGTTGCTTAAAACATCCAAGATCAAATGAGACATCCAAGATGATTTCATCCGGCTAATCCTGATCCGGCTAACTGGGTTCTTCCAACACACCTGTTGTTTATGATTAGTGTAGCTGGATTGAGTTATCTGAGACAACTGCGCGTTCCTGCGTTTGTTGAAAAGGGAAATGTATCGATAGTAGAAACAATGATCAGCAGCGCTGCTATTGGCTGTTCAGCATGGCCAAAGAATGCCCACAATTTTTCTCTCAAGCAGAACAAGAGCTTTTAATGGAAGGTTATGCCGAATTTGAGTCATTAATTAAAACACCTCAAAATATGTTAAAGCCAGGAGAGAAGGCTGGCAAAAAGTAGCAGACAAATTAATGCTTAAATACTGTCCATGTTAGATGTTTCTATCACTTTCTACAGTATGAATTTTTGCATTTTAATAATTTCATATTTACTTTGTTCTTTTATATCAGAGCCTCCACGGGAGCCACTAGAACATGGGGACAAGTAAAAGTGAAATACAAGAATATTCTACAAAATGGTAGCCTTTAATTATTAAACTGTATTTTAAAAAGCCATTTGTTATGTTAAGAGATCCAAATTTCGGTGTCATTTCTTAGGCACTGAAAGTAAAGAACACGTGCAAACTGGGATTTTTAACAAAAAATTATTTATCTATAAAAAAGTTCTTCTTTTTCCAAGTCATGCACAGCTTGCACGGTCAAAAACTGTATTGTTCCGTATCTAGATAATCCATCCATAGTTTTTTCCTCGACAGGAAGCAAGCCTTTCAAAGTAAAACTAAACTTCACAATAAAATGGCACGAACAAATTTTCTTACTGAATATGATAAAAATAAAAAGCAAACCATCATACAAATGACGTAAACATTTTTTATTTATGGCTCTAACACCACTTTTTCCTCTTTAAAAGCCACTGTTAAATGATGTGTTTGTCTGTTTATAACAGCCACCAAGAAAAATCTTTCTACAATTACACTGTCGCGCTGCGCTAAAGGATCCTGTTTATTGTGCAATACGCGATTAATTCGAAAAACTCTGCAAATTATTCTTGCACCTTCCGCAACAGGTTGCTGTCGTAAAAATGGACATGGATACGACAGACTTCCCATCTCCTCCGCTTATAAAGCTGCGATCTAATCCTGTTTACATTAAATAAGCCTGCTCGCGAGCAGGTTTAAGCTTGCGCACATGTTACTATGACAACAAGTGCAGGAAGTCTTTCGAAGAACCAAACGATCCAAGATCATGCCAAATCGTCAACAATCAAATCCGGCTAACTGAGTTAGCGACGTACGAAGAACGGACCCCAGTTCCACTGGATATCGACCACAGCTCAATGATTTTGATGCGAAAAGGAAGGCATTAAAAAGCAGTCGCCTTAAAAATATCAAAAGTAACATATCTAACTGTCAGTTTTGGGGATTGGCAAACATCTTTGATCAGAGCTTAGCATTTTCAATAAATAACACATTTACTAGCAATAATTGACTTCATAGTAAAGAGAAGCTGTATTGATTGCCCTCTCCCAGTATCAATCTGCTCTGACTGTATTTAAGCTTTTTTGCAAAGAAGCATAGGAAATATCAGTCCTTAGGTGTGCAAAGTTAGCAGAGACTCACTCTAAAAGGTTTGCAGCTGCATTTTCAATTCAATTCAATGTTATTTATATAGCGCCAATTCATGAAACATGCCATCTCAAGGCACTTTCCAAAGTCAAATTCAATCAGATTATACAGATTGGGTCAGATTATACAGATTGGTCAAACATTTCCTATATAAGGGAACCCAGTTGATTGCATTAAAGTCTTGACAAGCAGCATTCACTCCTGGAGAAGCGTAGAGCCACAGGGAGAGTCATCTGCATTGTACATGGCTTTGCTGCAATCCCTCATACTGAGCAAGCATGAAGCGACAGTGGAAAGAAAAACTGCCTATTAACAGGAAGGCAAAACCTCCAGCAGAACCAGACTCGGTATGAACTGTCATCTGCCTCGACCGACTGGGGGTTACAGAAGACAGAGCAGAGACACAACAAGAGAGACAAAAAAGCACAGAAGCACACATTGATCATGTAATTTGTTCTATATTAGATGGTAATAGCGGGTGAACTGTCTTCCCTGGATGATGTCGCAGCTAACAACGCCAGACCAGGTGTACCTTATATGAAGAAAAAAAAACAAAAAAAACTTTGCAGCAACCTTAGATTCAAGTATTGACTGGGGGGGCTTCACACCACACTTTTAGGATTTCTGTTTGTAAAAGCATTTAAAAAAACATGCATTATATTCCTTCCTCTCATGATTACACCCTACTTTGTGTTAGTCTGTCTCATAAAGCTCCAATAAACTGACCATTTTTTCTTTACTCATTAAGGCAAACCTACAAAAGTCTTTTTTATGTTTGGATCTATGATTGCAGATCACTTTACCATAAACATATCTATTTTTTTCATAAAACAAAAAAATAACATATTGCATGCCCAGTTTGTTGTTGAGAAGGTTAAAAAAATTTATCTAAAAATGTTTAGTTTGTCATTAAAAAAACAAAAACAATTGATGACCCTCGGGCACGTTCGACTTGATGATCTTGGCCTATATAGCAAAAGGTTTGTACCCCTCTAGGCCATATTGTATTCTTTTTATTTGGTTTTGTTTTCCAGTATGTTTATTTCTTAATTGATAAAATGCTTTCTTGATGATCTAGGTGTTCAGCCCTTAGCAGGGCCCAGCAAACAGAGATCCAGACAGATCTTAATAAATACCTCATGGGACACTGCCTGGGAGAACTGTGCGTGCTCGCTGCCGTGGACTGGGTGAAAGAAAACCTGGAGCATTTCATTAAGAAGAGCTCATTAGCGGCACCGGCTCCCAAGGTGGAGTCTGCTTCTCCAGCCTCACAAGAGGTGTTTAGCCGACTGTGGATCTACAGTCACCACATCTACAACAAGTCAAAGAGGAAGAACATTCTGGAGTGGTCAAAGGAGTTGGGCCTCTCAGGATTCAGCATGCCCGGCAAGCCTGGCATTGTGTGTGTTGAAGGTCCTCAATCAGCCTGTGAGGAGTTTTGGTCCAGGTAGCTTTTTCTTTATTTTTTTCCGTTGCTATGTTTGCCAACTCTGTAATAGAGCAAAGATTATTTTGTTTATCTCATTTCTCATTTCAGAGTGAAGGTTCTGACATGGAAGAAGATCATGATTCGACACAGAGAGGATGTTACCCTTAATCGCCCAGGCGAGGACGGCGAGAGAGTTGAGAGTATGGACTCCCTGCGCAAATTCACAGGCTTTGAAGAGGCAATGTTTGACCCTCATGGGAACAGAGGCAATCACATGGACCTTGGACAGCTCTACCAGTTCTTAAACGAGAAAGGCTGCTGTGATGTCTTTCAGATTTATTTTGGCATTGAAGGCAGGTAGCAGTCAATGTCAGAGCACAGCTTGTGATTAAAGTCGTATAAATTGACCAGATTTTTGTTTCTTAAAGAATCTTCAATGATAAAAATACACAAGGAATCATTCTTAAATTATAAAGGTTGTGTACTTATTTTATAATAATTTAGTTCTCTCCCTAAAAGAAACTTTAGGATGATGTTTCCTCTAAGGTTTGGTGAGTTTTATTTTATTTTTTTATTTCACTTCTTCAAGTCACACTTTGCCCTATGTGCTTTTGTCTTCAAAAGGCATAAGTGTTTCTATTATGGAGTTTTTAATTGTAATACAAAATAATCAAGAACTGTTTATGGGACGTCTGTGTTCTTTGGAATCGCTTTTCTTCACAAAGAATTAAAATTACAGCAGCCGTTCTTCTTCTTTCATTGATTGCTTCTTGGATTAAACTGTACCGTTCCAAGGTGTGCTTGATTGGCCAGCAAACTGGTCTGCCCTAAAAGCCATGGAGAATCTCTAAGTAAGTAAACTTTTTTTTTACGTGCTTTTTCACAGACAACACCATCACAAAGCGCTGTACAGAAAACCAATAAAATAACTATTAAAGTAATGATAAAAGGGACAATATTAAACACAATGAAAACAACCATTCAACAAAAAGCCAGAATCTATAGAGCTTTGTTAAAATAAGAGACACCAGACTGAACAATAGAAACAATCTGAAGGTCGTCACTAAAGAAATCTGGGCTTCTCAGCAACTGTCAGGAGCATAGCCCATACTGCGCCATACGTGCCATGAAATGTCTGTATTCAAGGTATTCTGTCTTAAAAATCACATTTTGTTGTACTCATGTAATATTTGATTTTCTTGTTTTTCATTAGAATCAAAATCAACAGAAATAAACTTGAAATATTGATTTATATTAAATCCAATTACTCAAAATAACTTTGATCTAATTTCTTGACATGCACTGGAAATACTTGAGGTACACTTGAGCTTTGTGTATTTAGTCAAAGAATACATTTCATTTATAAGTAAACAACAAGAATCACCAAAGTACCCTCTTGCTACATAAGACAAGACAAGAGAGGACTTTATTAATCCATTACATCAGCTTATGTAAAATAGTTAAGAAATATAGAACACAATTAAGAAAGAATGAGCGATATATGGATAAAAAAATCTTCACTTCTAGGGATACCAGCCGATCACTGGAAGAGCAACATGATGCCTCATGGCAAAGAACACTGAGGTTTGGGATCTATAATTGTTGCTCTACATAAAAACGGCTGAGGCTATAGGAAGATCGCCAACACCCTGAAGCAGCTGCAGCACGGTGGCCAAGACCTTACAGCGGCTGAACAGGACAGGTTCCACTCAGAACAGGCCTCCTCGCCATTGTTAACCAGAGAGGTCGAGTGCTCCAGCTCAGCGTCATATCCAGAGGTTGTCTTTTGAAAATGCACCAATGAGTGCTGCCAGCATTGCTGCAGAGGACGAAAGATAGTTGTGTCTTGCCTACAATCAAGCACGGTGTTGGGTATGCCATGTCTTCGGTTCTGCTTGAGGGCTGCCGGCTGTGGAGGGACTACAGTTTATTTAGGGAACCATTAATGCCAACACGTACTCTGACATCCTAAAGCAGAGCACGATCCCCTCTCTTCAGAAACTGCGCCACAGGGCAGAACCACAACATGATAGCAATCCCAAATACACCTCCAAGACAACTAACCCCTGCCTGGCTAAAGAAACCGAGGGTAAAGGTGCTGGACCAGCCCCGCACATCTGCAGACCTAAAGCCTGCTGAGCATCTGGGGCATCCTCAGACAGAAGGCTGAGAAGTGCAATGTCTCTAGCATCCAGCAGCTCAGTGATTTCATCATGGAGGAGTGGAAGAGGATTCCTGTGAGAACCTGTGAAGCTCTAGTGAACTTAATGTCAGAGAGACTCAAGGCAGTGCTGGGGAACAATGCTGGACACACAAAATATTGACACTTTGGGCACAATTTGGAATTTTCACTTAGGGCTGAAGTCATTTCTGTTGCCAGCATTTAGACGTTAATCGCTATGTGTTGAGTTATTTTGACGGAAAACAAATTTACATTGTTACACAAGCTGTACACTGATTACATTATGTGAAAGTTTTCTTATCTTCATTGTTGTATTTACAAAACTGTAAGGGGTGTACTCACTTTTGTGAGCATATGAAGCTAAAGAAAAACAATGGATTTCTCTGCTTTGGCGAATCCCCAGCATGTTCTTCAACATAAATCTCCCCTATCTTTTGTCATTCATATCCACGATTTCCTTCTTTTTATATACAAACTGTTCTTCCTATAATCATTTCACGTTGTACCTCTGTATGAAATGTCTTTTCATGTGTAGGAAATTTGCCAATTTCCTACACAGCTTGTCAAATCCAATTGACATTACAGAGATTTTAAATAATTATGCACAGAATTATCTCCTCGATGGAGTGTCAGTGGACTGCGCATATGCATCATTATTACGATCTTTACAAGCTCACTGCAAATGTACTTTAACACTTATTATTCAAAGGGACTACTAATATGCTAGATCAGAGGTTCAACCTTTCAACAAAATGGTACCAGAATGGATTCATGACCCAAACTATTGCTTGAGTATACAAAAATGTCTACAAAACCAATTAATCAATGGGTGTAATAACAATAATAATATAGTAAATTTACAATGTCAATGCAAATTGAGATTTGAATTTCTTTTCAAACTAAAATGTCCAGCAGATGGCACCATTAGGTAATCAAAATGAGCAAACGTTCCCTTCTCAGGTGTAAACTGTGATTATAAGTGGTCTAAACCTCAAATGCTCCAGGGCCGGTGTCCTGCAGGTGTTAGATGTGTCCCTTGGCCTACACACCTGAATCAAATGCACTCAAGCTCTGCAGAGCTCTGCTAATGAGCTCATATTGGAGTCAGGTGTGCTGAAGCAGAGAAGCGCCTAGAAGTTGCAGGACACCGAGGCCTGGAGTTAAATATGTGGTCGGTAAAATTCTAGTTTGATATTAACACAAGTGAAGATCATATGTCAAATTAATTGTCAAGAAATTCATTCTTATATTTCACCAGCACATGATTACATATAATATTTTTTTTCTGAAACATTTGGGGTGTGCAGTCTTTCTCAGACAGACTTCTAAGGGGTGTTATAAAAGCTCTGCTGATTTAAGAAATAATCGAAATGTCCTGTTTGTTTAATGTGATGCTTTGCACGTGCGTCCAAAGTTCTTGTGTGGCCGTGACAAAATAGGGGATCAGCGCCAATATTTTATTCAACGAGTTTGTTCTAATAGCCCCTTCAGTTTTGCCAATTTGGACAGGCTTTTCTTCGTTATGCCTAAATCCTGCTAATCTGAACAAAGTCAAACTGATTTGAGCCACATGAATGTACATCAGGTCATGGCTGCAACTTAAAACAAACAAACAAAAAAAAACTATAGAAATAATATAGTAAGGCTTAACCAAACTCTACAAGACACAGATCGGGATAACCTTCCTGATCTGTGTCTTGTAGAGTTTGTTTTTGTTAAATTTTTTTTGCTCTTAACTTCCGATTGTTTTCCTACACAGATGACTTTCAAAAGTCTTCATTTGTTCAATATTATCGCTCCTTTTATAAGGGTAGCAGTTAAAGTATATTGTGTTATAAAGTTCCCTAACGCATTACTACGTGTCCTAAAGACAGACTTAGAATCACAAAAGTAATAATTATATTGAATGCCTGACTTTTACACAGCTTTGAGCGAATTTAGTGTTATTTCTTTACAACGGCAGACTGTGAATATCTGAAAGGTGACGGCATGTTCACTATATATTAGCGATATTGCCAAAGATAAATTGTGTTGCCATCAGCTATTACTGTGAGGAGCCAAGTGGCACAGAGCATTCCTAACCTCTGGCTTTCCAGAATAAAGGTTAATTGCTGATGTATACCTGCCAGAAGTAATTATTGTAAACATTTTCTTTGAAATGCTTTACCTTCATTGTTTTCAGTATAGATCAGAGTTGGCAGAGATGCGTTATAGTTGTGCTGCAGCCGTTATTGAGACAACCTCTGGTCTCAAAGAGTCAATAACGCCACCGCAGTTCAGGTGTTAATCATTTCACAGCAATGGGGAGAAATGGGTTTGCTATTGTGACTAACCAGAAGCTGCTTTGGTTTCTTCGCTTATTCTTTCACCTGATGGATAATACCGTGTCATCTGCAAGGGTGGATCACACCAAAACTGAGTTTCCCAATTAGAATTTCCAAACCTGGTTGCAGAATCATCTTGGCAATCCATTTGTATTAATTTCTTGAGTATTTACACAAGAAATATACCAACATTATAGGGAACGGGACAATAATAGCTGTCTTCCAACTACAGAATGATCGCTCTTCTCAGCCTCTTAAGGAAAGTAAGGGGGGAAAGGGTTCTCCATCTGATTGTTGAATCTTCGATTGAGGAAGAGCAGTTTGGCTTCCATCCTGGTCATGGAATAGTGATCCAGTGTCCATATTCACAAAGATTCTCAGAGAGCTCCTATCTTAGTATAAAAATTCCTGCCTAGGAGTCTTAGCTTAAGAGCAATTCAGATAACGAATCTAAGGAGACAACACAAACTTTTATCTCAATGAGGAGGTGTGGTTGACCTTGTTGTTAGGTGTGACACTGTCTTTTAAGAGCGGTTTGGTTGATAGTACAAGAAAAACACACACACACATAGCGCTCCTATTGATCAAAAGAGAGAAACTAACCAATTAGACTGGATTAAGAAATGTGTAACATGATGACCATTTAGTCCAGAGATCTTCAACCCTGGTCCTCAATATCCACTATTCTGCATGTTTTGGGTGTTTCCCTGCCTCCATACACCTGACTTAAATAAAGGTGATTAACAGACCTCTGTAGCCCTTGCTGGCTGATCAGAAGGCCATGCAGTCATTTGATTCAGGTGTGGTGGAGCAGAGACATTTAAAACATGCAGGACGGTGGGTCCTGAGGACCAGGGTTGAAGACCTCTGATTTAGGCTACTGACATGTAACATACAGAGAATACTTTCTCACCTCTTTCATCTTGTCTAGAGTGTATTTTTGTATGTAATTTTCTGCGACTTTTTCCATTTCTTTTAAAATGTTTGTGATTGAGAGCATTTCTGTAAATAATGTACAAAAAATATATCGTCTTTGTGCATTTCTCCCGTTTGTTTTCATGATTATTCAGTATTTTCTTCTATAATTTATCCTCGATAAAATGACGTTACTAGAGCCGCGCCTTTAACCTGTCGGGCCACTGAAACCAATCAATTCCCTCTATGGGGATGATAAAGTTTATCTTATCTACATATTGATAATTGCATGATTGTTACAGACGTTTTTTGTGCTCCTTTCCGTCACTGTTTAGGTGTTGGATGAGCCAGATGAGCCTCTGTTTCCACCCTCTTCCCTGCTTAAGACACTCTTAGGCTCGCTTACGGTGCGCCTCACTATTCCTAAAAACATTTTCACTTTGGGAGCTCACTTAAGGCCTCAGATGCTTTGTGAATAACATTTATCTTACCAAAGTAAAATTCTAAGGAGATTCTAAGATTTTTCCTAAAATGACATCACTAAGAGCTTATAAATATGGGCACAGGTCTTTACAGACTTCAAGGAATGCTTAGACTGCTGCCTGGTATTTTTTGGGGGTGTTACTAAGGGCTGTCTGGTCTTACTCAGTCTGCATTCTTGGCATCAATTCGAAGTTGTTCCTAGCATCAAAAACCGAAGTTCTTGATTTACCGGCCCATCTGTATAATCAAACCTGCACCTGTGATTATGGGATTTGGCTCATGAAGGAAAGAATGAGGTCCTGAATACAAGCTTGCTGTATTGGACTCAGCTTTGGATTAGCCCTCACTTTCTAATGATGAGCTCAAGTAGAGCGACTGTTTCTCAGCAGAGAAAGGAGTCAGTTGAGGCGATTAAGGCTTCTCATCAGGATGTGTACCTCCCTCTCAAGGTTTTAGAGGCCTGCCCGACTGGGTCCAGACCCCAGGGCAGACCGAGAACCTGCTGGTCAGATTACACAGGTCCTGTGAAGAAGTGCTTTCCCCCTAAACTGATTTTTTTTTTTTTTGCCATGAAACCTTAGGCTCTGTGGATATAACAGAGACAGATTTCGGCTATTTCTGTTTATTGGTCACGCTTAAATTATTCAGATCATGCAACAAATGTTAATATTAAACAAAGATGACCAGAGCATACCTAAATTTTTAATTTTTATTAAAAAACAAATACCATCTAGTTCAAGCTGGCCTTATGTAAAAAGTAATCAATCAACTTGTTAGATTATGAACACCGGTAAAAAATAAAAATAAACTATTCTAAATAATATGATATTAAACCTAACGCTGTTGTGTCCAAACGTTTTTTTCCTGATAAAGCTCTCAACCCTTCGCTCCAGTCAGAGGCATATATTTGTAATTGTGAGGACTAGATGGTGTTGCAGCATAAGTACAGCTGCTAGTTTGAGCAGCATTTATTAGAGGGTCCCTCCACCAGATACCAAACCCTTCACTACCCATTGTATGTTCTTTAATTTCCTCACTCAATTTTAGATAACAGTTTTCACTAAGTAAACATTACCCTTCAAAGCACTGGGCATCTATGGACATTTTTTTTTTGTGATTTATTAAGATTGGCCAGTCCTTGTCTGTCTTTGGTCCAGAAAAATACAGCAAACCCTTAACTTTTTCTTTTTTTTTTTAGTCCACAGGCCACATCCAGTGTTTCACCCAACAAAGACTAAAACTCAGGCTTGGTTTGTTCTGTAGAGCAATTCCAACCTTGACCTTTTGACCACATTTAGACATCAGTAGATTACTCCAAGCAGATGTCTTTCACATTGAAGCTAAACCTTCACAACATAGAAGGTAACATTATCTGTTCTATATATTCAACAGAACTGTCGCTCTGAGGCAAAAACTCGGGCGTGGGAAGAGTTCGGAGAGGCCATGGAGAAAGACTTCCGTACGGCTTCGAAGCGATTCTGGTCCACCATCCGGCGTCTCAGGAGGGGGAAGCAGTGCAGTACCAACACTGTTTACAGTGGGGGTGGTGTGCTGCTGACCTCGACTCGGGACGTTGTGCGTCGGTGGGCGGAATACTTCGAAGACCTCCTTAATCCCACCAACACGTCTTCCATTGAGGAAGCAGAGCCTGAGGACTCTGGGTCGGGTTCTCCCATCTCTGGTGCTGAGGTTGCCGAGGTTGTTAAAAAGCTCCTCGGTGGCAAGGCTCCGGGGGTGGATGAGATTCGCCCTGAGTACCTTAAGGCTCTGGATGTTGTGGGGCTGTGTTGGTTAACGCGGCTCTGCAACATTGCGTGGACATCGGGGGCAGTTCCCCTGGATTGGCAGACTGGGGTGGTGGTCCCCCTATTTAAAAAGGGGGACCGGAGGGTGTGTTCCAACTACAGAGGAATCACACTCTTAAGCCTCCCTGGTAAGGTCTATTCAGGGGTTCTGGAAAGGAGGGTCCGTCGGATAGTCGAATCTCGGATTCAGGAAGAGCAGTGTGGTTTTCGTCCTGGCCGTGGAACACTGGACCAGCTCTACACCCTCAGCAGGATTCTTGAGGGGGCATGGGAGTTTGCCCAACCAGTCTACATGTGCTTTGTGGATCTGGAGAAGGCATTCGACCGTGTCCCCCGGGGGATCCTGTGGGGGGTACTCCGGGAGTATGGAGTACCGGACCCTTTAATAAGGGCTGTCAGGTCTCTGTACGACCGGTGTCAGAGTCTGGTCCGCATTGCCGGCAGTAAGTCGGACTCGTTTCCGGTGAGAGTTGGACTCCGCCAAGGCTGCCCTTTGTCACCGATTCTGTTCATTACTTTTATGGACAGAATTTCTAGGCGCAGCCAAGGTGTTGAGGGGATCCGCTTTGGTGGCCTTAGGATTGCGTCTCTGCTATTCGCGGATGACGTGGTCCTATTGGCTTCATCAGGGCGTGATCTACAGCTCTCACTGGAGCGGTTCGCAGCCGAGTGCGAAGCGGCCGGGATGAAGATCAGTGCCTCCAAATCCGAGACCATGGTCTTGAACCGGAAAAGGGTAGAGTGCCTTCTCCGGGTTGGGGAGGATGTCCTGCCCCTAGTGGAGGAGTTCAAGTATCTTGGGGTCTTGTTCACGAATGAGGGGAAGATGGAGCGGGAGATCGACAGGCGGATTGGTGCAGCGTCTGCTGTGAAGCGGGCGCTGTACCGATCCGTTGTGGTGAAGAGAGAGCTGAGCCAAAAGGCGAAGCTCTCGATTTACCGGTCGATCTACGTTCCTACCCTCATCTATGGTCACGAGCTTTGGGTCGTGACCGAAAGAACGAGATCCCGGATACAAGCGGCTGAAATGAGTTTTCTCCGTAGTGTGTCTGGGCTCTCCCTTAGAGATAGGGTGAGGAGCTCAGTCATCCGGGGAGGACTCAGAGTAGAGCCGCTGCTCCTCCACGTCGAGAGGAGCCAGTTGAGGTGGCTCGGGCATCTGGTCAGGATGCCTCCTGGACGCCTCCCTGGAGAGGTGTTCCGGGCACGTCCCACCGGGAGGAGACCCAGGGGAAGACCCAGGACACGCTGGAGGGACTATGTCTCCCGGCTGGCCTGGGAACGCCTTGGGATTCCTCCTGAGGAGCTGGCCCAAGTGGCTGGGGAGAGGGACGTCTGGGCCTCCCTACTGAAGCTGCTACCCCCGCGACCCGACCCCGGATAAGCGGAAGAAGACGGACGGACGGACTGTCGCTCTGGGGGGATATCTTCAGTTAAGTTAAACTGATGCACACATTTTAAGTCGGTGAATATTTTCTAGGGCTTTTTATTTCAGAGCTCATTTGAAATTATGTCCCTTGCTAATAAGAATAATATTATTTTATTTAGCGAAAACACATAATTAGATCTGTCATTACTAGTTCCTCTTTGATGGTATAGCGGGTAAACTCTGCGTCGTGTTTATTGGGGGGTCCCGGGTTCGAATCCTGGTTGTCAGGAAGGGAATCCTGTGGGAAACTCCATCGAAAGCGTCTGCAATTTGTACTGTTGTTGTGGCAACCACTGAATAAGGAGCAGCCCAAAGGACCCTCAATTACATTTCTCCATGCTCAGAAATTGGCATGTAAATATATAACTGTGCTGCTGTCGTCTACCGTGAGTTAAAGTATCAGTTAGCCTTCTTTGATAACAAGTGATCACAATACTGCATCACACACACACTGTGAATTTAGGCTCCATGTCAATGAGATGGCTCAGTAGATCAAGACTCTGCAGATGTGGAAATTTATGGGCCATTTTTTCCATTCTCATGGGCCTCCGTGACTTCAGCATCATTATCACATAACTGCAGTGAGACTGTGCAGGAGGTGAAAGTTGGGGCAAGCTTGCCATTTATTTCCCCTCCCCTTATTCACTGCACTGTATTCCATTGTTCTATGACATGTTAATATTTTGATATGAAACAGGAGCTGGATTGTGAATAGAAAGCACAAGTTGATTGTTAGCTATGTTTTTAGCTTTACTTGATATGAATCAAGCACTAAAACATATTGCATCAGTTAGTATTGAGACCGATACCACCCAACATTATCTGTGGAATGTTCTCGTCTTTAATGGAACGGTTCTTATAAAAGATTGTGAACAGTTCATATCTTCCCTGCAGCAGATCCAGATTATCTGAATCCGGGGGTTGAAGCTAACAGCTTTAATCAGAAAGGGGCCAGATCGCACTGGAGTCCTACCAGCCTGAGCAACTGGAAATCTTAACAATGATATAGTGGATTACGTGAATGCTATTTTTAAATCACTTGTTAACGGCATTCTCATTTGAATTGAATGGTTGCTTAAAAATGGAATAAATCGGAAGCAGTGCCACACCAAGGATCTTCTCGTGTAAAAGAGAACAATCACAGTAGCTAGAAAGTCCTGATAAAAACAAACCAAAGATCGTGTTTCCCTAAAGCATTACAAAGTTTGCCTTTTACACCTCTACTTTTATATCACATGGTCACCCTCCAAAGGAACGCTTTACATATTCTATTCTCAGTAGGTTTCACATAGTAAGACCATTGGTAAGGTATTACCTTATACAGTACATCCATTTCCCATGAATATAATCATCAGCTGCTGTGTTACTAACCCCAAATTCAAACGTGATGATGGTTTATCATAAAATAACACCCCGTAAACTGCAAAAAAAATTTGAAACTGGATTTGTAGACAGTACAAGTAAAATTAGTTGAAGTTAATGGCATTTGCTTTGGTTTTGGCCCCTCTCTGACTAGCTATAAACTTCAGCCACTGGGATCAACTGCTCTGGATTTATACTAAATGCAGAGAGAATTTCCATTTCATGTTTCATGCAGTAAGCTGTCATTTAGAATCTAAATTTGAAGCCTTAATTTTATCGAGACAGATTGTAATAGTATAAAAAGAAAAAAAGGGTCATGTTTAGTTTTAGTTTTCTCTTCCATCAAAGCCACATGGTATGGGAAAGCTCGGGACTGTAACAGCGGTCCAGACTGAATGTAGAAGCTAAATCCAAATCTTACTCTGCTGGTAAGAGCAATTTGTGTTCTTCACCCTACTTCACTCTACACCATTTAATTTCTCTAATATAACCACTTTAGCATCAATTAATTATAATAATTTTGATTCTTATTAAAAATGACCTAGGCAACGAAGAGAAAAAAAACAGCTGAAAATGGCTGCAGATATTGTTCATTATCCCTCAAGTCCCTTTTCATTTTCGTCAACTCTTAATCTTTACAGACTATAACCTTTACCCATGATCATTAATATATGATCAAGATCAATCATTTCCTTTTTTCTAGTTTTTCCATTTTAGACATAAAAAAAATCCTGTTTTTTCAAAACTGTAGGTATTTGTAAACCAAACGGAACGATACTTCATAATGTGGATTTGAGTAAATTAAATATTGTTCTGAACCATATGGAGATGAATATAGTGTCATTATTCAGGCATTCAAAGTTAAAGTTGTGGAGAATTTTAAAGCAGATTCAGGTAATAAATGATATTAAAGCTTTGAACATCTGCAGCACTTGTTATCCATTGCCACAAAAATGAACAGGACGGAAGGAGAGCATTGAACAGCAAAACAACTGAAAGGTACATACAAAATGCATGTGTGGTGGAAAATGAGCGTTGAGTATCAACCTCAAAACGCTGCTCCCAGTGGTAGCAAATGGGGGCGACAGCATCATGCCGTGAGGATGCTTTCCTCTGCAGGGACATGGAAACTTGTCAGAGTTGACGAGAAGATGAATGAAGCTAAATATAGGATGATAATGGAAGAAAACATGTTAGAGGTTGATAAAGACTTGGGACTTTAGCAGAACTTCACCTTCTAGCAGAACAGTGACTCTACAAATGCTCCGACGGAAACCTGCAGATCAAAGCATCTTAAAAAAAAAAAAAATGTTTCAAAGTAATTTTCTTTTCTCTTCACAATTTAACAATACTTTGTTTTGATCTATCACATAAAATCCAGATGAAAAAAAGGATGTAGTTATAAAATGTGAAAAATTAACAAGAGATCAATGCTAAATTTAGTCCACTGCAAAACAATTCTTTTTTACTTAAGTAGTTTTGTGGAATGGCTCACGTATTCACCATTTTGTGTTTTTGTGCAATCTTAATTTGTGTTATGACATTATTAATGCACTGACCCAATGAATTAATTGTAATTATAATATATAACAGAATTACTCTTACCATGGAAACCAGAAGAGCATTTCATTTGACTGTAACAATGAATTGCACTGAAAGAAAGGAATGTATTCATTTATATTCAGCGCTTGAAGTTCTGCATTGATTATTGTTGTAAATCTATTACTATGTCACAGGAGCTGCGCACCAAAACTACTCCTCAAAGAAATTGGTCTCTCAATTCACTTTGTGGTGAATTACCATTTTCAATTCAGCCAAAATAAACTTGATAATCAACACAATTAACAACCCAATCAATTGTGTTTCCAAGTGTTGTGTGAAAACTTTACTTGGCCGCTCTTTGGGATTCTGGACCCTTCCCTCCAGATGACCCCTCAAGGTGAACCCTTGTATGGTTTGTCACCCTATGAATACCAAATATGGCTGAATTAAACATTTTCTCTTGTCTCACTTCTCTTTAATCAGTTTTCCTACTGAGCTCTTTGACTGGAGTAATCCCAGAGCTCCACTATTCCACTGACTGGCATTGTAAAGCACACAGCCTCGGTTTCTCCTCTGGAAGTATTTAAACCACATTTCCCACCGGTCATTCCCTGCTTTTTGATTGCCCTGAAGCTCCTTTTATCCACTAAAGGGCTACAAATCAAGATATTTTCTGTCGAGCTGCTGTCATGTTTCAAAGACGTCTGCTTATTTGCGGAAGTGTCTTTTTTGTTTTAGATTTTAAACAATTTCATTTAAAGATTTACAGTATTCTTTTCCATCCATTTTCCCTCCCTAGTTTCTCTTAATTGTCATAGGGGAGCTGGACTCTCTATCGCAGTGCTCAACAAACAAATAAAATTGCTGCATTCTGCTAAATTGCCCATTCAACACAGGGTTGTTGCAGAGACAGAAGCAATTACCATGCAAACGTCTAATGCCAATTTAGATAGATTTAATTTTCCAGTGGAAGAAGCCATTGGTATTTGCAGGATACCCTGATAAAATGCCCAGACAGGAAGAATAAGCAGAGTGAACACCAAAAAGGAAACTTGAAACAGAGTCCTTCTTGCTGGGAGGCAGCGGTGGTAGCTAATACACCACTCTGCACCATTCTGCATCCATCTCCCCAGCCGCACCCAAGCTCATTCTCCCAAGGTCTTCCCATGCCAGAGGGGATGTAAAGTCCCTTCAGTGTGTCCTGGGTCTGCCCTGGATCTCCTCCCAGTGACACGTCCTGATCCCACGCCCTGGATGCATTTTCCAAAATGGTTATCAGCACCATCCTGCAAACTGTGCCACAATCTTGCAACTGAAAATATGAAACAGGTAGCTGAGAGGAACACTCCCAGCTGCTCATTACAGCACAGGGGGAAAAAAGCATCAGCTGTAAATCCGCTCTGAGTACAGATTTTTTTTAAAAAAAACCATTCTTCATTATTTTATCTGTATTTATTTAACTTGTTCTGAATTTTCGAAAAACGCGATTAAGATTTTTTTTGAGTGGACGAGAAACCAAATGTTATAAAAATTACATTTTATGTCGTCCTATGATAATACTATGATAATGAAGCTAATGGCACCATCTGATGCCCACCCACATCTAGACAGCTGGCGTCCTGCAGGCACAGCAGTTTGTCAGAACCTTTTCAACATGCTGTTTACATATTAATATTCTGTAGGCAGTGAAAGCTGCCAGTTTGTCTGGGGAATTCCTACTGTGAACCATAGCCCATGATGTGCATTTAGATCTTTATCCATCCATCCGTCCTTCCTGTCTCCAGTTCTCCACCAATGATAAACTGTATCACAGGTCTAAGAAAGAGACTCACATGACATGACAAGCACTCACAAATACTGTCCCACCTAAATGCAATTTGGAGTGGGCCGTTATTCTAACGTACACTGTGTAGGGTTGAAGGAGGAAGCTAGTGTGCCAGGAGAAAACCCACTCATTCACTGGGAGAACATACAGAGCACTTAAAAACGCCTGGGCTGGATTCAAACATAGAACCTTCTTGCTGAAACACAACAAAGCTAAATACCAACCCATCTATGTTGATTTCTATATTATCAGTGTAGCTTAATAAATCAGGATATCAGTGAAAAGATAACTCAATTCCAGATTTGATACTCTTGTATTACATAATATGACAAAAAAAAGTAATTTATAGAACAGAAATGTCAGGCCACCGAAAATTCCTTCCATGCACCGTACGTATAGTAAATGTAACCAATACTTGCTTGGGTTTCCTTTTGCCCATTTTACTCATGGTGGCCGGGCAGTGATCAGTTTGTGGCTTGGCTAACGTGTTAAGGAAGTCAAGGAGGCTTTTATTTCGGGCTTTAGCTCATCTGCATGGTTCGGTCTGTTGTCTCCCATCTTCCGCTTGACATATCTCCAAAGGTTCCCTGTGGGGTTTACATCAGGCCAGTTTTATGGCCAATCAAGCAAAGTAATACCGTGGTCATTAAATCAGTTATTGGTACTTTTAGCTGTATTGGCAGGTGCATGAAATCTTCAGCTCCATAAAGCCTATCAGCACAAGGGAAGCATAAAAAGCTTTGAATTGTTCTGGTAGATCGTTGCACTGACTTTAGACTTGATAAAACCCTGCCTCCAGCAGATAACATGGCTCCCAAAATCATCACTGAGGGTAGAGACTTCACACTGTACCTCAGGCAACTTCTCCTCTCATCCTATAGACTCTGGGACCATGAAAGAGGGATTTTGAACAATGAGCCAACGCCTCTTTCACATTAGCTCGTGTAAGATGACGCTGACATTGTCTCTAGTTCAGGAGTGTCTCAACACACAAGAAGTGCAAATGTTGTGGCCCGTGTCATGGATACATCTGCGTAGTCCCTTTTGATAACCGATTTGTTGCTTTTTCTGACTAAATGTCAAAAAAACTAAACCTAAACGGCAAATAAATAAGTGAAATATATGCTGCCATTTTGTGTAGATAATCGATATATTGTTGCTGTCAGTCAGAAACCTTGTATCTAAAAAAGTGTTCCTTTTTAAGAAATGAAACAAACTTGCTTATTAATGCAGATTCGAAACAATTTGGTCAAAGTCTCAAGGTCTTTTGATACTTTGAACTGGATAATTTATGAGTGGATACACACAAAAAAAATATTTTATCAATAGAGCTGATTCTCACAAGAATACAAAAACAATACAAAAATACACGAGACAAACAACGAGTTTAACTTTTTGGGCTCATTTATAGAAAACAACATTTTGATTTTGACTTTGTAAAGTGCCTCGAGATGACATGTTTCATGAATTGCCGCTATATAAATGAAATTGAATTGAATTGAATTGAATTGATAATACTGTCACTGTTAGGTCGTTTATTTGGATCTGTATGGCTGTATTTCTAACCGGCCTCATCTCTATACAAGAATGACTCCCTTCCCTTTCTAAAGATAGATTTACATTGGAAAGAGCAAATACCTTCTTTGCAAATGTCATGATTTTAACATAAAAATGATCCGGCTTTTACCAGCTTATACAATTATGTAACTCTAACTTCAAGTGTAAAAATCATTCAGCCCAGATCCAGTCATGTAATTATTTATCAAACAAAGATGAAGGAGAATTTGTCAAAAAGTAATTTCCCTTTAAAAACCCTTGATGCTGAAATATGCCAGACCCTAGACAGCATGTCTCTCCTGTTGTTTAAATCCAATTATCTCCAAAGAGGCTATTTTAGTCCAGTCTTACAAATGTATAAAACTGTAAACGCTGTTATCAGCACTTTGTATTTCCAAAAATACTTCTTTTGATATGTTGATTTTGTTTTTTTTAACACATTTTATTTTTCAAATAACTCAAATTGGTGCTGTAAATGGATGTGTATTTAGGCAACAGTGTTTTTCCTAAATCTTTTACACTTTACTGTCTCTAAAAATTTTCTATTCTGGGACATTTCTATGGTAGATCTCAAATTACAAGTCCATTTTAAAAGTATCATTTACGGTCAAAGCAATATTTTCTTTTGCTTCAAAAGAAAAAAAGTATGAATGAATGCTGTTTATTTCGACCATGCTTGATACCACATAGCTCTAGATCAAAGCTAGATTAAATTTAAAAAACAGTTATGCCAATAACAAACAATCACAGGACAAAACATCTAGAAAACAAATAGAAACTAAACATGTCCTAAAAGGAGCAGGAAGAAGCTTATTTAAGCCTGCTCCTTTCCCCGCTGCTCAGCACCATATCTGACACGCTCACTCACACCTACATAAGGAAACCCAAAAAAAGAAGACGACAACCCCATGCTATAAAATTATAATGGAGAAATCTTCACGTCATTTTACTGGAGCAACACAGCTTTCTTATTCAATAATATTCCAACTTTAATTAAGCCCCTAGTGGGTTCCTTGGAGCAATCTCCAGAGCTCAAATTCAAACAGATGGCAAGCTGTTTATTGCATAGCTCATGCTACAGGTAGAATACCCCCCCCCCCCCCCCCACCACACACACACACACACCCTTCTACCACTTCCATAAACAGTAGCACTTCCCTTTACGTGCTATTTTGTCCATGTCATTTTAAATTTAGTCTAACAATTGCAGACAGTTTGTTTTAATTAGGTCTGAAAGTACAGTGCAGAATAAATCAAATGGCAGACACGCGATCCCTGGGCAGGCTATTTAAAGAGAGTGAGAGTCAGTTTAGATGAATGGGTTTAAAATACTTGGTTAGCCCTGTATTCTGTCATCAATCCATGGACCTGCGTGTGGCCTCATTTGAGCAGCGAAGCTGCTACTGCACAAAGAGGAGCCCCTCATGCAGCAAATCAGGGGATCGTTTCTGACTGTAAACATCCATCTGAGCTAACAGCATGGTGATGCATCTAGAGGGATTGCCAAGTTTTAAGTTTGTTGTTCCAAATCATTTGACTCCTTCCAACTTATATTCGGCTCTCTTGCTCACAGAACTTTGAGTGATCTATACTATCTCATCAAATATGATCAATAAAAGACAAATATTAAGATTATGTCCTTAATTCCTGTGTTGCAAGCAACATGCAAGGGAAAGGTGGACTTTGCAGCTTTGAGTCAAATGCAAGCGCAAACACAGTGGGACAGAAAAAACGGATGACATGGCTCTCAAGTCATGACTGACCGTCGAAACGTCACCCTGGACTCCAAGCAACTTAAATTCTGAACCCTTCTTCATCCAGACTCTGTGGCTTTGATTTCCTAATGAAACACTAAATTGACTTTCATCAGAAAAGAGGACATTCACTCGATAACTTTCAAGTAAGTAGTGTTTGCCATGACATGTCCAAAATAACACCTCTCTGGATAAATGTCCTCTTTGAATCCTTATGTAATATTCAAATTTTCTGAGAAATTTAATTTGGGTTTTTTGCATGCTGTAAGTCTTAATAATACCGGAAACTATAAGACTTCCAACACTCCAGAAAATGACAAGCGTATTTTATTTACTTGAATAGTTTATGCCTTCCTCCACCTTGGGTAGATGTCAAAATATCATTGTAGTCTGGCATGCCATATTCATATTATTGATAATAGATCCACATGTTCAAAATGTGAAAAGAAAATATCTGCAGGATTGGAATTTTGCCTGTTTTTATGCCAACTCAATAGGCTGTGGGCACCGTCTGTAAAAGAAAGATAGAAAAATCATAATGATAAATTTAAAGCGTGATTTGAAGTTAGCAGAAGAAATTAGGAGCTACTAAATGTCCTTAAGTAGGAGGATGTCATTTTTATTTATCTATTTAGAAAACGGGCTTTGTCAGGGGTGAGGATATGGGTTTAGTGGTGTTGGGAATAACAGAAGGAGGATTTGGCCCAAGGTACCTTTTATGCAAGTATTGCCACTGTTTGTCGTCGCCCGTACCAACTAAATAGATAATTTGTTTAAAAATTTGTTAATTAAAATTTGGACCAGATAAAAATATTTCTTCAACATGTTTAACTATACAGCTTCCAATTCATCTCTAAAATCCCTTTATCTGTTTATGTGTCCTATGCGACCAAGCTGTGAAATGACAAAGAACCTATCATGCTGATGTTTGGACTGGAGAGGCTGAATGCCTATGGGGATTAAATTACATAGGATTTAGGGAAAAGGTTGTCAACACAGGAATTTATGTTATTAATGCCATTTCCAAAATCAGAATCACATTGCATACATAATGTGTGCAACTGTTAATGTTTCTTTTTAAGATATCAATTTGTCCCGAAAGAGGTTTGGTTAGACTCTTCTGTTCTGTCATGATAAGAGCTTATTGTAAGCTGGATGCCTTATATGGACCGTGCCCACAGGGTACAGTGGGGATCAGTTTCTTCACTTTTGTCAGACTTACAAGGCCTCCTTAGAGGTCACGCTGTGATTCTTACATAGCCCACGGTATGGCTCTCAAATTTCAAGGGTAAGGAGAAAATCCATTTGCCAACTCACCATTTGCGATTGCACAGAAATGTTCCCCGTTCTCAATATCCAATTACTAAATTATGATGGATTTTAAGCATTATTTTCTGCAAGGCATTACTCAACACAGTCTATCACAATTTACATAGCTTAACGAAGCACTGAGCTTTTAATAATGTGAAGGAGTGCAATAGAGGGAGCTGATGTTTATTTGAACTGGCTGGGCTTTTGCTGGTAATGATTATGAAGTGAGCACTGGGAGCAGTGTCTGTGAGAGAAGAGGGGGAGCTGTGCTGCATGAAGCAGGCAGATGGTTCGCCGGACAGTCTGTTGATAATGGCAACATTAGTCTACTGGGAAGCAACATTATGCTCAAGGTCAATGGGAGCTGAAGAATGGAGGAACATTATGACTTGCGTCTTGTGTCCTGGAACGAGATCTCCCTACAAGGATGCAGAGATATTTAATATGACCTGGGTAAACCGCACAAGGCTGTCAAATTAATCCTCAAATTTCAAAAGGGTAATTTGTGTTAATAGACCGTAAAATGTGCCCTATTTTATTTCTGCTTTGTTGGTGTGTCTTGCATGCAGTATCCTAGCAGCATTCAGATTAGTTTTGAAGGTTCTGTAATCAGCTTTCACTTTTTACCCGGATTTACCCGTGTGTATTTCTGACCACCCAGCTGTTTTACGCTGCTTACACAGGTAATTACCCTTTATTCACATACAGTTAAGTTTATGTGTTGTGAATAAAACGCATACTTATGCACCCAAATGTTTGAACATACGCCCCATAAATGCATGGTATTTTGAAAGGTACAAAATTAGATTTTATCTCAAAAACATTTATGCTCACTAAAAACCTAAAGTGCCCTGAAAATGTATTCATACCCTTGAGCCTTTTAACATGTTACAGCCAAAAGCCTTAATATACTTTATTGGAGTTTATGTCATAGACCAACACAACAATAGATATCTTGGGGTTGTTGATTTTGAGAGGACTCATGAAAGAGTTTCACTGTCTTATGTTGAGCGAGTTGTTGAAAAACTATTTTAAACAGTTCAGATCTTTGAAAAAAGGACTAAAAGAAAAGCTAGATGCTTGAATACAGGGGAGGAGTAATTGCCGGAATGTCAAACAGGTGAGTTAATTAATGGGATGCATGTCAGCATGGGTAGGGAACAGGAGTGGACTGCTGAGGGAAAGTGAATAATGAACACCGACTGAATACACAGCGGTACTAAACAAGACACAAATGGATCTTCTAAATGAAAAGACTAAAACTAAAATAAGAGCCCAAACCTATACACAAACAACAGAGCTAAAGCCCAAGAGTCTGTAAACAAAAGAGTCAACCTCACAGAGGCATTTCTTTCCCCTTGTAAACAAAAAACCTTAAAAAGAGAATCACAATTCATAATATTAAAATTTTAAAACCCCAAGGATCATAAAAAGCAGTGTATAATTGAGAGGTGGAACGAAATGGATACATAGTAAAAACATTCATTTATCTCATTTGACCAGTTCTATTGTGGCATTCCTTCAGCAACATGGCCTCCTCCATGCCCCTCATTTGGACTTCATTATGGTATTCTGGTTCCTCATCAGAATTGTTTTTTTTTTTCATCATACCCGTGGTGCTGTGTTGGTGTGTCGTTCTGCTGCTTCTCTGGATGCAATCCTGCAGCGAAGCATTGGGTAGTGCAGCTCAAAGCGGGCTATTCGACAAGCTAACAACAGCTAGCGTTAGCTTATGTTGTTTGGGATGGTTATAGATGGGCTGACGCACGTTCAAGAGCTTTACTGACTTTTTCATGTTACTCTCAAGCATCCGTGTCGTACTGACCATTACGTTCATTTTTATTGAGCATAACAGTCTAACTTTCAGTATAACTTTCAGAGTAACGGTCCATTACGCTGAAATGCGCTGGCAGTAACCCTCATATCTGTTTACTAATGTTCTCCGACAAATCTCTAAGAAAATGTTTTTGTGTTTTGTAGTTTAAAGGAGCAACGAGTGATATTTCACCACTAGCGGGAGCTTGAGCACTGTCTGTAGACCAAAACAAGATGTGTATCAAGCAAGGCCTCTCTCTACCTCGCTCCAGCACTAGGCATCCATTTCCCCTTCTTACCCATTGGCTCGTATGAGCGTATTTGCAAAGGAAAAATACATAGCAGAACAGCATCACCATTCAGAGGAACATAATTAGTGAACAAGTAAGTAACTTATAACTTTATAATGCTGTTAGCAAGAGAACATGTTGACCGGCTGGGGGTGCTGTCTGCCATTTTGTTCCTGGCGGTGGCATTTCATGAACAGGGAGGGGCTAAACCCTGAGCAGTAGCTGTTCATGCGCACGTGTGTGCGGTGCCGCCCCGGCTATGTAATCAAGAGATTGGAGAACAACGCAGAGAAATAGGGTGTGATGTTTAACCAAAGTCCATCTAAAAAACACCGTTAGTTCTTCACAAAACTTTGTTTTAGTTCTTTCTATCTAAAATAATGATAATATGATCATTGCTCCTTTAAGTGCCAAAATGGGAAAATTGTACGGTAAGTTACAGTAAAATCCGAAATAATAATTAAAGTTTTTTTTTCATACATATTCAGTTGCTTCTTATTATTTATTAGTAGAATTAGCTAAGAAAAGCTAAAATCAGGCAGTTTGTCTTCAGTTTTCATTGTCCACAATATTTTATATATTTTATCCCAGTAAATAGACAAAACATATGAATGCTAATTGCAGCATGTAAATGCTGTAAAACAGGAAACAAAATCAGAGATTCATCTTTTTGTGTTTCTAATGCTCATTAAATGATTGAAGGCGAGAGCCTTAAACAATCTGTCTTGAAATAGAAATTTTGCATATATTTATAATACTGCAGGCTAAGACTTTACAGTTCCATTGAATAACAATTACAGTGCAGCTTGAGCCCAAGAGCTGTCAATCAATATATGCTACTTTCACCCACCAGTAGATGTAAAGACTGATATTATGACTGCAAGTAAGAGCCCTGTAATTCAAAGTAAAAATCATTGATATTGAGTTCCTTTCAAACCACAAATCTAGTCACAACAGAATGACAGTTTTCAAGTTGTTCATTTTTTTTTAATTCGCACTTTGTCCCTCTTTTTTTCTTTATTTTTAAATATTTTTTTTTACAGTGGCATAGTTGAAAAATGAATATTCAGTACTGAGAAATAAAGCAAACCTCAGACACCCTCCATAAAAAGCAAATTAATTACAGCAATTAAATCTTTGTACAAAATGACTATTTATAGCATCGTACGGAACCAAAAAAATAACATGTATGAGCATTGGCAATGTGGTTCAATTTCTTGGATACAATGGCTATATACAGTTAGAGGATGTTTGATTCACCAATGCCTCAACATGTCATGTCATGAACTGTTTGCAGCAAACTCAAAGGCCATAACGGTGATCCTTGTACTGTTCTTTATGACAAATTACAGAATTAAAAAATGGAAAATGTAATGTCAGACAACTACTTCAGTGTTAACAACAATAATACTAATTAATATAGTATCATATCATAAATCTGAATCAGTCATAATAATAAATACATAGTCAGAATTTTTTTTTTTTAATTTTAAATAATTCATTAGAATCCCTGTTTGAAGAAACCTTCAAAAGTGTGAAAACACTCATCAAAGAGACAGGAATGAAACGCATTCCTCTTTTGTTTACTGAAATTATCTGGCGAGCTTTGAAAAAAGTATTTACCCTTTTTAGATTTTGTCTGCTTTTGCTTTGTTGGCACACTGAAAGGCTTCAGATCATCAAACAGCTTTTAAAAGATAAGCCGAGTAAATACAAACCGCACTTTTCAAATGATGAATTCATCTATTAAGGGAAAACCCTATCCAGACCAACTGCATGTGACAAATAATTGCCCACTAAACCTAATCACTGGTTGTGTCAGTCATGGCAGCCATGACTGACATCAAGCATATGTGATAAAGGGCAACGAGTTTTAAACATAGCTGTGGAGGAACTTTTTTGCTCTCATTTGGAGGGGTTGTAAACATGACCAAAGCAGCCCCAGTTCACTGCACAAGCAGAAATGCTGTAAGTTTTTCTGCAGATATAACAAGATGCACACTTTGCAAAAAGCTCCCTTTTTTTCAATCTACAGAAGAATTTTCCAAAAGTTTCCGGGTTAACCAAGAGAATATTTTTGGACAAATATGATATATGCCTTTTGCTCTTTTTTTGTCAGCACAGGCTTTTGCTGTGGACCACGACAATGGAAACAATTTCTAATGATCGAATCAGAAAGACTGTTTAGTGGTGCTATTAGAGTAGTTTTGGTAGACCGGCTCCTCTTAGGCTGGTTGACCACAGTGGTTCACCAGAGTCATTAAGTCTTAGAAATGGCATTGTAACCATTTACAAACAGGTGTCAAGGACTTTTAATTTCTGTGGATTGGGGCAAAATGTGTGGTGTGTGGCTTTGTGGGATACTTTAGCTGACTTCATGTTGTCAGACATGTTCTCTTTAAGTGATTTATTGATTCTATGGGTCTGACTGTAAAGCGACCTGGGAGTGGTAAGTGCATCCCAAATACATACGGGTAGTGCCTGGAAACTACTTTTTGTACATTTTCATGTTATCTGTGTCTACCTTTATAATTTGTTTGATCTGAAGCATTTGTCATGACAAAAAAAGCAAAAAAAGAAGAAATCTATACGGGGGCAAAAGCTCTTTCACAGCACTGTACATGCCTTGTGGCAACATAAACTCAATGGAGAAAAAAAAAATCTTGAGATGTGGAATACATTAAATAGTGTATATGCTAATATACAAAACGTAATGTGCCAGGGATCCCGAGATTCAACAATATTGTTCACAAATATTCACGTTAGCAAAGTATTTTACAGCAATATCCACACATTAAGCATAGTTGTTGTTCAATAAAATTCAACATAAATAATAAAGCCCCACAAAGTTCCACTCATTCAGTTTGGATTTTACATTTAAATAGCCAACCAAAAAAAAAAGAAGAAAAAAAAATTCCTGATCCATTACGATGACCAAAATCTTTATTACATGACAGACTCCATCTCTCCATCTAGACTCGTTTTGAATCCTGAGACAAGATACAGTTCACATATTTTCCCTCTTTATTTTTTTTTTTTTTTAGTCCTCAGACTTTGTGCTTTAATTTTCTGACTTTCATAGTATAAAATAACAGGATATGACACAACTGAAATCAAATAATCAGCGTATACACCTTTGTTGAGGAGATGGTTTCTTTTTAGGACAATCGTTTAGATTGTGCTTGTACGTTTTGTTATATCAAAATGTCTGTCATGTTATGTTACACATTATGGCTGTGGCAGGATAACATCCAGGTGACATCCAAGACAAGTGCTTAATTCAGAAAGAAGTTATTATGTAAATGTTGGATGAACTGATGCATTTCAGCTATTCTGTTCTTAAAGTAAAAGGGTTTGAAGAGTTCAGCCTTGACTGTCTTAAAACCGAGCACATCTTTTGTCCCCTCTGTTTTTAAAAGATCTGCAGACATTTATGTAAGAGAGTAGAGAAAGTTGTTGACACAGTCAATGAAAGAAATGCCGAAAAACGTCTCATTTTAGGCACCAAAAAACTAAAACCTAATCCAACCTTTAGCTGTATCGATAACGAAAGGAGAAAGCTCTTTTAAAGTGACGTTAAACCAACCATGAGTTTTCTGGAAAAAAAACTAAAGTGAGGGGTAAACCCAGATCATGTTGTGACACTGAGGCAGCTTAAAATTGCATGTCTCTTGTTGAATGTTGAAACGAAGGAGGAAGGAGCAAGAGGTCTAAATGAAGTACTCCTTCTTTTCCTCTGCATGCACATGGTTTCCCTCAGCATTGATAATAGCCGTGTCTGCGTCGGGGGCATCCTCTGCTCCTTTGGCCTCGTGTGTTAGATATGTTCCTGTAAATATATATGCGGCCAAATAAAAAAAAATCCACCAGCAGAAAAGTTCAAAGCATGTTTTTTTTTTATATTCAATCCAAAAAGAAAGAAAGTGACCTCTTTTACCTTTATGTCTAGCCAGATATCTTCCGAGGACTATTATCAAACACA
Organism: Fundulus heteroclitus; assembly: GCF_011125445.2. Lineage (NCBI taxonomy): Eukaryota > Metazoa > Chordata > Actinopteri > Cyprinodontiformes > Fundulidae > Fundulus > Fundulus heteroclitus. The sequence goes on from NC_046378.1 coordinate 32,400,239, forward strand.
AGGTGATGAAGACCACGACTGCAACAACACCTCCGATTAAAGCATGGTCAGGTACATGTTGTCCTAAAGCATTAGGATCTGAAAGAAAACAAGCAGAGGTATGGATGTGGAAGAATAGACTTATCTGCCATGGTGTCAGGCACCTTTTAGCATTTAGAAAAAGTCATCAAGAAATGTTTATATTGTCATACGTTTGTGTCAAAAAATCTTGAAGGGTTGAAACTTGAAGCTAACTGCAGTCGGCGTTTTCATTGTTTTTCAAAGAGGATAGAAGTTTTAGCCCCTTAACAGTCGACTTAAACCTATTGTCTCTTTAAAACGGGTTAATGCTCACTTTTCTGAACCAAGAGACGTCTGTGTCATGCCCATTAAAACACGAAGGCACGGCCATATAAGCATGATGACATTGCACCTAATAGCGCTGTCGTGAAATCTGAACAGTTTTCTGGACAATAAAACCCGAGAGATTATTTACACGGGAGCACAGTTTGATCAAAGTAAATGGATGAAGAGGATGAATTTCTCCACAACCATCAACAACAGCATCTAACCTGGAACCAGCTTTTGTACCAGAATTATGAAACAATACAAATGTTGGATTTAACAGGAAGGGATGTGTAGCATGAGCCTCATGAAACGTTTTAGGACAAGGTAAAGTGACTGCAGACAGACCTAATGAGTTTGAGTGGTCTGACACAGGTAAACTGTCCTTAATTAAACACAGACTTATTATGTGTAGAGAAGTGAGACTTGCACCCTGAACTTTTACTTTTGTTGAACTATGCAAATAATCACAGATAAAACCACAAATCTTTACAAAAAGCACCAATCCACTAATCTACGAGGTGCTATCCGGTTTAACTGCTGAGAAAAGTTTTGTTCACATTGCCAGAGTTGCAGGCCCTCATCATTTATAGTTCTTGTTTCATAATACGTTCTGCAATTCAGCATCAGGGTGTGTTTTTTTTCTCTTCCCCAAGTTGCATTGAGGTCTCTGAGCAGAGGATGAGGATAGCGTTTTTCAAGCTTCGGTATGATGCCCCCTGACGTCTGTCCTATTATAAAGTGTCAGTGCCTGTGTCTTTACGGTGCACCTCTTGTGTTCTCATTATCTCAAGCTGATAAATAGCCATGGCTCATGCTCAGTTTTGCAAAGTGACCTCAGGAAATTATAGCGGTTACATTTTAACAAACCTTGTAAATGCAACATTTTCAAACCCTCTTTTTTACCATCCAAAAAAAAAAAAGAAACTTGGAAAAACGTGAAGTTGTGTGACATGCTTTTTAAAATCCCATGCATTTTACGTACAATACAGGGACCCATGAGTTACCACATTGGGTTTTGAGACAATGGTTACTTTCAAAAGTAACCCGAGCTGGGTTGAATGTTGATGGGTGTGATGATTTGTAGTGCCCTCTCAACAAATGGCATAAGCAAATGCCGTGTCACTTGTTCACATTCGTTCTTATCATTGTGAAAAACACAATTTAGTACTTACTAAACAAAATACACAGGAAAAGGCAACCACATGTACCCAAGCATGCTGTGTAAATTTGAACATGTAACCATTAAATCCTTTCTCATTTCAATCCTGAAGAAAAACAGCAAAACCAAAATTAAGAACAAGTGCACACAAATAATAGGATGACATGTAAGATACCACAGAGAGCCAGAAAGGAAAACTAAAGAGTGACAACACCACAGAGCTGCTGATGGGACGGCACTTCTGGTTCAGTGGCAACTTCTACAGAAGTACAGTTTTGATTTACTGTAATATAATGTAATAGTTACTTACCCTCATCATCCATATTAATGTCTGATTTATGTGGATGGGGGGGGGGGGGTGGTTAGATAGGGTCACTTAAAGTCTTGGAGTCTTGGGGTGGCACACTGAAACTAAAAGCCATAATTTCAGGATTTTATTCTAAAGTTGTAGTAAGGCTGTATGTAGAAAACCATCTTAGAGACCTAAAGTAAATGCCTAATATCTTTTGGTTTATTGTTTGATTTTTATAATAATAATTGAACGTTATTGATCTCACAATGGAGAAATTCACTTCTGCATCTTAACCCATCCCCTTGGGGAGCAGTGGGCTGCCACTGTACAGTACCTGGGGAGCAATTGGGGGTTAAGGGTCTTGCTCAGGGACCCAGAATGGCAGCTTGTGGGAGTTGAACTCAGAACCTCTGGGACCTGAAGCTCTGTGCTCTAACCACTAGGCCACCACTAATGTTACGAATGATCTAATGTGCATAGACCAATAACAGTACAGTTAACATTTTGAGTCGAACAAAAATCTAATTTTATTGTGTAATTATATTAGGAATAAGGTGCACATTTATTGATTTATTGAAAAACAAAACAATTACTAGGGGAAAGTAGATACTGACAGATAAAAATAAAGGTGCGATAGAAGGTCAAGAAGAGCGGCTGCCTTGCTGGCTGTGCATATTGGGAGGAAATGCTAACCTGACGCTACTACAATTTACACTGGCCAGTGGGGTGGCCAGTGGGGTGGTCAGGACATGGCATGGTGTGGCCATGGACACCCTGGCCACCCCCTGGTGGCGCCATTGCTTTGTATAGTCAACTTTTTTTGGGCAGCTTTGAAATCTCATCCAAACTCTGCTGTAGTCCAAGCAAGTAAACTTCAGTCCACCTGTAAACATGGGTCACAGTTTGCTTGCAAGCAAATTCTGGTGCAGTTAGCTCAAGTTAATATCCTTGTGTTTCCTATGTTGTCATGGGTGCTACGTTTAAAAACCAAACTGATGTGATGCAGGTCTAAATATGAGATGTTGAAGGAGATTTAGTGGAATATCTTGCCCTGTTATGTCTTTGTTTTTTGATGTACTTACTTTCTGAAAAGTTAACAAAGACATAGCATTCCCAGTGTCCTGCTGTATTATGATCGGGTACATTATTTTTCCATGATTTCACCGTTTCGTATTGTCTATTATTTAGTTTTTCATTAAAAAAAAGTTTTAAAGGTTCTCTGGGATTGATATTTCCATACTCCATGGGCATTGTGGGCAAATAACTATTGGCCAGATGAATCATACGATACGTGATGGGTTAAAAGTTTCATAAGCTACATTTACATGGACAAAAGTAATTGGAATAAAGGGCCGATCTGAATACAAATGTGTCATGTAAACACCCCAATTGGAATATAGTGATCAAATTAAGCTCAATCGGAATGAACTTGTATTCTGAATGAGACGGGTGGTTTATGCCGACAGACATTTCGATCAGCATGCATGTAAACGCTTGTCAGGGTCAAGTTATTCTGAATGTGGCAAACTGACACAAGTGCGCGTGAGTGCCCAACGTCAATGTGACGTATTTCTGCTTTGAGTGGCGGAAATACGTCGGGAAGCAAATCTGGCTGTGCTCTCAATACAACCTTTGTGTTAGTGACATTAAAAGAGCTAAAAATTATTATTCATTCAGTAACATTTCAACCGTATTACAACCTGGTGCAAGTCCAGCCTGGACGCTTGGAAAACAAACAAACTGGTACACTACTGCTTTGCTATTTTTGTTGCTCAGCAAAGACGGAAATACTTATTTCATAGATTTCTTTAAATGAATTTGGTAATTATGCATGTCAGAGTGGTTCTATTCTAAATAAAGCTAGCTTGATTGGATCAATTGATTGTGTGCCTATACAATCCGATTTTTTATTTCTATATTATTTAATCCGATTACGTTTCAATCCGATCGTCAAATTTTGTGCATGTAGACATAGCTACTTTCAGTTTCAACCAACTTACATCTGAGATAAGTAGAGTCCTCTTTATTGTAGTATAAGATTGTTTGATGCTATTACTAGGTCTTTGTTGTTACATTTGAGTTGAAGTATAATTTGGTGCAGATGTGGGGTTTACATTATATTCAAGAGCTGCATTGCTCGGCTTGTGGGATTTTTCAACATGCCCAAACACTCGGTGGATGACTAGTTTATGATGTGATCCATCTGTGTATGTTACAGGGTTAAATGTATAGTAAGGCATTTATGTGAGTATTATTTTCCTACTTTGCCTCCTCCAAACATTGATAATTTTGGCCAAATTGTTACTTATTGTATCATTATTCCACCCTGGTAATATACTGCATTATTTAATGTACAAACATTATATGGCAATCATGGTGTAGTTGATTTAATGCATGAAAATTGTCATGCTCTTTGTTAATATGATTATTAGATCTAGATATTAAAATTACTTTCTACTGGTAACTACAAGTATACCATAACTTCTGATGCATACATCAAGGCCATAACAGTTTTAACAAAATCTGATGTTAATTTGGGCATTTAATTGAGAACATTACTATGCAAAAGCAATATTAATATACTGATTGATTTTTTTTTTTTTGTAAACTTCATTAAATAGCTCACTCATTTTGCTATTGAAAAGACATTTGAAAAGCATTTCCTTAAAATACCGCCTTTCATAATGATGTTACTTAGCAACGGAAATTATAGTGCTATTACATTTCTTCAAGTACTTCTCATAGCACTCCACTGACAATAAAGCTTGGTTAATTGCATCCCAACATATATTAAGCACCAAGCAAGCAGTGTTAATGTGACAGTCTGAGGCATTGAGCATTTCTTGGCGTCGGTCAAACATGACCAGCATTCCATCTGGGGACAGTGAGTCACTGCTGTTGATTTGGCATATGCCACTAAATCCCATTCTAGAGTCGCGGATGATCACAAAAGAGTTGACATATGCTATTACAGCAGGAGTGGTATGTCACCAGCCACTCTTGGTTCTATGCACCTCTTGGAAAACCGCAGTTCCTTTCGTTTAGCAGCTCATAATGGAATCAGCAGCTCACCTTGCAGTATTTTGGCTGCTCTGATTTTAAGTGACATTGAGAAAACATGAAATAAGGACCTTTATCCTATTTATTTTTGCATGGACATCTGCTGTTGTAGCTTACACCTACAGTACTTATTCTGGAAAGGATCATTCAGTAGCATATAAATGTATACAAAAGCTATCTAAACTATAGGGACATATTTGCAAACATATGATGTTATATTCAGGACATGGCCAGATTCTACAAAGGATTTTTTTTAGACATTTATACGCTAAACTACAAGACTACCACGAATCCAATTTTTCGCATTTCACTTTCGCAGGCACAAGTTAGTATGAAAACGGGAAAAAAAAAAAAAAAATAGCAACATGTTGTGTTGTAACTTATGCAGTCCGTGGCATGAATAGATAGAAAGCGACTCGTGTCAGCAGAGCGAGCATCCATGCATGTTGATGATTTGGCTCATGCAGGGTGAGGCCATGATGTGTCCTGACCCAGAGCCAGTTCCAGCATCACACACACTAATTCTGGCTTGCAACGATCATCCACTGGGATATTTACCTGTTGTAGGCCCTGGAAAATCTTTGGCTGTTGCCATGGTTGTAGACAGTGACAGCAGTAGGGGAAGATGAGGGGAACAACACCATGATATAAAAGGTGACCACAGGTTTCAAAGCAAAACATAATAGCTCAGCATGATCTTGGGTTTTGTTTAATAGGGTGCAGGAGTGACAGAAGAAAGCTTGCTGTCGTGCTGAGCTAGATTGCAGAAAAAATATTCACTAGGTGAGCAGCAGAAGATAATGTTTGTTTTATATACATGTTCTTAGAAAGCTTAAAGTCCATGCTTAAAAAATATTAGCTCCCATGTTAGCTATGAAGAATTAAGTCCAGGTTTTTTTTTTTCTTCACTTGATTGCAAACATAAGGCCTGTATATTCTCCACATTAAACAGGAAATTTGTTTGTCAATTTAAGGTGGCAGGAACAAGAACAAAGTTTGTTCTTCCGAGCACATTTCAGACTTCATGAGGAACTCAATTGGAGAACTCCAGGGAAGCCCAACCCAGCCATCGAACACACCAACAAATATCTGACCAATCCCACAATGAATGGTTCTCGGAGTGAAACAAGCTGCACAGATGATGTGTCGAGAACAAGCGGCGAGAACTTCCAACTAACTTAATTATTTTCTTGCTGATCTTGGAGAAAGGATGTATTTCTCAGTTTTTGCAGAATTTGTACAGGCCTTTACTCTCTCAAAAACGGTTGTTAATTTAATCCAAATGTTGGCTTAGGCTATTGAGAAAAAAACATGGTAGTTTTAATCAAATAATAGGAGGGAAATTGTTATTGAGGTTCTTGGGTTGAAGAAGAGACTAGAAGGACCCTCATTCTTCAAAGGCCGCCGTTTTAAACTAACATTGACATGATCTAAGTGAACTAAACCTCTGAAAATTAGAATTGGTTTGATGGCAAAATTATTCTTTATGTTAATGTTAACATCCTTTGTTAATCACTTCACACTAGAGAATCAGTTTTTATAATTAATATAAAATTAGCTTTAGCGACAAAGCGTCCAAAGCTTTTGTCACGCGGGCCAAAATTGTCAACCATTCAGTAATCCATCCTTTTAGAACTTCCTGGTTGTACTACTGTAACTCTTAACAGGAAATAACCAGGGCGCTCTGTCATAGGTTCAAGTCCAACATGCGGCAACGTGATTCTTAGCAGGTACAAAGAAACGTGAGCGCATCACTACCTCTTTGCACTAGTCGCCTGTTTCTTTCAGGATCAATTTTAAAGGTATTTTGTTTGCCTTTAAGGGCCTTAATGGCCTTGCGCCAGCATATTTGTCCAACCTGCTGCACCCCATGTCTCATCTCGTTCCCTCAGGTCAGCTGACCAGATGCTGCTGCTGGTCCCTAAGTAACGGAGGAAATTGAGTGGCAATCGAGTGTTTTCTGTTGTGGCCCCAAAGCATCGGAAGAATCTGCCTCTGGACATAAGATGAGCTCCCTCAGTTGATGTTCCTAAATCTCACTTGAAAACACAGATTTACTCTTAGTTTTTTAACACAGTCTGACATTGTTTGTTCTATTTTTTTGTCTGGTTATATTGTTTGATGTTAGTATTTTTAGGATTCAATTTTTTTTTTTCTCTCACTTGTGTTTTACTTGTCCAGCACTGTGTTTTTATTCTTCTTAATATGCTATTTAAATAAATAGGGTATGGTATTTGGCTAATATTATTAGTTATTTGTTTTAATTTTTAATCTGATCCATTTTTACTGCTCAATTAAGAGACAAAAAACCTATTATAGCTTGTATTCATTGATCTCTTGAGGCTGCACTGTTTTTTTAGCACAGTTGCCTTACCTAATATCCAATATGGCAGGTCAAATCAATAACCACGCCCTATTGTGATAAAGTAACCCAGGTCGGGGTTAGAAAAATAGGCCAAGCCATGTTGTTTTCCACCCAGCAAATGTTGCAGACCCCTGGTGCAGAGGGTATGTATGGGGTCCTGTCAAGTGTTGTAGACTCTTGTCTCCATTGCTCTTGTGTGTTTGTACTTCATTGCTATTTTGATTGTTGGAGCGGACATTTTACTAGTCCCTGTGGTTACAATATGTTCAGCTCCTTTAGTTTCCAGATCATATATAAGACTTCCACAAGGATTTATACACCTCCCCTTCATGTCTCTGCAAAAAGGCGTATTTCTTTTCTTGTACAGCATCCTTATATTTCCCTGAATCTTCTGTGATTCTTTCAAAATAAACTCACGGTCACTTCCCCCTACCTTTCCTCAGTTCACTTAGTGTAGAGTCTTATGGGGTTTTCAGACTAAAGTGACAATGACACCTCTGAAACCCATTTATTTGTTTTGCATGAGCTGCCCAACTCCAGATTTGCATTGTGCTCAGCAAAAGAGTGAAGCCATCCCTGTGCAGCCATTACACAGAATATATCTATCTTGGGCTCTCGAACAACTGGAAATTTCCTGGTTAATGTGAAAAAAAGAACTCCTTTACAAGCCCCAAAGAGCTCTCTGGATTATAGCATCTTATCCTTCCTTTTTCTTTCTCGGTTTTTCGCTGCTTCTGCTTTTTATTAGGAAATCTAGTGTTATAAAGCACTAGTCCTGCTGGCAGCATGCACATATGCTTTAACGTATTAAACTGACTTTGAATTCGACTGTAAGATTGGATTGAATGAACAAGATATTTATATATAAAAATTTGGGTTTTTGTTTTTCTGTAAATTGCCTTGAGATGGCATTTGTTATAAATTGGCACGATACAGATCAACTGAATTGAACAGAATTATTTTTAGTGCAAGTGATGCTACATCACAGCTGAAAATGGCAACCTAAATTTTAAAACAAATGTTTCCTCTTCAGCACTTGATTTGAACTGGTCTCTGAATCTTGACTTTTATATGTTAGATGTGTTATATATCCATTATTATACTTTATCACCAATGCAACATTTTAAAATCTTTGCCCATTTGGTGCTGTACGCCACAAAAGTGCAGCGTACGTCTTTAAACCTAGCAATAAACTGAACCCACAGTGGTATTGTTCTGGCTTTATATCGCTGGACTCACAGTGACACCCTCTGTGCATTTTTGAGGAACTTTCTTGTTCTAAAGTACTCTTTTAGCCAGTCAATTGTCTTAGCATGCACGTCTTTTTACATATTTGGTTGCAACTGACTGGGGGAGATCGTCAAAGCCAGATCAGAACAGCAAAAGGACAGAGCACATCCTTGTTGCCTGGCACTCGGTGGTAATTTGTGCAGTAAGCAGCTTTGAGTGGGCCTCTAGATTTATCTTCTAAAGTCCAATTGAGTGCTAGATTAAAGCAATTAGTGTCTGTCTGACGTTCCATTTTTTTTCTTGCATTTCTAGTTCACACGTCATTGTCTTCCTTAGTCGGAGGCAGCGCACAGATTTTTTTCAGTCTAATTTTACCGTCTTGAGTGACTGTTCAGTCAATCGGCGCAATCAGTACCTGTGTGGTCCTTTTGATTCCCTTGTGTGCTTTTCGCATGTTTTGAGCCTTATACCTACTCATCATTGTCTCGATGATACCTAGAACAACATCTTTGATGCTGTGCAGAGGATATTTATTGGCCAGCACCTTGATGAAATATTATTTGTAAAATTTAGGTTCCAGCATTATTCAGCTGAAGCCCTGAATGGGTCATTAGCTTGTCTTTTAGTCTATATAGTTTAGATATTAGAGTATGATGGAAAACATGCTTATTACTTAGTCTCAGCTTAATTTATGTATTTTTTTTTTCATATAGAGAGCCGGAGCTGACTAGCCTCTTTCTGATACACTTACAGCATACAGTACATCTCCATGGGAATTCAGCTGTAAATAACTTGAGGTGTTCATTCTGTAGCAATCTCATCTTGAGGATCGCTCCTCTTATGGATATGACCTTTTTTCTCCCCTCCAAGTGATACTTCTGGTCGTTTAGTTTGCTATGCTGAATTCACATACCTTAAGAGACTTTCAGAAGTTAGTAACATAGCCCTATTATGGGGCCAGAAATATTATAGGTATCCTTACTCATGATATAAAGTGTCTGGTCATCAACTCTTATTTTAGTGCTGATGGAGCTTAATAGAGGACATCGGTAGCCATTTTGAAATAGTGAGGATGCTAAAGATGGTTATCACTACCCCTACTCTGGAGTGCCTTTCAAAAATATTCATAGCCCTTAAACTTATTTCACATTTTTAGTGTCATAACTAAAAACCTCAATGATTTTTGGCAATAGACCACCACACAGAACAGAAATTGTGAGGTGGGAAGAAAAAGGATAGAGCCTTAAATAAATAAATAAATCAATCAGACAATTACCTGGGAAATGCATTTGTATTCAGCCCCTTGAGTCAATACTGTATAGAGTCCCCTTTTTTTGCATTTATAACAGCTATTGCTTTGGCATATGTCTCTGTGAGATTTACACATCTAGAGTCTGAAATATTTTCCCCATTCTTCTTTGCAGACAACTTAAGCTCAGACAGACTGACTGAATAGTGTTCGTGAAGACCACATTTCTTCCCTGCCATAGACCCTTAATTGGACATAGATGTGGACTTTCAACCATACTCTTTCTATTTTTAACAATATATTGACCTGTGCTCTTCAACATGTCTAAAGGTTGGGATATTGTTTGAAAACTTAAACTTCTTTGCAGCCTTATCCTACACCTGCCTGGTGTTTTGCTGGGCCTTCATGATGCCATTTGTTCACCAAAGTTCTGTAACAAAGCTCAGGCTTAATAAATCAGCTGTGTTTAACTGAGAATAAATAAAAGCCTGATGAACTTTCCTAATCAGGGGGCCTCCCGGGAAATTTGGGGGCATCAAAATAAAATTGGCTGAATACAAATGCATGTAACACTTAGCAAATCTTTAATTGTTGAAAGCGGAAAGCTTTTCCACAGTTCTTTGTGCTAGCCCGGTTTAGATGTAGCATTATCGTTTGCGAAGCTCGTCTTAATGTAATTTGCTTCCCTGTAAACGTTGTGTTGGATGTTATTTTGTAGATATTAGGTTTAAGAAAATACAGCTTGGAAAATGCACGATCGGTTCCACATTCAAGACAAGTAAACCATTTTTCTGGGGTTTATTGCCAAGCTGCATTTCCAATATTTTGATATTCTCTGTTGCAGTCGATTAAAGTTTGCAGCAGTAGTCCACAATTACAGTTTGCAGGATTGTATGGCGGGGGGAAAAAAAAGTCTTGCAAATAATTTTCAAATGGTGAATCAAGAGTAGCCTTGCAAATTTTGCTTCAACATCTTTGCTAAATCCTAATGAAAAGAGAATTTAGCTAAAAACATCAGGTACAGACAAAAACTTTGGTTATTTAAAAGGAAATCGAATTGCACCAAACAAAGTTTATGACCTGCTCATAAAAAACAAACTGCTTCTGAAATCTTCATACCCTTTACGTTTTTCTGTTATAACACAAAAGCTATTTCAACTGTCATGGTAACCATTCATCATATTTTACATGCAAGGTACTCTTGTGGATCCGTATTAAAAAGTCATGCATAAACACTGCTACACTAATAACATTCAGAGCTATAAACCAATGCTTGCACACGGATTATATGATTTTGGTAGTCATTGTAGCACAAGTGCATGCTTATTGATTTGTTAAACAGGTAGAAACCCTTCTGCAGAAGAACACTCCAAACAGTTTGCGTTTTCTATTTTCCGCCTCTGCAAATATACTTATATTTGTGCAGTCATTTGCAAATATGAAATAAATAATGTGATAACTTGCTCCTGTGATGTCTGAACTAATCTGGAACAGTGTAATAAAACAGTTCTGCGTATAAAAAAGGGAAAATGAAAAGGAGAGCGCATTGAATTCATCAACTGAAACAAGTCTATTTTCTAGCCCATAGCTTGGTTGTTAGCTCATCAATCATCAAGTGTGTGCTGAGCAACATGTTTGTGAGTGCATGAGGTATTGAGTCGGGGCCTCAGTCAGGGTGTAAGTGTACCTGTTGATGAGGCTTTGAATGCACTAATCTGATGTTGGAATCTCTGCTTTACAAAAAAATAAATAAAAAAAGGGACATATAGGAGGCTGGGCATGCTTTTGAAAATCAAAATGGAGCTAAAACGGTTGGACTCATGTCTTCCAGATCTGTTTTAGTTTAGTTTTGTTTTTGTCACGTGAAAAACATTTCTGATTAAATAAATGTTAATATCAGACAGAGATAACCAGAGTGAATACAAGCCGTAGTTTTCAAATGATGATTTCATTTAAGACAAAAACTATTTTAAACAGTAATTGCCCCCCTTTTATTCACCACACCCAGACTTTATTACTGCCTGACCTGTAGAATGTAGAAATCCTTTTAAGGTTCTATGTCATGCTTTTTTTTTTTTTTAAAGCCCTCCAAAGTCAACTATAGACATGTATATTGTGAAATATCGCCTTTGGCACTACAGAGTATTTGTTTGTCATGAAATATTATTTGTTTTCTGGTGCTATTTTTCCAACCTGGCAGAAAGATGCTTGCATTCACCAGGACGCCACCTCTCACTGTGTGAGGTCGCCCTAAAGCCGCCGGAGCATGGTATGAAAAAAGAGCAGTTGCTGTGCAGATTAAATGCTAAAAGAGCCACTTTGAGTGGTCAGTGCACATAAATTACTCTAAGAAGACATGGTAGCTCATCCTGGAGGTCACAAAAGAATCAAGAGCATCTAAATCACTGAAAACCTCACTTGCCGCAGTTAAGGTCTGTGTTCATGGTTCACCCGTAAGAAACAGACCGAGCAAAAGTGGAATCCGTAGGGGGGATTCCCAGGTAAAAATCTCAGCTCACCAAAAAGAACACAGAGACCTGTCTAACATAACAAAACCATTGTGCATTTACCGATACGTTCTGGGGAAATATTTTGGGGACTGAATAGACAAAAGTCAAGCTTTTTGACATGCTACCCGTCTCATCACTCACAAAACTAAAATGAATCTAGCAAAAGAACATCACACAAAATGAAATAAATAAATAAAAATAAGAAAACAAAGAAGAAAAATAGAACATCACGCCAACATTTGGTCATGGTGGTGGGAATCTGATGGGGATCTTTTGCTGCTTTAGGAGCTGGACAAGAGATACGAGGGGAAAACCATTGGTGACCAAACAGAAAGAAAAGAACAGACCCATAATTGTCAAAAAAACATCTTGATGATCCTCAAGAATTTGAAAAATTATTTTGTGGACTGACACGACAAGCGTGACATTTTATGGGAGTTCTGAATTCGTGTGGTGTACAATTAACTCAACATTTCACAAAATGGACATTCTGCCAAACAGGAAAAGTCATAGTATTAACATTCTGCGTTTCATTTTTCTTTCTTTTTTGCCCTCTCAGAAACTGGATATTTTGCAGAATTTGGGAACCAAAGAATTCTCTCTCTCACCATGAAGGGCAATATCAGTTCATGGGTTATGCAGCAGGACAATGGAGACATGACCTTTAACAATCCATTCAAGCTCAAAAACCCTCTAGTGCGGCTGAATTAAACAATTCTGCAAAGAAGCGTGAGCCATTTTACTCCTCTTAAATTTTAAGGACTCATTGCCAGCTATCGCCATTGCTTAAGGGCATTTGTTTCTGCTGAGGGTGGCACAACCAGTTGATAGGAAAGTTTTTCACATAGGCCTAGGTGGATTTAGAAACCTCTTCCCCCCCTAATAAATCTCACATTTTCTTTAGAAACTGTATTTCTAATTTACTCTGGTTATCTTTGTCTGATGTAAAATTAGTTGGATTATAAAGGAATATAAGGATGTCGAAAGGTGAAAACACGACAAGTGTGTAAGGTGGAAATGCATTCTTTTTTTGCAGCCCTGTAGATGATAATTGCTTAAAAAGATTTATTTTTACATCAATGAAGTCTTTAAACACTTGCATTCATGCTCATTGGGTCAAATGTAGATTCAAAGACACAAATATGATGCTGAAATGGTAAGAAATGGATCCAAAGCTTTAGAGGACTTCCATCTGCATTTAGGAAAACTACTTTCTGTTGCTACATCTCGTGTGCAGTGTTTCTTATTTGTATTTGAAACAGTTTATTAAAAGACCTTATTTTTAGACAGTGATAAATTGTGCTTGATGGATGACATTTATGGCTCCCCGGCTTCCCTGTCATTAGCAAATTAGGTTTAGAGGCTGAGATGATCCGAAAAGACCTGGCAAGTATTCAGCTCATCACAATGTAGCCCTAAAGAATGAGTGTCATCATCAGTGGAAATGAGCCTGTCTAACACATCTTTTGCCTTCTTAACTCAATTTTTCATTCCCCTAGCAACTAGGCCCTCGGTGTGCAAGTGTTACTGAGGGATACACGTTCTATTTCTTGAGTTGGTTCCGTAGGCTTAAAAGCTTCGAAGCATATAAAAACCTCTCAGAACCAGAAAATTCAACATTTCCTTTTCAAATTTTAAATAACAGTACATATTCTTAGGCAGGCTCCTTAGCTTTGAAATGTGACAAAGAATCACCAAAGGGTAGCCAGCTATGGGAGGATAACATAGAATAACCAGGCTTTGCCGTGTTCTCTCATTCAATGAGTATGCTGAAAGAGGACACAAAGATAATAGTCTGGAAGAAGAAAAAAAACGTGTGACTTCTTTTTCCTTATCCTGAAGCCTTTCTAAATCTCCCAAAGATGCTGCCTTGCATCAAGTAACGATTTGTGAGTCGAGAAACCCACAGAAATAGGTTCCTCTCAGACACACTGTGCTCTGGCATAGCTCCAATTAATTGCAGGAAGAAAAAAAAAATCATTGTCCAAGTTGAACATACAGTCCTCTGTTCCTTATTTCAAAGTTATATTTTTTCATATATTTAATAGATCGCAGAAACACAGGATTCTAAGACTGCAATGATTTTTTTTTTTCCAGCAGCAAAGCGTCAGTTTTTTCAATCCACTGATTGTCTTGGGATGTTTATGTTTCTTCCTAAACTAAACCTAAGCTACATTTTCTCCTTTTTTCCCCCAGATTCGTCCCCTGATGCTGCACTGTCATAACGGAGAAAATATTCTTGAGTGCAAGCTTTAGAAGAGACCTGGACTATAGATCATTCTGTTGGCCATCACAATGAGGTACAAAATTAATAGCTGTTAAAAATTCTTACAATATGTATTGCCATATTTGTGTCAGATATGGTATAACATGTTGATTCGGAGATGACGACAAGAGGGCGTTTACATTGTGTCTTGATATTAATAAAACACATGCACTCCTCACTCTGATAACGCCAAGAAATCACGTGTGTCATGGTTTAAACGTGTGGGTCATCATACCTGTCTGGGAATTCCCAGTCAAGGGATTGCTGAATGATTATTAGTCCCTGACCAAATTCAGCTCCTCATACCTGCTGCTGTTCTTTTTTTTTCCTGTGATTTTTGTCAAATACACCTCCAGTGAGCTGTGAGGCGGGTGTTTTACGCAGACAATTTCTAACAATCACAGGCAATTCCTGTGCGCATCACTTGCAAAATGAATTTGTACGCTGTGGACATTATTTTGTTGATAATACAGATCGGGGCTTTTTCTAGCAATTTAAGGTTTGCTATTAAATGACACAGCTAAAACATTGACTTTACTTCATATTCTGACCATTATCTAGACTTTGGGTAGTTTTCTTGTTGCCTGACAATCTTTCTACATACATGTCGAGCACCAGGCTTCATTTCTTTTGTGGCAATACGCAATTAAGATACAGTCTTAAGAAAAAAATAATTGCCCGCTTGGAGGCTATTTGATTTTCTTTCTTTTTCTTTCACATTTAAACATTTTAAATCATTTAGCAAATTTCAATATCTAACAAGATTACGCTTCGTTAAAACATGAATTAATTCAATCTCGTTCATTCATAATTGGGCCACATCCTGGCCTGATTCTTGCCTGATCTGTATAATAGAAAAAGCACTTAACTATAACCTGTCGGATAAATGAAGTGTGCTGAAAGATCTTGAAAAGCAACAAACCATGTCCCAATCTATAGGCTTTCAGGGACTGATGAGAAACACATATGACATCTATTGCTACTGAAAGGGTAAAAGAGACGTTTCTAAGACACGGGATTCCAGGGAACCACAGTGAGAGGGGTTATCCCCAGATGGAGAAAACAGGGAACTGTGGTAAACCTTTCCATAAGTGGACGGTCTATCAGTTTACTTCAAGAATGCACTGAAAACTCATCCAGGAGGTCACAAAACAGGATTGATCAATATCTAAAGCACTGCAGATCGTGACTGTCAACAACAAGAAACAGACTGGGCAAAAATGGCACCCATGTGGGCGGTCCAAGGTGAAAACCACTGCTCACCCAAAAAGAACACAATGTCCCTTCTAACATTAAAAAAAAAACACATTTTGATTCTACCTAAGACTTCTTTGGAAGTATGAAGACTAAAGAGACAAAAGTTTCTTGAATATTGTATCGATAGTGAAACATTTAAATGAACACATTTGAGAAAAAAGCATCACACCAACATTTTAACATGGTGCCGGTAGTTTAATGATGTAAAACTGTTCTGCTGCTTTGGGACTTGGACTACATGCCGTAAATGATGAAACCATGAGTTATAGTGTGTATTCTAAAATCCTAAATGAAAATATCTGACACTCAGTTAAAGGCCTTTTAGCCCAGGAATGCTGGGATTATGCAGCAGGGTATTGGTCCTAACCACACCAGTGTTTCCCCACCTAGCTGGCTGAAAAATCTACAAAATAAAGATTTTGGAGTACTCTTGTGAAAGTCACAACTTAAACCTAATTGAGGTGCAGTGGCGTCACCTTAACCAAGGCTGTTAATTCTCAAAAATCCTCCAATATAGCTGGAATAAACAATTCTGTAAACAGGATTGGGCCAAAATCCCTCCACAGTATTGTAAAAGGTTGATCGACAGTTACTGCAAACCCTTGATCTCAAGGAGGTATTAGGTTTAGGAGACGATTACTTTTCCACACCGGTCAAATATTGTTTACATAGTTGTTGTTTTTTGCCTTATTAAAAACAGAATTATCTGAACATCATATTTACTCAGGTTATCTTTATCTGATATTAAAAGTTGCTTTATGGTCTCAAACACCAAAGTGTGACAAAGAAAATAAAACAGAAAAAAGAAATCTGGCAGAGCACACAGTTTTTCACAGCACTTTGGATGCTAGTGCCAAAACTAAATGCATTTAAAGGGATGTGGTTCATATTTAACATATCGGATGGAGCAAGCAGACCATTAGTTTCCGTCAGTCTGGTATATTTTGAATAGAGAGTGAAAGTGAAATGACATTCAGTGTCCCATTCGTTGATGAAATACTAATTAAAACTTGATTATTGCTGTTTAAATGTTGATCTTTAAAATGTACTGTACTCAGGACCATAAATGGGCTTGGCTTTCATAAAACATCTTGTAATGTTATGAGTTGCGAAAAGAACCATCATTTATGTCTCAAAACCTTTTTAAGTACAGGTAACTTAAAAATAAATAAAAATAATGGAGAATTGCATTGAACAAGGTTAATCATCTTAATTCACTCAATTATTTTAGATTGACATTAAGATTATGTGGAATATTTTTATAATATCACTTGGTGATTGTCAAACAAAATCCAGAAGTTGCTGAAGTTCCTCTTTTTTTATTTTTTAAAACTGCTTTATCATTAAAGTGAGAGCTGAAGCTTAACAATATTCAACTTTTTTTTTAAATAGTTTTTTATTTCTTTTTCCATGTACTAGGTAGATAAATAATTATTATGACCCTTCCATTACTCAATACATAATTAATGTAAATCAATAAAGTGTTATGAAACACAAGGTTTGATCATATGCAAAAAAAAAAACAAGCCGTTGCTTTAGTACCCACCATATACAAAGAGAATATACTCAGCAAAGCTGGTCCCCACATGGTTGCTGGCCTCACACCGATACGTGCCGTTGTCTGTTTTATTTAGTGTTGTGATGGTTAGCTCTCTGCCCTCCACAATCATGCGCTCAATGTCTGGCAGCTCTCCTCCATCTTTAGACCAGAGCACTGGTTCGGGTCTGGGACAAGAAAATAAAAAAATAAAAAAAATAATAATCCCAATGATTTTGTAATTGATAAACTACATAAAAGGAGATACATGGAGAAATTATGCCCCGAATCTAGTCTTTAAAAAGGTAGCAAATATAAATTGTAGTTGTGAATGTGATCCAACTTACATTGGGTTGCCTATGGAAACACACTCCAGTTTGAAGTATTGCCCCTCCTGGGGAATTATCAGTGAATGTGTGATTTCTAGTTGGGGTGCATCTGCAAAAAAGAAAAAGAAGAGAAGAAATCTCCAATACTGTAACCCACCTGTGTGCATGAAGCTGTAATACTAACAAAAAGCAAAGGTGGTTCGCTCTTTACCCTCTGAGTAGCCTTAGCTCTAGCCTGTATCTCTGTTGCACTTTGGAAGTAATCCCTTACCTGCAAACTAATCCTACACTAATCCATAACAAATGCAAAGCTAAACATGCAGACCTAAATGTAAGCTCCTTTTTATTCTTTTGTCTGTGTTCCTTTTCAGTGCTTACGCCTAATCCGTCTTTATGGGTGATGATACTCACAGTGGACCTCCAGGACCTCAGTTGTCATGTAGGGTTTGTACAGAGACACGTGTTCCACACTGCAGGTGTAAGCGACGCCATCGTCCCGTTTGTCCACTTGCAACAACAGGCTGCTCCTTACTGTAAATGATTTTCCTGTAGCGTTGACCTCTGTAGTGCCTAGAGAGAGAAAAACAAAGTATATGCCAATTAGCTTGAATAATTTATTTTAAATAATTCCAGTTGTTGACATAAGCTTGTGTTAAGATAAATTGCTTTGAAAAAATATGTATACGCCTGGAACTTTATTGCGATTGTGTGTGGGAGACAAAAATAAAACGGTGCATAATTGAACTTATCCATTTTGGTTTTTATGTTTAGGCTGTTTGTCCAGCAGGACGATAAACCTCCACACCAGTCTCATGTCCTCCATCCTTAAGCTCCTCCCTCTCAGAGGTCGCCACGGAGATCCCATCTGTTTCTAACAGGTTTTATTCCAGAATTGCCCTGAATGTACTTTCATATATTTTCCCATCAACTCTTACCACCCTCCCTATCTCCTGCTTAAGAAAGACACCCCCAGTACCCGTTGCTGCCTTCCGGACGTTTCAAGGTTAAAGTGATACATTAAGGGTGTTAGTTTTACACATATCACTTTGCATGTGGCATAAAACGCTCGGTGCTGGTTTCATCCGACCAGGGCCCCTTGATCCCCATAATTTCTGTGTCACGTACTTGTGTGTGCCATCCTAATAATTTACATCCAACTCCATGTCTGTGGTTGTTAAGTGACAACATGAAGAAATGGCAGGCTAACAAAAGTTTCATTGTTAATTTTTTAAAAAGAAAAGTATTAAAATCTATGTGAAAAAATGCCAGTTGTGGGAAAGAACACTGCAGTGTTATTTTCCTCTGTATCTCCTTTGAGGGAGAGAATCTTTGGCCTTTGAAAGCTGAGGCGAGGAAGAGAGAACCGAGAAGAGAGAGCAATGTGAGCGTTGACTCGGTTGGTTGAGCGTGTTTGCTCCTCTAGGACCATCTCTCAAACATCCCACTCAAACAAAAAAAAAACACACACACACTTCACCAGAAGACTGGGGGGAATATCTGCGGTTGTCACACTTTCACATGTTCTTTTACTTTGTTTTAGTTTCATTCGCAAATGTTCGCCATTAAAACGCTCTAGTTGCCGTCTTTAGGTCTGTTTTTGGGTGACTTGCGAAGGTTTCTTAATTGGCTTATACAAGCTTAAAAGTTGAAACATTTGTGTGTAGTTTTCAAAGACTCAAGCCAGGACTCTGGAGTACTGCCTCAGTTAAAAAAAAAACTAACAAAAAAAACAACAACAAAAGAACAAGGACATTACCAGCAGTGGCCTAAGAGGTGCCTCTTAATTATAGTACATGTCACATGAAATCCTTTAGTTTATTAATTGTTAAAAGCAATATACAATAAAACTCAGGCTCATCTACTATTCATCTTCACTTATTCTTTCAGAAAAATGTGTTTATCATTTAATAAAATATTAAAATACTCATAAGTATCCTTCAATCATATATCATTAAATACATTTTTATATCAGGTGATAATAATCCTAAAAGGCGCACACACTTAAACGTAATTACCATAAATAAATAAAAATGTGCCTTTATAATAAAAACTAAAACGACAAAATGACAAGACTTGCATCTAAAGTTCGAATGCCCTGAATTTTGCCTATCAGTACAGAGATGGTAAAGGAAGTGTCTCTGCGGCATAAAACACAATTCTCTGCAGTGTTTACTTTCATTTTGTCAAGCCGCCTGCAGCATTGGAGCTGCAACAGAGAAGCTGTCAGCCTGTTTCAAGGCAGCTGCTGGCGTCGCCAGAGAGCATGTTGTGCCAGCTTTCGTAAGAAACAGGAATATGCCCAGGTGCATCTGCTTTGAACCAACGCCCAAGATGCCAGAGCATCTAAACTCTGGCAAATTTAAACGTGCCTCTAATTACAGCCTCGGCATCAACACCTCAGTGGTATGGTTTGATTGACTTCAAAGATGCTCAAGATCGTATAAGACTAAAACTCATTGTGGGAGATCTTGTTATACACTAATTAATATGCTGTCCTCCTCTAAGATTAATTACAGTTTAATATTAATTGGGTCAACATGTCGTGCTTAAGACATAAATCTATATAAAGTTCATTTGTTTATTTTAAGGGGCGTCAGATAATTTCAGACCAAGTCTTTAGGAAGCGCTTGCTCAGAGTAGATTGAAACTTGCATACATTCCTGTAACCCATTGTCTAGTTTTAAATGTTTTTTTCACTTCAGTAGCTGTAGCAATGCCTTGATGCATAAATCCATTCATCACAACAAAAGCAAAAGACTGTTTTATTGGACAAGTTGGTAAAGTATTAAATGATTAAGTTATTTTAGCTTTACTGAGTTTTAGTACATTTAATATTATTCATTGGTAAAAAGGTATGAGTTAAACTATCTGCTGGTGTGTAAAAGCTGGTTTCACACAGTTTCCTTGCTTGCAACCTGGCATACTGAATAACAAATACAATGGACAAAAATAAGTCTACATTTTTCCCAGTAAAATATTGACATTAAATTCATAACAGAGTAATTGACACATGCAAACAATTGAGCAAAAAGACATAGAAAGCCAAGAAACCATCTTGGACCATCAGCTGGTTTAATATTAACAGATGGGCCATAAACAGTTTCTTTTTACTAAAGAATTCCACAGAGTGGTACGGTTGATAAATGCAAAAAAATAAACAAAAAAGTCTTACCATTGCTAAATTTACCAATGCCAGTGGTTACAGCTGGTGTTTTAAACTTCTGAATGTTTCAGTGAGTGCCCTTTGAGCCAAAATATATAATAAAAGCTATAATGGAGCGATACTTTTGCTATAAACCAGCTACAGCCAGGTGCCTTTAAGATTTCAGACAGATTTCCAACAGGGTCAAAACAATAATGGAAGGAGTAGTTCATGAGCCAAGGAGCATTCACACAGAGCTTCAGAAAGTCCTGGAAATAGTAGGTACAGTTTGTCCACAAACACAAAATGCAATCAGAATCGGCTTCATTCATCAAGTTTGTGATAAGAACAAATAATTTGGCTTAGGTGACACTTTGCTATCAAGGAAGACATTTTAAATATAGGTGTACAAATAGATAAAAGAACATGTAATATAATATCAGGTCTGTTAAACTTATGGGATATAGACCTGTTCAGTTCAGTAGCAGATAGAGTTGTTAATCAGTGTTTTGGTGTTAATGAAATTAATAACAGGTGAACTGACAGTGTAACAATGAGACAACCTAAAAAACAGGAATGGTTCTGCAGGTGGAGGCCACAGATATGTTTGCCCCCTGTTTTTACTTTCTTTCAGTAGTTTTGTATTTCACTGAAGCCAGAGTCACTACTGATGGTATGGGGAGAAACTTGGACCCTACAGAAGTTGCATAGGCGGTCCAACTCCACAAAGATGGCACATCAGTGTGTGCCATTGCCAGAAGGTGTGCTGTGTCTTCCAGCATGGTCTCAAGAGCATGGAGGAGACATGCAGTTACTCTAGCAGAGCTGGGCAAGGTCGTTGGAGATCCTTAACTCATCAGCAGGACCGGTATCTGCTCCTTTGTGCAAGAAGGAACAGGAGTACAACCAGAGTCCTACAAAATGACCTCAAGACTGGGGTATGAGATAGGTCTGGCCATGTAGATTTTTGCCAACCTCTATTGACAGACTGACATGTTTTATTTATCAAATTCAAATTTGTCAAACTTTTTCAGATTTTTATATGCAAAGCTTTCGAAAGCCATTAAATTTTCCTTCTACCCTGCAATTACATGCCATTTTGAGTAAATTTCTCACATGAAATCCAAATAAATACATAGAAATCAAACTCCTTGGCACAGTACACCACGCTGCACCATGATATTTCTCTCTTGCTCTGCTTTTTTTTTCTTTAAAAAAGAAGCTGGACTGATCAAAGTTGAATTTGATCTAAAAATCATGATAACATGGTTCCTCATTATCTGAATTCAAATGTCTTAATGACTTTCCTTGCCTTGACTAGATAATTGGAATTCTTTTTTTGTGTCACAAAGAACCGAAAACTTTGTGTATGCAAAGGGAGTGATGGTGGGTGGATTTTTAATCAGCAGATTACAATTTGAAGCTGAGCTGTCATTCAGTGGCACAAGAAATCTGTATAGCTCTGCACCCTGTAAACAAATTACTTGACTCTGGATGACAGTTGCACTTTGAAGTTTGTAAGGCTGTGTGCTTCTAATATACATTTTTGAAAAACAAATCATCAGAGCATGAAATAAATGTGACATCTTTTTTGCAATTACACCTGCAGTCGTCTTGGAGCCTTACAGACTGCCCCCCTCCCCCCACCCACCCGCAGGTATAAATTTGACTGACAGCAGACACTGGTGGCAATGATCTTCCGGAGACGAACCAGTGGCAAACCATGCTGCTCCTAGCACATACACACCAAAGAATGCTTTAAAGCCGAGCCTACAAAAGATTTAGATCCTGGAGCACTGATTGACATTCCCCATCTTTGACACTTTGACATGGAAATCAGGTTTTTAAGTCAAGACCTCCAGTCTCTGCGATGTTCGCTATCACTCTTTGTAAGGCGCACACAGGTCTGTTTGTCCCAGCAGCATAAAACCCAGTGCACCCAAGTAAAACTAATAAAACGTGTGTTCAAAAGACACCAGTGTGATGCAGATTTGTGGAGCCTGATTATTTTTAGCGATAAGGTGTTTCTTCAAAGATGTACATACCAGTTCATACTTCAGATGTGCACGAAAAACACACCTATATACTAATATAGATTTTTGAGGGTAAATTATTTATCTTAAGTTGCATTGTATTACCCTAAAGCACAAAAAAAGATATAATCTCAGTTCCTCTTGAGATGGACAGCATGTCTGGTTGTGATGTTGTGTGCCAGCTCTCCGCTGGCCTTTCAGGAAGCTACGTGCATGTCATTCCAACAGGAAAACTTCATATCCCAGACCTTCTCCCATCAATCATCATGCCATCTTGGGCAGACACAGACAGAACCACCAAGAAAAAGCTCTCTGGTGCAAATCTTCAATAAAGAGCAACTGTCACACAGAGCCTCCACAGAAAGCTCAATTGTGTTAAAATTCTGTGTGCTTCACTCCCCATCATTAAGCTGGGGACCAGCTGTTCTTGAATGTTCTATTAAATATTCTAATGTATTTGCTTTCTGCATTTATTTTTAGCTTCTCATGTTTACAAACATGAGAAGTGGAGTTTAAATAAATAGCATCCTACTAATGCTTTCCTACCCATCTGACATTGTGGCATACATAGTTTGAAGCCAGACTGCCACAAGGAGATTTTTGGAAAAAAAATATTCTGGTGAACGAGGGTTGCATATTTGGAACACCATATGAACAATGCTTGTTGCAGCAATGACACTAGAGCATAATTTAATCTCATGCTATGCTATGCAAACACTCATCTGCACTGATGAAAAGTTACTCACCTTGCCATGCCTAGTGAAAGTAGCTCCAGGTGAAGGCAGTATGGCATATTTTCTGACTAATTCAGCAAATGTTTATTTGACTATACAGACTTTGTATAGAACATTAACCTTAATCCTCAGATTCTCAGGCAATTATTAAAAAAAGAAGGTAAATGTAAAAGCTTGGGTCCAACTGTAGCATGGGCTTACCGAGAATGTTGCCTGTGGGACTCCAACAGCTATTTTCAATTGAATACATGTTTTGCAAACATGATATTTTTGCCACTATCTCCAGGTATTTTGGTTTTGGTTTTTATTTTGTGTTAAAGGCACTGTGGACGACTTTCCCAGAAATCTAGGTAAGAAATGCCCAAGCCACTTTTTGAATAACTACGTAGGTATGCACAACACTATCCGCTCCTCTTTGTTCTGAGGCCTTCTGCTTCTTCTCATAAACTTGTAAGACAGTTTGTGTCTTGCAACTCTCAGCCATTTTCAAAGTAAAGCTCACTGGATACATAAACATTTGAAATGCACATGCGCAGCGAGAGGAAAGTAGCCAGGAATGACCACATTGGCGTTACATGAGCATGTCACAATGATTGGCTTGTGGGACAACTAATGGATAACACAATCCCCCTGGAACTCTAAGCAGAAAAAAGATTGTCCACTGTACCTTTTCTTGTTGTTCATTATGTTCTACGGGTCTTGCCATATCCTGTTGTTAAATTTATTAGTTTATTTTTGTGTTCTGTTCTTTGTACATTTGGATTTTATTTCTCTGGTTATTTATCCCCCATGGTTGGGGGTCAGAATTAGATAGCTCAGCTTCATTTGTGTGACAGTATCCTCCTTCCCTCAACCCCTGTCTCAGTTGCTCCTCATTATCCTCTGATTATCACAAGACCTTCCAACATCATTCTCCTCACTTCCATCAATATTGAAGTCCACTGTTGGGAATTGTTCCCTGCTGGATCCGCCCGTTACACTTGCCGTTATTTACCATGTCTCTGTTGTTCCTGTTTTTCTGCCCTAGGTCAAAAAGTTTGTTCGTAAGCTGCGACTCTTCAAGGAGCAGAAAGTCTGAACATCCTCAGTCAGAGGTGCAGCATCTGTCCCCCGTCTTGCAGCTGTACCAAGTGACATCCACTTTAAGGAAGATTAACATCAACAAGGATGCTTGTCCAGACATGGTGTCAGATTGGATGCTAAAATCATGTGCTGACCATCTTGCAGGGGTTTTGTTGGACATCTTTAACCTCTACCTGCAGTTCTCCATGGTCCTTTACTGCCCGAAATCCTCTATTATTTTATATGTGCCCAAAAAAAAACAACCATCACCTGCCTCCCTGACTATCGTCCTGTTGCTCTGACCCCTGTCATCGTGAAGTGCTTTGAGATGATCCTGCAGTGATCGAGAGGATCCTGAGGATTTGAGAGGCATGCAGACTCTCCAGGCTGGCCTATGCCTATAGGGAGGATCAATCTACAGAGGATGCTATTTCGTTAGCATTTCCCACAGCTCTAACTCCTCTGCAGCATTCTAACACCAATGTCAGGATGCAATCTGTGGACTTCAGCTCAGCCTTCAACACCTTGCTTCTAGACATGCTGGCCCTGAAGCTCCACAACCTGGTATCCCCACTTTGTTCCTGGATCAGTGACTTCCTCACCAACAGGCTCCAGGTAGTGAGGATAGGGAAACGCAAATCTGCCACACTGATCCTCGACATTTAAACACCGCAGGGCTGTGTCCTCAGCTCTGCTCTTTTGACTCTCTTCACCCATAAGTGTTCTGCTATCGACCCCAGAAACATAATTGTGAAGCTTGTGGAAGACACGTCTGTGGTGGATCTCATACCCAACAACGATGAGACCCATTACAGGGAGGAGGTCTACAGTCTTACACAGTGGTGCTCCAGGAACAACCTGATCCTGAACACCAGCAAGATCAAGAAGATCATAGTGGACTACAGAGAGTCTAGGGGGACTGAACACACTCCTCTCTCCATACAGGGAGATGTGGTGGAACATGTGGACAGCATAAAGTTCCTGGGCATTCACATCTCCTCCTATCTTGGACTGACACCTACCATCTTGTGAAAAAGCCCCTACAACGTCTCTTCTTTCTCAGGAATCTGAAATGGACTGGACATTCTACTCACCTGTGCATTAACTTTTATAGAGCCACAATTGAAAGCGTCCTGTGTTACAGTGTGGGATGGGAGCTGGACGGCACAGGAGAGGAAGGATTTAGCACAGGTGGTGAGGTCAGCATGGTGTCACGAACCAGAGACAGATTGAGGACCCAGTATTCAGCCAGACAAGAAAGTGCAAATAAAAAGGCTTTAATAAAGCTCAAAAATAAGTCAGACGGGGATAAGCAGGCTCGGTGGTCAAATAATAGTCCAGAGTCGATACACAAAAATAGCAGTCCAAAACCAGCAGAAATACAGACAGGGATAAGGCAATCTCAAGTTATCCAAAAACAGAATCAGATCGGTGGTCAGTAACAGGCAGGCGGTCAGAACAGGGCAGGGAAAAACAGGATCAGGAATCAGGTTGGCTCAGATGTCAAAACAGGCACTTGGTTTAAATCAACAGGCAAAGGGAAATGCTGGACTAAACTCACCAATGGCTTGATAGACAATGATCTGGCAGAGTGCAGGAGACAGAGGCAGATATAAGTATGGGAGTGAGCCGCTGAACACAGTGAAACGAATTACAAGAGTGGGTGGAGCTGATCAGGGGAGACAAAATGGCTGGAACTAAACTGAAGCTGATTGGATGGTGACTGGTGAAGGGGAGTAAGAGGAAGACAAAAGAATGCTGGCAGGTTGTTGTGCAATTATACACTGTTTAAAGTTATTTAATGTTTCATAAATAACTCTCTGTCTGTTAAGGATTGTCTGGTGATGATCAGCTCTTAAGCTGATATCAAGACAATGGTTGAAAGGGATAAATTTGAGCACTAGCAATCTTTTAACAGCAAAACCTGCACACACATAGAATAAAAGGAGTGACAGCTTCTTTTCATGTCCAAGAATTTATTAACAGAAATAAAATGAACATCCAGAGAACATCACTATGTAATGCTGTTTACCTGAATTAACACAATATTTTGATTAATAAATCCTCTCTACTAGGCTAGTGAAACTTAACTAAACTACTAAGCAAAATCAATATCAAAAGAAGCTAAGCTAAGGAACTATTTACATGCAAAACAAACAAAAGACAAACAAGAGTGGTTGATCATAATCAGATTAATTCAGTGAATCCTTGTTCACTGAAAGTCTGATTCCAAAAACATGGAGTGGAGTTAAAACATTTGCCATGTATTTCAATCCATTCACAATGCAAAGCCCAAGTCAAACAAAACATTATTTGGTGAAATAATATTCTGAGGAGTGTTTTGTCCTGTAAAATCATTTAAATCAGAATCGCTTGCCTTTGTTTATGCGATTGTACCTCCGGCCGCTAGGGGTCGCTACATCGATCGTCGCTAACCTGGTTAAAATCTATAGTTATCAAAATTACCTTGAAAACCAGCATTAATATACCATATTGATGCGGGAATAAGGCTCATAACACCATCAGAGGATGGCGGGGCAGAACAGTTACGCTTTATGCTTTAAAACTAACTCCTTTTCAAATGTCCGAGACCGGATGTTAGCAAAGCTAATATCTTGACTGACAATATAACATAAACATTAATTTCACATCAATGTAAAAAAAACCTTTCTGGTAAAAGTTTAAAACGCACTCAACAGTGACATGGTACCAAATGCTAGCAATGCTATATTGTTAGCCCTTTGTTCAAAACGCCAGGTATACACGGTTTACAAGACATTTCCCAATAAACCTTTTTAACTTCACCCTAGCAGACCCTGGATCAAGCGTGGCTGGTCCAGGTAATCTCCCTCAGCTGCTGGCTTGTGTGTCGGTAAGGGCCAACCAGGCCCTCATGGTTTGGCCTTCTTTGTCTGCTCTCAGAGAGCTGTAGTGGAGCTGAACAGATCT
Organism: Fundulus heteroclitus; assembly: GCF_011125445.2. Taxonomy (NCBI): domain Eukaryota; kingdom Metazoa; phylum Chordata; class Actinopteri; order Cyprinodontiformes; family Fundulidae; genus Fundulus; species Fundulus heteroclitus. The sequence continues at coordinate 32,427,740 of NC_046378.1, forward strand.
GCAGAAGAATGCTGAAGTAATCTGGAAGGAAGGTGTTATCACAGTAGGACCCCTGGTGAGAGAAGGGCCATCCAAGCCTTGGGGGTCTCATGTTACGGGCAGAGTGGAATTCCTTTGTGACCCTCTTCCACTGTTCAGAATCCAATCCGAGATCAATTATTTATCATGGTGTTATTATGGCATAACACAGGTGAACTGAATAAAGGCTGGTGACAGAACTGATCAGAGCAGGCCAGAAGAAACTGATAATATAAAACAAAGTACGAAATCAAACCACATTAAAACTCAAACTATTCCATTAACCAAAACTAATACATAACCTAAACCTAAGACAGAATTGATTACATGAAGCGAATTACTAAACCAAAACAGATATTAAACTAGACCAATCCAGAACCAAAATCAACATAAAGACCAAACCTAAGACTAAACAGAACATAAGCAAATAATAAAAACCAGAGGTAATACTAAGACAGGAGAGTGAACTAATTAAAAAGACCAACATGCAATGGACTTTTCACAGGGACCACACCCACAAGTTGAGTGTTTCGTACAGGTTTTGACACCCGAGAACTTAAAGTGATTTGCTATATTCGACTTATAGTCTGCTGTAAGGAAATGTGGTTTTAAGACTCAAATAAATAATATCCACCTGGAAGAAGTTACACATAATTATTTAGGCTTGATAAAGGGTTACAACCTGTCTCATCTCTCATGGGTCAATTGGCCCTGAAGACAAACACGTTTTTTGAAAATACATATGAATTATACATGAAGCTTTTATGTTTCACCCCAATTCATAAAAATACTTGACTACAAAGGAAAATAACCAGTTATACAATGATTAAATACAGTGGTACAGAATAGTATAATTAAGGGTTTGAAATAGAAGTTCATAAGAAAGAAATGTGGAAATGACAAGAGCCATTATTATTAGGGACTTATTAGAAGCATCAAAAATACAAAAATTGTCTCAGAAGTACTCTATTTATTTGCAAGGAAAATGCATATTAAGATTGACGTTGATGTGTAGCATTAATTAATCTGTTGTAATGTGCCTTTGAAAAGAACCTTGTGTGTGTAGGTCAACAAAATTGGCTTTGGCCCAGGGGCCAACATCCTCCTAATTCCCCCCTTAGCCATGGCAAAAGTAACTTACTCTGTCCAATATTCATAACACATATTTTACAACTTTCATTCTAAAAGATACTGCAAAAAACAGGGCGACATTATAAGCTTTAAACACATTTTTTCGAGGTGACAGGACTGTGGTTTATCCAGAAACAATTTAGCTTTTAGTCTAATATCTACCATAAGCAGCACTCATTCTTTTAAACAAACCAATACACCTTGTACAGAGATATTTTACTACCACTCAGATTATTTGCTGTGAAATTTGGAACTGATTTAATCTATCTCCCACAAGTGGCCAGTTCAGTGACATCTGTCAGGTTACAAGGACAGCAGCAATGCCCAGACCAGTGTAACAGCAAAAATATGAGCACAAAGGAATTGCAGCAGCATGAATGGCTTGACAGAACAAATGTGTCCCAGAGAGTTCAGCTTGGAAGAGAGGATACAGTTCTGTGTTAAATCCATATCACAGTCTTACCTTGGACCTCCTTGTCATTTCGGAACCACCGAATGTTGGCAGCAGGTTTGCTGCCTGATGTGATGCATGTCAAGGTGATTTCGTCTCCTTCCATGGCTGGTTTCGTAAATCCTGTGATTTCTGGCCGACTTGGCACTCCTGTGGTGCACCAGAACACAAACAAGATTACCGTTCTGAACATGTGAAGCACCAATTTGCTAATTGATAGTCATTTAAGTTTAGTTATCCATAATTTCCTCTGAAAACATCATATGCATAATTTTCAGTATTCCTTTGAAACAGGTGCATGTTTTTGTCTGATTTTAGTCTGATTATTGGAACGGTGTCAAGGTCTCAATCAGCTGCAATTCATCGAAAATGCTGCTCCACTGTTCTTGACCAACCCCAGAAAAATGGATCACATTACTCTAGACCAGGGGTGTCAAACATACGGCCCGCGGGCCGTATCCGGCCCGCCGAACAATTTAGTCCAGCCCTGTGGCTAAATGCATTATCATTATAAAAAAAAAAAAAAAAAAAATTGTTTTTTTTTTGTTTTTGTTTTTTCCAGTGTCCTGTCTGGCAATGTGGCAATAAGATGCCACAAAGAGCTCATCAGATTTGACTTTCACAAGTGGACAAGATAAAAGGAAGAGAATGATAAAACAATTATTGAAAAAAAAACATGTACTTCGTTTAATTGAAAATATGCAGTTCCTATATTGTCCACGAGGGGCGCTGTGTTTTAATTAGCAGATTAAGCTTCAGGTGTGGAAAAATTCAAATAATTTCTTAATTTTTATCTGTTTGATGTATTTTGTCATGCAGGACAGCGTTTTTAAGTTCCAAAAAATGTGAATAAATGTTTTTCAACATTGTACAATCACTGTGATCAGTTCTTATGCATAATGCACAAGTAAATGTTTAACTGAGTAAAAGTATTGTTGAAATTGCACATACTTTACTTAAAAACGCTGAGGTTATTCATAATATATTGTGTAAAAGTGAAATTAACTTAATATAAAAATCAACAACAAGTCCACATTTATTAGTTCTATTTAATCTTGTAATGAGTTAACTCGTGTGGCCCTCTTGAGATCAGATTAAGCTGTATGCGGCCCCTAAACCAAAATGAGTTTGACACCCCTGCTCTAGACCTTAAAACACCACAATCACTCCCTCTTTGTCAAGAGAATGTTATTTAAATTGTTGGTGTTGTCGCTTCTATGGCATGAACTTTGATGACACTTCAGATTATTAGATATTCCTTTACTTTGTGGTCCTAGGACCAGAACTGAACAGGTGGAAGTAGCATTGAGTTTCCATGCTCCTCAGCTCTGGAACAAAATTAATGAAAGCCTAAGACATGCAGAAAATGTTAGCTCTGGTTGAAAACATTACTGTTTACTGCCGCTTACACATCAAGGCCAAAGATAGCGTTATCATTTCTGACTTCTCTCAGCTTTTTATTTTCTTAAATTGTGTTGTATAATGTTTCTTTTCTTCGTGTCTTTCTGACAAAAACAACTGTTAGCAAAATTACTTTAAAAATTGCCAGGATAAATAATAATGAATCAAGTGGAGTCAAACCACTTTTTTCAAACGGTATTGGACCCAATAACCAGCAGTTTTCAAGTTCAATAAATGTTGTTTGTATGTGAATCACTATGACTGACTGCTGCATCCTTGGTGCCCAAAGGAACATTATCACAGATCATTCCAGAGCAGCTGTAAGACTTTAACCATCACTGTTCCCAACAATACTAAATTTGAACAATTTTTTGCTGTTATTGCTTACAGAAATCCTTCTAATTCTTGTATTTTCTTTGCTATTATTATTTACAGGTGTTTTGTTGTTTTTTTTCGTACACAAACATGCATCCACATTTTGTACAATTATGCAATTAAACCCCACCGAGTTGTACATTTCTATTATTCTGAGTATTTTCCTCTTCCAATTTCTTGAATATATATATATATATATATATATATATATATATATATATATATATATATATATATATATAGAGAGAGAGAGAGAGAGAGAGAGAGAGATAGATAGATAGATAGATAGATAGATAGATAGATAGATAGATAGATAGATAGATAGATAGATAGATAGATAGATAGATAGATAGATAGATAGATAGATAGATAGATAGATAGATAGATAGATAGATAGATATAAACCTCTGTGTATATCTGTATGCTTCAATCTGCCTTCCACTTTGCTGCTGGTACTCATGAATTCCCCCACTGTGGGAATATAAAGGATGTTTCCATTCTATTCTATTCGATTCTAAATAAATGGTGCTATCAAAACGGCAGTCTTGTACTTCATATTCTTTTACATTCTGCAGCTATGTTAGAGAAAAAAACAACACTATTTTTATATTTTACACAACCTTGTTTCTGGCATTTAGCTCTATAGTCAGAAATCTTCAGCCATTCTCAGACTTTGAACTTTTCGCAGATGCTGCGTTTCAGTGAAATTGAAATTTTAACATTGTCAGCGTCAAAAGTATTTCTCCTACAACTGCTACTCCTAGTCTGAATGCTATATAATTAACAAAAATGATATAAAGTAAAAACAGAGAAACCTTCTGGATAAAAAGCATGCTGGCATGGCAGCAGTGCAACATGTTTCATGTCAGGATGTCACATTACTCCACATATATTCACTAGCTTTGAATTTTTGATTTTTAGTAACTTTGTAGTAATAATCTGGCTGTAGTTGTGTGTGTGTGTGTGTGTGTGTGGGGGGGGGGGGTTGCTCTGATCACTACATTGACTTGCACTCTGACATTTTTCAGGTAGTCATGTAAATTTTAGCTTAGTTGGAGCTTGTGTTATTAACCTGGTATGTCTGTAATTAGTTTATAAACATGTCTGCATTGAACTTCAGTGCTAAGATATTATAGATACATATATACCATATACCAGAATATACCAGAATTTAAACATGTTAAATATCTAGTGCAAGACAAAGGCATGTTTCTTCTTACCTAAAACAGTGAGATAGGCTTTAGTTGTCTTGACAGGCATGGTGAAGAGTGAGCACGTATACTGCCCCTCGTCTGACAGGCTGACGTCATTGATTCTGATGGTGAGCTCCTGTGACGTGGCTCGTACAAGCTCAATTCTGTGATCCCTCAGAGCTGAAAAGAAGAAGGAAACTGAATGACAAAGAGCATAGAAAAACAACCACATCTCACTAACGAGGACAATTATATGGACTTAGAAACTGGGGCTGTAGAGATACTGTGCACATTTTCTGTAAGCTTCACCAGAACAAGGCTGAATAAACAGTGTCTTAACTTTTCCAACTACATTAGCTACTTAGGTTTCTAGCCTGACAAGATTATTCACAGTCACAGAAAAACAAGAAAGCATAAGTGGAGGTCACTGAGGTGCAACATCTACAAAAACTTGGTGCCCTTGAAGTTATAGTGTTATTTTTCTATAATCATTTACTTTCTTGGTATTTATTTATACATTTAGCAACTGGCTTTGCTGGCGTCATTTTCTCTTACAGACAAACACAATAGTCTCCAAACAAAATTAGTCAAATTAATTTCAAGAACTCCGTGTTCTTGAAATAAAAAAAAAAATTAAAATAACTCTGTGTTGTGGAGACATAGCCTAAGCAATGCATCATTGCTGTCTACAAGCTGACACAACTCAGCTAGTCCAGTCCGGAGTGTTCATCCATTCATCGTGGCATGACTGTGATATTAATTTGGGGCTTTTAATTATTAATGTAAAATATTATCTTACACCTAATGGTTGTGGTGTTTAGTTGCGTTCTTAAACGACTGGCTTCTTGTAACATTTTGTGCCCATTTCTTCAGCACACAATGCCCAATACCAGTATAATAGACAAGTGGAGGAGTAGAGGACAAAATCAGAAGTATGAAGCCTAGGAAAGGAGTTGTGAATCGGGATCTGTCCAAGGACTCAGGTTATGATCAACTTTCTGCCATGTTTGAGATCAAATTGTCTTTGTGCCATCCGGCTTGTATGAAAGTGTTCTCAAATTAGCTAGAATGACAACTTTAACTCCAACTGGGAATTTGATTTTAGAAAAAGATCATGAAGAAGAAGATGTCTGAAAACTTATAAAACTTATAAAACGAGAATTCGGTGCAAGTTTCTCATTATACTCACAATATCAAGTATACATGAATAAATAGTCCTGACAATTTTGTAATGCCTTCACTTTACAAGTTCAAAGCATTTTGGTAGTGACCGTGACTGAGAGCATCTGGTAGTTTCTGTTTGCCAACACTCCTTGTATGGACCAACAATTAAAAGAAGATCTAAGAAAGGAGAATTGTGGATTTACATAACTCGAACGATCTTTTGGAGCCATATTTTGCCTGCTGATCCCAAGGCCATCATGTCAAACAAGTTTCATAAACGTTAAACCGCCTGAACATTAGTGTCACTGCACACAATGAAGCAACTCTTACAGAAATATACACAAATATGATGCAGAAAAAAATAAAAACTATCTGCTCTAAAGTGGATGCTTTCAAGTTCAACTGATATTTGCCAACTAGCCCACATGGACAAGTCCAAAAGCCTTCTGAGGAAATGCGTTACTGTCAGACAAGGCAGGAATTTATTCAAAATGAAGGTTTCAAACCTAAGAACACTGTACAAAGTCAGATCATCCAGGCCCAGAGTCATCCATGCTTCAGAGGCTTCCCTGGTTCAACACATTCACACAAATCAAATAGAAGGCCTCTGCAAAACTTGATGACATGCAAAGGAGGGATTTCAGCTCTTTGAATCTGCTTGCTTTATTATCAGTCCTCTAAGAACCTAATTAGACACCACATCCATTGGGTGTTTAGGCAGGACATTGACCTTAAAGACACATCAAAACTGGTTTTGGAATGGATAAGAAGCCTTAAATCCAGCTTCTGAGATGATATTGATAAAGCTCACTGCCTTTAGGTGGTCAAAGCTTGGGCACAAACGCCATTGAAATGTAAAGGTAACCAAAAAACAATACCTCCAAATTATTTACATATTTCCTTAAGAACAAGAAAGTCAATGTTTTGGAGTGACTAATTCAAAGTTCTGATCTCAGTCCTATAGATAAAATATTGGGACATGTGAAAAGGTGTGTCTAAGAATATATCCATTTCTAAAAATAAAAAAAAAATATTTAAAAGATTTCACCCAACTTAGCTTAAATGGGAATTTTGCCAAATAACACTGTTTGCGTAAACTCCAGAATTTGAAGAAAGTAAATTAAAAAAAATCATTAAGAAATGTTCTTTTTATTCTGGAATTTGGCAAAATGAAGCGATTTTGGTGGCCATAACTGATCTGAAATAGATAAAGTTTAGTCTGGTTCAATGGCACACAGAAAGAAGTGGATTTGTCTCTTTACATATTGTATGTAAGCATGTGGTCATACTGTTTATAATTGACATTCACAGTATTAAAACATTTCTGAAACTACCAGCAAAAAAAAAAAAAAAAAAAAAAAAAGTGTTCTGAGCAAATCTACAACAACCTGTTCAATAGAGACGTTTTAATGTTAAAATAGCCTGAATCCATCTCTCCTTATTCAACTGTGATGATAAATCTAAAAACTCACAAAAAATAGAAGTCTTCACTGACTAAGGTCAGCCTGTACCTTTTATCCCTTTTTACAGTATTAAATCCCGAATAACCTTCGTCTTCTGTACGAGCACAAGTGAACAACCACAGAGGGCGGGAGGCAAAGTGGCTTCATTGAATAAATTAGACATTCTTAACCCTCAGTCCCTTTAGGCCTGGCCAGCTCTCTCCTGGGACTTTTTTCCCCCCATTCGAGGTAATTTAAACTCTGTTGTGCTGTGCTCCGAAGAGAAAATCTGGCAAAATGCAGCAGGAAGGTTGCTGATTAGGATTTACAGCCAGTGGTAGGTCACACCTGGCATTTGATTTCAAAGATGCGAAAGCAGTAGACACGTGAATTACAGCTAAAAGTAATTGGCTGAAATGTTTAATAGGTTTTACACAGAAAACAGATCATTATCAGAAATGCTGCTTTTTATCCTTAATTACATGGGATGATTGTTATCACATAATGACTGTGATATGCACTTAGAAGCAACAAAAAGACCAATGCCTGGAAGAAGTTTCTTAATGAAGACTTAAATTGTATTTTTTGAAGACTAAAGAGCAGTGTAAATAAATGAAATCTTCAAGCAAGAATCATTAATTATTACAAGCTTATTACCTGCGACTGCGTCTAATACAAACATTTGACAGCGTTGCAGTAGCAGACGGCATCCTGAAACAAAGCTGTTCTTTGTAGTTAAGCATCCTCCCAATCCAGCCTAAAATTGCCCAAAGGCTTCAGCAGAAAACGGCAGTCTTTGGTGGATCCACAAACCGGAGAGGTGACAAGGTCTAAGCAAACATTGCACAGCTACTCAAGATATGGAATTACGGCCTGGGAGGATCAAAGCAGTGAATGAGATGACACGCTTCTCCTTGCCTATATCCCTCTATCTCTGCGACACATGGAGGGGAGGCAGAAAGAAACAAGCCAAGTTTTCTCCTTCCAAGCCCCCTGTTACTGGAAACACCTTTTTTTTTTTTTTTGAGGTGCTGCTAAATGTTTTCTCTGTGTTCTGTAACACGGATTTGATGATGGAAAGCTGCTGTTTTTGTTTTGTGATAAACTGCCAGAAACTTGTATGAGACATTTGCGGCTTCTTCCAGTAGGTGTGACCAGCATGAAATGATATCCGTTTCGCCACATTTATAGTGTTGTCAACAAGGATTAAAATGCCGGTGAAACTCCCCAACGTTGGTAGAGCGCACTCCCCTTGGTTTGCAGGTATCATTTTCAATCGTTACAGATGCGGGTTTAATATTGTGCTATTTGTCATTTTTGTACTCCATAGTGGCACATACCGTGCCGAGTAAAAATATTCATGTTTCCTGAATTTTAACACAGTGGGTGGTGTGCCTTCACATTCAGCCCCCCTGAGTCAATATTTTGTAGAACCACCTTTCGCTGCAATTACAGCTGCAAGTCTTTCGAGGGTATCCTCTGCCAGCTTTGCACATGCCGACTGAAATTGTGTTTGCAAAATAGGTCAATCTCAGTCACATTTGACGGAGAGTGTTTGTGAACATCAGTAATCAAGACTTTGAATGAGCCATTCTAAAACATGAACCTCCACCGATCTAAGCCACTTCGCTGTAGCTCCGGCTGTATGTTTAAGGCATTCAGGTGAACATTTGCCCTAGTTTCAAGTCTCTTGCAGCTGGTTTGCATCCATCTTTCTATTATCTCTAACCGGTTTCCCCTGTCGCTGTTGAAGAAAAACATCCCCCACAGTATGATGCTGTCATCACATTTCATGGGGGTGATAGTGTGGTCAGGGTGATGTGCGGTTTTAGATTTTCATCAAACATACAGTGCCTAGCACAAGCAATCACCACCATTGGCTTTTTTATCTATTTTGTAACAAACCTCTAATTTAATTGTTTTTACTTGTATTTTAATTGTATGTGATAGATCTTAAAAAATATAGTCTAAGCTGGTGAAGTGAAATGAGAGAAAAGCATAAGAACACAAAATTAGAATAAAACACTGAAGGTTAGCATATGCATTCACCAACTTTGCTATGAAGCCCCTAAAATGTTATGGCACAACTAATTAGCTTCAAAACTCACATAATTAGTTAAATGAAGTCCACCGGTGTGCTATCAAAGTGTCCCATGATCTATCAGTATAAACACAACTTTTCTAAAAAGCCCCATAGGCAGCACCACTAAGCAAGAAGCATCACACCATGAAGACCAAGGAGCTCTCCAAACAAGTCAGGGGAAAAGTTGTTGAGAAGTACAAGGCAGGGTGGAGTTATAGAAAAAGCATCAACATCTTTGATGTTCACCCAGAGCACCATCAAATCCATCATCTTCAAATGAAAAGCACATGGTACTACAACAAACTTTGCCAAATGAGGGCCTCCCACCAAAACCTACAGACCAGGCAAGAAAGGCATTAATCAGAGAGGCAGAACACAGACCAAAGGTAACCCTGATGGAGTTGCAAAGACCAGAGGATATGTCCATCCGACCACAATAAGCCAGAGAAAAAGTCATTTCTTAGTGTTAAAAATAAGAAGGCATGTTTTGAGTTGGCCAAAAGGCATGTGGGCGACTCCCCGAATGTATGGAGGAAGGCACTCTGGTCTGAAGGGACTAAAACAGAACTTTTACACCATCATCTGAAACACTTTATCTGACGCAAACCCAACACATGCCAATCACCCCAGAGAAGCAGGAACTAGGAAACCGGTCCGACTCAAAGGACAGAAATGGGGCTAAATACAGGGATATACTTGAGCAAAGCCTGTGGCAGTCTGCCTGTGATTTGAGACTGAGACAGAGGCTCGCCTTCAAGCTGGACAATGACCTGAAGCGTTACTGCTAGAACACAACTTAAGTGGTTCAAGGGAAAACATTTAAATTAGTTGGAATGGCCTAGTCAAAGTCCAAACCTCAATCCAATAGAGAATTTGATGCTAGACTTGAAAGATTGCTGTTCACAAGTGAAAACCATCCAACATGAAGGAACTGGAGAAGCTTTGACTTGGGGAGTGGACAAGAGTGCAAGTGGCAACTCAGAGAGACCGATCTATATAGTCATGTCAGGTTGGAAGGTAACAAAGCATGTTACCTCACATGCTGAATATTGGGGCAAGACACTGTACATAGATTGACATTATTTACAATTTTTAACTTCTGACAGTAGTTAGTGGCACATTTATTTGTATAAAATGTTCAAAAATGTGTTCTCCAAACAAGCCACTACTGCACTGCTTTGTGTTGGTTTAGCACTTCAAATCACCATAAAATCTATTGAAGTATTTGGTTCTAACGAGACAAATGTAGAAAAGTTCAAAAGCATATGAAGGAACTGTATAAATATATAATTCAACAGAGTTATATTAGTTTCAAAGCTTACAGAACAAAGTTTTCCCTGAAGGTTTACTGCTATAGTTAGATATTCTTCCCAATTTCATGATATGCACTTGTCATTGTAATTTATAGAGAGTAAAGCTAAAATATCTCATACTCCTCTATCACCAACTTTAAAAAGACCCATTAACAATGTCTGCCTTTCAATTGATGCAACGTCTCTTTTTAAATACCAAGGAGTGACCCAATGCAATACAGAAGGCTGATAATTTCAAGTGACATTTAAAGCTAAAAGGATTGAGCTCATTTTCTGTAATTCATGAACGTCACTTTACAATTCAGAACTGAAATATATCCAAATGTCAGTTGCTGAATTATTGAATCTGATAGACAAAAGCCAAGAAATGACCGAAACCTACAGTTTAAAAAAAAAAGATGTTGACTGGGTGCTATGTTGCTGAAAAGCCAATTGCATTAAACCCTAATAAGTCAAGGTATATTGATGGAATAAGATGTACAACCGAAAGGCAGGTATTATCTGTTACTCAAATACCATATGATCAGGACAACAAACTACTTGGAATCCAATACAGGCAAAGAGCCCAGGTTGTGGGTAGATCCGTCACAATCAAACCCAAATGCCACGGCTGACAAAGTTTTTTTCCAGGTACTTTGGGAAATCAATGTGATGAAAAGGTTCATTTCCCCTAAACCCTAGATAGCTCTGCTACTGTTCATTCTGCTTAGGCAGAAACATAAATCTGCACCCTGACCTTGTGTATGGAGCAGCCTTGTAGCGTGGCAGCTAAACGACGTGGCAGGAGTGCGTCTCTCGTGATGGAGGCCTTCCCAAGGTTGTCTCAGATCAGTTAAACGTATTGCCCAGCTCTTTGCATGGAGGCTTTAATTTATTTTCCTGACAGAACTTAGCTCTAGCCACTATGGTGCCTTGACAAACTTGGGCTATTTTTGCATTTTGTCACATAATAAAAAAACTACCTTAATTGAAACAACGAAAAATGTGATGCTCATTTGTATGAATGCCCTTTTACTCTTTTAGCACAAAATACAATCCAGTACAACCGTCGTGATGTAACCTACTTAGTTAATGGTCCACCTGTGTGGGATCTAGTGTGAAGAGGTTTAGAGCAGGGTTAGGTTATAAAATAATTACAAAAAAAGTAAAAAAACAAAACAACTGGACTTTTTTCCGAAGTTTGAAGACGTTTCGCTTCCCATCCAGAAAGCTTTCTCAATTGAAATGTCTGGAGTAGTGCTTTATATTATTGCCCAAATAATGGCGTTGTTTTGTCTTAGATAACATGCAAATTAAGCTGAAACTGGTCCACCCCTTGGAATGTGGAGACGCTAGGGTCATTGTTGGCCTGGCTTACAGGAGAGATGACATTTGAATTGAGAAAGCTTTTTTCGATGGGAAGCGAAACGTCTTCAAACTTCGGAAAAAAGTCCAGTTGTTTTGTTTTTTAACTGTTTTTGGAATGATCATGACCTGGATGACTGAGAATCTTCACTAGTTGTAAAATAATATCCCAAGCTTTGAACAACTCATGGAGCACTGTTTAATCCATCATCAGAAAACGTAAAGATTATGGCCACAAATATACGAAGACATGGCCGTACACCTGAGGTCACAGGCCTGGGAGGAGAGCATTCATCAGAGAAACGGTCAAGAGGCCCAAAGGGACCTTTGGTTAGTCCAAAGAGGCTACAAATATCCACAGTCTGGTTGGGAGAATCAGTTCACACAACCCATAAGCCATGTAAAGGACACAGTTAACGTGAAAAAAAATCGCTCAGAGAGACAGTAACTTAACATTTTTTGCATACATGTAAAATAGTATGCTCACTGAAAAAAACCTTGAACACACTATTTCCATCTTGATAAAATTGTATGGCAGTAAAAAGCTGTGGGGATATTTTTCTTTAGCAGAATTACTAAAGAAATGCCAGGCTTTTATTTGTAAAAAACATGAATAATATTATAATAAAAACTCAATAAATAATGTATCGGTCATGTTTCCGGAGGTTGTGGCTAGACCCGAAAGCTGACAGCTATCCGGAGACAAGATTATGGTAAGTAGGTTTTAATAAAAATGAAACCAAAGAACTTACAGGAGGGTAGAGCACAAAAGGAAGATGATAATCAGAGAAGCTTACAGCAGGTATAAAGACCGGTTTGACGAAGGAACCGGTACATGAAAGGAGAAAAAAACCTAAATGCAGAGGGAGTGAGGCGTGAAGGCGAGGAGAGCAGCTGAGAGCAATGAAGGCAGGGAGCTAAGGGAAAGGGAGACGAATGACAGACGTAGACAAGGAGGAAATATATGAAGAGCTCTAACTAAACAACAGAGAATCAGAAACTTATTAAATAACTAATATACTAACTGGTCCACAAAAGTAAGAGTTAATACAAACACTAAGGGAAAAGTAACTAAGGAAAGGCTGATCCAGAAAACAGCAAACTCAAAAAACAAACAGTAAAGGATGATGACAGCATCATTTCATTTCCACTTTCCAACTATGCATCACTTTGTTAATACATCGCAAGAAACAATAACTACTGAATACACTGAAAATTGTGGCTGGATGTGACAAAGGTTTGAACAGGTTGAAGGGATATGAATAATTCTGCACAGGGAGTAGAAGGCCAAACACACTCACAGGACACTTTGTTGTAACATTTTGTCAACTTTAACCACAAAAGTGTTAAAGCTAAAACTTGTTCAATTTTAGTTTGTCCAGAATAGGGATAAAGCATTCTAAAGTATAATTAAAATGAAATCTGTTCACAATAAAGGGATGTATTTGGAGATTTCTGAGGTTGGCTGACAGCCAGGTTGGATCCGTCCTTAGATAACTGGACTCGCCATTATGGCGTGACACTCACTTTATCTTTTAGAACACAGATGTTAAAAAATGTCTCTAATCTCAAACAATGACAGAAACCCCAGACAGAAAAAAAAAAAGTACATTTTACATCCATCCATTACTCTTGGAACCAAACTGAGAGTTCTCAGGTTCAGTCAAAATATTGTACATCTGCGTTCCCATGTCACCATTTTTGCATTGCCTATTACCACTTTGAGCTCGACTCGAAATGTGAAAGCACTAGCTGTCCTTCAGCGGGAACACAGAATCCTGGCAAGCACCCCCTGCCTGCTTTCCATCCATGGGCTCCACTCTTTGCAATTAGAGGGTGTTTGCTGCTGGCTGTGCTCACTTGGTGGCTGTGTGGGCGATTTTGGACAAGTTCCAAGTATATAGTGGTGCAGGCAGGGGGCTCTTCTGCACCACACATGTGGCCACAATTAACAGAAGGAAAGAGCCTTGTTCCAGAGGGCCATTGTCACTGCCTGCTCGCTCAGAAATCCCACAGAGCAGATGCTACTCAAATTAGACTAATTTTCTGTGCTTGAAGCGGTATACCAAAGAAGGAGGAAATCTCTTTATGGCTATGCACATATACCTGATTCAATCAGGAAGTAATGAGACTGAATATATTTTTGTGTTTCTCAGACCATTAACATAGGACTTTTATTGTACCCTGTGAGATTGAACTTTTTACAAGAGCGGCTTAAATCACATCATTGAAAAGTTAATTTATTTCAGCAATTCAATTTAAAAGGGACGCTTGTATTTTATACATTCATTACACGCGGGCGTGATACATTTCAAGCGTGTCTTTCTGCTAATATTGATGACTTTAACTTATAGCTGAAAAAAAAACATTTTAGAGTCTTGGAAAATGTTAATGTTACACAGGTAAAAAAAAAAAAAAAAAAAAAAAAAAAAGGATGTTTGTAATGCATAAATGTTATGCTATGGCCACGTTAGGGCCCACATGATCTTGGGAAAGACTGCTGACTTGAAAGTTGTCCAGTAGGAAGTCACCGAAGCCTTCAACAAAGAGGATAAGTGACAATGAGGGGTTGGAAAACAGGCTGGTGGCCTCAAAACACATTATTGGAAAGTTGAGTAAAAGGAAGTGTGGTAGAAATGGGTTCAGAAGCAACGCTAAAAAACCATAGACTTGAGAAGAAATAAAGCTCATTTAAAAGTGTGGGGGATATTCAAAAGTTCCATGGACTCGGGTACAGATGCATCCCTTATGTTAAGCCACTTCTGAACCAAACAACATCACAGGCATCTTATCTAGGATAGGAAGAAAAAGCTCTGGGCTGTTGCTCTCTGCTCTGTGGTCTAAAGTCATCTTTTCAAATTAGTGTACATTTTGCAATTCTAAAATCACTAAAGCACATTAACTTTTTCACGTTATCCCACTTTATGTATATACGGACAACTGAGTCACGGGTGAAGAGATACACAGCAACAACTTTGCCTTTGTCAAAAATAAACCTAAAATTACTCACAATTCTTTGCTGATCTAAGGAGCTGATAGAAATATAAAAATATGTGAATTTGAATTGTCAAACAAGATCCAGTGTTTTACATCCCAGAGCTGTTTCTCACATTAGCAGTCGCAGCAAAGTGCATGGTGACACAATGGTAAATTCACATTTCAGTGAAGCTAGAAGTAAAGCAGTATACTTAAAAGCCCATTAGTCCCTTAAGAAGACATTAGCCATGGCCATGAGGCCCCTTTCTGCATTCCTATTAAAAACATTAACTGAAAAGTAAACACCACTTTAAAGAACAAACTTGTGGCTTCTTACCAGTATAAAATCATTGAAAGACATTGAAATAATAATAAATAATAATAAAATAATTATTAACAACAACAACAACAACAACAACAACAACAATAATAATAATAATAATAATAATAATAATAATAATAATAATAATAATAATAATAATAATAATAATAATAAATTGGTTAACCTGCTTAAAATGAACAACACATCTTATGTTTTTACTAGATTTGCGATCTAAATGTGCTTTTACTGGTGTTCACTCCTGTAATTGCATCCTTGGTAATTATCCTTCATTCTCTCAGGCTAATGAATGTTTTAATGCTCACATTAGAGCATTCATTTAGCACATAACAGCATTTTGATTACAACAAGCCAATTAAGATCAATTTTGCTTCGTGACCTTTATGATTCATTCTGAGTTCCCCAATTAAATGTCATGAATGATGAACCATGAACTTAGAAAAGATGGGACTGAAATGGAGAAATGGACAATGTAATGAAGAACGCTGATGTGATCTTGGGGCTTGAAGCATAAATCTCCAATACATATATACCAGTTAAATAGTTAGACATCTCCACATTGCAGCACACGCTGTTGATGAAATTAGCTATCTTCCTTCCACGTGAATCCCACAGTAGTTTTTTAATGATTGCATTATTCATATTCACCATATCTGATAAAAGATTCTGTATGCCTTCGTGAATGCAATTACCATTTTCTATAGCCTCACTAGCATTTTATCCATTTCCCACAGAAGCCAGAGTGAAATAAATCATAATGAAGACAGCAGAGGACAGCTCTGTTCTCATTTGTCCTGCTCAGGAATAATGATGCACAACAGTGGCGACTTATGATAGGGATAATTCAACAAAAGTTATATGGTCTGAATCACTTTTTTTTTTATTAGGGCAGCCCACCAAAAGTGCTGGTCCCTAGCAGTGACCACTAATTGGCCTAATGTATGAGGGAAGCAGTGGCCTAACTATTAGGGCAATTTATCTCTGTTCTTTCAAGCCTGTACAGGAACCAGATCTTTACCAAAGTGGAATGTGAAGCCTCTCCGGTGGTCAAATTCAGCCTAGACTTTGATATACATAATAGATGAGTCTGAGCAGGCCAGCGAGCAAGCTGGCATGATAAAAGACGAGGGATGTCTTGACCGTTCGACTAATATGCAAAGAGACACCAACTCATGATCTCATGTGGCAGAGGAGGTCAGTTAGTATTCTTCTGAAATTCCACAAAGCTCGACTAAGCTTATTCTGGGATGTTATGAGATCTCGTCTAAGCACTGAACCGTAATAGTTATCCCCTAAAGTCTATTATGTGATAAAGCCACTGTCTACCTACTTTACTGTTTAATAACTGTTCTTTAAGCTTATGTGAAAAAATAACACATAAAAATGTTAAATCTGTGGTAATCATTGCCAATGCTAGCTATATATATATATATATATATATATATATATATATATATATATATATATATATATATATATATATACATATATATATGCACATGCATACACTTTTATTCAAGCAAGAGGTTTATTTTAATTGGAAATGACAAATGTATCACAACGAGACATGTTGAAGGGTTATCACCTTATTTATACTTTCAAAAAAACATGCCATGTTGAAGATTATTTCTCACCTTCTCAATAATTAACAGAAAGGTCCTTATTGACCTTAGATTAATTGAAACATTCTCATAATTAAGGACAATCTTTTTGCATGTCCCCAATGTTATTTTTGAGCAATGAGCTCCAAGTCTTCGAGGGTGAAAGTGTCCTTGCCATCACCTTAATATTTAGCTACCTCCAAAAAAAATTCAAGTCGGATTCAAGTCGGGATTCTGGTTGTTAAGTCAAACCATTAATATGTGGCAAAGTATATTTACTACAAATCAGAATCCAGCTCAATGTAGAGACTGATGCAAGGGGAATGTTAAATCTAAAATTCCTTTATTTTGGAAGACTGTAAATGTCTCTGTGATGATGTGAATTCAACAAGTTAATTTTACCTATTTTTTTTTTTTTTTAAATGAACCAGTTGTTGGTTACAGAGTTCAGCTTGAGAACCCGTCCCTGTTGTTATCATTGTGATGCTACAGATAATATGAACTGTTGTAAAAAACATCTCTGGTAAATAAATTATCTCTGGTTAATAAATCAAACACACCATTTCACAGGAGAATATCAGTTGTCTGAGCTGTGGTCTGTGCCCCTTTTACACCGGCTTCATTTGGCACGGCTCTACTCGGCTCAGCTAGCTTAGGGCACATTTCAAATATAGTTTATTCAGCCCTGGGCTGGGTTTTTATTGGCCCTGTTCTTGATCTAGGGCCGATTAGAGTGAAATAGGGCCGAGATGTGACGTGCTCACTGATTGGCCGAGGGGTGAGGAGAAACGAGAAGGTTTTCTCCGAGGAATTTCAGGAGAAAGTTAAACTGAAAAGCAACGGGGACCACCATAATCAGAATGGGTCAAACCAAAATATCATTGTATTAATTTACAAAGCATACACCATGCATGAAGAAAACAACAGAACAGAAAAAGGACACTTTTTTTGTGCAGACGTTCATTATTTTACTCTTAAAAAATATACAATTATTTATTTAATTTTTTTATCCTTTACTGTTTCTCGCAGATTTCTTTAAAGGGTTAATGTGAATATCACACAGTAATGCTGAATAGCGGCACAACACTGATGGCTGGAGGTGGGACTAAAGGCACTAACAAGAGGCGTTCACCAACCCATGGTTCTTACCTGGTCAGTTGAAAACCAACATAATTAGAATAGAGTGGAGCCCGGCCCAGAGTGGGCAAACAACTCAGTTGTTCAAGATTCAAGACTCTTTATTGTCGCTGCATGTTACTGTGGTGAAATTATTTTCAGGACGTACTCCAGTTTAGAGTAAACGCAAAAAAACAACATACAGTAAATATGTTTACAGCCATTTTTTTCCACATAAGAGCATGCAAAAGATAAAAAGGGTCAAATATAAGAAGTTTATGTCAGAGTCCAAGGGCTTGATATCAGTCCCTCGCAAGTGATATGAGCCAATTTACATAGATTAGTTTAGTCCGTCCTAGAATCACAAGTTATGAGGTAATAAGGTGCCTTTGTGCAATGATTTTGAGGCTACATTTACATACATGTGTAATTGATATTCCTTAGAGAAGAGCGTGCAAATAGGCAACAGTACAGTGATGTAACATAAACAAACAAACAACTCGTTGTTTGCCCAAGGTGTGCGCTACTACGTTCCTCATCCAAACGGTCCCTATACAAGCCGTCCAATTTGGCTAGAACATAGGTTTTGCTGCATGTAGAAATTATCTTGCTGTCCCTCCACTGTTGAGTACTGTCACATAAGCCAACCATCTTGCTAACTGTTATCACTTCCAGCGGCAGCTGGCGCAAATTTGTGACATATGTCCATAGAAAGTGACGTCAAAGTCACGTCAAATCCATCTTGGTTGTTTCCACTGGAGTCACAGATTCAGGACCACATATGGAAGTGGCTAAAAAGTGACTTGAAAAAAATCTGATGGGTCAGATCTGAGTGTTGACACTTGTTCTAAAAAGTCTGACCCGGTCTCTTAAACCCTCCCCAAAAAAATAAAAAATAAAAAATCTGATTCGGCCAACATTTGCCTGCAATGGGAATGGGGCCTTAAGTCTGAGATTTTAGTTACCATCTCTGGTAAGCACACAAGCCTCATGAACACCCGCAAGTAAAAGACTACTAATTTTTTTGTTTTTGACAAGTTCCGAAGCAATAACTATGAATGCAGCTAGGCGTAGTAGTGCTGCTTGCAACAGATTTTGTTTTTGCCTGCAGGCGATTAAGTTAATTACCAACATTTGGTAAGTTATGTTAGTTAGAGGTGGCCCACCTCTAACTAAAAGTTAAAGTAGAATTTGAAGTAGTAGCAACAACTACCACCCATCCACATAATTTGGTTACCAGTATATATTCTGAATGCAAGCTGATAGACAGACATTGCTGAACCAGGAGTTGAACTGGCTTGGTTGACACATTCTGCTTTGGGACATAGATGTGACAGGTGCCCGCTTCCCTTCCCACTTATGTTTGATTTGCTGATGTTTGAAGGAAAACAGCTTAGTACTTCTTTAATACCCTCCAGCCAAGTGAAATGCAATTATGTTTCATTTTATATGTTTTCCAACAAGCTGGCCAGACTGAGACTAAAAAGCAACCAAGTGCACACAACATATGGTTCATCTTCTCTGAAACAAATTTGCAGCTTTTCAATTCCTTTTTTGTATTCTGTTGTGCATTATCATTTAATTGGATGAAAGTTACCCTTACAACAAACTAACCTCCACATTCCCAGCACACGACTCAATGACATCAATGTAGGTTCAAAAATTAAAATTGCAATTAATGCATTTAACTATGACTAATTGGTTCTTTTGTGTGTTCATTTATTAACAGTTCTGTAGTGGAATTTCTTAGCATTCTGTATCCTGCACCATATGTTAAGAACACCTGTAGGTTTCTATATAAATCAATGGGGAAAATGCATAAAAGCGGTTTGCAGAAAAATAAAAAATAAAAACCTGACTGAAATTAACAAGTTTTTTTTTTTTTTAAATCAACTATGTGTCCAACTGGGAACTGCAACAGTATCACAATTTTCAGCAAGCGGATAGACTGACGATTGGCCCACGTTAAACTAGCTCCACTATGACTACACAAGATACATGGTCTGTTCCAATGCCTGAGCCAAGGTCTGTTTCTGATTACAGCATAAAGAATGAAGTGTACTGTAGCAATCATTATTGCCAAATTCAGTAATGCACAAGTGACAAAATGAAGTCCTCAGTTCTATTTGTGCACTTTGTGTAACATTTCATGTATATAGCAGCGCACTGGTCTGATCTCATATCCATGCCTGCTGTTCTGGTATGTCACATACAGAGATTACAATTGCTGAACACACAATAGAATAAATCAAATGAAAAAAAAAAAAAAATCAAAATGGAACGGAAATTGATTTGAATCGGTTGAGGTTCTGAAGAAGATCATTATTCTCGTCTACACTAGTTTCTACCTCTGTGCTCACGTCTACCATGGTTAGTGGCTCATCAGTCCTATTCTGGCTGAGGCATTTGCAGCAGTAATACCTCCTCAGTCAGCTTTTTATTCCTTAAGGTAAAAGTATTTCTGAATGGATGAAAATGCCTCAGAATTCACAGTCTGTTTAAAGTCACCCACCCAAAGCCAACAAATCATCCTAAACCTCTGATCTTTGTGTCAGCCCAACTTTTTTAGGCACCTACTGTCTTACAACCTTGTGTGACATCTGTAGATCAGAAAGTTCTCTGTGCAGAAAGAAAAGCATTTTCAGTGCTCTTTTTAAAAGTTCCTGTTATACTAAATTATCCACAGTTGTTGAAGAGGAATTGCAACTTTGATCACTTTAATGTCAATTTGCCTTTTGTTGTAATAGCTACATTCTATGCAATCCAATTTAGCCACCTAATCAAAAGTGGAACAAATTATAGACAGGTCAAAGATCAGATTTTATTTTTACGTTACTGTATCACTTTAGAAATTACAAAGGCTAGTCTAAAGGGAAGTTTAAAGGGAATTTTAATACTCATTGCCCTCACCTTTTTCTCGATGCAAAACACATCAAGAGAATTGCTATTATCGTTCATACTAAGCTAGAGGGAATGAGATCGACTAGATATGAAAAATCCTCAAAGAATACATTGCAGTACCACACATCAAAAGTGTAAAAAGCTTTGGTGTTGAATCTTCCTGAAGTGACAGAAGAGAACTGTTATGGTTACCTAAAACAATAGTACAACAGGACAGATGAACAGGGACTGCAAGCATCAGAAGAAATTGATATGTATCTAGCAGGTACAAACAGATATGTAAAAAAAATAAAAACCGAGAATGGGGTAATGCATCATTGCTGTCATAATTTTATCTACTCAGTCACAGCAATTCATGACCAGGTTTTTATCAGAGAAAGTGAGCAGCGCTGCCTTAAACTCAACAGTTTTATGCTAAATTGAAAGTCAGCATGAGGTTAAATGCAACATTCTTAAACGGCCCTACAAGAGGCCAACACAAGTAAGAGGATAGTTGCAGCTCTATGCCAAGCAATTAACTGGTGATTTGGCACAGCAGAAATATCTTTCCAGGTGTCCCACTTTGTTCTACATATGAATCTTGTGTTGTTCAACGCCTCCCATTTCTCTTGATAGCCTCCCAGGCATCGCATTAGTTATGCCAATAAAGCTTTTTATTTGGCTGTGGGAGATGGAGAGGAAATGTTCCCACACTTAGCTCTGTCAACCTCTACTGGCATTAACAGCATTCATTTTGTCATCCATATTGCTTAGCAAAAGGAATTTGTCCTGTAGTAAAAATTGTTACCCAAGATGAGCAAAGTGACATTATTTCTTTTTCTCTTCGAAGGTCTGTTGAAACAACAACAACAACTAAAAACAAAAAGCCATTTTTTGCAAAAAAAGAAGATGCCTTATCTAGTCTTGACTATACAGTATCATACTTCCTAATGGACTGGAAAAGTGAGTGATGTGCTAAATTGGTTCAGATCTTCCTTAAAAGACTTTTGGAAACAGTGATCCCATGTGGAGTTCCTCAAGGCTGCATTCTTGGGCCACTTTTATTCAATATATATGTGCTTCCCTTGGTTCTGATTAAAAAAAGTATTAGAACATATACCATGCATGCTTATGATGCACAACTTAATTTTTCACCACATGTCTACAGGCATTTACAGCAGTTACTAAGTAGGTGGGTTCATAATATAAGTGAGCGGATAGGGCACAATTTCCTTTGTCCTAATACAAAAGACAGAGCAATATTTTTGCTACCACAATGCATGGTTAAGTTTCAGCACAGAACATGCAAGAAACATATGCTTAGTTAAGGAATGAGACCTACATTTTAACAACCGCATACAGTCTATAACCGAATAAGCCTTCTCCCATCTTCCAAACTTTGCAAGAATAGAGGTTTACCCATTAATCTAATCCAATCCAATCCACTTTATTTATATAGCACATTTACAACAGAAAAAGTTTCCAATGTACTGTACATAACAAAAAAAAAAATAAAATTAAAAAAGACACAGAGGACCACACAACTACACAGTGTTAAAAGCCAAAAAGTGAACAAAGAAGCAGAACAAAGAAAAACTAATGCACGTTCTCATTTTCAGTAGGTTAGATTATTGTGATGTAAACAGTCTTTGTGAAAAATCAGTCAGCTAATGCTGATCCAAAATGGTGCTTGACTTCCTGTTTGTAAAATAATAGATTCTGAAACATTGTTTTGGTCTTTAAAACACTGAAGACTTTGTTCTGAATGCATATCAGATAATTTTCAGGCATGACCCATGTAGAAGCCTCAGGTCATCAGAGCCCTGTTTAGTCAGTGTTCCAAGAACCAGAGCTAAACAAAGGGTGGCAGCATTCAGTTTCTTAGCTCCTCATTTCTGTGTACACCCTAAAAAAAAAACTGAGATGTACTGAAATGGTCGGCTCCTTTAAATCAAGACTGAAAACGTTGCTGCTCACTGCAGGTTTCCTATAAATGTCAAATAAATATTTCGTTAGCAAATGTTAGTTTCTTTCTTTTCTGTGATTCCTAATTTTTTTCTAACATCCATTAAATGCATTTCTTGTTTTTCTTATCAATTTATTTACCTTTATTTCTACATTTTCCAGGAAAGCCCTCTGAATATTCTTGTGGATGAAGGATGCTATGTAGAGGAACTTGGCTTGCCTTAATCTATAGCACACCACGACACATAAAATAATCTGTTTAGAAGAGGAATAGGTTATGTTCTTTGATTTCTACTTTAATTCACATCCTCAGGGCACACCCACACCAATCACACAAGAGGATCTGTTTAAAATTCAGTTAACTTTCATTTAATTGTATTTGGAAGCAATTTCATCTAATAAAACACCTAAGACCTCATTACTAAATCCAATCAGTTGTGAGGGAGGAAAGTATTTCTTCAAACCAGGCTGTGACTCTCTTTCTCCTGGTTTGCCGGCATCTTTCTTTCCCCATCAATTGTTATTCAAAGGGAAAGTTCATCTTCAATCACTGAACCAATGATATTGTATTAGCAGCTACAGCAGAAATGAAATGGGTAATATGCTGTGAGAAACACTGATAGATGAGCACCCCGACCCTTACAAGACCAGTTCTCTGTTACACCCCCTTTCACCCCAATTCTAATTTATCAAATCCAGACTTTTGTCACCTTTAAATTGGATTTGGCTGGTGAGAGCGCGTTGTGTTTCATCCTAGCTGAGGCCATGTTTCACGAGGTTGCAACACTCTACTTCCACATCAGAGTGATATCAAAACAACAATACAAATTTAGGGCAGCGCAGACACTAATTAAGACCAATCATCTCAACATCCACAGGCTCTACAATGTTGTAAACAGCACAGTAAGTGTTGCGTGATTACGAAAGTGCAATACAAAAACAGTCTATTCCAGCTTAGTCTGCGCCCTGGGACACCAACATAAAAAGTTTCTTCAGCATTAGGGGTAATGACTGCATTTCCCTTTTTATCATGTCTCTGCTGTGTATTCAGTCAAACTGTGCGCTCGCAGGCAAAAACGATGAGACATGTTCTAACATTCAGAATAAAAAAAGAAAACCTTTTGAAAAGACCATGTAGTTTAATCTGCCTAAGACGTATTTGTCACATCTTAACGTTGCATCGTTTCAGTTTCTTCTCATGATTGGAAAACGTCACTCACCTTTCTTGTCCCCAAAAAACAGAGTTTGTTGTGCAGGGTTTGACCACTGGAGGGAAGTGTTATCATTGTAATCCACACGACAGGTCATGTTGGCTGTGCCCCCCTCCACCACCGTCACATTCTGAGTGATGGGGAACTGACCCTGGCTACCTGTGGGATTATTAAAAGACAGAGGGTGAGATCATTGCTCCAACATGAAGTGCATTTCAACTTCTTTTCTTTTAAACCCCCCCCCCCCCCCCCCTATCTAATTTGCCATCAAATTTTACATTATGTCATTACGACTCCCAGTTGCAATATTCTTCTCAGCACATCACAAAAAGCTTTAAACATCCTTTGCAGCTAAAGGACTAAAGTCACTTTTTCTGGTGACAACAATAGTAGGTCTTAGTCACCCAGACTGCCTCCTCTGTTGCCTTATTGCAAGGACCTAATTGGTAGCGTGGCCTAATTAGAGGTAGTCATGTTCTGCTGCAGAGTGTGGAGCTGCAGCTGGGTGGTAAATTGACACATAATCCCAATCGTGGACCTTCGATCCGAGCAACTGCCATGCCCCAGAACAACCGCTTGTTGCAGTGCACCGAATACATCTAAATGAGACCTAATCGCCCAGCCGTGCTGGATTCTACCTTCTTATTCCACATTTGTACTTGTCGTCTCAAAGCAAAGTCCCCCCTAATTACATTGCAGAAGTATTTTTATTTTTTTATTCTGTATGCGTTTTATTGAGCTTCTCCTAGCTTCAGAAACACGTATTAAACTGATACTCCTTTGAAGGCTGGTGAGATTTAAGAAAAAAAATAATCCAAATCCACCCTTTTAGGATGTCAGTAAGCAATAGTTGCGTTAGAGCTCTTGAATTTGTGTTGAGGCTGAATAGGACTGACAAGCTAAGACGAGTTACATGTTTCTATGGATTTTACAGATCTGCTTTGCTTTCCATTGGTACACCTATGTCCCTGGATTTGAAGGTGACATTGTCTGTGTCTTTCCTAGGTACAGTTCACCGCGGGGATGTTTTAGCTTAGGGAGCAGCTGTCTGCCTCATTAGTCCCACTCACACATGGGTGCAGCGGACGGTGGGAGAGCCAAAGATCTGGGGACCTTCCTTGACCTAGATTGTAATGATGAAGCCCATCGTCTGACGGAGGTGAGGGGAAGTTTGACCATGAAAAGTGATTGAAAATGATTCCATCAGACTAACGTTAACGTTCTTTATGGGATTCTTTATTCCGTTTGGCATCAGGCATGTATTTTAATATCCCTTTAAAAAAAATTGGATATTTTTAAATTTTGTTCGTCACATTTTTAAATAAACTGTAATAACCTGTATGATTGTTTTCAGCATTATCATTATTCATGCTAGTAGTATAAATGCATCATACAGGAAGGTGATTTAGTGCATGCCATATTATCAAGGGAAAAGAAGTCTTACATAAACTTTTTCACACAATCTACTGTTCAAGGGATATTACATACATGGATCATGCAATAATGTCGTATTGATTTAATCACTACGTAATTGAACACTTCTCTTCTACGGTGAATAATTTTATGACACAGCTACAACAACATTGAAAACCCAGGCTACATACATTTGAATTTACAGTGTTTTGATAAAAGTATTAGGATAAGCTTCTTAACTTTTTGCCACATGAGCACCAAAACCTTCAATGTATCTTATTAAATAATTCATATTCCATTTTAGTAAAAAAAACTAAATTACAAAGTGGAAGTACTAGGCTTTTTTTAGAATATAAATTTGAAAAGTGTGGCTTGCATTTGTTTTCTGCTCCCTTCACATTGGTATTCCTAAAATGAATCCAGTTAATAAATAGATTCCACTCGTGTTTATTTTCTGACAAGCCTCAGATGTTTTTTCAAGAACACTGATGAACAAACAGCATCATGATCTCAAGGAATCTAGGGAACAAATCGGATGTGATCAAAGAAGGATGTGATAAAACAATATCTCAAACTTTGAACATCTCTCAGAGCACAGTTCAGTTATTCATGCAAAAAAAGAAAAAAGTATGGCACAGTTACAAAGGTAACAAGACATATTTCTGACAGGCCCGGAAGAGTGTTTATTAAAAAAAAAAAAAAAACAGCAGCCTAGTGGGGACCTTAGTTGACTTACAAAGATCTGCAGTATTGTTGCAGCTTCTCCTGAGGGAACAATCATTGAGGGGACAACTATTAGTAATGCCCTCTCTAAATCTGACAATCTGGAAAACTGACAAGAACAATATCACCAGAATTGTTGTTTTGCAGTTTGCTACTAGATGGTAGCGGACACATTAAATGCATTGAAGAAGGTGGTCTGGTCAGATGAGAGCAAGACTGAATTATTTCTACATTCAATACGAACAATGTGACTGAAAACTAGCACTACACATGGCCCTGAATACACCATCTCCACCAGGAAACATTGTGGAGGCAGCATCATGCTATGGTCAAGTAGCCTGGCCGGCCAGACTAACTTTTGCCTCTCTTTGATACGGCTGAAGTTATTCTGGAATTGCTCGCATAGACGGCTTTTTTCTGGGACCTGGGTTAAGAGACGCAAAGTAAACCAATCAGAGAAACTGTGGACATGACGTAAAAATGATTATGTTTGAATGATTACTTTTAAAACAGAAGAAAGCGCACTAGCAAACGAACGCTCTGTAGCTGCGGCCATCTTGTTTGTTTTGGCTGAGGGATCCTCAGGTGCTACACGTCACTCAACATATGAGGCCTGCCCTCACCTGTGATCGGTCAGTATCAGGAAAGAAGACTCTATGGGAGCAGTTCCAAACTCAGTTCGCTGTATAGCAAAGCAAAAGCGAAACTGAGTCTGGCTGGCCAGGCTAACAGTGAAGCATCAGCCGACACAGAGAAACTAGTCTGTGACGGGAAAGATAGAGCTAAATACATGGCAACCGGAGAAAAAAAAATATGTTATTGGCTTTAAAAGACTTCAAACTGGAACAGAAGTTTAACTTCCAGCAGAACAACAAATCTAAATATCCACCCAAAGGTTCAATAGAATAAAATGGACGAGTCAAAGACCAGGCCTAAATCCAATTTAGAGTCAGTGGCAAGACTGGACAAAATAATATAGCACTTTTTCCTCAACTAATCTGTGTTTGAGTGTTAAACAATTTTAGTCTCTACATAAGAAAAGCTGATAAAGACAAACTCCAAAAGCCCTACAGGCATAAAATGCAGCAACGTGTGGCTCTATTTAATCCATGGGATGGATACAAGTGCTTTTGAGACCTTCACACATTCCAGATTTTAAATAGCAATTTCCTGTTACTTCTTCACAATCTTGCAGTACTTGTTGATTGCCTGTAATACACCCCCCCAACCTATAATAAACATAAATTTTTGATTGTTATTTAACAAAATGTGGAAAAAAAGGCATAAACGTCATTGTCCTGTGGATTTTCTTCTTTTGTCCTTAGACTGTGAACATTTTTTGAATGTTGAATTTGAATTTATTTTGAACAATTCCAAACTATGTTGCTAAAAAATAATTACAGTAAAACAAAACGAAAAACAAAATGCCAAATGTCAAAGGAATCATCAAAACAAGTCATTCTAGCTAGATGTTGCAAAATGGAGAAGTAAGAAGTTTACACTTTAAGAAAATTATAGATACAGCCGCATACATAATTAACAAATATATAATCAAACCTGAAAACATTAAAATTTTCATGCTATTGGCTTCCAAAGCTATTTTCCAACTGCTCAAATTCTTTATAAAATAACAGCATCACCTTCACTGTATACATACAGACGGATGACAAATTAAGGGGAAAAAAAACAACAACAACAACAACAACAAAAAACAGGACTATGCAGTGAAAGTATCCAGCGCTTCTTTGCTATAGCATTGGTTTGGGTTCATTTCTGCTCTCAGAAGGTAGGGTCAGGACAAATCAATACCATTTTTTTCTCTGTGGTCACCTTTACTCTGTGATGAAACATCTCTATCCTGATGGGAGTGGTCTCTTCCAGGATGAGAATGCCCCAATCCATAGGGTCACTGAATGATTTGATGAGTGTGAAAAAGGTGAATCATACATTTTTGGTCCATGCTGTCTCTAGAGCTCAGCCGAATTGTACACATATGGGAGAATTCAGCTTGAAGAATTTGGACATATGTGTCTCCACTACAATTACTAAGATGAGCCGTGAGGGAGTATTGCTGCAAGATTGGTGTTCTGCTTCAGCTGCAGTGGTTCAGCTGTAATTTGGAAGATGGTGGACTGAAACGGATCTGCTGGTGGCCAAAGAGCTTTTACAGAGAAACTTTGTTTGTTTATTGTCACATGTATGCACATAAAAGCTATAAATAAAGAAACAAGAAAAAATGCAATAAAGGAATTATGTATGCCTTATTTTTTTTTAAATCAAAACAATGTTCTGCATATATTTAAAAAAATATTTGGGCAGTATAGTGTATTGTCCTCTTTAATTTTAGAACAGATGTAAATGGTTAGAAATGTTTATATCATAAATAGAATATATTCAAGTATTCTTCATGGTAGTAAACATCTTCAGCCATCTGATAAAAAAAAAAAACTACTTAAAATGAGATCAGAAATCATGAAGAGTATTTAATTAGTTATTTTACTTTGTAGCAGAAAGGGGATATGGCACTATTTGAATATTCAGACCAATAATCTACACAACCTTTTTATACTGCAATGTTTTTGGATAAAAAAAATGGACTGGAGAAAGGGCAAAAACCTTTCTGCATCTTCAAACTAAATACCTGCACATATTTAATTCTGCAAGTTAGTCTGCAGTTGAATGAAGTCGCTTCCAGACCTTGATAAGCTGTTGCAGCTGGTTGATTGACAGAAAACATGAACCCAAAAAAAGAGTCAGTCGAAATAGTGGAACAGACAAAAAAACACATCTGCTCTTTATTTATTTTATTTTTTTAAGAGTAATTATAACTAAAACAGAAGCATGTAAAAAGGAAGCGTTCATGTAAATCAAACAGAAAAGCAGATAAAGGAGTCGAGGTTCCAGTGGTGGATGAGTGGCTGAAACTTTATATGTTTGCAATCAAAGATATAAAGATGATTACCAGAGAAAAGCAAGCAGATTTCCACTGTTACTGATAATATTGGTATGTCTATTAACGTTGCTGGATCAATGGTATTAGACACCTCTACATTAAATTCACAGGTGGGCATTCAAATGATCTTATAAGTAGTTTTGGTTCTGGAGCCATTTTTAAAGATCAGAACGAATCTTGCCCCTGAGCACAAAGCATAACAACCTTTCTACAGATTTATAGCCGGAAAACATCCAGATCCAAAACTGTCTGAAAACTTATGTTGAAATACGGTTTTAAAACATTCATGACAAGGCTCCATGCTGTCAACTTTAGATTCATGCTGTCATACAAAAGACACAGGAGGCGCCGCAAAGTACAAACTGTGATGTCTTTTGCTTTCTAATCCTTTATTTTTGAACTCTTTATATGATCTAAAACAGATGTGCTAATAATTTCAATAATCTCACTTATTTAATGGTAAACCCCCAAGGCTAAACTTAACAAAAAATACTTTAATAATCCCAAAGAAAAATTTAGACCTTGTTGTAACTGATATTATGCAGGTTTCTCCAGCGTTGTTGTACATGCTGATGGCAGACGACAGGAGGGATCTCCTGTAGCGGCCTGTCTTACAGCAGTTCTGAAATAGTCTGACTAAAGAGGATGCTCGGGATAGTATTCATTTTATGAAGAATCTTTCTTTAAAATAGTTTACTGTTAGTTTTGTTTGCATTAAAAAGTGATATTTCTTGAAGGTAGTTATATAACTGTGACTGAACGATCTTTTTACGATTCCCCTGTGGAATAACTTGATATGATTTCCTATGATCCAATTTAAACTGGATCATAAACAATAGAAGAAAATGCAATTATTAGTACAATATTTCTTACAATATGAAATTCATAAAGTCCCAAATTTACTTGCATCATCTGCAAAAAAACAACAACAAAAAAAACAAAAACAGCAAAAAACAAAAACAAGAATTGCATAAATGAGTATAGCAAATAGAGTAGAGGTGAGGTAAACCCTGGACAGGGCGCCACAGCATGGAGACACAAAGGACAACCAACCAAGCATGCACACACACACACACACACCTATGAACAATTTAGAAAGACCAATTAGCCTAACAGTCAGGTTTTTGAACTGTAGGAAGAAGCCAGAGTACCCTGAGAGAACCCACGCATGCAGAGGGAGAACGTGCAGACTCCATGCAGAAAGACCCCAGGCTAAGGTTTTGAACCCAGGACTGCATCAGAATAAGGAATGGTTGAACAGAATAAAGGATCTTAGCACTGGACACCAGTGTACCTTTAAATATATATATTTCCCTATTCCAAGACTGCTACTGAATGGTAACAGCTTGCTTGTTGGATGATGGAAACTCTCAGCTCTGAATTTGTGAATACCATGGAGTAGGACAGAAAAAGCAGACAAACAAAAAATAAATTTATAAATTAAGTAGTATTAAGTATTTCATTATCTCATCCCATTAGGTCCTCTTATCTCTCCTGTTTTTAGTCTTTAAAATTTGAGATATAAAAAAATGCGACCCAAAAATGAACTTCACAATGTAAATAATACGTCAAAATCAAAGGTTTTTATTATTTTGTGGTTTTTTTTCTTCAGAAAAATCCAATCCCTTCAACATAAGCCTGCTTTTGAGTCTATCTCTTTAACTTACAACTGGTTGTTGGCACCAACAACCCCCTTTCCTGACTATTTATTATTTGATGACAATCATGCGGATGCAAGACTACATATGTACATTTGATCCTATGAGAGCAGAGAAAAGGCTACTCCAGGAAAAGCTGAACCTGGCAATATCACCACGAGCTAAGAGATTATAGTCCACACTCAGGTGGGCCACCAGCACACTGATCATCAGTCACAATGTCAGCACACATGAGATTAGTCAAGCTGTTTGCTGTGCTTCACACATTTAGAATGCTGCTGACACATCTCTCTGTGGTGACATTAACTTTCATACAGAGTCGGGTGACGTCGTCTCATGAATCAAATATTTACCTGCACAGCTAAAATACGTCGAAATGTAAATCAGGTGAGAAGATTGCATCTTCGCTGTAAACACAAATGTTTGATGATTGGATTTTGAAGAGAAACCATAGAAACAGATGTCGGCTAACACGCAGCACCGACTAAATGTAGATGCTTCTTCTCCCTGCGAGGGACAGAGTCTGTGCAGCAGGTGTAGCGTGCAAAAAAAATGAATACAGATGTTTAAAATGACTAGCAGTTGAGTGTACATTAGCGATAAACTGTTTCATTTCATCTCAGATGAGCTCCGGCTCTTATCGGAATGCAGCTCAGACCATAGCCTGATGAAATCCGAGCTGCTTGGGCAATATTAGAAACAAAGAATGTGATACTTAGGTTATTGATTCTGTGTGCTTTGTGGTCTGATTCTGTATGCAGAAAATGTGAGGCTACACCTCGAGACAGGGGTAAGAAAAAACCGACAAATGGTTGTACATGGAGGGCTTTATGGCTATTGTCTTTGTACCGTTTTATTAGATTTTATTGGGGCAGCTTTGGAAAACGTAAGCATAATGAAATCCAGTTGGGTAAATAAATTTACCGAATCATCTAATGACCAGTGAGCCAGCGCATACGTGAAACAGTATGAAGAATATCTCTGTTTAGGGGAACAGAGAGTTGGTGGAGGAAGAATGAGGCTTACCACCCCAAAAACCTTTCTCAGTTTCAGCTGACTGCACCAAATAATGGAAAGCGGTGGCTTGATGAATGGCTGGAGTGCAGTCAAGCACGCCGCTGCAGAATAAACTGTAAACTGTGAGCGGGAGTGAAAGAAAACAAATAACTCAAAATATAGTTCCAGAAATGCCCTCATTCATTAGGGATTAATAACAATGATTCATTTTCCCGTGGAATGATTTCCAGGCAGTTATCAAGCAGCAAGTTCACCTCTCATGCTTTTGCAGAGGCTTCTTTGCAAATAGAGGTGTTGGGTTCCTCTCAGCATACTGATGAGTTGTAGTAACTCCACTGTCTGCCAGTGATAAAACTCTAGGTAAAAACCCTTCTCTACATATCTTTTTTTTGCAAATTTTCAAAAAACGGATCAGTTAACATAAAGCCATTTTAAACCCCAATTGATCAGTTCAAAGCATTAGAATGTGACATTTATAAAAGATAAAAGATAGAGAAAACAACGGTGTTCAGTGTTCTGCGTGAATGCGTCCATGAGTGAAACTCAAATTTTGATCATTTTAAACCTAATTACTAGTATTTTTATAAGATAAATTTGGAGTGAACACAGCTCACACAAATGTTAAAATCATGCCACTATATTTGGGAACAAATGTTCCCGGTATTTACTTTGCTTTTGCACTGGATTTACAAAGCAGTTTGCACTAAATACCTGCAGGAGCAATCCCTTCCACCCTGTTAAGCACATGGAAGATATATTGCAATTCAACACCACATTAGCTGTCTGTGCTGAGAAATCATTCTGATTCCTCTGTCCTCTAAAGTATTTATTAGGCTGACCTATAAAACACTGAAGAGCAACCCTGGATAAAGTGTTTGGCTCTGAAGGAGGGAGAACCTGATGTCTGCTTGGTTGCACACACATAGATCTTGATGATAGTGTATTTTTTTGGCGTTGACTTAAGTCAGCATGACAGGTGAGAGCATTTATTTGGGATTATATAAACAGCAGTGGCAACTTTGACATAATTTCTTAACCTCAAGGTTCTCACTACAAGGGATAAAGTTGCACTGGTTGTTGCCATGAGTTCATCGTTAATATATAGTGGAGTTAAAGGCTAAAATTATGAATTGCTCTGCTGGGTTATTTTCATTCAATAAAGTGTGATTCTAAAATGAGACTCTCAAAAGACTGTGTATTCTGAAATAATGTATCTGTGTTTTTATATGTTGTAAAAGATACCTTATTGAAAATGAATTACAACATTCTTAATAATCAATGGAAAACTCCATTACAGCAATAAAACCCTTGTTTAGCAATGAGGTAAGTAGCTTTTTGCATTCATTGGCATTTTGAGAAACTGTCTTTGGTGGTTAGATCCAAGTCAAGGAGGTCGGAAAGCCTCTTGTCATCCTAATCTTTAGTGCCGTCCACAAATCCAGTATCAGATTCACGTCGGGACTTTGGTTAGCCCACTCCATTTAATATCAGTTAAGATAAGAATTCCTTTATTGTTTCACAATGGGGAAATTCGGGTGTGACAGTGGCAAAGACAGAGACAGTTACACATAATTATTAGCAACAAAAAAAGAAGAAAAAAGAACAAACCAGTCTAATCTGAAGTTCAAAAAAAAAAAAGTCAATTCCAGTTCCAGTCAGACAACAATATATTGGTCTCTATATTAAGGCATTCTTAGAGGGTTTGTTGAAGTGCATCTTCCAATGATTAATTTCAACAAGATGATGCACCATGTCTGAAAATTCATGCAATCTCAAACTAGTTTTTTTTTTTTTTAGCATAGCACGTTTACTGTAATCCAGTGGCCTCCACAGTCACTAAATCTCAATCTAGTCCAACCCATTTTGGGGTGTGGAGGAACAGGAGTTTAAATAATGACTACCATTGGGTGGGTGATGGTAGTCTTTTCAGACCAGTATATCAGATGGTTCTCATGGAGACTGAATACAAAGCAGAGAAAGGATAGCACTACGTAATGTACTCTAAAGTCATCTTAACTTCATTTTTTTTTTTTTTTTAGAAAATAAGAGGATTCGTGTTTAACTCTAAGCAGAGATGAAAAGGAAAATCTCCTTGTTACATCTACAGAAAGGATAATGCTTGGTAGCTGTAGAACACATACAACTCATCCAAATAATTGGCTCTAAAGTTCTGATACAAACTAACATAAATTATTTACTTGTCCATATTTACTATGGCTTTGTTGGACTTTTTTTCTTCTGTAACACACATCCCCCCTTTAACTATCTTAACAAGCTTTGCTTTTACCTCAATAACTTTGTTTAAAGCCTCTAAAGGCTCTGGCTGATGACACTAAGTAC
Source organism: Fundulus heteroclitus (assembly GCF_011125445.2). NCBI lineage: Eukaryota > Metazoa > Chordata > Actinopteri > Cyprinodontiformes > Fundulidae > Fundulus > Fundulus heteroclitus. The sequence goes on from NC_046378.1 coordinate 32,461,848, forward strand.
TATAGGCTTTTTAAAAGTTACCAAAATAAAATGTGTGAACATTTTTGGAAGCAGCTTTTCCCATACTGAAAGCATGCAGCTCGAATAAATTAACTTAATTATTATTATTTTATTTTTAAACAACAGAAATAGCGGTGGTCTGTCTCTGGCCTCACTGTTCTACATCTAAATTTATGCAGTAAGGTTTTCAATAAAGGTCCCCTGCCAAGGGAGCACTGTATGTCAGTGTCATGGAGAGACACCCAGATAGATCCTGTGAAAATCTGAGAAACTGAAAAACTAAGAAGGCCACTGTATACATTAGTGTTGAAAACTTAATTGCTCTGAGAGTTAACATAAACCCAATCGAGGAACTAAGATAAACACATCTGCTGCTCGATGTTAAGGTCTTATAAGCCACTGTCAATTGCTATAAGGTTGCAGGATCATTTACTGTTGATTGTCCACAGCTCTAAATCCTCCTGGCATGCCGTTTGCACAATCCAAATGTCATCAAGTCGTCACACCTTTGTGCTGCAGTGCCTTTGCTTGTGTGTATCCATGCAAATGGTTTCACCTCCGTGCTGAATCAGAAGCATTTTAACTTCCACCTCAGTGGTTCTCTTGCAGGATAATGATGTGAGGTGAAGGGGCACGCAATGTGCTGCACATACAGGGCCTTAATTACGCTTCAGAAATCTACTGTATGTACATAAATAATTATGGAAGCAGAAACCTGCCTTTGTACAACCACTTTCTGACAACTAGACATCAATTCTCCTAGCGTTGCGTCATGTACGACACAATTCCAAGTAATTTGTTCTCAATTACAGAGTTCACTCCTGAATGAAGTCTTTATAATTTAAGCTTTGACTATACAGAAGTATTGCAGAAGTATTCATAGCCACCTTTTCACTTGTATTGGAAAAGTTAAAATAAAAACGTCAAACACTCCACACATCCAACAGCGAACAAAAGATTATACTAAATATTTCTTCAGAGTTTACATGCAATAATGCCACGGCTCAGATATTTTAGAAGGATTTTCCCAGATAATCCGAGACAAAATAATGACAAAGTTTAATGATACATCGTTTGTAAAAGTTTTTAAAAACAAAAATCTGAAAACTGTCATGTGCATTTTTGTCAGCAAACATTTCTCTTATACCCCTAAGTAAAACCCAGAGCAGCCAGCTACCTTGGATGGTAAACAAGTCTTTTTTAAACCTAATTTCAGTATAAAGAGTAAAACAAACAAAACTAAATCCCAAGCTTAGATCCTCTCGTAGTTTTCTGTTTAATTCCTTTTCTGAAAATGTATGACAAATTAGCTTAATTTCCTGGCTTGAACCTGACAGGCCAGGAAATTATGGCACCAGCCAAAAAGCTCATGGTAGATCTGGATGAGCTGCAGAGAACCAAACCTCAGTCGGGAGGATCTGTTGACAGGACATCAGTGAGTTGGGTTCGACAGAAATATGATCTTTGTGGAAGAGTGGCAAAAAAGCCATGATTGTTCAAAGAAAGTCAAAGAAAGTCTGATTTACAATTTGCCACAGGCCACAAAGCAAACATGTAATGTTTTTGCTCTGATCAGATCAGACCAAAACTGAACTCCTTGGCCTATATGCAAAATGTCATTTGGTTTGCCTGCCTGCACATGACCCTAAACATGCCGACGCCCAAGAAGAAACAACATGGTGGTGGCTGTTGGTTTATTTTCTTTAGCAGGTAAAAAAGAAACTGATCAGAGTTGATGGGAAGATGGATGGGGTTTAGAACAGAACATCCAGGAATAAAACCTGTAGGAGCCAGAATGGTTTAGATCAAAACACAATAATTTGTTAAAATGCTGTGGCCACATTCTAGACCTCAGTCTATGCTCCACAGTTGCACTGAACGTAATTGCAGTGAAAGGGGGTTCTGCAAAGTTTTGATCTTGAAAGTCTTTATTTCTTTATTAGTAAACAAACTGAAATCCATAAATAATCTTTTTCTCCCACTTTACGATTATGTATGACTTTCTGTTGGTCTGCTACATGAAATCACAATGTAAAGTGGTTGTGATGTGACAAAATGTAACAAAGTTCAAGAGTATAAAGAGTTTTGCAGGGCACTGCATTAAATTTAGTTCAAATTCAGTTTATTCACATAGTGCCAATTCACTCCAGTTCAATCCAATCAAAAAATTTTCAATGTCTGTTGGGTATAATTCAGTTTCATCCTTCTTATTAAACAACACGGTCAAGTTCTGATGATAAAACAAATCTGTAAAAGGTTTTCTATGTTAGGAAAACCCAGCGGTCTGCATCAAGGCACTGACTTTGTAACAATCCCTCCACCTGAATGGACATGCATCGACAGTTAAAAATCGATTGCATTGAGTCGTTAACTTTGCTTCTGTCACTCAAACTGAGCACTGTATCAATATTTTAAAATGCAGCCCAAATTACAGCAACGATTTCATAAAAAAAAAAAAAAAAAAAAAACGTTAAGCCAGCCAGCCAAAACTGCTTTATAAATAACTGTCTGCAGACTTTGGGAACATTAAAAAAATTAAAAAGTGCTTCCAACTGTGGGAGGAAGGATGGTGACTAAGATAAAAGGAAATTCCCTAAATAGAAGAAAAACTTAAAAAGAGCACTAAGAGACCAAGAGAAGACCAAGGCTTTCAGAATGTTGTTTACCACTTCAACATCAAGATTTTGTTTGCTCATGAGTTAAACTTTCCACCAAGTATAACATAAATATTGCAGCTAAAGCTGATTTTTTTTTTTTTGTATTTGGAGCTTTTTGCCTTTTATTACGAGTGTGAAAACTAACATATTAAAAGGAAGCCAGCATTAAAAAGCATGGGTGTCAGGGGTGATAGTGGTTTGATTGTTTCTATGTGAATAAAAACTTCCCCAACAACATCCACCAAATTGCATTCATTAGGAGGCGTTCTTCTACTGTCAGAAAATCTTACTGAATAAACATTCTTTACAGGATTTAAACCATTCATACAACTTGTGTATAGAAAGTCCAGAAGATCAGACTTTGCTCAAAAAGTTGAATTAAAAGGGAGAAAAATTCCACAAAGAGCATCTTGTAGACAAGTGAAGCTAAACTCAACCTGAACGAAAGAAAACATAAATAAATTGAAAACACAGGAGTAAAGTGTGAAATAGCTCCTGGTCTCCAGCACAGAGCGTCATCTGTAAAACACCTGGATGTTGGAGAGCAAATATGATTTCAGATGGCACTGGGTCACTGATGATCTGACAGCAGACAAAGGCAGCTGAATCAATGCAGACATACATCAGCGTGTCCTGCTCAGAATTCCAAATGCTGCAAAACTGGATTATCCTTCCGAGTGGGAGTATGACCAAAAACACACACTGGTAAAGATTTCCATGTGTGTTTTAAGATAAAGAAATGGATCATCCTGAAATGGTCAAGTTAGTCATCGGATTTCAAAACCATTTACTTTTCACTGACTGAGGAAAAAAATGAAAAAGCCCAAAGAACTACAGTCTGCTAAAACGACAAACAATAAACGCAAAAAAATAAACCCACTACTTAATGACGTCTATGGCTGATGCTTACAGAAACCTTTCTACAAAGTAAAATGTTTTGCTAACTTTGCTCAATATACTGGAATAAAATATCTTATCTTATAAAAAGATGTAGTGTCTCATAAACACTATGGAGAAAAGTTGAACATTTATTATACTGACGCCGTGCTCGGGACCTTTTAGTCACTCACTGGAAAAAGAGAACTAAAAGTAAGTAAAATGTTGTTGAAATTAGTTTATTTGTCCTTTGAGCTAGTAAATAATATTATCTGCCAATGGAATACGTTTTCACACTTAAAATACCAAAAATCCATCTCCATCATCTTATTTCAAGTTATTTATATATAATTATCTTATTTTAGGGGTCAAAATACTCATTCTATTGGCAGATCATCTTATTTACTTGCTCAAATCAAGGACAATCACACTCATTTCAAGAAAATATTACTTACTTTTACTTCCCTTTTGCAGTGCTGAAACAAGTCATTTAAAAAAAATCCCAGTCTGATATAAAAGTTAAACTCAAAACCATGTACATGATTAAAACTCAGCTGTTATCACAACATGAGGTTCTTGTGGGAAGCCTTCGTTTTGGAAGATATGTCTGACTCGACACATACGGCTACAGTCTTCAATAAACGCATGTCTTCATGCGCAGTTTACTGAATTGCTATGCTAATGTTAGCTTGCTCATCTTTTCTTCTGACGTGACTGCTGATAATTCTCCTCGCAACATATTTTAGTGTGATTCCGATTAATAGTGTCTGGGCAAATGTTGCAAAAAAAAAAAAAAAAAAAAAAAAGGTTCCCTGTACCATAACCTCAGGACTTTGCTTTGAACATCTTAGGATTTAATGACAAACGTTTCAGCTGCTCTTTGTGGAGCTCTGCGTACGCCAAGACCTGTCTCTACGCAGCGTACAGAGGAGGTCACATGACAAAGACACAGAGCAGCACACTGTAACATCCAATATAGGGTTTCTTTCACTGGGAAGGTCAATATAAATGATAAAAAATCTCCTTCACTATTTATGTGTGGTCTGCATTGGCAAAAGATTAACAAAACAGTGTGCATTTCCTATAATACAGGTTTGGACACGCATAAAAGTAGGTCAACATTGCTGTGAAGATTTTGGCCAAAAAGTGCTGCTGCTAGCATGAAATCACAGAGTAGATCAACAACAGATATCGGAGGTTGCGTTGAGCCAGGGGATTCAGTATTGACTACTGAAAGAATGGTTTGATCAGTTGCCCAAGTCAGTACTTGGCATCAAACTGACACTTTCTGACACAGTCATATATATATATATATTTTTTTAGATATTAATAAAAATCATTAATTTCAATTAAAGTGGAACACATTGATTACACACAGAATGTTTTCAACCATTTTGTTCTGTTAATTATGATGTTTTTTTGCTAACAGTTGATGAAAACATTTACGATTTGAATATTACATTAGACTAATAATGATAAAGAAATGTTGTTTTAATGAAAAGTATGCTTATTACCCACTTGAAGGTTGTTAATTAGGATACTTTTAATTTGACGAGCCTCATCCGAACACATGTTGTCATTTATTGAATATGACATGTCATGTGTTTTGGTCATCTAGAGTAAAATAAAGGAAATGCACCATAAATTGACTAAGCCACTATAAAATGATCGCGATGTATAACAGGTATATTTTTGTGAAATGAAAGAAGGAAGCGAGGAGAGGAGAAGAGGAATTTTGCCACAACTTACAACTGTTTTAATTGATGTATTTATACTTTATTTACTTGCCTTTGTGTTGTAAATATAAATAAATCTATAAGTTAATAATTCAATTTAAATTGGTTTCTCATTTTGACCTAAAAAAAAATCACATTTCTCAAATTTTATTGTGTAACTTTAATTTAAAAATAATCCGTGATTACTGATTTCACTCGTTCATATGCCCTTTGGCGACCACAGTGACTGCTGGAGATAGGCACCAGCCTTCCCTGCAAGGATAAGCGTAAACAGAAAAACTGATAACAAATCATCAACGAATCTGACATTTGATATTTAAATGACATGTAGTTTTTTGGTATAAAAACGAACTAAAACTGCAAGCAAAAATAACAGAAACACTGAAAGTAAATGACTTAAGAGACGATAAGACTGTTTTTTTGTTTATCAGCTGGCTCATGAACAAGCACCGTCAAATCTGATTGTTTGTTGAGTGACCTTTCCTCAATAGGAAACACATGGGCAAAAACATATTTCACTTAATTTATTTCTGCTTAAAAGGTCACATCTGTCACCTAAAACAATCATTTACTCTGGCAGCGTAATTTATGCCCCACTGGTTTAACCTCAACAAAAAAAAAGCATCCCTTGTTTAGTGCAAACCTGCTGTTCAGGGGATTTCTGTAAATGATGCAATTTTAAAAGCAATCAGCCCAGTGAATTAGGGAGATTTGAACAACTGTTGTGGGGGCAGCAGCTAATTAACACTAAATCTAAGTCTGATCCATTAACTCAGGATAATCTGTAAATTACCCGTCCAAGGTGAATTGTACCACTACCAGTTTGAGCACTGTCAGCTTTAGATAATGTCTCTATTTAAAGTCAACGGGGAGCATTTCAAAATCTTGCAATACAAGCCCTCAAGAACGAAGCTCATTCAGTCATAGAAAATCCACATTTAATTATAGTAAAACATTAACGGCCTTAATTACTGGAGCCCAGGCTGGTAATGTCACTCTCTTTCACACACCATCAAAATGTAAATACAACAAGGACTGGTTTATATACTGCATGCAGGTCAGTTATGAATAGACACTAAAGCGCACGGAATCAAAGAGCCGTATCTTTCCTGCATGCTGGTTCACCTCTGCGCAAATGGTTCCTATGTTTTTTTTTTTTTTTTAGTTGTACAATAAAACATGTGGTATCAGTCTCAATGCAGAATCTTATCAAGACACATTAGTCTCTGCTCATCCTTTATCTCAACTGGGATTACAGTAATTTCCCGCAATGCCTCCACGAGCCGCAGACAACGCGGGCACCAGATAACCCAGCAGTGAGCATACAGCTGAGTATCAGCCCAGTATTGTAATCATAGTCTGAGCTGATAGTGTTATTTTAAAGATGCAGTCACTTGATTGAGCTGATGAAGTCTTTTACACAGGAAATAACCAGGACAGAGAGAGCTGTCTGTCACCCTTATCCGCCATCAACGAAAAGCACTTAGTGCCTGTTACTGAATGCCATCGGTGCAAGAGTGAACCTTCCCCGGCAGAGAGGTGGTTCCGAGCTTTATCCTCCCCTGTGATTTCCCACAGTGGGGGAGGCTGGGGGGAAAGGGTAGGGGTGCTAAATCGACAGAACTGGTAATAAATATCCCTGCTGGGAAAAAGGTCTTTGGAGTACTTTTTTTTTTTTCTACAGTTAAAAAAAAAAGAAGGGAACGCAAGGAAAGGCAATATTTCAGCTTTAGGATGTGGGTCAGAAATATTGTGCTGTCTCCAAGAGAAATTACAAGTTCAAATCGTATTACTTACAATCTTCTGTTGTTCCACAAATTAGCTTTGGGATTATGGTTCCATACGATTGGTCTGGTGAGGCATATGTTTCTCCGTTAGACAATTAATGAAAAAGAATTACAAACAGGAGAATCGTCTCTGTCAGAGAAATCCTTGTGATTTTAAATAAAAACTGCAAAGCACCATATGCTTTTTACAAGCGGCAACAAATTTCACAGTTTCAGCTTCATTTGTTTCAACAGCCTCTAAAAATAATTTATTCCTTTTATACTTTTCCTTATTTTTGTTTTATGTTGCAACAACAAGCTTCGGGGCCTTTTATTAGAATCCTATGTAATAAAAGTTGGTAAGTCCAACAAAGAGTAGGTTATATTTATGAAGTTGCAGGAACTTTTGTTTTTGTTTTGTTATTTGTGCTGTGCTTTTGCATCAGCCCCTCTTTACTCTCATATCTCTAAATAAAACCCCTGCAACCAGTCATCTTCAGATTTACCTTACTAAATAAAGTTCAGGTGTGTGATTGACTCTGTAAATCTTGATGCTCTCTGAAGGCCATAGAGGTTTGTTAGAGCAAAGTAGAGAATTAAAAGTATCATGAAGACCACGCGGCGTGGCAGACCAGTGAGAGATGAAAGTGTGAAGAAGTTTTAAGCAGGGTTAGGTTATAAAACACTATTGAACGTTTTGAACGTCTTGTGGAGCATTTTTCAATCCATTGACAGAAATGTAAGAGTGGATGACACAACTGCGAACATGGACGCCCACACACTGGCAGATTGAGCAAGACGTTTCTATCTGAGAAGCAGCTTGTATGTCTGGAGGAGCTCCACTGCTCAGGTAGGAGAATCTGTCCACAGGAAAAACTCCTACTTGTGCACTCCACACATCTGGCCTTCATGAAAATATGCCAAGAAGAAAGTCATAAGAGTCCAAAGAACCATGTGTTGGAAGGTTAACACTGATGTGTTGATTCTTTTCTTTAACAGAGACTGAGAAAGTAGTCACAGTTGATTGTTAGATGGATTTAGGGCAAATCCACTGAAATGCTCAAACAAAACCCATAAATAGCGGCAAAAAGTTGAGACTGAATCAGAGGCCCATAAGCTGCTCTCATGAGAAGGAGGGATTGCTGCAAAGGCAATGCCCAGATGAAACTGACTAGACCTGTTCAGATAAGTAACTTTACCGATTTGCATAACAAACTGAAAGTAACTACAATGTATTATTGCATCCGACTGAAATGTATGAACTTGAGTCTACACTATGGTATTGCATTTGTTTGATCTAGTTTGATTATATATTCTGGATTTAAATTTGATCTGTTTATAATACACCTCTTCACAACAAACATCTTTGTAAAATAATAAAATAAAATAAAACCAGTACAAACCGAATTGGATTCCAAAATTCACCTTCCAGCAGGACTAAGAACCTAACATACAACCAGGGCTACAGAGGAATAGTGAAGATCAAAGCATATCTACGTGTTAGAATGATCCAGTCAAAGTCCAGACTTTTATTTCATATGTTTAACAACCAATTTGAGTTAACTTAAAGCATTAAGCTAAAAAAGTTTACACATTTTGTCTCTACATCGCCAAAGCAGCTAAAAACACATCCCATTATTTTTGAGCTTTTGAAAAATAACATATTTTCTTTCCACTACTTTGTGTTTTTCTATCAAAAAATTCCAATAAAATGCATGGATTGTAATGGTTTTAATCTGACAAAATGTGTAAAAGTTAAACTGGTATAAAATGCAATACTTCCAAGGCACTGGGGGTATCCCCCTTTTTTATCCTAGTGTTCAGAATTGAGAAAAATATATTATAAGCTGCATTGCTAGATCCAACTGTTAAAAATAAACGTGTCTGCAAGAAAGGTTATTCGCCCAGTGTTTTTGCAAAGTTTACTTTTCTGATCGATGTTTTAGATTTTGATGAGCGGTTCACTTTTACTGCACATTCATATTGGTCAAAGCCCTTTCTCATTTGGTCAGTTGAGCGCTCCGAGGGGTGTTCAGAGCCATGTTTCCCATTATAATGATACCATGTGGGATAACATATCATAGCTTCTTCCTGGGTTTTTCTTTTTCTATTTTTAGATTCTTTTTCTTTTGTTATGCAACAAATTACATCGCCATGAAGGCGGAAAACTGACAAAAGCCATTAATCACTATTAGAGACTGCTACATGTTGTCATATATACAATATTATCTTTATAATTATTAATACAAGTAATCAACCATAATTAGAGTGCTGCAAGTGCTGTTGATAAAAAGAAAAACTCCAGTGTTGAACTAGATTTCAGAAGTACAAATGCTGAATGTGTATCTTTTCTTAATTAAAAACTACCCCCCCTAATTGCTTCTGTAATTAGAAAGCACTGCAGTTTGAAAAAAAAAAAGTAAAATAAAGTCTGTGGAATACATTCATGTAAATGAACAACATTAATCAGTAGGTTTGGTTGAAGTCATGTCCAAAATACAAAGAAAAGCATTGTACATGCAAAAACATAGAAAAAAAACCTCACTGGCCAAAATAAGATGGAAATTTAGTTAGAATTAAAAAGCACACAGTTTCAAAAATATCAGATAACAGCATCTGTTGATTCTAAAAATGAAAATTTGTGTTGTGATTAAAAGTTATTATCTCCTGTGGTTACCATGATTTGACTTTTATTGTTTCTGTGTCTCATTCTGTTTATAAGTCTGAACCTTGGTTTGTTTTAGTTAATTCTTCCTTTCTTATTCTCCTTCCCACTCGGTCCTAATTTCCTAATGACATACATCACATTTTGTTTGTGCTTTTCTATGTTACAGCCTTCCTGTTTCTTATTCCGGTTATGCCTGTGGTTGGTTTATTTTGCTTTGTTCGGATTTGCCCAACTCATTTCTTCTGAAGTGGGCAGTACATTTTGTTGAAACTGCTTCAATAACTAAAAAAATAAATGCTGTAGCTGCATTCAAAAATTTCAATCATCAATTCATTAATGGGCAGCAAGAACTAACTGTATGCTCTTAGAAATGCTGGGACAAAAATAACTAGGTTTGGGTTTTGGTCTTGACCCAGCATGCTTGGTTAGGTTTCCAACCCAGATAATTACTTCAAGTGACTAATGTCTGACATTGAGGAAATCAAAGAGAGGATTGAAACACAAAACCCATAACCTGGATTACCAGGCAGCTAGTGTTTAGGTTAAATACTAATACATATTTTTCTGTGCCGGCTTTATGCTTGCATGGTTGCACCTCCGTTGTCCGTTCTCCATTTTCAGCAATTAGTGTATGTGAGCCAGTTTACGCCCATAACAGATCACCAGTCCATAAAATAGCAACACAGGGACACACAGGACAAATAACCATGCATGCATACAGTCACAACTAAAGCCATTTTAAAGAGGACAATTAAGCCGACCTTCGTGTTTTTGGTCAGATGGAGAATGCCAGAGTACCCGTGTATGAATGAGGGGAACATGCAAACTCCACACAGACAGGCCCCAGTGATGATACAAACCCAGGACCTTGTTGCTGGGTGTCAAACATGCAAACAGTATTTCAACTTTCCACACAAAGTAAAATATTGCTCGTCTGTATTAACTTGTTCACCAGGTCTTTGGAAAAAGTTTAAATGTTGAACCAAGCACTAGCTTGTGCTAACCACAGAACAGAGTCAACCTATAGCTGAATGCAACCCAGTCCTGGGACAGGGCTAATCCAGACCACACAGTTGGGCTGTGCTTTTGCACCACTATACTGGGCTGTTTTAACCTATGATATGGATTAACGTGATTAATGTTTAATGTTAAGGTTACCAAAGAGAAGGCTAAAAAGAATCCATGGATTACTAAACGCGTAATAACTATGCAAATATGGATTACAATTTTTATTTAATTCTATAAAAGTGTCAGGATGCAGCGTGAGGGCTGCATGCTGAGCCTCTCTCCCTCTCTCTCGTTAATGTGCAGCCTGATGGGTTCCACCTGTCGGGCTGCAATTAACCCGCAACTGCCTCCACCTGGTCCCACCCCTATTTAAGCATACCTCTCTCTGCTCTCGTTGCCGGCCCGTAGTATTCACTTCCGTTCAGTCTCAGTCTGTGTCATCCTCTGTTGCGCCTCTGTCCAGAGATCTTTCCACGTCTGGTTGCCAGAGTTCCCGCGCCCGCGCCTATCTGCAACTCCAAGATCCTCTCAGCTCTGCAGCTCTGCTCAACGGTCTTCAGCTCTGCAGCTCTGCTCAACGGTCTTCAGCTCTGCAGCTCTGCTCAACGGTCTTCAGCTCTGCAGCTCTGCCTCAACGGTCTTCAGCTCTGCAGCTCTGCCTCAACGGTCTTCAGCTCTGCAGCTCTGCCTCAACGGTCTTCAGCTCTGCAGCTCTGCCTCAACGGTCTTCAGCTCTGCAGCTCTGCTCAACGGTCTTCAGCTCTGCAGCTCTGCTCCAAGGACTTCAGCTCTGCAGCTCTGCTCCAAGGACTTCAGCTCCGCAGCTCTGCTCCACGGTCCTTCGCTCCCGAGTCACCTCCGGGTCAGTCTCCCCGTGTTCCTCCTGCTAGCCAGTTTCCGCACCCTTCACCTCCGTCCATAAGACTCTGGTTCCTCTCGTCGTTCACCCATCATTCTATACAATAAAACTCACTTCAAGATCAAGCTCTGTGTGTGCGTGCTGTGTCCGGGTTCATCCAAAGACAAATCATGACAATTACGGGCCGGCCAAAAGGATGAACCCGAGCACGCACAGAGCCTAGGTGCGGAAGCTGGTAGGATCCGCCCCACCTCAGTTCCTGTCTCCGTGCTCAACTTCCTGTCCGCGTCTCAAGATCCCCGCTCTCGACTTCCTGTCTGTGTCTCCAGTTCCTGCCTGCGATCCCTAGTTCCTGTCTCCATGCTCAAGTTTCTGCCTTAGATCTTTAGTTTCCTAGTCTAGCCTTATTTTCCGGATTTGTTTTCCAGATTCTCGTTCTTAGTTAGACATCTAGTTCTCCAGTTTCAGTTGTTGTTGTTTTGAGTTATTTTGACCCCGAGGTTTTGAGTTACTCAACATTCTTTGGTTTTACAGTTTTCCAGTGTTCCTTTAGAGTTCTTTAGTTTGGTTGTTCTGCTTTCAGAAAATTCATATAGGTTTAACCATGGTTTTGGTTACCCTAGGATCTTTTGTACTTTAGAATTATTTAGGAGTTTTTTTTGTTTTCTTTAGAGTAGTTGAGTTTCTGTTTGCTTTGGGTTTATTTTTCTTTTTGCTCAGTCCTATTGTTCTAGGTTTACCTTTAGTCTTGCGTTGTGCATCTAAATTCTAGTTATTTACCTTAGATTTCCTGTTTTTTCCCGTGTTCTTAATTCTAGCTTAAGTTATCTAGTTTTTCATTTGTTTTAGCTGAACCAGCCCTCGTCTTCCTGTTTTTGCTTTGTTTTATAGTTTAGTTCTAGGTTTCGGTTCCCCTCCGAGTTTTCTGGTTTATTTGGTTTTCTCGTCTAGCCCCTGTAGTTCCTCTCGAGTCCTGTCTTAGCCCCATAACCTCTGTCTTAGTCTCGTAGCCTCCGTCTTAGTCTCGTAGCCTCCGTCTTAGTCTCGTAGCCTCCGTCTTAGTCTCGTAGCCTCCGTCTTAGTCTCGTAGCCTCTGTCTTAGTCTCGTAGTCCCTGTCTTAGTGTAGTAGTCCATTGTTTCCCTAGCCTAGTCCTCTTGTTTGGTCTCCTTCTGTGGTTAGGCGCTGCCAGAGCTCTCCGGCGCTTCTAGTCGCCGGCTGAGCCCTCTGGCGCACCCGCCTGTTGCTGCCCAGCGCATGCAAGCCGCCACCAGAGCCCTCCGGCGCTCCCATGTCGCCGGCTGAGCCTCTGGTGCGATCGGCCAGTTGCTGCTCGGCGCATTCCCCGTTCCCTGGCGTGTTAGGACGCCCTCTGTTCGTGTTCCCTGGCGTGTTAGGACGCCCTCTGTTCGTGTTCCCTGGCGTGTTAGGACGCCTTCGTTCTTGCTTCCCCTGACGTTCCCATACGTCAGTTCTTTCTCCAGGGGTAACCATACACCAGTTGTGCTCCAGCGTTTCTATACGCTGTAGAGCCCTAGTGTCATGGCCCACCTGTACCTTCCTCTGGCGTTTCCACACGCCTGTCCTCTTCCCTGGCTTTTCTGTATGCTAGTTGTGTTCCACCGTTTCCGTACGTTGTTGAACCCTAGCATAGCAGTACGCCTATACCTTCCCCTTGGCGCTGTGTGTGGCCGTTCTGCCTCGGCGTTTACCTCACGCCCCGGCAATCTTACCCTTATGCCCCGGCGTTTCCCACACGCCCCGGCGATCTCTTCCCTTGCGCCCCGGCGTTTCCCACACGCCCTGGCGATCCCTACTCTAGCGCCCCGGCGTTTCCCTCACGCCCCGGCGAGTTACTTACCCTTGCGCCCCGGCGTTTTCCTCACGCCCCGGCGAGTTTCCCCTTTGCGCCCCAGCGTTTCCCTCACGCCCCGGCGAGTTGCTTCCCTTGCGCCCCGGCGTTTCCCTCACGCCCCGGCGAGTTACTTACCCTTGCGCCCCGGCGTTTCCCTCACGCCCCGGCGAGTTGCTTACCTTGCGCCCCGGCGTTTTCCTCACGCCCCGGCAACCTCTCTCTTGCGCCCCGGCGTTTCCCTCACGCCCCGGCGAGTTACTTACCTTTGCGCCCCGGCGTTTCCCTCACGCCCCGGCGAGTCTCTCCTTTGCGCCCCGGCGTTTCCCTCACGCCCCGGCGAGTCTCTCCTTTGCGCCCCGGCGTTTCCCTCACGCCCCGGCGAGTTGCTTACCTTGTGCCCCGGCGGTTCCCTCACGCCCCGGCGATTTCGTCCCTTGGGCCCCAGCGCTTCCCTCACCCTCCGGCGTACCTTCCCCTCGGCGTTCCCATACGCCCGTTCCTTGCTCTTGGCGTTTTCGCACGCCCGTTCCTTACCCCCGGCGTCTCTGTACGTTAGTGGTGCTCCAGCGTTTCCTTGCGCTGTTGAGCTCCGACGTGTCAGTCCGCCAGACCTTTCCCCCTTGGCGTTCCCATACGCCCGTTCCTTGCCCTTGGCGTTCCCATACGCCCGTTCCTTGCCCTTGGCGTTCCCATACGCCCGTTCCTTGCCCTTGGCGTTCCCATACGCCCGTTCCTTGCCCTTGGCGTTCCCATACGCCCGTACCTTGCCCTTGGCGTTCCCATACGCCCGTACCTTGCTCTTGGCGTTCCCATACGCCCGTTCCTTGGCGTTTTCGCACGCCCTTTCCTTTCCCCCCGGTGTCTCTGTACGTTAGTGGTGCTCCAGTGTTTTCTTGCGCTGTTGAGCTCTGACGTATCAGTCCGCCTGTCCTTTTCCCCCCCCTTGGCGTTTCATACGCCCGTTACCTTCCCTAGCGCTGCTGTTGGCCCGTTCCTTCCCCTTTGGCGTTGTGTACGCCTGTTCCTTCCCCTTTGGCGTTGTGTACGCCCGTTCCTTCCCCTTTGGCGTTGTGTACGCCCGTTCCTTCCCCTTTGGCGTTGTGTACGCCCGTTCCTTCCCCTTTGGCGTTGTGTACGCCCGTTCCTTCCCCTTTGGCGTTGTGTACGCCCGTTCCTTCCCCTTTTGGCGTTGTGTACGCCTGTTCCTCCCCCTTTGGCGTTTATGTACGCCCGTTCCTTGGCGTTTCCGTACGCCCGATCCTTCCCTTTTGGCGTGGTGTACGCCCGATCCTTCCCTTTTGGCGTTGTGTACGCCCGTTCAATCCCTTTGGCGCTGTGAAGCGCTCGTTCTTTCCCCCGGCGCTGTCAAGCGCCTGCTCTTTCCCCCGGCGCTGTCAAGCGCCTGCTCTTTCCCCCGGCGCTGTCAAGCGCCTGCTCTTTCCCCCGGCGCTGTCAGCGCTTGCTCTCTCCCCCGGCGCTGTCAAGCGCTTGCTCTCTCCCCCGGCGCTGTCAAGCGCTTGCTCTTTCCCCCGGCGCTGTCAAGCGCTCGGACCTTTCCCTGATGTGCCACGCCCTAGTCGTGCTCCGGCACATCAGTGTTTTTAGCTCCTTGGGTTTCCCCCGTGATCTCCAGCTCCTTGGTTCCCTAGTGTTCTCTAGCTCCTTGGTTCCCAGTGTTCTCTGACCCCTTTGGTTCCCCTAGTGTTCTCTGACCCCTTTGGTTCCCCTAGTGTTCTCTGACCCCTTTGGGTTCCCCTAGTGTTCTCTGACCCCTTTGGGTTCCCTAGTGTTCTCTGACCCCTTTGGTTCCCCTAGTGTTCTCTGGTCCTTTTGGTTCCCCTAGTGTTCTCTGGTCCCTTTGGTGCTTGCTGGCTTTTGGTCTCTCAGTTTGACTCTTGCCCGCCTTCCTAGGCCCCCTCCACCCACCCAGCGTGGAGATTCTGGGCCGTCCGGTGTCCGGCCTTGGGGGGGGGGTACTGTCAGGATGCAGCGTGAGGGCTGCATGCTGAGCCTCTCTCCCTCTCTCTCGTTAATGTGCAGCCTGATGGGTTCCACCTGTCGGGCTGCAATTAACCCGCAACTGCCTCCACCTGGTCCCACCCCTATTTAAGCATACCTCTCTCTGCTCTCGTTGCCGGCCCGTAGTATTCACTTCCGTTCAGTCTCAGTCTGTGTCATCCTCTGTTGCGCCTCTGTCCAGAGATCTTTCCACGTCTGGTTGCCAGAGTTCCCGCGCCCGTGCCTATCTGCAACTCCAAGATCCTCTCAGCTCTGCAGCTCTGCTCAACGGTCTTCAGCTCTGCAGCTCTGCTCAACGGTCTTCAGCTCTGCAGCTCTGCTCAACGGTCTTCAGCTCTGCAGCTCTGCTCAACGGTCTTCAGCTCTGCAGCTCTGCCTCAACGGTCTTCAGCTCTGCAGCTCTGCCTCAACGGTCTTCAGCTCTGCAGCTCTGCCTCAACGGTCTTCAGCTCTGCAGCTCTGCCTCAACGGTCTTCAGCTCTGCAGCTCTGCCTCAACGGTCTTCAGCTCTGCAGCTCTGCCTCAACGGTCTTCAGCTCTGCAGCTCTGCCTCAACGGTCTTCAGCTCTGCAGCTCTGCCTCAACGGTCTTCAGCTCTGCAGCTCTGCTCAACGGTCTTCAGCTCTGCAGCTCTGCTCAACGGTCTTCAGCTCTGCAGCTCTGCTCAACGGTCTTCAGCTCTGCAGCTCTGCTCAACGGTCTTCAGCTCTGCAGCTCTGCTCAACGGTCTTCAGCTCTGCAGCTCTGCTCCAAGGACTTCAGCTCTGCAGCTCTGCTCCAAGGACTTCAGCTCTGCAGCTCTGCTCCAAGGACTTCAGCTCCGCAGCTCTGCTCCACGGTCCTTCGCTCCCGAGTCACCTCCGGGTCAGTCTCCCCGTGTTCCTCCTGCTAGCCAGTTTCCGCACCCTTCACCTCCGTCCATAAGACTCTGGTTCCTCTCGTCGTTCACCCATCATTCTATACAATAAAACTCACTTCAAGATCAAGCTCTGTGTGTGCGTGCTGTGTCCGGGTTCATCCAAAGACAAATCATGACAAAAAGTCTATACTGACTTTTCAACTAATTCTAGCTAGCATTATCCATCCACTTTCTTCCGCTTATCCACGATCAGGGCAACGGGTCAAGGAGGGAAACCCAGTTATCACTCTTCCCAAACACACTACCAAGCTCATTCTGGGGGATCCCAAGGTGTTCCCAGGTCAGATGGATATATAGTCTCTCTCCAGCAAGTGCTTGGTTTACCCCAGGGGCCACCTCCCAGTGGGACCTGCCTAGAAAACCTCCAAAGGGAGGCACATAGGAGATATTTAAAGAGTTAGCTCAGACTAGGTAGTTCTGATTATTTCTTAGCAAGCCTGAAAAGCCTGATCCATGAACTGAAGACATTCAATCAACTTACTAATTATCAATACTACAAGGTGAGATTGTGTAATTGTGCCATTTTCTATTGCATCCAGTGGAAGAAGTTCACAGAAATCAGATTGTTTTGTTGGATTGTTCAAAACGCCGGTTTTCAAGGAATAACGAGGTTAGTCTCAGTTCTAACCCACCCAAAAAATAAATAAATAAACTGGCTCATAATATTTGACCAAATGCTATTTAATTGGATTTGCTGTTAAGAAACAACACGTTTTTTTTTTTTGTTGTTGTTGTTGTTTTTGTAGGTAACTGATCATAATAACTGCTGATTAAGTAGGGGAGTTAATGTACAAAAGTCTGAAAAAAAATGTTGTTACCAGGAACTTGGACCATCTAAGTATGGAGAGCAAGACAGAGAAACGTCCCCCTCACTCATCTGCCTCTCTGAGCTGTGCTTGAATGAGGAACAAGCCCCAGCTGCTGGAGCTGCAAGGTAGCTCTATACGGGGAGGAATCGCTGGGAGACGTGGGCAGCTCCCTAGTGTGAATCTATACATATGTGAAGCAGCCAGTATCTGGGAAAGAGCGAGTAGGCTCAGTATACCTCTTCAGAAGAAATCAATGTTTGAAAAAAAAAAAAAAAGAAGAAAAAAAACATGCAGAGAAAGCTTCATCCAAAGCAACATATGTTAATGCTTGCTCGGCTCTTGGGAGAGATAAAAGGTTGATCCAGACCTTGTTTATTGCAAACTGTGTGCGACATAAATCATGTACTAAGAAAATGGAAACAATAACTCACCTTTCGCTTTGCTTTTTGTCCCAGCCACTGATAGCGTGAGGGGATAAAACAAGGAAACAATAAGTTAGATAGGTGGGATCAAGACTTTCTATTGACAGCACGGTGCGTTTTTTTGCTGTTCGTCGTTCCATACTAAGAAAAACAACATGACCGAATACCAGGAAATGGACGCAGAATAGAGGGATTAATATATACTATATGACAATGAAATTTTGTATTTTATGATGAGACAGGAAATACATGAATATTAGAGAACTTAGAAAAAAACGATTTAGAAACTGCCAGTTGCACCTCTTTATTGTATGCGTGAGGGAAAAAAAGTGAACTGAAGAACAAAAAGTTATAATTTCTAAAGATAAATAGATTTAATCTAGGTACACATGGTGGATTGTGTTGTAGCAAGGCAAAGCAGAGGAAACTAACCACGCAACATTGCAGTCAATTCCTCAAAGGGCTTACAAATGAAAAAGAAAATCTGTTTTTTGACAGCTTATACAACGCACAGGGTGCTGAAATATTGACCTCACTGAAAGGGGTACAAGAGAGAAAAAAAAGAGGCTTTTTCTACAGTCCAAACTGCAAAATTAGATTTTGCTAGAGAACATGAAAGAAGCCTAATGAATATTGGGAGCACGTCCTTTGCTATAATGAGAACAAGATAAATATGCTCAGCTCAGATTATTTAGCATGAACTTGACCTGGACTTCCTGGTCTACCAAGTGAGGAACTCTTACCATAATTTAATAATACGGGGGTTACAAAGTGCAAAAGCTTTTGGGACATGAAATTTATAGACATCAGCAAGAGCACCTGTGAATGCCCTGAAATATGAGTTGGCAGGATAACTTCCATCCTCCTTACGCTTGAAAGAAGAAGAAAGTTCCAGCATGATAACAATTCAAAGCATACCACCGAAATCAGACAGGAGTTTCTAAAAAAGAAAGTAAAAGCTTTGACACCTTTTGGGTATTCTGGGTTGGAAGTCAGAGCAACGCTCCCCCCTGCAGCAAAGAGAAGCTGAAAAGGTTTTTGAATAATGGTGGAACATGTCTGCAGAATTTTCTGTATAACTAGTATCCTCTGTGGTCGTACGGACTGGGGGAAAAAATCTAAACTGTCACAAAGAGTCAAAGTTAGATTTCTTGGCCTTCATTTTTTGAGGACCTGGAGGTTTAGAAAAATAGTTTTGACACAACCTCATTGTATTTTAGAATAATTAATATTTCTATGTTATTTTGCAGGAGATTATAAAGCTACTCAATCTTTAAATGCTCATTATTGTCTAAATTATAGCTATTAAATATTAGCAAATTTAATCTTCCTTGGTTCTCGACTGGAAAAAGGTGGACTTCCCCTCTGTGTTCGGAGTCCATCTCTGCCTCAAGCAAAGCTTCTGATTTATCGGTCTGTTGTGCTCCAACCCTCACCTGTTGTCATGAGGTATTGCTCAGGAACAAAAGAACGAGATCCTGGATGCAAACAGCTGAAATGTGCTTCCTCCAAAGGGGCTCATCCTTAGAAATACTGGGAGGAGGCCCCGAGGAAGACCCAGAACTCCCAATACAAATACAAAAACAATACAACTAAACTAAAGAAAGTCTGTAAAGCTGCTTCCAGAACATTTCGTAAATGTTTTTTTTTTTTTTTTTAAGTCACTGGGCCTGAGACAGATTTTGTTAATTAGATTTGAACTTGTCCAGCTGTGCAACTAAAGCTTTATTCTGTATAAAGAAAAAAAGGAATGCTAACAATTTATTTCCTGTACGTTGCTGTAAAGTGATGATGCTAAAGTTGGCATTTGATTTGAAGCTATTTCAAAGGGCTGTTTTTGGTGTTCCTTTCAAATGAGTTTAGAATTGATTCAAAAATGGATTTAAAAATCACAACTTTTACATTTCACATACATGGACTGGTCAGAATAGTTGTAAATTTAATACAGATTCATTATTACATAGTTTGAGACTTCTGTATACTTTTATCTGAACTATTGAACAACTTTTATGGATGTCATAAAACAAAGTTTGTTATTTAGCAAAAACTTTGTGACAAAAAGAGATCTTAGTATGTTAAAAAAAAATATCAAGATAAAATAAAAAGATGTCCATCCTTTCTTCTGGATTGATTATTATCGGATTGATATTAGTAATTTTACAATGTTATATTTTTTTCTGCACAGAGCGGTTTGTTGGGGGAGTGGGAATGGATCCTGTTTTATGGGGTGGTAGAAGGAGAAGGTCACAGAGAGTGACATAAGAACTTCCAGTAAAATTCTGCACTTTCTGATTGTGAAAGCAAGCTGAGCTTCTGATTTAATCTCACACAGATCGTTTGGAAAAGGAATGGTAAACTACTTTTCTATTCTTTTGCCGATTTCAAAGTTTCACTTTTTTATCATTTTTTGTGCAAATAAAGTCATTTGATTTGATGAGCAAGGTGGAAACTTGCAGATAAGAAACAGGGAAGAAACTGTACCCGCTGAGTAACCGTTATTTGCACAAATTTTCTTTCGTTTCATCTGGAAGAAAGATGTCAACAAAGTGAAATCAGTGCAATCACTGGCAACAGGAAAATGGTAAGCCCTTTAAGGCATGCAACACAATGCGATTTGGTCATATACTTCCCCTCATGTGCCCCGTTAAATCAGCAACAGATAATTCAAATCCTAGGGTATAAGAAATTTGCCATTCCCTTAAATATGATGAAGATGAACGTCTCCACTCAAATGGATATGCAATTTTAAAGTGTTGCTTTTGACAAATCTAAAAAAAAAAAAATACTCTCAGGGTGATAGAGGGTGCTGGATGGCGTATTAAGTTCAGCACTTCAGATATCGAATACGTGTTTGAAACTAAGAGCTCTTATATACCAAACCAACGGAAAGAGCCAGCAGCCCCTCCTGCTGTGCTCCCTCACATTGGATGCATCTGGGGGTATAAAAAAAAAAACTGCACTTGAACACATTACAAAGATGGCTTTTAACTCTCAGTTCCAATGTGCAATTTATACCTGTACAAAGAGACTTGACAGTGCAATGAATAAGTGACTGAGGATTGATTTACCTTTCGATAAAATCAAGTAGTAAATAAGCAATGGGTTAGATTACTGACACTTTAACTTTTACTGTCCAGCATAGTTGTAGCTCAGTTATGTGTTTTTTTTTTTAACTCATAAACCTGTGTTTGGATTCAAATAAACAAGTTAAAAGCATGTATGCTTTTGGTTAGCCAGTTGCTTTTTGGCTCACAACACACGTTCATACACAGTTATTACACATTCACTGCCAAACAGAGAGATCTCTTACTTTGAAGAAGTAAATGAAGATGTCTGATGGATCAGTTGCGCTATAAAAAGCTAAATTATCTAAAGAAAAGAAAAAACGTAATGGAAAAATTGATAATTCACTTAAAGTAGTAAAGTGAGAGCAGCTTTGTCTGGAATTTTATTCTCTATCTTTATCTTTTTATATGTATAATTTGAGCGGTACATCGTGCACTACAAAAACTAAATTATCTTTTTAAAAAAATACAATGGGAACATTTCAGAATCCCTTTTGCTTTCTGACACTTTAAGCAGTGAATTCAGAGCAGCTTTATTGGAAATGTTGTCCTTCCTTTTTTCATATAATTTGAAGCGTTCAGGTGGTGAACTATGAACATCAATTAATTCAGTTTTAACCTTTGTGAGTTAAACTTAGAACTAGCTTTTTGGTAAGGGTGACCGTGTATAGTACCGCGATAGTACTGTGACTTGATTTGAATAGCATTATGGAATTATCAGGATGATAGATTTTGTACAATCATGCTTAAAAAAATAATTTCATTTAGAATTTATACCAGTTTTTATATGAAAAAACCAACCATCCATCGTTTTAGAATACGTTATTTTTATTGAAGTATCCATTGCTAATTTTATTAGGAATTGATGATTATATGGTACTGTAATGGATGAAATAAAAACAAGAATATTAGATAATAAAATTCAAGTATCTTCTGAGTGTTTGTTTGTGTGTTGATTCCTCCTCTACGGAGCTGCACATTTCCTCATACGGTGGGGCTGAGCAGTGTGCTCCCGCATACCTACTCTGGATCAACTGTCAGCTAGAGCTTAAGAGGAGCTGGCTGCAGGTCATTTGAAGCCTGAGTGTCAACCCAAGTGGTACCTGTAGCCCTCTGAGACTTTCCTCATTGCTTCTTCTCATGCTCCCTGACTTATGCTAACCCGGCTCTCCCTGCCTTCTCTTAAGGTTACCTTCTGATTTCTCCCCTAGATTTGTCTCTCAGTCACACTCCCTGCATTCCCAGTTCAAACCTGTTTGTGCCAAAAATGTCTTTAACTGCTTCCTCCACAGCCGCTAAAACATATCAGTCCTCCGGATCGTCCAGCCTACCTGCCTGCCCTCCAACACTCAATCATCCACCTTATCTTAGAGCTCACTGCACAGACGAACACCCCGGAACTCCGCTCACGCCCCCTAGCTCCAGGTCATCTACATATCACCAGTAAGTTCTATTTCTAGAACCCTTCTCTCAGGATTTAACATTTAGTCCATCTGGTCATCTCTCAACTTTTCCTCACAGTGATCCACCGTTCAGTTTTACTGGACACACCTTGGATCTGCCATCTACATTCTCTTTGTATTTCAATAAACTAGTTCAACCTTTACCACTGTGTCTTAAGAGATCTCTTGCATGTGGGATATATGCTTACAGCATGGTGGCGCAGTTATTAGCACTGTTGTCTTGTAGCGCGAATGTTCAGGGTTTTTTCTGCCAGGATTTGTAAGTGTTTTGGTATTTAACTCTGGCGGAATATAATACTGAAAAAAAAAAAAAACAGCTTATTCTCAGAAGAAAAAGCTGTTTCCTGCCAACAGTGGGTCAGTTCCCTTGGTTACCCAGTCCAAATGTCAAACTATCACTAGGCAAGAAACTAAACCTCCTTGGGTGCAAGTGGTTTCCAGTTTAAAAAGGCTTTGACAGGTCAAAAAATGCAGCATAAAAACTGTCTTGTTTTTTTGTTTTTTTTATATAACCTGAGTGCTGTGTTTTTACTTTTGAGACAGAAGTCTAGAAGGAACCGCATCATTCTTCTAAGACTTCAATTTTGAACTCCACAATAACCCTATCATACTTCACTGCACCTCTTCCACGACATCTAAAGATCAGCGTAATGGCAGGAAGGCCTTCCAACCTCAAAGACTCGGAGGTCATCACCAGAGATAAAGAATCAAAACACCAGTGGAAACCTGCAAAAAGCTGTTCAGCAATTATAAGAAAGGTTTGAATGCGGTTATGCCAGAAAAAGATTTTTCCAATAAATATTGGGTAGGTCATAATTAGCTTTCGAATTAATAAAAAATAAAACATGTTTTTTCTTCCAAAATTGATATTCATTTTCCATTGTTTCATTATGTTTTAAGAAAATGTATGTGTTGGTCAAAGGACAATTATGTAAAATCTACATTTGCTTCTTTTCATTTCTGTTACCTGGTAAGTAATTTGGGTAAACTAGAATATTCATATGTTGATTGTCAATTTGGACAAACAATATGCTATGCAGTGTTGTATATCAAGCAGGAAATTTGCAGTCTAAATGTAAATATCCGTCAGTCACTGTAGCATTCTTAGATATGAGGTTTTTGTTGTCATTTCTGACTATATTTAAAGCACAATTAAACTAAAAATAGAAGTCATTAATTTTACATCAACCATGGCTTTCTTAGTTATAAGTTATTCTTTACAGCTCACTCTTTGGTACCCTTTACAAGAGAAAATAGCCACTTCAATCTAGGTATTTTACAATCTTCAGACCAGTCTCACCCTTTTTGTCTAACTGACCTGCATTGGTCAAAAGGAAAATAAGAAATTAAACGTGCATAGTGTTTATCCTGCTCCTCGTATTTATTTTTAAAACCAACTTCTATCATTTTTTATTTGTGAATCCACGTTAGCAGCTCAATTCATCTAGCAAGGTTGGCTCATGCGAAAAAGAGAGACCAATGCCGAATGTAGAGTTTTCAGCACTATGCATTTTGCAACATACCATCAATATCATCATCATTTGGTATGCAACACTTTCCAACTGTGAACTTTTGTCAACTATCTTTTCCAGTTGCACACTTTGCATTCCAATAGGATATTTGGCCTGTTGGATCGAGACTTACGTGGATGATGGTGCTCATGTTGCTAAAGCTCATAAGAGAGCGTGAAAAAATAATATCAATCCTATTCCCTAATCCAGCCCTATTCTGGGGTACATATGAATCAGAAACTGGGCTAAAGTGGACTTATGCTGGTGGAGAACAGCCAGCTGTTCTCCAAAATCACAGCCTGAATTAACACTATCAGACTAAGCATACAGTGAAATAAAAGAACGTCCACATCTTTTCATTTCATGACAATTGTTCTACTACAGGATAATAATTTACCGTGACATAATATAAATTGAGCTGTCAGTATGGCATGTCACTTTTTGCAATAACTGGTGTTTCCAGCAGCTGATAGAAATCACATTTGGAGTTTATCACCGAATGTAATTTTGCCATAATTGAGTTCAGGCAATGATGTCACCCTCAAAAACAACTAGTTACTTTGGGTAAAATAATGGCCCTCAACTGCTTTGACCTATTTATTGGGTTCAAAACACAGTATGATGGGTGAAACCAAACATTGTTATTTTTAAATCCACCCAGGCCTGTATTGGACCTTATCTAAGCCAGGACTGACTCAGCAAAATACATCAAATTGTTTAGTTTTTTCCCCTCCACAGTTCCTAGAATTATATTGCAACCAATTTAGCAGATCACAAGTTTCAAAATCACTGTACTATTATTCTTATCATGTTTCAATTCAGTTTATTTATATTGCGGCAATTGCAACATGTCGTAGCAAACAAAAGAAATAGGACCAGAGTGGATTTGGGAGATTTTTTCACGTGATCCCCTTGAGGAGCAGAAGAGGATGTAGGACGGTCTTGAGCATGAGCTGCTATTCAAAAAAGGACTTGGGGAAACTTCCAGAAAAATTTGGCAATTATACATTGTAGTTGCTGACAGCAGTAACTGCAGGATCATGTCACAGCTAACTAGAACACCAGGCCAGATAAAGCTAACACGATAAGAAAGAAGCAGAGAGAGAACACAAAGTTAAAAGCTGAAGTAAATAATCCAAAATTGGAGAGTAGTAGGAGAATGTAGCTGAGTGAGGCAAAGTGGTGTTTATGTTCTCCCGCTGTCATCCCTATACAGATAACTCAGGCTAACCCAAGCCACTAACTATAAGCTATATCAAAAAGGTTTTAAGTTTAACCTTAAAAGTAGACAGGGTGTCGGC
Source organism: Fundulus heteroclitus (assembly GCF_011125445.2). Taxonomy (NCBI): domain Eukaryota; kingdom Metazoa; phylum Chordata; class Actinopteri; order Cyprinodontiformes; family Fundulidae; genus Fundulus; species Fundulus heteroclitus. The sequence goes on from NC_046378.1 coordinate 32,486,781, forward strand.
TTGTCTATTGTCTAAAATTGGGAGTTGGTTCCACAGGATGGGGAGCCTGATAACTAAAAGATTGCTTGTGTTTTGATTTCGCTATGTCCCTGGATCATGTTTCTTTAGTTACTTTTCATTCAGTTTCTGATTATTAGTTACTACTACTGTGGACCAAAAAGTATTAGTTATGTATTAGGTTCTTGATTCTGTCTTGCATGTTTAGTTAGCTTTTCCTCACTGTCTGTCCATGCTGCCCTTCTCCCTCAGTTCCCTCTGCCATCATTGTTTCCCATACTAATCATCTGACAACCTTCATCTGCTCTCTATCCTCCCATCTCTTTCCCTCAATACAAGCGGCCTGGTCATACTCCACATTTGTCGGATTCTCAATTATTCAACCTCTCATATGGTCCCCAGCTCATCATCTGTTCTGTTCCATGTCCTCTTATTGTGATTTTAAGTTTACCTTTTGTCATTAAGTTTCCAAACTCACCATGCAGCTCCCGATTTTCTGTCTGCGCCTTGGTCCAGCTACCCCCTCATCAAACATGATAAGATTTCCCTCCCATTCCACTTTTAAAAACTCTAGGAACTACCAGTAAACCTGCAGTCTAAGAGTGAAGTGCTCTGTTAGGAACATATGGAACAATCAGATCGCTGATGTATGATGGGGCTTGATTATTAAGGGTTTCATATGTGAGAAAAATAATTTTAAATTCTATTCTGGAATTATTAAGGCGCCAATGAAGCAAAGCGAAAATAAGGGAAACATGAGCTCTCTTTTTAATTTTCGGCAGAACTCTTGCTGCAGAGTTTTTGGATCGGCTGAAGGCTTTTAATTGCATTTTGCGGACTTCCTGATAGTAGAGAATTACAACAGTCCAACCTTGAAGGAACAAATGCATGGACTAGCTGTTTAGCGTAACTCATCTCCTGAATAGGATATTTCTAATTTTGGCAATACCTTGAAGGTAAAAGAAGGAAATCCTAGAAACCGGTTTAATATGGGATTTAAATAAAATTTCCTGGTCAAAATTAGGGCAAGGCAAGTTTATTTGTATAACACATTTCAATAACCAGATGATTCAAACCGCTGCACATGAACAGAAATAAGAAAACACAGAGGAAAGTACATAGCAGGGGCATAATAGCAGCAGATCAAGATAAATTGGATTACAAAGTTAATCGAATGATGTCTCTGTTAACTGCAATGGTTTAAAAAGAACATTTAAAGGCAACTCTAAACAAATAGGTTGTTATACTTAATTTAAAGGAACTCAGGGTTTCAGCACTTTTACAGTCTTCTGGGAATTCGTTCCAGATAACCTTAATGACTCTGTAGGTTTGGCTACTGTAACAAAAAGAAACCTAGGATTATTCTTATTCTCCTCCATTAATGATGAAAAATACACTGTTCTAGCTTTGCTGTTAGATAACTGACATTTCTAAAGCCATAAGTTGTATTTGTATTCAACATGCTCACCAAAGCCCAGCTTGTGAGTTTATCCGCTGTGCATATTTGATAAATGCTGGGAGTATGTCCTTACAGTAAATAAACAACACGTCTGTGGTGAAGTAATTTGGAGGAATTACTATGTGCCCATGTGTGTATGCAATGTTTTATTTATTGCTGGTTAAATAAAAAAGATAACTACGTTCTCTGTGCTTATGATTTAGACTAAATGCTCAGTAAAATCAGTGATAATTTCGCTCATTATGGTACTCATACCTGGGGGTTAGACTGAAGCCTTGTGGAGAAAAAGTACTATTTTTGACTTTAAAATAGGTCATTGGTAACCTGAAGTGTGGAAAAAGGACAAAATGCTTATCTGTAAAATAGGTCATCTCCTGGCAATTTGTGAACAAACTCGTATCAGATGAGGAAACTGGGAACATCAAAGTTGATGCATGCCGTGGCTCTATCTAATGGAGAAGGCATTGTTTTTTGACACTCATTCGTCTTTCCTCCAAGTCTTCAGCTCTACCTATTTCTGTTTCAGGTGGAAGTTATTAATCTCCAACTCTCCCGAAATTCAATAGTGTTGACAAAGTCAGACACCGTGATAAGATTCTCATTGCTGTGAACTGGAAATGTTTGCCGGCACACAGGAAGCATATCAATAAATCCTTTCTGTGAAGTAAAAAGATTTTGACATTCGTAAGAGAACTTTTACAACAAACCAAAAAAAATAAAAAATAAGAAACACCCAGAACAAACCTCTGTAAGATTATGTGCATCACTTGGTTTGCTGCATTAATGTATCCCACATTTGTGACTACATAAACAGTTGGAGTCACAACTATTATTGTATAAGTAATTTGTTAATTAGCTATATCTATCAACATTAAAAATAAAGCTAAGGATGAAAAATCTCAACACAAAATTCAGCTTCTCAAAAAAAATTCTATATTATATGAAAACACTAAAAATTAGATTTTTCATTCAAAGATAGTGTGTTATGGCCGTGCCATGACCAACACAATCATAGGGAATACTGATGACTTGGCAGTTGTCAAGCAGACAGTCACTAACAACTTTCCCAGGGAGGGTAAGCTACAAATGTTCACTGCTTACAGAAGCTGGCTAATATATGCTAAATATTTAAGCATATTATTGGAAGGTTGAGTGGAAGAAAAAAGTGTGTGTGTGTGTGTGTGTGGGGGGGGGGGGGAGAGTGCACAAATAGATAGGGGAGAGTTAGTTCTTCAAGAGCTTCAAACCCTCACAGATATCATTATATCCAGAGTACGGACTACGACTAAGATTTCTTGTGTTGAGCTGCTACCGTATTTTTCGAACTATAAGTTGCACTCTTTTTCATAGTTTGCCCAGTCCTGCGACTTATAGTGAGGTGCGACATATATATCAATTTTAAATGGTAATTCACACTGACCAACATGAACCTAGACATAAACATTGCCGCATATAGCCGCAAGAGGGCGCTTTAGGCTTGTGAAAACTATATGCTGCTCCTGTACAGCTTAAAACATTTATTGAAACATTAACTTATGGACAACAAAGACTGTTATAAGGCTGTCAATGAAGCTATTAACTGCTAGCGCTAGCATACAGGTCTGTTGTCTGGGCATTTTACAACTTTACTGATGCACGTGAACTTTACGCTGCTCTGAAACATCGGTGTCGTACTGTTAGCTTAGCATGTAGCACCGCTACGCTCCCGGTCTAATTTCAGCGTAAACAACTTTCAGCATAATGGGCCGTTACGCTGAAATGCGCTGGCGAGAACTTTCCGGGTTGCAGTTTCTGGGTTGTTATGCTAATTTACTCAATTCCACCTCCCAGTTATGTTCCATATCATTTAGCCGGTTGTGGATGCAGCTGTGCAATTAAATAAATCGGTTTACCAGATTAAATGTCAGTTTTTAGTCTTTGATTGTGTGAAATAAATGTCTAAATAATTTAAAGATACTGGTTTTGTTTTCCAGCTACACTTGGATCCTGTTGACACGGTCAAAATTACAGATGTATGACATAATGACAAAGGTATCACTGTGTGTGATTGGTCACCGTACTGGCCATACCTAAACCCCACTGGTAATTTGTAGATAGGTGTCAAGGGGTAGATGAGTTATGTTGCAGAGGAAGAAAACAGCATTTTTAATTCAGCATTATTACGTTTAATTCGTAGTTAGATTATATGCAAAGAAGAGGGCAATGTAGTGCCAGAAATATTTGGGGTCGTTACTTTCTCTTAAAGTGGAGAAAGAGCTTTGATTAGTGTTAGACGCTTTTGAATTGCTTCAGTTTGTTTGCAAAACCAAACAAATGCTTTTGGCATTCTACTTACTATTTGTAAATGATTAGAAAACATAAATTTATCTGTTTTATTTTACAATTTATTTCCCTTCTACAAGATTGTATGCATAAATATAAATTTATGTGACTCCATGTATTGTTAATGGTTATCAATGTAAGACTAATCAATCATCCAAAGAAAATAAAATGACAAAACAAAACTGAATTTTTGGTTTTAATTAGCTGTGAACCAAACTAAGAAATAAATGCTTAAAGCATACAACTGTGTGTAATGAATCTCCATAATACCTTTCACTTTCACTAAACTGAAATAAAAGAAATTTACCTTTAAATGATGGTGCATATCTACATTTATTTGGTACACTAATATAAACTTTCAAAGACAAATTCGAAATAAATAAGCAAAGGGATGGCACAGTGCAAACAAATGATCAGTTTGACACCACAAAATATGTTTATGCTGTTTCAGGGTTTTAATTTGTGCCTGACAAATTGACTCGCACATAGCAATAACAACATTACTTTTAATAACCCTGAATAAGCTCGACTAATAGTTTTGATGTATTGCTTCGGAATAAGCAGTTCTGTGCTGGTTCGATTAGGAAAAGAAAAATGCAATTTCTTAATGAACCTGAAGCCGTCCAAGTATCCAATAAATAATTTCCACACAGCACATGAAGAGCAGTTGTTACTTGACACTGAAAAACATATACCACTTTAAAGAAACAGAAGGACGGATACATATTGAAGTAGCATTATTGTCTTTTCTGTTTATCTCTGACAAAAAAAAATAAGAAACACATTTTTTACACAATATTACTGATGCCAAAAGTAAAGACAAAACATTATTATTATTAATATTATTAATTATTTAAGACCTGGCTATGACAAAATGCAAACCAGCACATGACAGATTGATGCAATACATTGAAGACAACAACAATAACATGGATAATGAAAGATTACTGTCTAATCATTAGAAATAAATTAGAAGAGGAGAACCACAGGAAGAAAGATTGAATATTGGCCTGCTCAACTACAAAAGTAGTAAATCATTATCACTCAGCCTATGTCTTACTTGTATTTGAACTGGATAAAAAAAAAAAAACAGGTGACAACATCCCATCATCATCTGTCAGACACATTTCTGGTGTGTACTGTTTGTCCCTGTGGTGAGGAGTTTAACCAACCACTGAGAGGTTTGTCTTCTGATAGTGAGAGCTGACCTCAGTCCCCCAGCTGGCCATGACTGAGGTCACTGCTCTTCCTTTGCCAATGTCCCCCAGCAAACTCCCGAAGGACAATCTACCCATAAGTAAACATTTGATGGGAAAGCACTTCATCTTTATGTCAGCTAACATCCAAATGCCCTTAAGGGGAAATCAAAAGGTAGTTTGAATGGGGAACCCAGGTGGTTATGCATGCTGGTAACTGTAAAGGTGATAGCAGGAAGAACGTGTATAGCCTCTACTTGCTTTTTGAGCATGTTACATTTTAAAATCCAATAATATTCTTCTTACACGTGTTAAATAGATACAGATTCTTATGTAAAACTGCCAGGAACCATTCAAGACTTGTAAGCAATCTGTAATAAAACATGAAAGTTCAGCCTATATGCATTGCATTACATATATACCAAAATGACGGTCTAGACAGAATTTTTTTTTTTTTTAAGATTTTCATAATTGTATAATTTTCCTTTCAAACCAGTCTACTCTGTTACAATTGGAAGGGATTTTGAAGGGAAGATATATTGCTTTTAGTTACCATTTATCAAACTGTTACCAGCTATTTTGTATTAGACCTAAAAAGGAAGTTTGGCCTGTATCAAAGCAAGTGGCGCCTAAAAGGTTAACAAGCAACGTGGTCAAACGAGAGATGCTCCAAGAAATCTGCTAATGACCTGAGTTGGCTGATTTTCTGCTTGACCAGCCATGACTGTTGATCAGGCGGTTGGAAACCCAAAAGCAAGCAACGCTCTTCCGAGTGGAAGCAGGTTTACTGCGGGGAGTAGATTCAGAGTTTTTTTAGTTTCAGTTCCAGTGCCAGTTTTCTTTCATATTAGTAAATTCTGACCACTTATTTGTTACATGATGAAAAGTGCTAGTTTCCTATTTATTTCAGATTGGTGTTACACCTATTAATTACTTTTTATATTCACTTATATTATTGGCTTTTTAATGCTAGTTACTGCAATTTATACGAACTTGCACTGTGCTGGGATGAGCAAACCATTCCTATTTGTTTACACTTTTGCGTAATTCTGCTGCCCCATGCTTCGTGCCATGTCTTTTTTCATTGTTCTCTGTCTGTACTGTGACAGGGTTTTCTCTTGTTCTCTTTGTTTTATATTGTAATATGTCTGTGTGTCGTCACAGTTTCGCTGTGCATCTGCCCACAACGAATCTTCCTTGGGGGCCAATATAATGCAGTATATCTTAATTTATACTGACATAATTTTGACACATTAAGTACCTGCATCACAACGTCTTAGCTGAGACTTTGCATTTATTTCACATATTGTAAAACTTAAAACTACTGACCAAAAATCTGCACAAAACTGCCAGTGTCAACAAGCTGCTCCTAAAAGCTTTAGAACTACAGTATATTAGCTTTTATATAATCTCACCAGTGTCAAGAGTTTGTCAACTAATTGTGTTTCACTGTAGCAACTCCAAAACTAACAAATGTTCACCCCTTCAGCAATTTACAGTAATTAAAACAAAAAAAGGTTCCAAATTAATGAAGCTCCAACTTTAATAAATGGTGGTTCCTATGAAAAGAAAAAAAAAGAAGAAAAAAAGGAACTCATATCAATCTGTTTATGTAGATATGAACATTTAAGTTGCAGGTCCAGTCCCTTCTTGAATTTTAACATGTGTCTAGAACACTAAAGACTGACATTTGGTTACTTACATTATTTTCCTTGAAGACTCAGTTTTAAGGCTTTCAAACCAGCAATTTTTTCTTGCTATAAATAGAAGATTTTGAAATGTCCTTTCTACTGTAAATTTCCAATTAGTTCTGCAAAAATCTGTGGAAGACAGCTATATAACTGAAGATGGCTATGGCTCAGTTTGCTACTTTGCCAAAGTCATACTCACATTTTGTCCCTTCCTATATCCATACCCACATACTTATCTTTAGATATCAGTTTAGTTTGGGGAGTAATGAAGATAAATAAGTAAAGGTTTGCTCAAATGTCATTTATAACTGGAATTAATTGAGCATTATTTTCTCGAAGGTTTACAGAACCTCCAGTTTCCATTGATTGTGGTTCAGATCCCTCTTGAGGGGTAACTTCTTCTCTAATATGGTTGATTATGATCCCCGAATAAAGCAGAAGAACTGAGTGACCTCCTGCTGGTCTTGTTATTTTGAAAACCGAAACCACATTTCTTTGAAATCATTAGCTGCCTAGACAAGTAGGAAAACGACTCCAATGTGGAAACAGATTGACACATGGTCAAGTCAGAACGCTTTATTGTTACTAAATGACCAGCCTCCGAAGACACAGAATAATAAGATACCCCAGAGATGACCGTGGTCCTTATTATCACAATATTCAGTTTGTTTTTTTTTATAAAAAAAGCCAAAGCAATCTATTTATAGTACCCACAGCCCTATCATTTTAAAATAGAATGACTCACAGCCCAAACTGTTTTTTACAATGCTTTTTAAATGCAATTTAGATGTGGACATTTTCATATTATATTTTACAGTTTTTTTCTTGTAGTTGTCCATCTTTGTCAAAACAGATGAGTAGTGAAGCAGGAAAGTCTTTTATAAACTAAAGCATTGACCTTAACTTTACTGGTTTGAGACATAGTAACTCAAGCACTTTTTTTCAGTTGTGTTAAGCAAAACACAAGGTCAGCCAAAGTGTAGTCTCTGTCCTTAAGCGTTACCTGTCAGATGTAGTGTAGTGTGCATACCACGCTGTGCATGCCATGAGCTTCTGCTTCAGTCCAGCTAAGCTGTATTTGATGTAAACTCAGATGTTTCGAAGTAATTTTAGAGAGCCCATCTACTGCGCCACTCTGCACCAAATCAGGTTTCCTTCACTTACAGAAAATTGCTTGACATTATGTGACTGCCCAGATGCCTTGCTGAAGCCCCACGCATGCTGATTAGAGTCTCCGCTCACGGCAATACAGAATTCCTGAGTCCTCCCAAGTCTTTGTGACACCGCCAAAGATAACAGCAGGAATGCACAGCACCGCTCTACCCTAGTTTATGCCAAACAGGTTGGAGATGCTGTCAAACGCAACATGTTTATGTAGAACATGCGAAACATGTAGACAAAAAATAAATAGATTTCTACACAACATAGATCATCATGATCAGAAGACAAGTCATCAGTGTAGACAATTGCATGTTTTGCTAGAAATAGATTTGACGGGGAAAATCTCATGAAAATTGGTTGATTATCTCAATATTAAACAAACCCTGTGGTGTTCGTTATTATTTTTAAAAAGCACCTACAAACTCAAAGTCTTGGGGAAAAAAAGTAAATTAGTTTGCTTTTGGAAAAACATAAGTAGAATGCTATTCGACTTTGAACATACTGTTTATGAGAGCAGAATTTCAAATAGATCAAATAGATTTAATGGCTTTCAAGAGGTAATAGGACATGAGAAAACTACACTAAACTGAACAACAAGTAAGAAATAACAGCAATTTTGAAAATAATGTAAAATAAGTAACATTTAAAGTATTTTGAATCAAGTAGCTCATTTTTGCATTTTTCTATTATGGACCATGTTCCAAAGTTAAGATACTACAAGTTGAAACATGTCTTTTAATGATGGAACGTATTCTGAACTGTTCAGACAATTTCATTCTGTGTAACAAAGCTGATTTTTAAAGCAAATGCTTGTTGAATACATTTTTTCTCACTGAATGAACTGGTGAGGCAAGCTTCTTTACCTTGACAAGTGTGACATGTTCACCTTCTTTGCCCCAGAGAAAGAAAGACTGACAGCATGGGTGAATGGGATAAGATATTTCAAAACTTTTAAAGTGCTGAAAAATAAGAGTGAACAGGCTGGTGAGAGTAACTCACAAAAGCGTTTTGTGACAAAGCGGTGCAATGTCATAAAGTGTCTGAAATGTACTTTATCACCTTGCTGGTATATCGGTTACTTATCATTCAAAACAGTTACTTTCCATGTCACAGAAATGCAACTCCAAAGAGGGTCAATCTCTGGGGAGAGAGCTACAGGCTGAAAAAGAATCCACTCTGATGAATTTGTTTGCTTTTACAAAAGCGTCACTGTTTTCTACCTCCTTGTGCAGTTCATGCTTCATCTGGGCTTGCAAAGACTTGTGCCAACATCACAGGAGCCTAAACTGGAAACTGGCTCAGATTTACAAGATGCTATTCAGAAGTTGAAAAAAAAATACAGGCATCAATCATGGAATTTTTTCCGTGGCAAACTTAAATGTAACATCACAGTCAAACAATTCAAATTTTAAATTCTACAAAATATTATTTTTTCCCAGCCAGGAATTTCATTTTAGGGGTGAAATATATTGTGAAAGTTGTTTATCAGAATGAACCATTCCAATTCAGGAATTTTAGCACTAGAGTCTATTGGGGGTCTGCCATCTTCTTCTTCTCCTTCTATCTTTAAGCATCCTATGACCATCCCACTTGGACTTCAGTAGCATATCAGTATTTTTATGTAGCAGAAATTGTTTAACTATTGATATTTCATATACTATTCACATGTCAGCATGTGGTTCAATGTGGAGTGTTAAATAATCAATAAATTATATTGAATGCAATGATCAGAATGTATAGTTAGTCTTAATATATTACATCTATTGAGAGTTAAGAGATTTCCTATGAAAATATCTTGCTAAAATCTTTCTGAGATAAAAAGAAAAAATTGCACAATTCTTAAACATTTAGTCTGTATCAAAAACGTGTTATTGTGATAAATGTTACTTTTAAATAAATTCAATATTTCTCCTAAAAATCTCCTAAAAACTGTTAATCTAAAAAAAATACTCACTGTTATATAAAAAGTGTTAAGCATTTCATTTCTAGTGTATTTTCATTGCTTTTTTTTACACTGTGGTGAATGATTGCTTTTCTTAAAGTACCTTATAAATATAATTAGCTTGGCTAGTCCAGACATGCTTTCATACAGCACTTTAAATCGTCTTATTATTGAAAAGTGCTTCATAAATAAACTTGCCCTGCCTTCATGGGCTTTTATCAACAGGATTAGAAGACTGGCGCTCTATCATAAAAACTATTTAATTTCAGCACATTATATTCAAAACAAAGCTTGTATACAAGTTTTTTGATCTGATTTACTTTTTTAGGAATCTTTATACAACATGGACCGCATGATGGAGTTTGCATGTACCCCCTTGTCTCTGTAGGATCCTAGCTTCCTCGCATGACTTTTAGGTATGAGTGTGTGCATTCATGGTTGTTTGTCCTGTGTGTCTGTGTTGGCCTTTGACCAACTGGCAACATCTCCAGGGTGCAGCCTATCTTTCCCTCCATCTCTTGCCCAATGACTGCTGGAGATAGGCACCAGCCGGTGTGCGACCCTGAGAGGACAAGCGGATTCAGACAACGGACGGAAGAAAAAAAACCCTGAATAAACATAAACAATTTAGGCATCCAGCAACTAGCTCCTCTTGTGTGAAATGAAAGTGGATGAACTTTTGTGATGGGTATATTCTTCTGTTGATTCTCTTCAATCTGAATAAATTCCTTTCTTTCTTCCCTAGTTAAGAACACATTTTAAAAGACAAAATATATTTTAGAGCTAAAATTGTGTATATATATATATATATATATATATATATATATATATATATATATATATATATATATATATATATATATATAACTGGCAATATGGAAAAAGATGGCATGAATGTTCTTATTCTCTGCAAAATCCTGCTACTCAGGAGAAGGTAAAATTTGTTACAGTAAATATTTAAAGAGGGGGATTCTCCTCATCCACCAAAACCAGTCTCTCGATTCAAAACACTTTCTTGCCCAAGGTTTATGATACACTCCTGACCTTAAGAAAACAAACAGCACGAAAAATATGTAGACAACAAAGTTGACACTGCTGCGATGACAGATCTAGCTGAGTTTGCAGTCTGCCAAAAAAGTTGACTGACTGTGAGTATTGAATTCCAACAGAGAGAAAAAATATTGTTTTACCACAATGTTTATTTTTATGTGTCCTCCGTTAGAAGTAGATGTCTGCTGATGTTCACAGATTACATTTATCAAATTAAATCAATTACCACTCTCTCTAAACATTCCTCCTACATGTTTACCCTACATAATTGTCACTGTATGAATCTAATTGTCGAAATGTGTAAATGGTGCTGATGTCCTTGCCAGGTCCCTCTTGAAAAATGATAAATAGTAAATTAATCATCTACCTCTTGAAAAGTGATTTAAACTCATATTGGGGTTTTATCTGACTAAAGGCTGGTATGTATTAATGCTTAGCAGCACTAGCAACTTGTTTTCTTAATGTCTGAGCCAAATGAATGACAGATTTTATAACGGTGTTTATATTTCCCTTGCAGCTACCACATTTGTGGAATTAGGTTGAAGTTACTTTTAAGGGTGAAATAACATGTTGTAAGAATAACTTCAGACAGACTATTAGATTGCCTGTGGTTTGACGGTGTCCTCAAATACCTTTTGGGCAGCAAAATCACTGTAGTTAGACACTCACATGTAAAACACAGACTGAATCAGTGTAGCTTTCAGCTACTTCCATTCACTACCATAATGTTTTCCCCAGTGTGTAGTAGGCCCTTTTAACACAGTTGTATGATAAAATTGGCATTCTAGTGCATGCCATATGACATGTTTTTACAAAATAGAACCTAAACGCTGCAAGAATTACACTTTTTAATTGTATAGTTTGTTTAACAAGTAATCATTGACCTATGTGGTGAATTACTGAGGAGACCATATAGAGCTGTTAAAACCCTGGGTTGGGTCCTGGTTTGTTAGGTCTCCAGATAAGATAAACACTTTCTCTTGGCTTTCTGCTCGCCACTGGATAAATCCCTTTTTTTTTTACTGTGACTGTAAAAAATACTAATGTGTGTTATAGCTTGGATGCAAGCTATAACACACTATGGTATTGTTTTTATGGCACACAGGGAAATCGTTTAAAAATGAGTGAGCTACACACTGGCCTCCAAAATCTAAAAAAAAAAAAAGAGAAAAGGCACTCAGAGGAGGAGATAAAAAAAAGGCAACAGCCGCCTGACCAGAGACACGCCCTGCTGTGGATGAGACAAGCTATCTGCTGGAAACGAGCCAGTTGCCACACTGAATGTAGTTCCCTGACAGGTTTGGAAGTACGCTGCACGGGGATTCACTTGTCTCTGATAACAGACACACCACGATCCAGCAACACGGGAGCCACTTGGCTGACAGTAGGAAATCTCCTCACAAACATCAGTGGTGTAGGGGAAACTTCTGAGTATCCCTGCTCCCAGAGCCATCATTCCCTCCTATTTTTTTAAGACTGTCTTGTTCCCCTTCAAAATTTTAAATAAAGCAAGAAGAGTGAGAGAGCCTATGCCTTTTGTACAGTTTTGGCAAACCTTCAGCTCTTTTTTTTTTTTTTTTTTTTTTTTTTTTTGCAAAATATTCTGAGCAACATATAATAAGTGTCTCATGTTTGGCAGTAAGCAAAGGACTCAAATGCATATAAACTGTTAGAGTTCTTTAATATTAAAAAAGGCAAACATTCCTGATGTGCCTGTGAAAATTCTCAGATATTCCTGTCATTCCAACTGCAAACAGGCTTAAATCTGAGGAAACCAAACGTTTGCTCAGTATTTTGAAGAAGTTTCGCCAACCTGCCAACATTCCCTCTGTTACAGAGAAGAAACAAAAGGAATACAAGCACGTCAGGAAATCACTTCAAGCATGTGGTTACCCTAACTGGTCATTTGTCGAGTTGGTCAACAAAACTATCAGGAACAACACAGCATTTAACCAAGGAAAAAACAGACGCAAAAATATTGTCTTCCCATTTGTGTCAGGAGTTTCCGAGAAACTCAAGACAATTTTCTCAAAACATAACATACTGGTAAATTAACAACCTAATAACACTCTCAGGCAAAAACTGGTTCATCCCAAAGACAGAACACCCAAACCACAGTTGAGCGGTGTATTGTATTCTGTCTAATGCAGCGAGGATTGCTCACACTTCCTTGAAATGCGTCTAGGAGGATGTGCCTCCATATACTTAAAAACAGCAACACTCCAACAACAGGTTGCTCAAGTGCGAGCCACCAGAATTGACAAAGACTCCTGGATCGGTGTTGAAACTTTTTTACAAAACTGAGCGAAAGTCCGGTTGACTCCGATCTAAGCCTGTTTGCTGTTACAGATGGTGAAACACAAGGAGAACAAGGCATACAGTACAGTCAGACAAACGATAGAACAGAGTATGAGGCAGTAACGGAAGAAACCAGCAACGAACAAAGAGAACCAATGAGGGACAACTGGATAGTGACATAGAATGAAGGTCAGTAAATCACGGGATAATGTGAAGCAGCTGGGGCAGATTGTGTGTGGGGAGACGGAAGGAGATAGACTAATTTACATGAGTGGAGCTAAATTTAGATACACAAAGAGACTTCTAATAAAGGGGAAAAGATAAACACCGAACTGAGAGAAATATATCCAAATGCACAAAGGACAGAACGCAAAGACAAAGTAAAAAAATAAATAAACACAAGGAATAAATAAGGCATGACCTTTTAAAAAAAACAGGGAAATTAAGAAAACACAAGCAAAAAATAAACCAAAAACCTAACACCCAGAGATCATGAAAAAGTGAGGAGCAACAACATTGAAAAGGGAGAACTACACAAACACCAAGTTAGTTTGAGAAAAATAAAATTCAGAGAAACAGACAGAAAAAGCTGATTTTTAGTGTAGCAAAGGACAGCATGTGTGCTCCAAAAGATTTAGTCCATTATAACTCCCATACAGTTATCTACACAGCAACAAAGTCTAATTTTAAATAGTCTACATATTTACATAATGAACTTTTACATATCTGCACAATGAACGAGTTAATGATTTTTGCATAAAAGGGCTGATTTAGGCAATCCCCACTTTATTATAATAGAGATGTAGAACCCACGTATATACGGGACTATTGTTCGGCAAAATTGTTGTCATTGCGCATTTTACAAAACAGGAACATCAGAACAGTTCAGAACAAAGAGAAAATAAAATAAATATTTCTTTTTACAGGTCAGGATGGTCTGTTCATGATTCATGGGTTACCAGTAGTACAACAAAAAAGATAAAATGATTGAACATTGATGTTGCTTTTGTACTATGCATCAAACACTGTCTACTAGGTAGAAGACACACTTAAAAAAGTAAAAAGAGCACATCGATAACCTGCCACACTCACAATCGCATATATGTGTTTTTTTTTTTTTTACATCTGAGGACTGGATGTAGCATGTCATATCATTAAATGCATCAATCACCAAGCAACTGCTGTGTTTTGGAAGTCGACGCGCATGTGCACTTGTTTTCTAAGTGAACTTCACGGGTCAGCAGCAGGAGTTGTGAAAAGCGGCCGAAGCTGTTTCCACAGAGGACATTAGGCTGCTCTCTGAACGGACAGTGCAGTGAACCGATCACTCACATGTGGGCTTTATTTCTGTGCATAAAGAATGTTGTGTGTTGCGTGAGACTGGACAACTCTGCCCATTAAATTTGTTGCAGAAGGAACAACAAAATGTGATTAAATACAGGCATTTTTTATCTGGTGATCATTTAAGTGTACACAAGACCTCCAACGCCCCTGGTGTATGGTTTGTACGGTTGTGAAAAGACTGAAAATTGCAAACAACCCCTAACTTAGCAAGTAAAATTCACAAACACGGACAAATTATATAACCTGACTCTCGCCAGATGGATTTCATTCCACAGAGCTGCACACTGCTCCACACATCCATCTGTAATCGATGCCATGGGGAGGGATTTCAATCAGGATCGCTGGACGGGATTTCGTAGATGTGACGTATCAGAGAAGCGACTGTTTGGATTCAGAAAACAATGGCGACTCACAGCGACGAAGCAAGCGGTAACACTGATGCCGCTATTTCATCAGTGTTGTCCAATCTACTGAATATTAATTCTTTAAAAGAACACCAGAGAACGGCTTTGAAGGCTTTTGTTAGTGGAAACAATGTTTTTTCGCCCTTCTCCCGACCGGTTTTGGCAAAAGCTTGTAGAACCTCAGTAAAGATGACGGACAAGTGGTTTATCCAATCATATGCAAGGATTTTTGATACGGCCCCTGCTTCTGAAACACATCTCCAATGGAGCAATCCCAGATGGATATGAGGAGCTCTGTGGAACGAAATCCATCTGGCAAGAGTCAGGTTAGGAATTATATACTTGGTTTAAAGTAAATAAATGTATGAACAAATGTTGTGTAAAATTTCTCAGAGTAAAAAAAAAAAAACATTCATTTGGGGGCTGAATTTTCTCATCTAATACAACTTTACTGTGTCAAACTTTATTGGATCAGATTTCTGTGCATGGCAGCAGATGGGGGTCTTGCTCCCACACCTCTCATTATTGAGCCTCCGAGCTGTCCTCTCTCACACACCTGTTATACACCAGCAGTTGCAATGTTTTCACACCTGGGCACGGTGGCAAAAGGTATCTCTGAAGCTGTGTTCTCAGGGCATCCAGTCTTTTTTGTCACAAGTCACAAAGACAAAATAAACACATTCATCTTAACACTCCACCATCTTTATGCATTCCAATTATTAAGAAGCCTGGGTGTCTTGCAAATGTTTCCATACCACTTGTATTTTATTTTATTTTTATTTTTTTTGTCTTAATACAGACACAAACTCCAATGTATTTTATCAAAGCAGTGCATAATTGTGATGAGAAAAGAAAAGGATAAATGGCGTCACTGAAACAAGCATTACATGCATTTGGAATCATCCTTTACTTAAATGCCCCTGAACAAAATCCATTATAACCATTGCCTTCACAGCCTAAAGTGACACGCCTGGCAAGGAGAGCATTAATCTGAGAAGCAGCCAAGAGTTTCATGGTATCTCTGGAGGAGCTACAGAAATCCAGAGCTCAGCTTGGTGAGTCAGTCAGAGGAGAGTGGTAAACTCAAAATGTTTGTATAGAAAATCCAGAAACCCATTTGCAGTTTGCTGCAAACATTGTGGGGAATGTTTTACTGACCAAATTAGAAAATAATTTAACCTTTTGGCCCACATGTAATGTGCTATGGGTGGTGAGGGAAATAAATGCACATAACGCTGAACATACCAGCCACACAGTGAAACGTGGCAGCACCATTTTACCGTAGGGATGCTTTTATTCAGCAGGAACAAGGAAGCCCGTCAGAGTTGTTGAGTGGGAAAAAAACGTAACTGCTACAGGGTGCAGAAATCCTGAGACTGGGGTGGAAGTTCACTTTCCTGCAGGATAATAACTTAATTACAAATGCATGCCATACTTATGAAATAAGATATATATATATGTATGACGATGGCCAAGGTGCCTACAGCAAAGTTCTCTTTATTTATTTCTGAGCAAATGTTTTTTATTAAAATCTACCCATTTCTGCATCTCTCCCATTACTGCTGTAATATTTGGTGTAAAAAAAAGTAGTTGTAATGGCTCATTATTCAGGTCTTTTTGCTTGTTTGTTATATTGTGATAATTTTATGTAACTCTGTAAAGTGATTGTAAACAGGGTATGTGTGGACATTGAACGTATGTTGCTGTAGGATTTTAGACTGCATTATTAACTCACCTGATCAGGGACTAGAGATGGAAACTAGCCTAAGCTGAATCTGGTGCAAAGCATCTTTTATTAATGTTTTTCTTCTTTTTTTTTTTTTACACAATGTCCCTGTTAAATAAACAAAACCATTTTTTTAGCGAAACACCAATGGAAACACCACCATTTGCCCTTCAGATCAAACCTTCTTTGATGCATTATTACTGGAAATTAATATTGTGGCATTACTGTTATTAAGACACATTTAATGGATTTTCATTTTTATTGTATATTTCTACTGAATCCAGGATTTTGGTATTCACTTTTTTTAAAGTCTCTTCACTAATTTGGATCATTTATTTACCTATTGCTTTTTCAGCCAAATACTGTAGCTCATGTTTCACTAATGTACCATTTGAATCCTTCTTCACATGCTACCTGGACTGAAATATAAACAGAAAAGTACAAAGTTGTTATGAAGACAGCTGAGTGAAAAGCAGCCATTGCCTTTGAACACAGTGGTGCATCTTTCCTTTTCATTAATTAACACAGCTTTTAAGATACTCTTCAGCACGGTACCCAGAAGCTGATTAAAGGCACGTTTGATTGGAGGCATGAAGAACAAGGCTGACTGAGCTGTAAGGGGGGGGGGGGGGGGGGGGGGGGGGGGACAGTATCTGCTCGGCTGCCATTAAAAACTGTAATATCGGTTTAGCCTCCCAGACCTGGGCCATCAATAAGAAGGTCTTCATGACTGACAAAGGTAAACAGGCAAACAGCTCACAGGCACATTCCAACCTGATAAGGCCCGTAACCTCATTCGCTCCTGACTAAAGGAGCTAATCGAGTCAGGGTGACATCATGAACTGAGATAAAGCCAGTAAATACCATTTTCTCAAAACATGTTCGATAATTATAGCTCTCTAATCCACCAATTGACAGAGTCTAAAGGTGAAGACACTGCTTCCAGATAAGACACAGTATGTTCATTACAGCAATCATACGGAAACTATTCCTTTTTGTGCAAAATCATTCCACCCCTTTGTGCATTCAAGAGTAACTTTCTGCTATTTCATTTCATGTTGTGGCAAGTTCTTATTCCCTATACACCAACACTGAGCAAAATTGGAATTAGGTTCATGTTCAGCTCATGTTGCTCATACTAATAGGTCTTGCAGGGGTTGTTGCTTATGTTGGACTGGGTTGGCTTTGTTCTATTATGCATTCAGTGTTTTGCTCCTCACTCTGGAGGAAATAGGAAATACATAACTATTGACCGTTGCTGCCTAAACTAACTTCTCAAATTCCTTAGAATTCAACTTCAGCATCTTCTAATTTCAGCAACTGTCGAAGCAAGTGTCTCTTTCACTCACGTTTCGGCTGCTTGTGTTGTGTGTAATTTTGCACTGTCATAACCCATATCTATCACGGTCTTGCTGATCGCTGCTTTCATAGACTAACAATCATCAGATTTGCTCATGTCACCTTTTTGACAGAAAAACAAGAACCTCAATTTTATCAGCATTGTCAGTTCAGCCGTGATCCCAGTAAAGCTGCGCTCTGAATGCCCTTGACTACAAAGGGCTTTTGGATTTAGGTTGCTCTACTGCATGCAACAAAGAAACCACAATGGATAAATATTAATAAAAACAGCACATTTGCAATTAAAATACAATCACCTTGGGCTAATATGTTAGGCGTTCTATGTGTTTGCAGTGATGGATAAACTGCGTGGGACACAGGCTGTTCACACACCATTGGTGAAGTATCATTTAAGCCACTGGAGAGAGAGGAGAGCTGGGTGAGGTGTTCACTTAGTGATGTCCCCAGCAAAGCTGTCTATCCCACTTCTCACAAGTGGACAGAGAAAACACACACATGCAGAGACTGATTACCTGCAGTTGGGTGTAAGGAGATATTAACCTTGAAAACTTGGAATCCAGGCCAATTTTGCTAAAAACTTAACAGATTTACACACAGTGTAAAAAAAAAATTCTTGGGAGAACAAATGTGAAATATTTTAAAGAAAATCTGTGAGTTTTCAAAACCCTATTTGTAAATCCGGTGTATTTCCTCCTTAGACTAGACCAAGAGCATCTGTAAAGTTCAATGTTCAAGTCTTGGTCACAGAGTCTCTGGTAGATTCAGGTCTGGACTTTGTCTGGACCATTCTGACATATGATTATGTGTTGATCTAAATTATTCCATTTAATCTCTGGTTAAATGTTCAGAATTGTTGACCTATCGGAGTGTGGACCTTTAACTCAGTTCAAAATCTTTTGCCTCATCTCACAGGTTTTCTTCCAGAATTTCAGATGGGGAAAGACGGCGGTGTGAGGAAGTGGATTAGACAATTAAATACAGTAGATCCAAGGGGTTTACACATTAGGGCATGATAGGGATAGAATAAGGAACACACTTTTCCCAAATCTTATTCCAAACCCCAACTGTTAGTACTAATTGGGTAATTTATTAACTGATTTATAGTACGTTCCAGTTCTCACTCATCCAACACAAATGTTCCTTAATTTTAACCTTCATACCTGAACCTAACCTTCCAAACCTAATCGGTCTTAATTCTTAACTAAAAATGACCCCAACCCGGACATTCTATCCTAACCCTACCCTAACCCTCATTACCCCTTATCCCCTGATGAAGTTCACTCCATTTTTTAGGTTAAGGATCTTTGTTCAGGTTTATCGCAGAACCTGCTATCTTGAACTCCCTGGGTTGTTTAGCGTAGAAACTGCAGGGCCTGCCCACTGCTCCCTAAGGGATGGGTTAAATGCAGAAGACAAATTTCATTGGAATGTACAATTGCAAAGACACAACGATTTCTTCTTCTTACAGATGCACCTCACACATTAAAGCTTATTTAAATGTACAATTTTGTCTTCACTTCAAAATTCAGAGCTTTTTTTGTTGGTCTATATTGTAAACCCCATATAAACTACACTAAAGTTTACTTTTGCAAGGCAAGGTAAGAGACTGTGTTCTTCTTTTATAATATTTAATATTTCAGTAGTAGTGCACAAAAATATCTTTACTGAAAGATCAGCTCTTTAAGTAACGTGCCTAGGAATAATCCGAAAAGGTTATGTGCCTTTTAAGATGCCTTTTAGGATAAGAAAAACTATGACACACAACATTTCACAGCCATATGTCAGACATATATGGCAATGACATTGTGAAGTCAAGATGAGTGAATCTTGATATTCTGAATGTAATAATGTCTACTCAAGATGGGTTGGTCACAGATGATATGCCAGATGAAATCAAGCATGACTGTAGTTTATATGCTACCAGGCAATAATAACATCTCTGGCCACATAACTGACATTTCTGTTGTGAGATGAAGGCAGTTTAACAGACCTGCAGAGACAGATTACTCTGGTTTTACAGGACAGCTGATATTGGACAGCAGATTGCAGCACTAGCACCATTTTACACATGAGCTGCAATAAAAGTGAAGGTTAGAACAACAGCAGAATGATCAAAAGTTCACCACAGATTTGTTGACATGGTTGACAGAGCTTTAGCTCGTCTATCCACGAGTGGCAAAAAGCTAGAATGTTACTATCAGCTTGCAGAGCTCGAGAGAAAGTGCAAAGTTTGGGCTCCTGGTGTCTCAGTTAATTCACGGTTGTGTGTGCTTTATCTGACAGTTTGGAAATATAACACGGACCAAGGACAGCAAGCATGAAGTATTTCATGCTCCACTGTAAGGCCTGAACATCTCTTTTTAATGCCTTTGGGGAATAACATTTAACTTTCCTTTAGCTACTAGTTCTTCAGGTACATTCGCGCCTGTCACCGATGTTATGTGAATAATGTCCAATTAGGTCAGATAAAAGTGGCAAAGCAAATAAATCTTTTTTTTTTCCCTCTTACTATTGGGAAAGAAATGCACATCATATACTGTCAGAGCACAGAGACAAAATTACATCTCCCATGGGGAACACAGACCATGAACTTCATTATTCCTCTTTTGGAGAAACAGAAATTGCAGTCACTACACTTTTCTTAGCCGTTACCCCACAGCGCTATTATTTTTGATGACAGCAGCTTGAACAGATAAAAATACTATGGCATTAGCATCTAGGGCAATATTCCAAGGAAAACGAGAGCTAATGAGAATCTAATGAGTGCTGTGCACTTACCCAATGTCCCAGTCGGCGGATTACCCACATCTACCTGTGTTCCCAATACAATAATCTATGATACTCTGGAGCCAGCATGAGTGACAACTAAAATTGCTACATTTATTGCAAGTCATTTTTGATTGTGTAAAACAAGTGAAATAAAATCTTGATTTCAGTTAGTGTCATGTTGTCACATGTTTAAGTGATGTACGTCAATGTAAAGTGAAAAATATGAAAGCAGCAATGCCTAAAATTGCCTCTCAATAGAAATGTGCTGATCAAGATTGTGTGACTAATTTCCAGTTTCTGCACAGTTTTGACCTGCCAATAAGTATTTTAGCTGATTTCAATTTTTCATGAACCAGCAGAAACAGCAATTATAATATGTTTCTAGCATTCCCCGCTGTGAGCCATCATTAATTATATTAGGAGTAGAGGTGAGGTCAAGCTGCAGCATAAGAGATCAGTCACTGTAAAACAAGCTTTTCATGATACATTAAAACAGAAAAAAAATATTATGGAGCTGATATTTGAAACCAAATTTAGATTCATACATTAGCTTTTACTGTGGCTAGGGTTGCGCATATACATTCTAAGGAATATAGATATTTACCTTAGCTTTGAGATTTCCAAAAAGATGCCAACTTTTCCAAGTCTCTGTTATCTGCTTAGTCTTGCTCTCACGGTCTTGCACCCAAAATAAACCACAGCCATTTCTTAGTAAGTTGTAGAAAATACAATAACATTTTAAATAGCTTCCTAAATCTCTGCATTTCTGCCGCCCTCACGTTAAATCAACTTACAAATACAAAAAAATAGCTTTGATCTTCCAGCAGTAACTGCTTCCACTTTTCGGAGTCTTGCTGTTAGTGCGACTCGATAAACAAGTTCGATGGTGGGAAAAAGATCAAGCTGAAAATCCGGTCACAGACGATTTATCGGTGCATCTCTAGCTCTAACATGGTTATCTGTGAATGTGAAACTCCATTTTAACAAATAAGCAGTTTCACACGCAAATATGGTTAGGGACTCTGAGATGAGTACAGAAACTAAAACTGCTCTGACACTGTTTCCTGTCTTAGTTGTTCTGTATGCTTGCAAATTGAAAACAGGATGCTATGTTGGTCCTAACATGAGGAAATAGCCGAAATAGCATTTTTGTAAAGCATAAAGTTGGGTTATACCTTTTGAATTATCTGTGGCATCTGATATGCTTGTATTCTGAATACTGCATGTATATTAGGATCAAGGATGTGACATTTAGTGTTCTACTGCATCAGGAGAGGATATGATACTTTTACTGAGACAGAACTCTCCTTTTTCAGATTAAAGAATCAACTGACCATCTGGGACTGAAACTTCAGTTTTATATGTGTACCCCCAAGTAATTAGATAATAAAGTAGGTGTTTACTATATTATTTTAGGGTGTGTCTAAATGCTGTAGCAGTTGTGCATAATTCTGGTATACATAGAATTTGAAAACTTTGGCACTTATGCAGAGAAATTTTTCCACTTTCCATGTAAAAAAGCAAACAAAACAAAAACAAAAAAAACATGTGGCAGCCTTGCTAATGGTGATCCATTCATGGATGCTGCTGGGTTAAAGGCATAGTAAAAAGACGAAGAATTATATTCCTACTGCAGCATGTCTGTATATGCAGTTGGAATGAAAGGTAGATAGATGCACAATAGGGTGACGGGGTAAGAGTGCTGGAGAGAAACATTTCTATTTTCATACTGGAAGGATAGTGTAGGGGCATGTGCCAAATTAACTCCAGCTGTTTTTTGTCTATAGCATAATGCTTTCAAAGTTACAAGACATAGCAATTATAAAAGTAGATTTGTCATTGACGTGTCTCTATTGTATCATAAGCAGCATCTTTACTTTAAAAGTATTCCAATCATTTAGTTCCAGTAGCAGACAAGAAAGTGCCAGAGTGAAAGGTTTCACCAACTCTGCAAAGAAGCAACGATTCATGACAGGAGGGAAGCAGACAATTTTGGGGAGGAAGCAAAGGAAGAAGGGAGACACACAATAAAATGTTAGAGTTCCAGTAGCCTGTAACATCGGCTCAGCGTGAAAGTTGTCTTTCACTGGAACTATCAAGCTTTGACTTTTCAGAACTCACAGTAGTGATTCACTGCAGCCACTCCTCCTCCTCCTTGCCAGACAACACACCACTTATAAAACTTACATGGTGAAACTACTTGAGCACAACTCTCAGGTCTCTAACAAGCATTACTTTGACACAAAATGATAATTGTTGCCAATTGTGATTATTTACACCTCTGTCTTCACATGGCCACTTTAATGAGCTGTAAACAACAAATTATGCAAGCTATATTTGCCTAAATCTATAATTCTCATGTAAAGGTCTTACAGGTATTAATGTGACAGATTTTAATATTATAGGATGAATACCAAACCATTGAAGAAAAAAAAATGACAGTACAATAAAACAAATATGCAGCACATATTTCTTATGGAGAAGAAGAGCTAAAAGCTTCTGACAACAGTTTTGGATTCATCAACTTTGTCCTATCAAAAAAAATTACACATTACATATTTTAGTCAACATTTTGAACAACAATAAAGAAACGTCTAGTCTTTTCCAATAAAATTACCAAATAAAGAGAGAAGAATCTTTTAGTGTTCCTCTTTGCATAATCTCGCTTGATTGTCATTAGTCCTGGTGCGTCTTATGCTCAAGTCTCTAGTTTATCCCACAGGTTTTCTGTAGGATTTAGTTTTGTATTCCCTCCCTGATGAAAGACCAAACAATTACATATTCTCAGTTTTCTGGCAGATGCCACCAGAATTAAAGTCAAGATTAATTTGAAATAAAGAGACCATGACCATGGGTTTACATGACCTTAAAGAAACAGGTCCTAAACATTACAGATCCTCCGCTATACTTATAAATGTGGGTGAGGCCCCTTTTCACCTATAAATCCATTGTTTTATTTTAGGATTCAACTTTGAAGGGATCGTCTGAAAAGCTCAGTTTTACTATCGTCTGACCAAAGCATGCTGTTCCAGTTTAAGTCCCAGTACTGTTTATTAATCTCCACATTTTGTTGACGAAGGTGGAAACCCGCCGTGTCGTATGCACATTTGCTTTTATTTTATTTTTTGCTTTTTAGTTTATTTGTTATGATTCCACTTTTTTATATAATTTCTTCCTTGGATCTTAGGAAGTCTAGGCAAGTAGCTATCTTCCTAAGATCAGGACAAATCAGCCCTACTTGACTTGCACATTGTCTTATCATTCCCACTTTGAAGGGTGGTTAAAAGTATTGAACCAATCCTATCTGTGTCAAGCCATATTTATACCCTAGGGAAAGAGGAAGTAATAGATTACTAATTAAAAGTAACCGGATACCGTTACCAAGAGAAAAAAAAAAGGCACAAGAGGCAGCAGTGAAAAACAATTTCATAACGTTGCACTTTTTTCACACTGAATAAATATACTAAATTGTGGTTATTAAATTATACTAATTACAAATGTCTAGGTGAACTCCTGCTACTGCATTGAAAGATGGATTTATTTTAAACCTTTTTTTCACATTTTGACACACTGTGCCAATAAGTGTGTAGGGGACTGTATGTATGAAGAAAAAAAAAATCACCCAGGCATTGTGACCATTTTTAAACTGCTATGAATCAATATGTGCTTTATGAACAGATCAATATGTATATTGAAGTCTGCAGTGTGTGACCCCACTTAAACATATCCCTATATCCAGATCCTCAGAGTCCATCAAAAGCTTCCGTATGGTCCCAGACACACATCCACTACTCTATTGTATGAGGCTAGGAAGCCACACTCTTACATTAACTGGCCCATTGAAGCAGTAAGGGATAAGATGACACTCTAAAGAATTATCATCATTATACAGCTCTGACAGAAATGGGTATCAGCTTATCCCTGATGAGAGTGAATACTAACAAATCGACCAGCAGCCAACTGGCTTGAAGAATGCAGGGTTGTAGTTGATACCCTATAAATCTGGTTATGCTTCCCATAGTGGCCGGGTGGGCTTCCAGGAAAGAAAAAAAAAAAAATACATTCATGGCTGGCCAATGTAATCACTTTGAGTAAAATTGTTCACATCCTATTTCTTTTATGCATGATGTAAGGCTTATCGTTTGTTCTGTAAGACAGCTGCCTTTATTATATGATCACGGAAACAATTACGTATACGTAAACCCCAGGACAAAGGGTATTCTATATATTTTACAGATAAATATTGCAATGTGGTCCACAAACACACAACATCAAAATTAAAATTTTAATAAAGACCAGAAAGTCGTAGGTTAAACAATATTGATATGTGAAAACAAATGACATTTAAAGCTATAGTTGGTAATCGTGTTCAGAAACCCTTTTTATTATACTGGGTACAATCATCCTTCCATGCTGAAAGTAGTCAATACATTATGTATTCAGGAAAAAGAAGGTTAAAAAAAATGATCTCTGTGGGAGCTGCAGGCCTGTAAAAACTCGAACCAATTACTGCTCTTCACACCAAGGAGCTAACCTGACTCTCGCCAGATGGTTTTCGTTCCGCAGAGCTCCACACATCCATCTGGGATTGCTCCACTGGAGATGTGTTTCAGAAGGAGGGACCATATCAACAATCCTTGCGTATGATTGGATAAACCACTTGTCCTTAGTGTTTACTGACGCGCTCCAATCTCTCGCTAAACCCACTTTCCACTAACAAAAGCCTTCAAAGCTGTTCTCTGGTGTTCTTTTAAATGATGAATATTTGGTAGATTGGACAAAACTGATGAAATAGCAGCATGTTACCGCTTGCTTCCTCGCAGCGAGCCGCCATTTTTGTCTGAATCCAAACAGACGCTTCTCTGATACGTCACATCTACGAAATCCCGCCCAGCAATCCTGATTGAAATCCCTCCCAATGGCATCGATTCCAGATGAATGTGGAGAGCAGTGTGCAGCTCTGTGGAACGAAATCCATCTGGCGAGAGTCAGGTTATATAATTCCTTCGTGTTTGTGAATTGTACTTGCTAAGTTAGGGGTTGTTCACAATTTCCAGCCTTTTCACAACCGTACAAACCATACACCAGGGGCGTTGGAGGTGTTGTGTACACTTAAATGATCACCAGATAAAAACTGCCCGTATTTAAGCACATTTTGTTGTTCTCCTGCAACAAATTTAATGGGCAGAGTTGTCCAGTCTCTTGCAACACACAACATTTTTAATAAACTTTAAATAAATGTTTTCAACACACAAATCCATTGTTTACATGATCCATGGAGAGGAGAGTGTCGTTTTGTATCTCCCTCCCAGTGTTTCCCAGTCATAATTTATTATTATTTCAGAGCAGAACACTCTGAAATAGAATACAAGTAACATCTTTTCAACATAAAATCTGTTAACAATAGACAAATCTAGCTTGTTGTTGTGCTTAATCATTCGTCACAGAATTTTAGCATTATTGGTCGTAATCCCCAAATATTTCTACATACACTTAAACTAAAGATCCTCATCTAACTGAATTCATTAGGTATATAATTTCAATAGCTTATTTTATTAGTATATTTAAATGTTAAATGCATTCCTGTCGTTAACTGCTCATGACTGCATAATATAATTATAATTACACCTCTATTTAAGGTAAAGTAATGCTCCTGGTATGATTTACCAGGACCCTGGTAATTTGATTGGGTCTTGGATCAAGCAATAATTGGGTAAAATAACCCTAGTTTCTAGCCTGATAAAATTAATGGCATTTACTATAAATCTGCAAATGGCAAAATAACTTCACAATGGTCAACATTGTGTCATTGCTGCAAAGGGACAACAACACTAAAGGTTCATGTTACACTTTCCAGCAAAGATAAGAGGGAATTCCTTAGGCTTTTAAACCATATTCTCAATAAAAAGTCAAAAAACTCAAGAGTGGACTTGTGTGTCCCCAGATCACTGAGCGTGAACCAATAGTCATGCAGTTGAACTCTTTGGGTGCAGTGTGGCGTAGCGTAGAGTAGGCGTCCCATATACGGGCATTTCGACCTTGACACAGCCTACTCCAGACTCTAGGACCTTTGCTGCATGTCTTCCACCTTCTCCCTCTGACCCCTTTCCTGTATAAATAATTGAATAAAGGCCACTAGTGCCACTAAATGTAAAAATGAAAGAAAGAAAAATAAACCCTTTGTGCCATTGATCCTACTTAACCAGCCCAATCTGAGACCCCACAGAGGAAAGGCACACCTTGGAGACCATGCACACCCCTGACAGGAAGTGTAAAATGAAAGGCTCGGGATAATTAAGCTGCTGGAAAGAAGGTCTGGGGTCGAATAGCAAAAATGCTCTTTCAAATAACAGTTTTAGGTTGCATCACAATTTTACAAATGCTCAATTTGATGTCAAAAAAACAAAACAATGTTACCATTTAAATACCCGAGTAAGCCAAAGCCATTTCATGAGAAATGCTAAAATCCACAGAACAAACCACACATCGAATTCTATGCAACATGACGTTAACAGAGTGACAAAAAAGAAATATGGCACTTCTGTTACAGAAGCATATCTCAAGGGAGAATGCAATATCACATAGGAACCACTGGTCATTTAGTAATGTCCCCTGCCCAGTGGGGGTTTACAGGGCCATGGGCCCTGCAGGCTGTGATCTGTGGCTTTGAGACAAAGTGCTTAAAGCCAAGGGCATTATTCATCCTGTTCCACAGGCCCATAGCCACACTTCTTTTCTGATGTGTGTCTAACTTTAGGGAAATTGTTCAGTTTGATGATATTATAATGCCCCACCCATTATAATAATGTTACTCTCAAATAACCCTTTCTTGCAACACACTAGATGTTTCAAGAAAGCTGCAAATTTGTCTTAAAATATACGGGTCGGGATGTCAGGAATAAAGCTAGCTAACATCTTTGGGGGATAGTGTGAGGTATAATTTATAAAGTGGAGTATGCCCCCAGCTGTTCTCATTAAATGATCATTTCACAAAGAACACATCAGAGCTTTGTTACTGCAACCATTATTAGAAGTATGATATTCCTAACTCCAATAGTTTAGTTTGGAAAGTAGGATATGGATCTCAGAGCGACTCTTAAAGAAGAGCCGTGACAAATTTTGCACACTGCCCTCCTCTCCTGACAGTGGCCTCCGGCAACACTCATGCCTTCTCTTGAAGAGCTCCGGGCGATATGGTCATTACCTTTGGCTCTGTGGAGTTTCATTTCCCAGGACAGCCACACGCTCAGAGATGCTGATGCTCCTTATGAAGGTACCCCTTCATGGCGAGAATATTAAAAATGTGCCTGATGGTATTCACTTGGGAAGATGTCTGTCTTTTATTGTGTGGGGAAATGAGCAGGCACTTGGCCTTAATGTGCAGGTACTGCTCTCGCCCTGAGCTGACAGGATTAGTCTCACTCTGCAGAGAATACTTAATGTTATTGTAAAACGCTGAATTAGACTGTTTTGACTGTCTAACACTCATGTCTGAAAGTCTCCATTCATTCATCCATTCCTTTGTTTTGTTAGTGTGTTGCTTTTTTTATTATTTCAGATTGCAGTTCCTTTAGGAAACAACATGCGATGGTGACTAATGACAACAGCCCCAGCAACAGAAACAGAGTTTCTTTAAAAGTACTCTGCAATCAACTGTATGTTACCCACCTTTTTTTTTTTACTTCTATGTTTTTGTGCCTACTCAACCAGCCAATTTGAGAGGTTCACAGATGGGTGTTACTTTGTTGATTTGCTAAAAAGAAAAAAAAAGAAAAAAAGGTCCATTACACAGAATTTGTAGAGCGGCATAGGTTGGGACAAAGCTTTGTCCAAGAGGAGATAAACTGCTGACATATTCCCAATTACCCCTATGATTTCCAAAAGGGTGATGAAGACTGTCAGGAGCAAAAATGCAAAGTAACTGTAACATCAAGACCAACACATGTTCTCCACTGCTGGAGCCAGAGACTCTTGGCTCGGTGTAAAAGCTTCGCAGCCAGCTCATCTTGGCACTGCTGGCTCTGTCCTGGGCATACTGATTCTCATATCAGGGTTCATTTACATAATCCTGCCTGTGACTGGTCTCAGTTTGATGAAGGGTGGTAATGCATTTCTATAACAATGTTTCACCCTTCAACATGCCAACATAAACATGACAGTGTGATGAAATCTGCTGAAGCACTCAGTAACTTTACAATTAAAGAAAAGCCACTTCATGTTCATCTGTTCCACCGTTGGTTGTTACAGAAGTGCAGAACGTGTCATGTTTATTCTCCGATGTGTCTTTGCCCAAGACTTTGAAGTTATTAAAATCCAAAATGCAACTATAGCTAGGAACAGAACTATTTCTCCACCTACAACGTAACTATCCACCAAATCTCCAAACATCTTTCAGTTTCCAAATAAAACACTTTATCTACAGGAATGAGACATACAGTACAGGCTAGCTTCTTTAGTTTTTGTTTTAGAAGTACATTTATTTGTATGAATCAATATTTATATCAATATGAATTAGTATGTTCTTGTTTTTTGTTGGATTTTATGGACCTCTTTAAACTGTCTAGTGGCAGAGAAAGGAAACGGATGAAGCATATACAAACAACACAAGAAATAATGAATAAATACATAAAAGGAGACCCAAACAGGAATAGAGATGGACAAACATGGCACCTGCTTGCTCTGAAATGCAAGTTGTAACCCTACACCCTTTTGCTCCCCTATTTCCATAAGCTGAGGAAAATGGTTTATGCATGACAAAATGTTTTTTTTTTTGTAGGTCAAGATGTTACTTTTTACTTTTATGAGCCAATCCTTCAGAGTAAGACAGAAAAGAGGCTAAACTTTTTTCATTTAACATAGATCAATGGCATACTTGATACATAGATTGTTCGGATACACTTACTGTCTTGTGAAAATTAGACTAGCTAGCTACGGTCTGTGTGGTAGGCATGCTTTTCAGCGCACGAGGGTGCCCAGTTGCCTCTGACAACCTCATAAAATATGTATAAAGTGTCTCTTCATGTAGAATGTAGACATGTTTGACTTGATATGAAATAACAGGGATTTTACAGTATAATTATTAGAAAAGGCTTTTACACTTCAATTTAGAAGTACGTGCAACATAGAGCTAACAATTTTCATATTTAAAAATGAAAAATAAAAAGGAGCAGAACCCTCAATTAATGACCTTTGGTTCTAACATAAGAGCGAATGGACTGTAACATGTCAACAGATGGCACCTTGTGTGAACTGGCGTGTCCTGATGGGAAGTTGTGCTCTGACCTCCAACTTTTCAACATAGGGTTTATTCTCAAACAGTGCAGCCATGGTTAGGAGATTAAGTAGTCTGCCACAGGAGAGCACAATGCTTCATTAGGTTAAGCAAGAATGGATGTCAGAGCCTGAAGCAATCTGGGACCCAGTGAGGTGTCGAAGGACCTCCAATGCATTTCCACCAGCCACTCATTACCTCCCACTGTATTGACAAAATTTAAGAAGGGCTAGAATGATTATTCAAAAGAACAAATCAATTCTTCACATAATGCATTCACTCAAGATCTAATCATGGCATGCCTAATGTATTTAATGATGCTAAGGTCAGCAGTGCATAAAACAACAAATGCAAGAGTGGTGATTTTAATGACATAAGTGACTTGTGACTTCTGCTAAAATCCTGTAGTCATTGCTGCTGGAGAGGAACAACAGAGAGCTATTTAGAAACTATTTAAAGAGTTAATTATACCAAGCAGTGCATACTGTCAGTCAAAAAGAAAATGTCAGCACTGTTGGAATTTATTGTTAAATCAATATTTGTATCACATTCTCAGCATTTCTTATTATCTTGGGGAAAATCCACCATACATGTGGGACAAATGGAAAGTGGTAAATAAAACTGTGAAAACCTGGTCTATAGTGACTTTATTCTCAAGTATTTTCATTGATCTTGTGGGTAGATTTTGTGGCATTAATGCAACAACTTTGTTCCAATATCTATAAGTCATATATAGTATATATGTTTTAATAAAGGGAGTTACCTTGCAGTGAATTTCCCAAAATCTTGTTTGTTTCAGTGATAAAAATGTACTCTGTGCTGATGTAATTCACTCTTGGAGACAGAGGCTTGAGGTGCTTGACCTGGCAGGAGAATCGCCTCTGTCCTCTGCCTCTTCACTATGTCCGAAACGGGTTATGGTCTCTGCAACAGATGGTGGCTTACACACTGCTGCTGGCAGGACATACTTGCCTATGCTCACGTCTTTTTAAAATGTTTTTAAATGGCATGTGATTGGCGAACCGACACCCTTAATACTCAGTAAACATCGCAGATCAACAGCAACCTCAACAGTATCCACAAATTCCAACACAATTGCAAAGAATTCTTAAAGGAACTATCCCTAAACCTGCACAAATCCAAAACATGAGTGAGGAGAACAGTTTAGTTTGAACTGTAAGGCCCCGCCCCCAATCAGAAACCCTCCTTCTCTCCCTCCTGGTCTCCTCTCAGTCGACATGCATGTGACTGAACACTAAACATGCGGCTCAAGCTCATGCACAATCCTTCAGAGGAAACAAGGCTTCAACGAGGGGTCTTTCTTCGTTTCCTTTGACATAAATGGCTATGTCTAGGGTAAACTATATATATTTTAAACCCTTTTAGGCTTTTTAGATGTGTGTAGTGAAAGGGAGGAGCGGTATCGCTACCTTCCCCGGGGCTTCGGCAGAACATGCTGCTCTGTTTACATACCCTGTTGTGCACGCACTGGTGGAGGTGCTGCTTAGCAAAGGCTCAGCACCTCGATGTGCCATTGGCAGAGAAAAGTCATCCCGGGTTGTCCTCAGCTCGCTGCTTATTCCTACTGAAAAAGGCTGGACTCGCTTGATCTCAGTAATATCAAATTACATCTTTTAACTCATTATACCTCATGCAAAAAGCGTTTTTCTTAACCAGACAAAAATAAATTCAGGTATACCTTGTTTAAGACAGAGAACTTGAAACTTCACAAAATGCATTTCAATTCTTCACAGTTGGGTCCAGGTAAGAAACATTTCCAGCTACCCCAACAACCTGTGGCTCAAAGTCAGTAACACTGACACAAGCTTTAGGATTCATTTCTTGAAGGTAGGTAAGTTCAAATTAAATACAAATAAAGGGTTAAAATATCTGATGACAGCAGAGCACAATAAAACCTGATCTAATTTACCATCCTAGTGTTCGAATTTAAATTAACAATTGTTCCAAATGAAAAAGAAAAACAAATGAGCTTTACAACATTTGGATGGGCTCATTGCCTCTTGCTATCAGTAGGGTCCAAAGCTATTTTCTGATAAAGAAAAAAAAATACAAATTTTCATTTAGGGGCCTGTAGTTATTGTCTCATTTTTATTCAGTATCCTGCTAAAACAAGTACAAATGTAGAAAATCGAATGTTCCTTTTCCATAATATTCTATAAGATAGTGTGTTCCATATACCCTAGAATATTTCATGCTGGAATCTCCACAATAACAACTACAAACTTTATGGTGTATTACAGTTGAATGTTTCTGGGTGCTTTCATTTTATCCCTTTGTCATTGCATATATTTGAAGTTTTGGTTGTTTTACACCCACCTTATTTATTTATGACAGAACCGATTTGCCACAACATGTTGAATGAATAAATGGGATTTTCTTAAATCTACTTAAGAGAAAATGAGTTTGTGACGCCTATAAATGTTACCCTGTGCAGTGTTCCTCAGTGTTATTTTTGTTAGATCACGATAGGTCATGATTTGACACATTTCTTAAATGGCCCATGCACCAAACAGGGATCAAAACCATAATCGATGGACAGCTGTTGGGCTATTATGTCTTCAACAATAACACTTGGCAATATGTCATGTTGCAAAAAACAAAAATAAATAAATAAGAAAAAAATAAAAAAAATAATAATTATATATATATATATATATATATATATATATATATATATATATATATATATATTCATGCACAAGGAATTTAAGTATATAATTTAAGTAAATAGGTATGAAACAATTTCTTTACAGTCATAGAATGAAAGTAGAAAGGGATAAAATAACAATTTATAGTTACAAAATGGTGAGAAATGTTAAATGGACATAGATTTTAGTTGTCAGACAATACTGTGCAGTTAAAGCATTGGTGAGACTGAGCTTCTTTATGGATATTTATTTCCATAATTAATGAAAATACTACCTGCAAAGAGAAATAAACTAATACACAATAATTTAATGCTTCTATATTTTTTATGGGCACATAAGTGCTAGCAGGAAGGAACAAAATGGCAACCTTTATGTACCAAAGGGGGGCACAAGTTGGCAAAGAGATGACTTTAACCAGAGGCAATTACTTTCCATTAGCTATAATTAGAGACTGTAAATCCCAAAAATCAGCAGTCACTACACGGGTTTATGTGCATGCTGTTTAACATGTGTTGGTTTACTAATTATTAAGATTAGTCTGTTTTTGTTATTAAAAGTTAAAGTAAAAACGACTTGGGGCGAAGGAGAAAAAAAAAAAGAGATTACCATGGCTCCCTGTGCTTCGATTCCACTAAAATGAAATCCGAGGGGAGCTATCTGCTGGGATCTTCCAATGAAACAGTGGCCTGAGCTTTGAATTTGTTTTGGCTTTATCAGCACTCTGTCAGTAATTTTCAAACAGCAGCGAGCAAAGCAGATTAGCCTGGCTCTACACTGCAGACACTGTTGACTCATTTGACTCACAGATGAATACAAAATTATCTCTAATTCGTTCAGTGCGGACAAACAGATGAAACATCGTCTGGCATTAAAACTGATAGAAAGCGTCGTTCCAAGCTCGCTCGGCTTTCCACCTCTGCTTGTAGGACACAAAGGTCGTAGCGCACGAGGCTTCGGATGCGGGGGCCAGCTCTTGGTGGCGCGACAGGATGGAGGGGCTGAGCTCCGTCTCCAGGAGGACGACAGAGTGCCACTGTCACAGGGAGTATATACCCTCTCCCTGCCACCGAGAGCGGTCAAGTGGAAGGGGCCGGCCCTTGAGCAGGCACGGCTGTGAGAATGTGCTGGTGTGTGAGCGTATGTATGCAGAGGGAGCAATCTGGAGTGTGCTGGAGGCTACGGCCTCTTTGACATGATAGATTCCCCTTTGCAGACTGCAAAGCCTGGCGGAAGCCAGTCAACACTCTGCCACATAACCCTGCAATGTATCTTCTTAAATCTGAGGATTGGGTGCATCTTCTGTGTCGATATCTCAGCCACTCTGTAGCCACAATGACATAAATACCTGTATAGTTTGCAACATTGTTCCAACAGCACTTAAACAGACCTTCGCTGCATGGATTTCTCCATGAAAAACAGCCATGTCCAGGACATATGCAAATATTTGCTGTTATTTAAAATATATGGTATAAATTAGGTTTCATTGTAAAAAAAAAAAAAAAATTATGTAAAAAAAAAAAAAAGCAAGTTACAGAGCTGAAAGCTTTCAGATCATAGCCTCTTACTGGAGAAAAAGAGTGCTGCGAGGAGAGGGGGGGGAAAAAATTCAATTCCAAATCCGCAGCTTCAAAAGTGGATGGAAGCTGAATGCAAATAAAGTTCTGTTTCTCTGTGTTGTGATTTATCACTGTGCCGAGCAATAGTGCCGAGGCACGCGGTGTATTGAACGGAATGACTCCCCTCACATATTGGAAAAGCAACTCAACAACAAAGTGCAGGAAAAATAGAGCCAGACAGATGGATGACCTTCAGTCCTCCTTGATAGGAACAGGTAGAGGGATTTGTTTAAAGAGCTAATCGTTCACTCGCATAAAAAAAAAGAAAAGACTGCGTGGAGGGACAGCTCGTCTTTGCATAAACCAGAACAAAAGAAATAAATCAAAGGGCACAACCTATTTTTTATGAAGTCTGTAAAACAATAAGAGGATGAAAATGATGTATGATCTGTGAAAGAAAACGAAGCATAGAAAGGTGTAAGTCATCTTGTAACTTTTACAAAAAAGAAAATGTTCTTCATCTTCTGTGGTAAAAAAAAAGAAAAGAGAACCACGCTGAAAAGAATCACGTAGCTTTCCTTACCAAGATGCCATAAACGGAGATTACTGCAGCATTTTAAATTTCTTTCTTGACATTGTAGCCATCGACTGACTTCCACAGTTTGATGAGCATACCTGATGTCAAAGAAAACTGCATCTTAATTCATTTAAACTGAGACATTTCTGCTAAAATGATCTTATCTTTCAAACCTGGAGTTACTACAGTCCAGTGTTGGAGGCAAAAAGAATTAGGAGATTTTGTTTCCCCCCCATTAGTTCATTGAACTGCTAGGAGGCTGGGTTCTTCACACCACAAAAAAACATAAATAAAAATCTGACATTTAACAAAAGGCTGTACTTAAAAAGCGGGGCAGATGATTTTTTTCCCCCCTTTTGAGGCTCATTCACAAACTCCAGTAAACAGGATAGATTGAAGATGAGCCTTATGTTTTCCATTTATCTCCCACCCTGTATAATTCCCTGGTGATGAGTCATGTCACCATTACGCTGCCATGGGTGAGCCTCAATCTCTGTGCCAAATGACTGCACCAGAGAGCAATCCCTCAGTGCAACACTGGCATCAATCTTTCCTGGAAGCAGTTGGTGATGAACCTGGACTGCCTGAAAAGTTCTCTGGCTGACAGCTTCCATGATCAGCCATCACAGATGGCTGTGTGATTTATACCAGAACGCCACGCCGGCAGACGATTGAAGAGAGGTCATTTTCCTGTTCTTGATTGTTCCAGGAATCAACGAAAAACACAATTCCACATAAAAAATAAAAAAAAAACATAAAAAAACGGAGCCACGTGTTAAGGTAAAACTCACCGACTATTTTGAGCAACCAAGGCGCTTTAGGTAATCAATTTTGAGAGGGTGCTGATCATTTTTTCCCCTTTTGCTATGTTGTAGTTAGAGTGTAACTCACCCTGATGTAAAATTATCACCCAGCCCCCAGACAAATTTCTAAAATGCCACAAAAATGGGCAGTGCCAAGAGTCGCTGATGAGCAGGGCTAAGTGTGGAGATGACGGGACGAGGGAAAGTGACATGTTGGAACATGGAGTGACCAGGGTGACAATGGTGGTTCTGGCCTGGATTTTTCTTTTGAGGTGGAGGATTTTTCACCCCCGCCTCGGCACCGGAGGCTGTGGAGCCTTATCAGTTCGA
The DNA here is from genome assembly GCF_011125445.2 of Fundulus heteroclitus. Lineage (NCBI taxonomy): Eukaryota > Metazoa > Chordata > Actinopteri > Cyprinodontiformes > Fundulidae > Fundulus > Fundulus heteroclitus. Next base: position 32,522,705 of record NC_046378.1, read on the forward strand.
GCCACTGGCTCAAAGCGCTGACTCGGCGATGCCCGAAGCCAGTGCTGCCGAGACAGCGGAGGACGGAGTGGATGCAGCTTCTGAGTGGTAAAGTGATGTTAGCAGCATCATTGCTGACATGGGCTAACGTTCAAAGCAGCAACAAACACGAAAACGTTGTCAATCACTGCGGATTCCAACTCCAGAGTCTGACTGACTCGCCACAGGGCCGTGGGTCTGACTGAGATGATTTTATACCCGAATGTGGGGTTGTGATGATAAAAGCCTTTACCAATTGAACCAATAGAAAGTTTCAACTGCAACAGCCACCATTCAAACCTAGGAAGGCAGCACTAAGACAGTTTTAAGACAAATATTGCAGAACTAAGTTCACGTGAAGAAAAATGCAAACAGTTACATTAAGTAGCACCTTTAGGCCCAGATTATGTAGTTTATCTGCAAAAAAAGTTTAAAAAAAACAGTGATTTTTGGGTGAGTTCCACTATAACAAGTTTGTTGTCTTTGTACCCCGAAATACTGTCGCTACTTGTCACATTGCCAAATTTAGTCCCACCTCTAAAACAAAAAAATAAATGTAACTGATGTATCTGTTGATGTACAATTTAAATTGATCAGTTATAAGATGATTTTAATGAGTAATTCAAGACTTTTTATCAACGCCCTGAAATCTGGTTAGATTGTGGAACATTTCTCACTATCCCTCTTCATAACTGGAAAGAGAACAGGGCACTAAAGTAAGGCATGCCAGTTGATCTTCATAAAACGGGCTAAAAACACAGCAATGAGGTTGCTTGTTTCGATGCTATGTCACACACAAACTTAAACTTGACCATTCCCACAGGACACTAACAATAAAAATCTCCAAAACACCTAGAACTGAAAAACAAGCCTAGACATAAACTCATGCTTATTCTCCCACCAAGAAAAGGAGGAAGGTAAGGTCATAAATCTCAACAAGTCACAGGTAAAGAAATGCAGCAACGATTAAACACATTTTTACAACTTTTGTACGAAAGGCACTGCTAAATGCACACAGCGGTGCGGTTTTGGTTTAATCAGTGGTTATTTTCTTTCATTCTCTATTTTAGTTTTGTGGGAGAGGATTTAACCTTAAAAAACAGACAGACAAGACCAGACACCGCAACTTCTCTTCAGTGACCAGCAGGGGGATTAGTTTATTCTGGACTTACAGTCATCTTCATTTCACAGCAGTCCCAACAATCCCAACAATATGGGGTAACTTGCAGCCTTTATAGGGATACATTATGACGTAAATGGGAACATGATGTCTTACTGTGTACAGGCGCTGCTCTGGACCAAAAGCCCACCCTTCCTACTTGGAAGGGCATCTGTGCATGTGTGTATTCTTCCATTTCTGGGAAGTGTTAAAAACAGGCCTTTCGGGAAACACAGAAACAGAAAAATAGCCGAGAGTAGTTCAACTAAAGTTCCTTTGGCCTTACTTTACATCTGTTGTGATTCAGTACAAACATTCTAGAACTAATCATTCTTTGGGCAGTGATTTCAGTTATTAAGACAAACAGGATTCAACCTTGACAATAAAAATAAAAGATCAAGCCGTTCTCTTCCGTACCGATGATTTCCTCCATAGTCTCATTTAAGTAACCTATATAAACAAAGCATAGTACTGTATAAGGTCTTAGTGATTATCTTCACAGTTCATCAAAGTATTATGTTCAGGAACATATTCTGATGTTTTATTAAGCTAAGAAACCAAACTTAAGCAGAGATCGGGGAAAACACAAAGAGCGAAACCGACCGTGGTCAAATTAACCTTCAGAGCTCTGTTTAAAGAGGTGTGGTGATTGAATGAAGAACAGATGATACTAATTGGAAACAGCTGACTTGAAACTCTGAAGGAAATTGCTAGGATAGAGAAAGAAGCCGAAACTATTCTTACAGCTACATAATAAATACCGAATATGACAAAATACAAGAGTGTCCTAAAATGTAAACCAAAAGTAATCAAGGAAACAGGAATAATAAAAAAAAAATAAAAAATCCCACAATGCTCAATAGGACCTGATGGTCAAAACAGGCAACTACTAATTTTTGCACAGAGAAGCAAAAGCCTGTGCATTAGGCTGGTCAAAGTAGCAACAGCAAGGTGAGATAATGTGGTGCAAATTGGTGACATAAGGTTTCTTAGAAGAAAATTCTGAAATACAACAAAAACATTACGAGTGCCTAATGTATAGTATCAAAGGAAATATTTCCATTATTTAACATTTTCACAACATAATATTAAGTTAACTGACTAATCTCTTCAAATCTTTTTATATGGAAAACATTTTAATATTAATCTTCATTGCCTGTTGGTATCTTTAATATTTAAAAGCAGTTAAGAAACAGACCTAAACTGGTGTCCTTGGCAGTAAAATATTCCTAATTAAATTTACCTTGAATCATAATTTTAATTACATGTATTTTTTTTAATAGAACCAAAGAAAGATTAAAAAAAAAACATTATTGGAAAACTTTTTTTTTGTCAGTGCAAAATACAGAGAAAAGATTTTTTTTTTTTTTTACTAAAGGAAAAGAGCTGCATAATATTTTGAATTAAACTATCATTTCATTTTCAATATAACAGTATTTGGTAGTTTATAGCATTTTATGTGTCATTCTTACTTTATTTGACTGGTATGTCCACAGTTGATAAATATCTTCAGGACTGTATCATCAGCGCAATTTAGGGTTAACCCGCAATCAATATTCTCATTACAGTATCCAACAATAGTATCCCAATTTTAGGTTTTCTCAATTCGCAACCCTACAAAAGACGCCTATTGTCCTCTTTTGAGCGACATTTAGAGTTGCTTGTCATCTAGCCCCATGGCAGATTTGGACCTTTGTCGATTTTAAGGCCTTCTGTATCAAAATTTGTTTGGTAATAAAATACAGTCAACAGCCCCAAACTGAGATCAGAGCCAACTTACTTTAAACCAGGGTGTAACACAAAGTCTTAAGTAAATAATCTAGTGTAAATTGTTTTATTTTATTTATTTATTTTGTAAGGATTGAGCACTTCCATCACTCTTGGAAAAGCATAAAAAAAAGAAAAACCACTTTGGCTAATGTCTGAGAATCAGATTTTGATGCAATCACAAGAGAGCCAGGGAAGCATAACTTTCTCTAACAAACACTTTGAGCTCCCATGGTTTGCTCATACGCTGCACTACATCAGAATTTTATGGTAAAATAAGTATTAAATTTCTTGCCACAATACTTCTCCACCCTGAATAAATTTATTTAGTTTCAACACTCTGCTTCATGATGCGGATACGAAATTACTTTCTGTAAGACAATTGTTTCACTTGTAAATGAAAGAACTGATTTGCTGCAGACAAACTAGAATGAAGACTTAGAGTAAAGAAATCAAAACCATGACAAGCCTATAAAGCAGCTTTCTTGTGTCTTCAAGCTATTATGCATTCTTTTGCCAGCACTGCAGAGGGGAGTTGTGCTCTAATTAAACTCACCTCCAAATATCCTTGCCGACACCTCCAGAATACTCAAAAGCTTTGAAAATGTGGCTGAGATGGGGATTTGTTATGCATGTACGCAGCAGTGCTAATAAATTCCCTGTTTAGACTCCAGCCAAGATTAGCGTTGCAACCTGCAGAACACATCTCCTGCGCGGTGGTGAGTCACAAAGGTCACTATTCAAATTCTTTGACACATGAAAACCTTGTGTGATTGAAGCAGTCCTCAGAGGTAATGCCAGCTGCCTGAGCAGGGCTGTGTGAACTGTTACCTGCTGATTGCTGCTGCAAACACCTGTGTGGATAAAAAGCTTTGCGACCGTCCAACACTATCAAAGCTTGAAATGATGAGGCGGCGCTGGATCCAAACATGACTTCGGCGAAATTTCTTTTGGGTTCTCTTGAGGACTGGAAATTTAAATTTTGACTGTAGATTAAAGAGACTGATTTGCCTTGCAAAAGGTTTCGTACTCATTTAACGTTTACGCATTTTTTCCCCCCCATGTACCAGCTACAATGTATTTTTCAAAAAGCTGTGGAGCATTGTGAAGTGGAAGAAAAAAAAATACATGGTCTGCAAACGGCTTTGCACAAAACATTCTGAAAAGTGTGGCAGGCATTTGTATTAAGCTCTCCAGAATCTATCAACCAAATCAAAAGAATCAATCTCTTAGCAAAATTGCTCAAGCTCATACAGATTGTACGAGAGATGTCTTTGTGAACATATATTAGATACTCAACTGCATTTAGGTCCAGAGTTTGGCTGAGCCATTCTAGGACATGGATATTTTTGATCTAAATAATTGTATTGTAGCTCCTGCTGTATGTTGAGACATGTCATCCTGTTAGAGATGAACCTCCAACTGATTTCAAAAATTTTCCTCCAGGATTGTTCTGTATTTAGCTCTGTCCATCTTCTCATCAGCTCTGACCAGCTTTCCTGTCCCCACAGCATGATGTTATCGCCATAGTGTTAAAATAAAAATGTGGTCTCATCTGACAGAAACACCACGCTAGCCAGGTGTACCCCCTAAATGGTGTGTGGCAAACTTTAGGGTGTGAGAAATTATATGGTTGTCAGCTTAAATTGCTAGAGTTAAATTTTTAGTGTGACAGACTCACCACCCATTGATTTAGCACTCTAAAGACACACTGTGAAAAATGTCAAGTAATGTCTGAAATTTTCAGCTGTTTGAGCGCTGCTATGAAAGACATCTGATTTGTGTCCTTATTTTTGCCTAGTCATGAGCCCTTCAAATCTCCCTCACCCTCCTGTTCTTTTTTTAGCATCTTACTTTATCAAGTATTCGTGTTATCAAGTAGATAAATGATAGATGTGAAGTTGTAAAAAATATGATCTTGTATCCTACGTATTTGCTGAGAATACCAGTCTGTATTGTTCTGATTCCTCACCAAAATTGGTGAGGTGGTAATTGAAAGGATGTTTGCCACAATTTTTTTAGGAATCAATATTGAATATAAGTTTAATTGAAAATTGCATATAAACACTTTATAAACTAAAACATCCAAACGTATTAGCATATTATGTAAAATCAAAACCTTTGTAAATCAAAATGCACTGTATATTGTGTATAATTATCTCATTCTCCCATACCTAAATTATTGTGTGGAAATATGGGGGAATAATAATGAAACAAACATTTAACCTATTTTGCGATTACAAAAGAAATCAGAGCGATCAACTATGCAGATTATTCTGCTGCAACACATCCACGCTTTATTAAGTTAAATATTTTACAATTGCATGATCTTGTTGACCTAGACACAGCAGTGTTTAGATCAACACTACTGTGCACAAAGTGCAAAATTACATGCTTCTTTACTTTATCCAAGAGTTGTTCCAAACCTGAAAATCCACTTACAATCTCAGAGGTACTGGATTCTTCCATAAAGCCAAGATGAGAACAAGTTTAAAAAGCAGTCAATCTATGGAAATCTCTGGAAAACCAACTTTCTAAAGCAATGAATATATATCTTTTTAAATTGCAAGTCCAACGTGATAGAAAATTACAGAAAACTTGATTAATGGTGCTCATAAAACAAGCAGAAGGGAGTGGGAGGGAAAAGAAAAGGAAAAAGTTTGTATGTATGCGCAAGGGCAGGTACTTATAAGCTGAATAAGTTCAGCCTATACCTTTTCGATCTTTGTAACATTTATGATGTATAATTTGATTTAATGACTGTACCTGAACTCTGACAAACTGTTGACTGATGCTTGATTATTGTCTATTGTTTGTGTCCAAGATCGAAGAAACTAAACTTAAGTACATTAACACATGTAATTTGCAGGAATAATTCCAAATCAACAAAAAACACAAGAAAAAAAAAAACTAAGCACAGACAAACACATCAAAAACTAGAGAACATAAACAACAGAAAAATTATGAAATAAGAAAAAGAATAGCAACCCAACACATAACACCCAAGGATCATGATAGTTTATAGCTGCAATGTAACAAAGTATAGAAAAGTTTAAATGTTTCATTAGAATGATTTTGTTCTATAAACACAGAATTGGGGATGAACTAATTACATTTTTTTTTTCCAAGAAAAATTGACTGTCAGCCCAACATTGTTTGTGCCTCACTGGCCCATAAAGAGCCTTTTAGATCAGTCAGGACCTTTTGAATTGATGCTTAACAGTTGAACAAACACAGCCCAGTTGGCATTAAGAATAAGCGGTTTGATAATGACTCCCTCTCTCACAAAGAAAAGAACCCACCTCCTCTGTGATAAAAGCTTATTAGCTACCTGAAAGGATTAAATCGGATCACTCGGGGCTGTTACAACAACTGTAAATAAATAAGCTCCTACTTTTCACTGTTTCACCTTGTATAAAGGATTTCTGGATTTATTTTTAAGCTGATGAAAAATCTCTACCAAGCATCCATTTTAAACTCTCTAACTCCCTCCCTCCAAGAAATGACACCGATGTTACCTTTAGAGATATACATTTAGACATGACTGCTAATCCGCTGCATTTATTAAATGCTGGAGGGAAAAGGGTGAGTTATTAAGATTGAAATTAAAGACACCCTAAATGATTAAACACATAATTAACAGCTATTGCATGAAGGGTACGACTTTTCAGGTCTCTTAGGATTTCTGATTGGGTTTCCTAAATCTCCCACAAGTAATACTTCTAGTGGAAACCTGTAATCTAAAGCACAAACTCAAATACAGAGCTTGAAGCAACATAAAACCTCCCAAGGTTTTTTTTTTTTTTTTTTTTTTTTTCAAATAAATCAACAATTGTTCAACAATTGGAGCCCCTTGAGGAGAGGGATTATTCATTTGCGTGCCAAATGAACAAATTTATTCGACAACAAAGTAGAAAAAACTGCAAGTCTTTGTGTGACAGTCCGGAAAAAAATCAAGCTGAGCTTTGGCCGCAGCCCTAGAACAAGCATCTGTCAAAACAAAATGGATTTTGTTTCATGGATTTACATTAATAAATAATCAACTAAAGATGCGAGGATCAAATGAAAAAATAAACTGTGAAATCTCTTTACAGACGGGATAGCCACAGAAATGTTAGAACTGCCCTGAAAGATGAAGCAAATGGCTTTTGAAAGAACAAATTATGATTTAAACTGTGAGATAGCATTATAGAAAACAATCAACAATACAAAAACAAAGAACTATATTGCATTTTTCTTTACTGTTTCTGAATTTAGAAATGAATAATATTATATACAACAATGATTAACACTACAGTTAAATAGAAAAAATATATATAGACAGACTTAAAAAGGGGACAAAGGTAATTGACCTTCAAAAAAAAAAATTGACTGCCTCACAAAATCATTGATTGTCCTTGAAGTCTTTTACATTTTGTGTTGTTGTAATAAAGAAACATGATAGACAAAGTAGCATAAACTTGTGAACTGGAAAGAAAAGGACACACATCTTTTCAAATGTAAACACTAAAATTTGAAAAGTACAGTATCTGTATTTATCCTCCATTTGCTTTCAAAATAAAATGGACTGCCACAATTTGCCTTTGCAATTCCCTAATGAGTAGAAACAGTCCACCAGTACATATATTAATCTCAGTTTAATGACAGCTGTTTTTTTAAGACACTAAGAAGATATTATAGAACAAACAGCCTGATGGAGACCAAGTAACACTGGTAATAGGTCAGAAATAAAGATGTAGAGACATTTAAAGCAGGGCTGGTTAATAAATCAATATCCCAAGCTTTGAATCTCACGGAGCACTGTTCAATAAGTTACCCAGAAATGGAAACAATATGCCACAGTTCCAAACCCTCTGTGACATGGCCCCTTCACCTGAGCTGAGAAGTAGAGAAACCCATAATCAGAAACCATGGTAACTATGTACGAGCTGTGGAGATCAACAGCTCAGGTAGGAGAATTTGTCAATGAGAAACCTTTAACCGTGCACTCCAAAAATCTGCCCTTTTTGGAAGAATGGCTGAATAAAACCCATAAAAGCTCATGTTCACAGTTTGCCAAAAGTCATGTAAGGGGTGCAGTGAGCATGTCGAATAAGGTGCACTGGTCAGATTCGAGAAAAAAAAAGAAAAAAAAGAAAACTGAACTTTATGTATTGTGCAGAAGCTTCCACTGCACCCTGTATGAAACATCCAGACTGAGAACATTGTGGCTGTTGCATCAAGATGTTTCTCTTGCAAATGACTTGGGAATGGGTCTTCCAGCAGGATAAAGATTGTAAACATGCTGCCAGATGTTCAGTGGAACGATTGAGCCGAAGGCATATTCATTTGTGGGAGAGGCCCAGTCAAAATGTAGAAATAAATGTTGAAACTGATCTTGAAAATTGTCCTAGACGGTCTCAAGCCGGCTTAGTTATTTTGCAAAGAAGAATGAGCTAAAACGTCAGTCACTGCAAAATTGTTAGAGATATCCCTCAAGTTATATGCAGCTATAATTGCAACAAAGTTTTTACTCAGAGGGGGCTGAATATTACTTAATCATTTATATAAATGTTTAAAAGCATCCATCGTTTTTCTACCACTTTAAAATCTAAAGACCGCTTTATGTTGCTCTATTATGTAAAATCCTAGAGAAATACTAAGATTTGTGTCATAACATTGCATTTGATGTATAATAAGTATAAGCATAATGCAAGCAAATGAATCCTTGTGGAGGCACTGTAGAGCTGACGCAGTAATATTTTGGGGGGAAATACAGCGATTACCAATTGTAGATGCATCAAACAGTCCGACATGTTTTTTTTAAACATGAAAAAATGAGCCCAAAAGGTTTAAAGCCAACTGAAAACTACTCAGAAAACTACTTTGGTTAATGAAAATGTGAAGGAAGCCCCATCTTTGACTGCAAGAATGATAAACCACATCCTAATGTGATCTAGTCTATGGCACGTCCCTTGTTCAATCAGAGTGGGAAATGAACAATATAAAATAAATAATTCATTCGCCCCCTTATTGTTATTCAGGGTCACACAGACAATCCCAGCACACATCGAGAAAAAGGCGGAGAAACACAACACAAGACTCAACAGTTAATCATAGGGCTACAACAGACAATCATTCACCTACATTTATGCCTCAGAGCAATGAATGTGACTTGCATGTGCTTTCAGTATATAAGAGACTAGGTGACATGATGTCACCTTGTCTGTAAGCGGCATGTAATTTGAAAGAAAAATGAAACTACAATCCACCATTAAAATGTGTTCCTTCACAATAGCTATCTTTATTTTGATTCTTTAGCCAATAATTATAAAAGATCTTGCAGTCACTACGAAGCTGCTCTTTAGCTTTAAGACAAGTCACCCACAGCTTAAGCGTATTCCCCTGATGGGAAAGGATATTATGATGTTTTAATGACATTCTGAAGAGATTGCAGCAAAGTTAGCGTCCATGTCATGCAACAGAGGCCCCTCTTTGCTTACACAAATTGACCAAACAAACATGCTGAAGTATTGCGACAATGTGCTTTTAAAAATCCTCATCTTGCAGAATCAAAGCGGTGACGTCAATGCTGCCCCATCTCTTCCTTAAACACAGATGTTAGTGCTTAAGTATGTGTGTGTGTGAACATGAAAAACGTGGTGCTACATTGTGCTCAGTAATGGGTGCAGGGGGCCACTGCAAAGCCCTCACAGTTATGGAGTAGAGCCCCCCCACCCCCACCCCCACCCTGCCACCCCAAGAACCAGGGGCAAGAAACTACCAATCCCGCCCGGCCCCAGTCACCGAAGCATGAGTCAGGGGTGGAGTCTAGAGGCCCGCAACCCCAAGCAATAGGAAGCAGCAAGGAGGGGGATGAGACCCCCAACATCCCAAACCAGGAGCAACATAGGCAGGCCAGAGGACAGTCCAGCCTCAGTCCAGTCCACAGGCAACCAAATTATCTCACTCTCAATCATTCACCCATCCGATCGCACATTTACCCACCGACGGTGGTGAGCTACATTGTGGCCACAGCTGCCCTGGGACAGACTGACCAAAGTGAGGCTGCCCTACAATCGATGCCATCAGGATCTCCGAACTCCGCCAACTGGTAGGTAAAGTAGGTGAAATCTCTTGCCAAAGGACAAAATGACTGAGACGGTCAGAGCAGGAGTTTGAACCTCCTGCATGTGTGACGCGTAATTAAACGTCACTCCTCCGCCACCAAGCAATTGCAACAGGCAATGTCAGGGGTAGGGAACCAGGCAGAGCTCCTGCCCTCAGCAGCCTTGTGTGTGTGGTGTAAATGTGTCGTGTGTGTGTGAATAAAACTTGCTAGTGTAGTTGCTGTCTGTGTTTTTTTTTTTTTTCTTTGTTAGTTTTATCACTTTGTAGGTGTTTGTGGTCGCCTTTTCCTGGTTTTCCAGGAGAAAGCTTTTTGGGAGGGTTTATTTATTTTATTTTTTGCATCGGTTGTCAGGTTAATTTTTTTTCTACACAGTATTTTCTTTATGTCTCCGTCTTTTCTCTCTTTCTTTTATTTTGTCCTTGCTATTCCTCTTTCCATCTCTCTCTGTCTTGTTCGACTTTAGTTTGTACCTAATACCTTAAAAAAAAAAATAATCATGGGTTGGGCGTCAAGGGAGGATTTATAGGTAAAAAGCTTCCCCAAATATGCTCGGCACCTCAACGGCAGCCAGGGCACCATTCTATTTGCAATAAAGCTCGACACAAATGTTTATTAGGCTTCTTTACTAATTCTTGTCCCAAATACTCTTAGCTCTGGACTTTGGTTTTATTTGTTTTTCTTACAAATGACAAACTGTGGCCCAAAGACACAATAAACCAACCTTGAATGGGAGGTGTGAAAAGATTTATTCACCTATCTGAAAAAAGCCTGACTCTGAATATCAACTTAAGTTTGAAAATAACCCATTTTTGTTTATTCATTCCTGCAAAAGGCTAAATCTGACCATATAAAAAGAAACTATTTACAGCTAGCGACGCTGTCATTGAAAAAAAAAAAACTACTCATACCACTTTTTACTTATTACATGTTACCATGACACAATGCAATGCATTTTTAATCCTTTATGTATTAGAGCAACACAAAATAGTGCATAATCAGGAAGTGTCTGGAATTGAAAGAACATACTAATAAAAACGTGAACAGTGTGACACGCCTTTGTTTCAACTCCCCGTCACGTGGATGTTCCTTAATATAATCCCTTACAACCAATTGACTTCAGTAATCACCTAATTAGTAAATGAGAGTCTGTTGGCATGACAACTAATTCCCATCAGTGCCACAAATCTCAAAAGGTCATAAATAAATAAACTTTACTTGCTTGCAATGTCAGCTGCACACACAAGTTGTGAGGTCCAATTTAGCAATATAAACAAGCTATGTTTTTCAATTTGCCAAATTTTACAAAGTTATTACTTTGACCAAACAGTCTATGTATATTTTATCCTCTACAGTGACTTTGACAATGTCAACAGGACTGAGCTGCATGATGCAGCTCTTGATCTGTCTATGGTCAGATGTGTCGAGCTTTCCAGCCAGAGGTGCAAAGACTGCACCTGAAAAGCTCGATTGCATTTTATGACATTTCATTTCTGAAAGTTTGGTCCACAAATCATTAACTGGAACTGCACTGCAACCCTTCAAATTCTCAACAGGTCACGTTAAAAACCGAGAAAACCATTACAGCAGCATTCTTCACCAAGTAACCCGTGCTGAAGCAATATTTTTAGGCTGACTTGCAGAATCTCTGATTTACTCCAGAGAGACTGCAGTGTCCAGCAAGTCATTGTTTAGTGATTTAAGTGCTAAAAGAGTCACAGTAAGAGTCAAGTAGATCACGCAGCGCAGGAATAACTGATTTGTTATTTTATAACAATGCATTGCATTGTTTTTAATAAAGAATCATACTAAGACTCAGTAGTGGATGACTAATTTTAATAGAAATAGATCTGCTTTGGGACAAAAAATATCTGTTTAGGACACATTCCTACTTAAAACCTATAACCAACTTAAATGCAAATAAGGAAGCAATTCCCGGCTGCTGATTTGTAATAATAGTAATAATAATTTGGGTATCTTTTATTTAATACTAGTATTGCCTTTTATGCCAGTTGTAATTTGCACCGAAGGGAGTAGCACTCAAATATTATTGTATCCTATACAATGACAATAACAGCTATTCTATTTTATTCTATAATATCCATCTTTCCAAATATTTCCAGTCTGCTTCTAACCTGTACGGCACATTTGCTGTGTTTGTGTGTTTGTCTGATTCAGAAAATCCCAGCTGTTCTCAAAGCACAACTGCAAAGCCACTTTAGAGCTGCTGATTGCTGAGGTCATCACATGGGGGTGGTATGCTCTGTCTCCTGCCGCCCACCATGTGTCAAGTATACTGTACTTCAGGTATTAACAGAACAGACTGTCATAACAGACTCTATTTCAATACAAAAAAAAGGGCCAAGCAGTTACATCTCAAAACAAACAGTCCATCTAAACTTGCCAGATGAGCCTATTTCACGATAGCACTCACTGAAGTTTGACATGCTTCACTGAGTAAATAATGGCATTTTACAAAATAAAACTCACGGTCAAGTAGGCTATCACCTCTTAATTTGTTTATCTGTCAAACTATTAGAAGGTAGGATTATTTTAGAGGCTCTTATCACTATCATCATGGGTATCTCTAAATGTGTCAAAAGTAATGCTTGATATTATTCTGAAGATTCCTAATTTCAAAGCTATTTTATCATACTAGGTCTGACAAGTTGTGACACTGTTCTCAACACCTTTTCTATTTCAAGTTTAATCGCAAGTAGCTAAGAAATGTTATTTAATTTTGCTCCTTTTACAACTAATAGTGAAATGTCCTTTATTTTAAAACTAATTAGACCCTTTGCTTCACTAAACACATTGTTTGGAGATTAAGTTGCTCTGACCTATCTGGCCGGCAGCCCGGTTGGGTCTCAACTCCCATTAAAAGATAAGAAAAGATAAGATAAGAAATTCCTTTATTGTCCCACAATGGGGAAATCTGGGTGTGACAGTGGCAAAAAGACAGAATTACACACAATTAATAGTAATAAAAAAAAAGAAAACAAGCTAATCTGATCTAGTTCTAAAGCAACAGAGGGTGTGTTTACCAGAAACACAAAAAATTAAAGTAAAAATTAAATACCAGAGTAAATATTGCACAAATATTGATAATATGGCACACTCAGGTAAAAAAATATATATTCAATTTAAACATGGGGCAAAACTCCAGCCTGTTTACAGAAGGATATGGGATAGATTGCAATACTATTATAGCTGAAGAGAGAGAAATATATTGAATATGTACTATTATATTCCTAATCTAGTTTGTCCTTTTACATCTGCAAATTGTAATTCCCCTACAGTCTACAATAATGTGGCCATAATTGAAGAAGAAAGGTTGAAATATTTTTTAACATACATCAAGCTGATAGAAATTGACCTAAATTGTAGATGTATTATTTTGTATGTAACAATCCGATTTAATTCAGTGCATTCTTTGTGAAATAGCCATTATAGACCATAAAGAAGCTCTATTATGACCATGATGGTTTGGTCGTATTGCTTATTGAATCGCTTTACCTTACATGGACCTTGTAAGTCATGCGTCCTTAAACATCTTCAGCTCTAAACAACCCTATAAAATTAATAAGCAATTACGACTTAAACGTTTATTGCACAAAACAAGTGGAATCCATAAAGTGTGCTCACCCAACAGCCGTTTTATAATCTTTTATTATGTGCATCTGTCGACTTTACTACTAATTTAAGTAAAGATCAAAAAGCTCTCTTGCACATGTGGACACTGGCAAGCAGGGCTGGATTTAGAAAGTTGATTCCTTTTTAAACTCCATAGTGTCAAGGTTTTCAGGCCCTTTAAAATATTTTTTTTTTCAAAAAGTTCATTGAAAATGCGGCATAATTTCTAGAAATGATAATGCAAGCATTAGCTTAGGACTTCCATTAGCTTAGGAACCTCCAGTCTGGTTCTGCTGGAGGTTTTCCTCCCTGTTATAGGGGAATTTTCCTCCCCACGGTCGCTTCATGCATGCTCAGTATGAGAGATTGCTGCAAAGTCATGGACAATGCAGACGACTCTCCCTGTGGCACTGCGCTCTTTCAGGAGGAATGAAAGCTGCTTGTCCAGACTTAATGCAATCTGCTGGGTTTCCTTAGAGAGGAAACTTTTTAACCAATCAGTCTGTATAATTTGATTGAATTTGACTTTGTAAAGTGCCTTGAAAAGACATTTGTCGTGAATTGGCGCTATGTAAATACAATTTAATTGAAATTAATTGACTTTAGCTAAACATTCCTTCATAAAACATAGCTGAGAGTGTCTGGTTAGATATATCTTTTGAAACAGATGAAAAAGCTGTGTACATTTAAATAACGTAGTGTCAGAATATTAAGAGCTTTATTAATTAATTAACCCTATGGAGCAACATGTTACGGCTGACCTGCTTAGCATTATATATTGGTTATATTTTCTAATGATACAAATGACTTTCACAGTGGTGCTCATTGTCTCCACTGCCTTATAAAGTTAGTCCTTTCTAGCCAATATGATCAAGATTAAGGTGGCTAGTGAAGACAAACTCTCTGAAGTCCCTCTGATGCAGACATTTGTGGATTTGACCTGAGGAATTCTGTTTTTTTAACAGTGGTGCTGAAACAACTAACCCCCAGATTCCACATCCTCCATGATTGCTCTGTTCCGTTCACATACCTGGTCGTCCGACCGACGGAGCAACTACGTTGTTATTTTAATAAATGAGAACGGTTCCACATTTTCTGTGACTACTCCGAGCGTCACCATTAGGGGACCCGCTGTCCGTCGATCATCGCCAAATTACGGAACAACTCCAATTTTCTGTTCCATTCCGGTCCGTCGGGAACGGAACAGATTGCAATTGTGGGTCAAGCTCCGTCATTGCATTCGTAGCAAACAGGAAAAAGAACGTCAACAACCTCTGGTTTGTCAAAATTAACTTGTGTAAATAGAGATCTTAACAACAAATTCAGTAATTAAAAAAAAAAATACTCACAATAAAATTAACTGTTTTATTTAAATATTGGATGCAAACCTTGAGGGATAAAGCGGTTCGGAAAATGGATGGATGGATGGATGCAAACCACTGTTTTTGCACCAAATAAGGAAGCAAATTTGTCCTTTAAAAATTTTACTTGAAACATGGTTATCCTCTCCAAATAGATTTAGTGAGGATGCTTGTAATGACAATTATTCCTCCTTAGGCTCCAAACTTTGGAGCGGACCTAGACGGAGTAACCACGCATGTAGTAGGCTTTCCTATCACGGACTCATGGCGGCAGTTTGGAACGGAATAGACACGTACAGGAGGGGAGGATGTGGAATTACAGGGTAAGACAACACTTCTGATTACAAATTACTACTTAGCAACAAAGCACTAAAGTCATGAACTGCATAAAGAAAAATAAAACTTCTGTGATTTTAACTGCATATAATTTTAGAGAATTGCAAAAAGAGATGTAAGCCATGAATGATCACAGAGAAAAACATAGCTGACATTAACAATACTCTTTAAGTAAAACGTAAAGTGAGCAAAGTGCTTTATTTGTCATTATACATACAAGGTACATACAAGAAAATGACATAGAGGGATGGAGGTTTAGCCTTTAGCAAAGGTATCCAAATAAAGAATAATTATAAATAATAATCAACAGAAGCAAGACAACTTTATAAGTGTTGCTATAGCACAATAGTAGCCTTCATCGAAACCTATTAAAGCCCCTGGTAGAGCAATATATGAAAGCTTTGAAAGTTTATTGGAAGAGGAAAATTATTTACTGACGTGTCAACAATCGTTCAAATTTGGGCTATTTTCCTATTAAAATGTCTGAACTGAATTCATCCACTAACTGATTAGACTGTGTCTTTTTTATCAGGAGAAGTTTAGATTGGGGTGCAGAAAATCTAATTAAGAAAAAAATGAAAAGTTAAAAGAAGAATCTGGAAAGAAAAAGGAATTTCAAATAGTTAATTAGAGTTGTGCAAAGTGTCAGTATAGCTGTAACTAATGGAAAATCCTGCTTTTTGAACATGAATTACCGATCCTATATCCTTTGGCTGGAGAAAAAAAAAAAAAACTGAAACTTTCACACCTTTTTTATTCCCTAAAGAATTTATTAAGCATAAAAGTGACGTACATTTTTAGAGCGGATTTAAAAACAAGAGCTGACCAAATTGTTGTACAACTTGCAAAATATCTATTTTTAAAGAAACTAAAGAATGACTTCACAGACATGAAAGAAACCAAGTTTAAAAGCAAATAAAAAGGGGTTTTAAAGAATTTCAAAAACATCTAAATGTAGGAGAGGTCCTAATGTCCATGGCCTTGGCCCCTGTTATGGCCCCTGTACTAAAAGCATGATGTTAAAAAAACTTCTCATGATTATTTGCAACAGCAAAGAAGCCATAACTGATTGGTCACTTTGACCAATATTATTTTTTTACCTTTACAGCTTTACTCTAAAAAGAATTTAAAACTTATGATGTTTCACGTTTAGCTTTAGCCGTATTGAGCAGGGGGCAAATTTTCAACTGCTAGATCAGGGGTCTGAAACCTGCAGTTCCAGAGCCACAAGTGGCTCACTTAATATTATTACACAGTTAAATATTGCCATTTTATTGTTTTAAATTTTTTTTCTGTGCCCCTGTGAAAAAACACTGGCCCCACCTTGGACCCCCTGGTAAATTTGGTCTAGAACCGCCCCTGCTAATGTCTATTTTAGTTTGTGAGCAGCTATGGCAAAAACCCAGTCTCCCCTATGTATTAACCTGGATCTGAGAATCGGAAGATTTTGCTCAGCAAACCTTACGGGTCTTACTGGAGTATGTATAGTTAACAGCTCAGTGAGATAATGAGGTGTCAGACAATTTCAAGTTTTTAAAACAAACAATAAAATGTTGAAATCACTTCTAAAACGCACAGGCAGATGGTTTCCTGTGCAATCTGCCCAGATCTGCAAATGTTCATATTTATAATTATCGTATCACATTGGTCTAAAATTAAATGTTTTTTTTTATAATGCCACATATTTTTCCTTTTCTTTCCTCCTTTTATTATGTAACGTAATTACTGAGAGCTAAGTGCTTACTCCTCCTGACTTGCAGTTAGAAATCATCTTAATTTCTGAGTTGGACCGGTACAAAATAGCCTTTTAAAATAACATCAAGGCCTGGATGCCAATTCTCATATCTCAGCTGTGGAGGCTAATATCTTTTCAGGAAAGACAAACATGGCCACAAGCAGTGCTTTATTTAAGCAACAGGAGGCCTCGCCAAGGGCAATGTGACTGTTGATAAACCCACAAATCAACAGCAGATTTAATCTGTGTGTCCCACTTGGCACATAATGGGAGAGCTCAAGCAGTCCAGGCTTAGCAAGTCATTCTTTGAACCTGCCTTTATTGTGTTTTTTTTTTTGTTTCCAATCAACATAATTTGGCATCGAAGAAAGTGTCACAACTTTCATTTCCAGTAGGTAATCACCACAGGAGAGCCCTCGATTCCGATACAGTGAACAAACTTAATTAGAAAGAAGTCAGCACTGCAGTTTACCTTCTGTTATACTTGCAGAAACAATGCTTATGCAAACTGTGATCAGCAGAGTTGGGTTTGGTCAGAAAGTCACCTGTGCAGCCTTCATCACCATGCAGTGTAATTCCCACATTAATTAGAGGCTCGCCACTGAGGAAACCCATATCGATAAATATTTGGCGAGATTGCATATAGTGGGAGCATTTTGGAAATGTTGTTACATAGCAACCATCTACGTTGTTGCAAACTGCTCATTCCAAGGGATTTGGGGTACACAGAGTGTGTTCTATAGCCTTTAATAAATGAAAGTGGCTCGGGGTGGAAAGTCAATTGCAGGTTTGGTAATCCTAATTCTTTTTTCCTTTACTAAATATACCCAGATATGCCGAGAAGGGTATAACTGCAGAGCGTCGGAACGCCCCCACTGTCGGAACGCCCCCACTGTCGGAACGCCCCCACTGTCGGAACGCCCCCACTGTCGGAACGCCCACGCAAACCACGATTGGTTCGTTGATTTGCCCACTTCAATACATATATTTTTTCCCTCCATCTCCTTCATTCAGCGGGACGGACGAAAAATGTCCGTCCCGCTGAAAAAATCCGTCCCGACGAAAAAAATCCCTATCGCAGGGTATTAGTTTTACCTAGGGACCACATGTGATTTGTAATAATAACGGCGTTGTATGCAGACAGATATTAACCGGCTCGCGGTGTCAGGAGAAAGCAACAGCGCGAGGACTATTATGACTATGTCAGGATAAGGGCTTCTACTGGAGAAACACCCCAAATATGCGACTGCACGTTCAAAAATAAAGCTAAAAAAAAAAAAAAAAAAAAAAAAAAAACAACTCACGAAATGTACCAGCGACTGTAGAAAAAAAAGAAAGCATACAGAGGCAGAGTTGACAGCGCTGCTTCTGTCACACAGCTGCAGCGCAGCGTATTAATTACATGTAATCCCAGGTAAAAAACAGATCCGTGCGAGTAGGCGATTGGACATTTTGCTGCATGGAGCCAGGCAAAGTTGGAAAAAAAAATCCGCTTCCTACCATAAAGCCTGAAAAAGAAGGACAAATATGTGTGTGGGGCATTCAAAATCCGGACTGTCACCTGCCTTTCAACGGACGAAAGTTTCGGATGCTTTTGTGTAACTCTGCAATATTTTTCAATGTATGGTTTGTTTAATAAAAAACAAGTGTCCTTTTATTTGCGCACCCATAAGCGGAGCAAAAATCGGGCATCCTCGGACGGAGCTCTGGAAGTTTGCTTACTTTCAATACAAATTCGAAATAATTTATTAAGTTAGACAATAATTGAATTCAATCAATTGGTCCTATGTAGCCCCTAAAGGGGTGACGTTTTCAGTCAGTTGATTTATCTGGAAAACGGGTGAGAATTCACCGGATCCAGTGTCTGAAAACATAAAGTACATTTTCCTGAATTGACTTGTATTGTGTCTGACTGCACCTTGGTCTGACCTAAGATGGCCGCTCTGTCGGAACGCCCCCAGTCGGAACGCCCCCACAGTCGGAACGCCCCCACAGTCGGAACGCCCCCACAGTCGGAACGCCCCCACAGCTCTGCAGTTACTCCTTACTGGATATGCCAGGCAACCTGAGTTTTCTTCTGGTGAATGCTATTATATAGAAACTCTCCAGTGCACTTGTTCTAAGTTTCTATCTATGGAGACAAAACCAGCTCGCAACCAGGATGAGTTGACCTGCTCTATCAATTACAGCTCCTCGTTTCCTAGTCAACCAAATTCCTAGAAATCAAATGCGGCGCTGAGGGATTTGAGGTGAAAAGCCACTCTGTCTACCTGGCTTTTCACATAGACAAAGTTTTGATTTCTAGGTAAAAAATCTGGTTTTGTTGCTAAGATGTTTTAGGCAGTAGTAATCATAAAAAGACAAAAACTTTTCCAGCACGGAGAAATTTCAACCAGATCTGGTTACAGTAAAAGGTAAAATGAACAACGGTCATTTGAGGGGAGTTTTATTTATTTTAATTTCATATGCATGAACAAACATTTAAATTAAATTTACGTGATTAACATAAAGTGCTAACTTTATTAAAAAAGCGCCAGCAAGCACTTAAGGTCCATCTTTGTCTACCTTTCCACTCCTTAGGTTAATGCTGAGCAAGCTGGGGCCTGGCTGTGGCGAAACGAGCTGATCATATCAAATTCTCCATGTGAAGGACATACTTGCCTTTCCTGCTAGCACCCAACATTTTAAATCAGCCTGCAGTAAGGAATGAAATTTGACTGTACTACACCCTTCTATAGGCTACTACTGAGCAAACAGCTCTTCATTGCCTTTTAAAATATAGTGTACGGTGTGTAAGAGAATAGTCAAAAGATAGTTTCAAAAAGTCCAAATAGTCTTCTAAAATACTAGTAGCATATCAAAATTGAGATGTTTTAAAACTCTAGGTCTCTACACCAGATTAAGAGTGCACAACAGGCTCCCGGATCCCTGGATTGTAGAAAAAGTCTCAATGGGAGCATTGAGTAAATACATAATTCCTTTTCTGTACCTAATTATTAATAACTTTAGTAAAGAAAAAAAGAAAAATGAAAGAAAACTGAGTAATTTGTGTTGTGATACAAATAATATTTGTATATGAAAATTACAGTGTCACTTGTGGCTCCCCTTCACTGTTAAAGTGGGGAGCTGAAATCAGGCTTGTGCACCTGTTCAATTTCACATGTATCATTTATTAAAGTGTTCTTCACCTCTGTCACTCTTTATAAATCTGGTGAAAAGACAGGCAATTCTTCCTTTTGAATCCAATACACAGTTTTGGTTGTTAAACGTTACAGATTTCAATGCATCTGGTCTCTCATGCATTTCTCAAAATAGCTATGCATTTTGACAAAACTTCCGTGTTCAGCTTTTAGGTAAAAAGACTTGTTTAATTTTTATCAAAAGAATAATTTTCATTGGAACTTAAGACATGGTGAAGTTTTATTTTACAAAAAGATAAAAGTTGGTATTAGTAAGAAGAAGAATTGGGAGGACCTTCAACTTAGAGACTACATTTTTCTTGTGCTCGAGCTTTCTTCCATTTCACTAACTGCTAGGCGTGCTTCAGGCATTAAAACAATTTGAGAAAGCTAAAAAAGATCAAGGCTTTGGTTAAAAGATGCTCGCTTAATAACTTTATACAATATAAAAGGTTTTGAGCCAAGTTCGTTCTTCCAAAGAAAATATCTGAACATCTCACAGAGCACTGTTCAATCTATCATCTGAAATTTGGAAGTTTATTACTCAACTGCAAAACCACAAAGTCTAAAGAGGCAGGCCAGGTTATGAAACTGCTTATCAAGGAAGTGGCCAAAAGGCCTATGGTTATGGTGAAGGAGCTGCAAAGAACCACAACTCAAGTGGGAGAATAGTTGACAGGGCATCTATTGGGCATGTACTCCACAAATCTGTTTTTTTTTATGGAAGTGTGGCAAGATTTCTGAAAGAAAGCCGAAATAATTCTCATTTGCAGATTATTACCAGTCATGTACGGGACAGAGCAAACGTGGAAGTAGATGGTCTTGTCATATGTATAAGAAATATGTCACTTTGCTCTAGATACAAACGCTTAAAGAAAATTAACATTATAAACACACCCTGCCAACCGCAAACCGTTGTGGCAGCATCATGTTTTCTACCATCATGTTGGTGGGAAGATAGATGGTGCAGTTCAGAAAGAAAATGGGTTAGAAGGTTTAAGAGAGCTGAAATAGTTGCTTAGACTCATTCCTCTCTCTCTCTCTCTCTCTCTCTCTCTCTCTCTCTCTCTCTCTCTCTTCTATTTTGCACAGAAGAATGAACAAATTTTCATCTCTAGATGTGCATTATGAAGACATAATACAAAAGAACTGTAATTGCAGCTTTGGATGGTTTTGCTAAATATTAAAATACGAGAAATACAAATGTATGCCTAACTTTTCAGCTGCGGTATATCCTTCTTTGGCTGCACTATTACAAATCCATCTTGCAATATTTGAGTTATGCAAGGCAGTCAGGCATATGCATGTACAGGATGCAGGAATGAGATCTAGTAAAGGAGTTCACTCTTTATTTTCACATTCACACCTTTGTTTACCTGCCAAGAGAACTTACAGTTCTGCTGGTTGTTTTTAGTTCTAGCATCATTTTCACATTGTGTGGCTTGTGTTGTCAGCATTTGCAGTCACCTGATTATTTGTTGTCTTTGTTTCGTTCATCACAGATGTCCTAAAAAAAAAGTTTTTTACTCGAAGATTCCTTTAAAAGCTTTCCACTGACAATTTAGACGAACTGGGTGCACAAGCAAGTCTCGCCTCATATGGACACCGAGCAGCTTACTCAAGAGACGATTTTATTGGTTTTATTATAAACTCTTGGGACAGCATTACTCCTGAAGAACTAATAATGCTTTCACCTTTCACTTTCGGAGTGCAGAAGCTGATGTACAGCAAGAGAGAATTGTTTCACCAAATCTCATCCAGATTAGTTTAGATCTGCTGCATGTACTGTAATTGTATTTGTTGATGTAAAGTCATTACAACAATCTTCTCCCCCTGGCTTATACTTCATCACACTCAGCAGCGATTTTATGTTCTTTTGCTGCTGCTTCAACTTGATATTAGTTTGAGGGACGGCTTTATTATTGCTTGGTTCAAAATCAGGGAAAGATGCTACAATAAGTTAGTAGGAAAAGCAAAAACTTTTTAGTGCTCTCCATAAGTCAGGCTACCGTCTCGAGCAAAGGTGCTTTTGAAAATGATGACTCCATTGGTTTTTGCATGTTTAATATATTTCAGTGCTCCTTAAACGGCCCTAAAAAAGGTAAACATTGCGCATGCTCTGCCACACTAGACGTACCGCAGTGGAATGACAGGAAATGAGTACTAAAAATGCTTATATGAATGTAATAGTACAAAAGCCTTTGTTGGTTATAAAACCTCTATCTTCTATATGCATATAATATTTATCTGTATAGCTCAGCTGTGGTTTCGACCCATTCGTTAAACTGTCTCCAACTCTTGAAGTTTATTTAAGACTGATCTTCAGGTCATTTAATTGGTTTTCAATTCAATTGGATTCAAGACGGTGATTGCCTTGACCATTATACAAGCTGTATTTTCTTTTTTACCTGTTTGGGGTCACTTTTTCTTTTTGAAAAATTATTTTTTCATTTAGAAAAATAATTTCAAAATTCAGCGTTCCTTGAATTGTATGAAGTCTGCCAGTATCATGTGGATCCCAAAATGTTGATGCGAATCAGTAAAGGTTTCTGTGGATTTTAAGATGTACGTTATGTTTAATGCACTCATGTTCACAAATGGTGAATATTTTGAAAGTAGAACTGGAGGACTAATGTTCTCTTAATGTTCCCCCTGTCTTATTCATTTATTTTTAGACAACATGCACAAACATGGAATGCACTATGTATAAGTCAATATAAATAGTCAAATATATTATTACCATACCATATACTAGGGGATAAAAACAACAGTTGCAGAGTCGAGCCAAACCTTGGACCTGGATATTATAGGCGGCTTTAGTGACAAAACTTTATTTTAGTCAGGCCTATTAGCTAAAAATTACTTAAAGTAAAGAAAGTCTACATTGCTGCACGATAGCATTCTGATCTAGACATACTAGTTATTACTGCCACTGTTTTCCAAGATTTCCACTTGGGACTTTCAGAAAGATTACCCACAACTTTGAGACCTACCAGCATTAAAGGTCTCACTTTACAGCCCGGTGAAATGAGGATAGAAAGCAGAACCATTCAGCTTAAATGATCTCAACCTCAAAGTGTGAAATGACACGCCATCCAAGTAACACCAACAGCACTGATCCTAAACGAGGTGCAGAACACAAGGCTCGCAAGAACAATGTGAGCGATTCACAGCACCTGTTCCAGGGGATTGGGAAAATATTGACAAGCAAGCACCACTGGAGTGTGTTCAAGCAAATAATAATATAACGACAATTATTGCTGCTGCTCAGGCTTTTTGCAGCAGGAGAAGAAAATTGTAATTGGATGACTCCCAACTGTCACTTGAAGCTTGACTACTTCACGTTCGCCTGCACAGACCACAAAATTTAAGGGTTAATGTTTGAGATCCAGCATCTGAGAGGCACATTTGCAAAAAAAAAAAAAGAAAAAAAGATGGGAGAATCATGCAGTGAATAATGTGCCTAAATGTCATCAAGTTTAGAACCGAGCTGGGAAAAGACTACACGCATCAAATAAACTCAGGTTAACTATCAAATAAAACCCACAGCTGTTCAAGGATGAGGATTCAAGTTTGTCTTCTGTTCTCCGTTTACTTCTGTGCATATTTAAGGTGTTGAGGTGTCATCCTATTTGGTGCAAAACCAATCAACGGTGGCAAAACTAAGAATGTTACCTTTACTGGGGGGGTTAACAAATTACTGCATCAAAAAAAAAAAAAAATACACAATGCTAGTAATTTAGGATTAGGTAATTGTTGATGCTAAATTTAATTCCAATTTCTGCATATTTTACAGTACAGGACACGACAGTAACATGCATAAGTAAAACTAAAAAAAAAAAAAAAATCTCATGCACATGATTGACACCTTAGTAGTGCTACGGGAAGTTGAAGTGTCTGAACAAATCAGCTTTCTTCCTGTTAGTAGTCACAGTTTCTGTTATGCTGCAGTGTTAGAGTCCCTTGTGCAGAACCAATTGAAGACTGTGCATGAAGCAGCATGCTTGGATTCATGTAATCCATTGTTTTGTTTTTTTTCTATTTCTTGCATTATCTCAAAAAAAGGAAGTTGGCACATGTTTTGTCAATTTTCCCTCATTTTAGCATCTACTTAATGGGTATATATTAGCTCTGCAGTTTGATAGATAAAACAGTTGGGCATGTATTTCAAGGTATGTGACTATAGATTTCCAGCAAAATCTCAGAACAATGTATCCAAGCCAATAGCAGTTACAGAAGGTAAAATAACCCACAGGTGATAGTGAACTTTTTTTTATCTTGGGTAGCATTGTGTTATACTGTATTTTCACCAGATTAAATATAAGCCCATATTCTCCTCTACAGTGCCACAAATTCAGTCCACCATTGTATAATTTATTTTCTCTGTTCCTGTGTATTGGAAACGTACGTATGTCCTCTCTGACTAGATTAGTCTAAATGTGAGTTGATCCACTGAGCTTTTTGTCAGTGTTACAATGGGAAACTCCTATTCAGCCAAGAGTTTCATTTTTAAATGTGAAATTATACAGGTAAAATTCTATGTAGCTCTTTTACTGTGGCCTTTTTTGTTCGCAAGTTGCAACTTAACTGTTTAACTGGAAATATTTCCCAACGACACAACTAGAAGGGTGAAAACACACACTGAGAAATAAGTGCAATCTGCTACTCTGATACGGAAAATTGAAAAATGCCTCAACTGGAACTTCAAGCCAAATACTGGGATCAGATTGAGACATCCCTGAAAATTAGGAGACCAAGCAATAAAAAATAAAAAAACTGTCTAGATAAATGAACAAGGCTCACACACAGCAGGATTCCATTTTTTTTGCCCCATAACGAGGCATTAGGGTAAGGTTTTCAGCAATAAGATCTGTTTTTGATCAAGTTAACCTTTTACAGTGCCGTCTTAAATAATGTCAGGATCGTAGGACCATATCAGCTGAAGAAGGAAATACTAGCACATAAAAGTTACGGCAAAAATGTTGTGAAAACTCGGTCCATGTAACTATGAAAATCAATGCACAAATCTAAAAAAGAAATAAAAACATAATCCCCCCACCACAGTCAGGTTGGACAGGTCGTCATCAAATGTTGGGTAATGTAATTTGCAAATCTGATAGATGAGCTCAAAATAAAAACAAACTGTCTTAAACTTTTCAGTTTCAGAGTAAAAGCGTGTCCAGGGTTTATTTTAGCAAAGAAAACGTTAAAATAAATTCAAAAAGGATTTTTTTTTTTAATATTTTCTATATTTATTCTGATTTGTCTCTAACCTTGACACCAAAAAAAAATTTCTGTCATTTTGTCCTTTAAACTGAGGTTTTGCTAAATAAAATAACAAATAAGCGGGAATTTCCCATTGGTAAAAAAAAACAGGATCAAAGTAGACTACTTAATCAGCCTTTACTTGTTAAAAAGCAAAACAAACAGACTACAAACAGACTACATGGAAAACATTTTCACTCTCTATATTAAAAGCAGCTGCACTTCTAAAGAAAAAGTTAAGTGCAAGTCTTTCACTGAAGCGTGTTTTCCTTTATAAGCTACCTGTGGATTTCACTTTCCATCAGTTTGCTGCTTCACTCTTTACCTGGAATGTTTGTTAAAGTCATTTCTGGTAAACCATGAGTTCTTTTTGAAAGAAAAAAAAATGTTGCTCACATCAGGTATAATTCGTCAGTTTATTTTTTTATGTCAATTTTAAAACACGACA
Organism: Fundulus heteroclitus; assembly: GCF_011125445.2. Classification (NCBI taxonomy): domain Eukaryota; kingdom Metazoa; phylum Chordata; class Actinopteri; order Cyprinodontiformes; family Fundulidae; genus Fundulus; species Fundulus heteroclitus. The sequence continues at coordinate 32,548,714 of NC_046378.1, forward strand.
AACAGATTTCGGCTTGTTTTATTTACTTTTTTATGGCAACGTCAACGGCACGGTATTGATTCTAATGTTTCTACCACTCTTTTTATCAGTCTCCGTCTTCTTTGTTCAGCGGCTTCATATGGCGGCGCAGAACACCAGAGCACTCAGACAAGTGCAATCCCTGATTTAAGGCAACGCCTTCTCCCGTCAGAGAAGCACCTTGACGCCCATTGTCCTGTTCCCACGGAAACACTGATTTGTTAATGACATAATGTTGAAATAAGTCCTAGTCGCAATCTTAAAAAAATATATACACAAAAAAAAAACACACTGAAACTGTTTCTTCTAAAAGTTAACTGTAATTAATTTCACAGCATCTGCAAATTAGCATCAGTCTGGTTTAGTTACATTTTCAAGCTAGTAAAAGTAAATATTAGTGACAGTCATGAGATATAAAAGCCTTTTTTTATGAATAACCCACGGGAGTCATATAGAGTAACGAATCCCTAAAACTTGCAAATTGAAAAAAATTAAGCAATTTAACCCTCATATAGTCTTCATAAGGTGTTCTGTTTCAGAATTCTTTTTTTTCTAAAGAGTCCTTGCAAGCTTTTCAAAAGCTGCACCTGTCTCGTGTAAGATTTCACTTAATGCGCCATTAGCTTCCGCCTCTTGTGGAGCAAATATAGATTTAACAAAAGATTAGTCACTACACCCTGTTAGACTATCAATATCAGAGGGGCGTAGCATGTTGTTTATACAACGTAGTACACAGCACTCGAAACAGCTTTCCTCATAACCCTAGAGCTCAATGTATCAGATGCTGTACAGCTTCACCTTAAAACAAATTGGGGTGATGTTTCCTAAAAGGCAAGTATTGCACTTTTGTTGTTTTTTTATTCCTGTACCTGCAATTCAGCAGAGTCTTTGTGAGAAGTGGTGCTCCCATGCTCCTTCCAGGCCATGGGCTGTACAGTAATCAATGTTGATGAATGAGTAGGAAGGCTTTCTTTATTCCAGCCCTTGCTGAATAGAAAGTTTCCATTATCTCTCACAATGTATTCACTCTATCAAAGTGACAGGGTTGAGGCAAGGCACACTCCATTGCCCTCACTGTGCCCATACCTACCTTCATCCGTCTACTCAAAAAAAAAAAAAAAAAAAAAAAAAGGGGGGGGGGGGGGAGCCGGAAGAGATTGTTAAAATAACACTGCTGAACCCTACAAAATCTATAAGACTGTAGCTGGTGAATCGCATCCATCAAAGGTGCGCAGATCCATTGGCATGCATGCCTTGTGTAAAAATATCCTCTCTAAAATTCAATAAATGAAGTGTGTGTCTTGTTTGTTTGATTTTTTTTTTTGTTTGTTTGTTAGCAAATCTCAAAAATAGTTTTGTAAGACAATTTAAGGAGGGATTTATTTCCCCCAATAGTTTCCAACAGGTAACCAAATTAATTCAGTTTATTTTATCTCTGTTAAATATTAGGGGTCAAAGTAAATATGATTCAAATGCATTGTATCAATGTGTGGATTAAATGTTCAACAACAGTTCAATTCTACCTATATGAGTTACTTTGTTTAGGTAGCTCATTTGTCCTAAACAGTTTGAGTAAGAGTTAACATGTTGGTTTAGTCAGCTGTTGTTGTATCTGTCGTGGGTGGTGTGCAGCAGAGATGTGGCAAGTAAGTTGACATGGGTTTTAAAAGAATACATCATTTTATATGCAGCACTTTTATGTCTTTTTCTGAGCAAATATATTGCAAGAAAGGTATTGCCACTGAGAGTAATTTTGGGTTTTCATCTTGTCTGTAGAATATTTGAGGAACGTCGTTTTTTTTAGAATAAGGAAACAGATCTCAATGTTGATCCAGACCTGCAAAACAGCTTAAGATTCTGGCTAAGAACTCTCAAAATAAAACAGGTCAACACTGGAAAATCTGGAATGACTTGTGTAACGTCATTACAAAATATTTAAGTAATGAGTTTTTTAGCAACAGAACAGGCCAATGTCAAATATGATGTTAAATGTATCTATATAGCAAACTTTAAAAAAGAAGAGTTGACAAAAGCACTTAAAAGTTACGCCAACAGTCAAAAAAATAGTAGAATAAAATTGTAATAAGGATGACCAAAACACAGAAGAGTTCAAATTAAAAAGTTAAAAAGAACTATTTAGCATCTAATACTCAATCAGACATAGGCCAGTGTAAAGAGATGGTTTTTTAACAGACATTGAAATTATTATGTGTCAGGAATTAGGAGAATCTTTACAATCTGAAATCTCTGGAAATTCTGCACCTGGTTTTTAAACATGCTGTGCATTAGTCTGAAGATGTAAATACTATTTCTCTTAAACGCATGACTTTAAAGGATTTAGTGCAACGATTTACATATGAGTTGTTCTCCAATTTTGATTTTCTCCACTAATTTCAGGACGCTAAAAGGAGCAGAAGTTTTAGTGCTGTGATGTGCATTAATATGTGCAAGAATACCCTTGTTAGTGCTCACACAAAGAAAGAGTTGAAAAGGTTCACATAAATACTGATCCAGATTGTTCAGGTGGAACAAGTATGAAAATAAAACATTTTTTGTTGACTGACCTCAATTCCAACAGCAACAAAAAAGACTATTGATAAAAACATTTGACCTTTATGTAATTACATAAATTTCACTGTTTCTCTGCGTAGAAAAAGGATGTTTAATTTCCATACTAGTCTGTACATCTGCTAACCATTAAAAATGGGCTACAGACCAATTATACAGAAGAGACCCTGAAAGCCCACTACTCCCATCCTTCTGTATCAATAGCTGCTGTTGCTGCTGTTCTAGGTGGTGCATACATTTTTTTTTTCATGTTGTTGATCTTAGTCATATAAAGCCCCCCCGAGGATACGATCAACCTCATCTCCCCTAGTTCAGGAAAAAGACATGTGTACTACTGTTGCAACAGAACAACATCCATCCAAAATGAGGTACTTTGAAGGTTAAAGACACTATTCTGTGGTGTATTTCCTTCTAAATTAAATATACAATGACAATGAAAACACAGATGGGAAGCACAGCGTGGGTTTTTTTTGCATTTCATTGAGGGTTTGACACACTATGGAAAAAAATAACAGTTTGTTTTGTGTGTATGTTTGGGATGATGACATCAGAATTCAATTCAAATTCAATTCAAAAATACTTTATTAATCCCAAAGGGAAAATAAATGCTGGTGCAACTCATGGGGGTTTCTTCAACAAGTTGCTGTAGATGGTGGCAGGAAGGATCTCCTGTAGCGGTCTGTCTTACAGCGGCTCTGGAGAAGCCTCTGACTGAAGACACTCTTTTGTAGACCACCAGTCTGATGAAGAGGATGCTTAGAATTATCCATAAATTTCATCATTTTATGAAGAACCCTTCTTTGCAAAGTAATCTCTAGAGGTTCTAGATGGGTCCCCAGAACAGAGCCAGCCTTCTCAAGTCAGTTGCTCTGATGCTGCTACCCTGACAGATGATGGCAGACATCACACTCTCCCCAACAGACTTATAGAATATCTGCAGCATCTTCCTGCAAACCCTGAAGGAACTACGCTTCTTCATGAAGTGCAGTCTGCTCTGTCCCTTCACGTAGACAGCTTCACAGGTGCGTCTCCAGTCCTGTTTGTTGTCCAGGTGAACACCGAGGTATTTATACTCCTCCACCATCTCCACTTCTTCTCCCAGCATGGTAATGGTGCTGGTACAATTTCTGTTACTCCTGAAATCTACAATCATCTCCTTGGTTTTAGCCACATTCAGAATGAGATGACTGTGGATAAAGTTGAGCAGTAAACTCACACGTGATCAACTTCCTCATTATTTTGCCAATTCATACACAGAAGGTGACGAAGAAAATGACAAAGAAGGTATAGTCAAGCACAGATAAGATACCCTGTCTTGACATGGTTGAACACCGAGAGTACCATGCTTTGAATACTCACTCACTATTTACAAGGGGAGTTTTTGTTTTGTTTTTGCTTTGTATTTTTTTTTTGCTGCAGGTGCACAGAATAGAAGTAAGCAAATTAAAATAGTAACATGCTAATAAAGAGAAAAAGATAAAAGAACAGACATTACAAATGGATTTAAGAAAAAAGAAATGTTGCCTTATGCCTTGTGTGATGTCACCAGAGCTTCAATGTGTAAATTGAAGCTTTGTTTTGGGAGCCTAAATCATATCTTGATTAAATAATGATTTATCCAAGAGCTAAACTAATTGAATAAATAGACCCCAACTCATAGTTTTTGACTGAGTTTAAAAAAGTCTACATAATAGGATTATTGAGAAAAGTATTTTTTTCATAACATTTCAAATTTAGAATAGCTGCCAACTTTTTATCCTAGTCTTGAGTTCTGCTGAAACACAAATGTACCATTTCAGTGTAGATTATGTAATTTCCGTCTTTTTTAAAAAAAGGTGTCTGACAGAATACCACAAAAATATCCTCCTGTCTATCATCTGTCATTCCATTTCTTCATCCTTTGTCAGCTTCTATGTTTAGGAGGTTTGGTAATCTGAAATGTGTTTTGAGGCAAATTTGTGACATTTAATATCGTTTCACAGAACAGCTCCACGGCCCAGTGACTGATGATTAATATCATTAGGCAAGTTCACAAAAAATCAAAACAGAACAAACACAAAATAAAGCAATTGACTGTTGAAAAAGCAGCTCTTTTTTTTTTTAGTTGGAATCGAATCCAATTATAGCTGATGTCCAACCACTTGTGTTTTATTTGGTATGATCTCTCTGCTACACATCAAAAGACATTTCTCTTTAAGCCACTAAACGCTATCAACCACTGTGGCAATTTAACTGCTGGTAACTCAACTGTGAAGTCAACACACAAAGTTTAGAGGTCCATGTGCCTCAAAAATTGAATTTTAGCTCTAATGAGACACAAAAAAAGCAGGTAAGCGGTCTTCGGCTCTATAAAGATGTAGTTACTTTTTTTTTTTTTCCTTAGAATCTCCCTCTTAGTCTGAAATCTAAACCAGTTAGTGTTTCCACGTTCCGACACACAACCAGATGGTCTCATTCGCAGTTGCTACAGTACACTGAAAAGCATGGAGAGTAAACAAGATGCAGATGCTTGGTTTGAAAACAGACAAGTCTATCAAAGGGGTCCAACAGCTTGATGATAAAAATGTTGTCCGTCTTGCCAAAAAGCTGTAATAAAACTCTGGGGAAGAATGGGCCTTTTAATCAGGCTAACAAACAGAAAAACTGACACATAAAACAACAGCTTTCATTTAGCAGAATATTCAGGAAATGTGTTCTTGATGCAAACTGAATAAAGTTTAATGAAAGAATAAGCAAATATGCTTTAGGTGGCATTTACAAAATAAAACTGATTTTAATCATTATCAATAAAACTGATTAAAATAAAAATATTTTGAAGCAAATTATCAATTTGATGTCAACCTGATTGGCATAAAAAAGACGTCAAAAGGCCATTTTAGTAAAGACAGCAGTGCTAAATATTTGGGATTGAACTGATGTTGTAAAAGGATATCAAAACGTTCTGCCTACTTAATGTTTAGGCTTGAATTTAGAAATTGTACCAATCCGATGTGTGGTCTCAAAAATCTTGATGCAAGCTTGTCACGTTAAAATGTAAATTAGCTTTAGAATGAAGCTGTAACTTTATTTCCAGTTTGTTTTTTAGAGTATCAGTGTTAAAGGAAGTAGGACGCCTCGCATCCGCAGCTCTTGTACACGGTCGATGAATAAAACACTCCTGCTCCACGTAAACCTTTCTTTTACACCCGTTATTATGACAGCCTCTAACTGTACAAACGCTCCCGGTCTTCCTCGGAATTATAATAACTAATAATTTGGTACGAATTGGCTCCATGAATCACTTTTTAGCCAGCTAACCAGTGACTGGAAGTGAACAACCGAAGTCTCGCACAAAAAAACGTCAACTTGCTGTCTCTGTATTTCCATTGAAAATAAGGTTGATAGACACAGTAAACATAAGTAAACATCTGTTCAGTCACAAAATATGCCTAACTTAAGCTTTCTGGGGCTATTTATTTTCTGTAAGGCCATTTAATTTATCATCGGTGAGGGGTGACAGACAGATCAGTGTGTATGTATGTTGAAAAACTTTTGGCTTCCATGTGACTTCATTCTGGTCTGTTACTTAAAGGAGCAATAACTTTGTTATTTTAGATAGAAAGAACTAAAAAATAGGTGTCTTTTTAGATGGAGTATGGTATGATGATACATACCATTATTCCGTGTTATTCAAGTCTCTTGTTTACAAAGCCAGGCCGGCAGCCAGGCCGACAGCTGCCACTCAGGGCTCCCCGCCCATAAAGTTTCACCTTCAGGGCAGTATAGCGTCGGAGCAAAATGGCAGAGAGCACGTCCAGCGGATTGAAAAGTTCTCTTTCTAACAGCATTATAAAGTTATAAGTTGCCTACTTCTTCACTAGACGTGTGTCTCTGAAAGTTGATGCTGTTTTGCTGTGTATTTATCATTTCCAAATAGGCGCATACGAGGCGACGGGTGAGGGGAGGGGAAATGGGGGCCAGGTTGCAGCAAAAGCTGAGGTAGAGAGAGGCGTGGCTTGTCACTCATCATGTTTTGGTTGACAGACAGCGCTTCACACTAAAGTTCAGTCATTCATTCATTCACACACATACACATTCACACCCTGACGGTGGTGACCTATGTTAGTAGCTACAGCTGCCCTGGGGCAGACTGACAGAGGCGAGGCTGCCATGCACCGGCGCCACCAGGCCCTCTGACCACCACCAGCAGGTAATGCGGGTGAAGTGTCTTGCCCAAGGACACAACGACAGAGACAGTCAGTGCGGGTGATCAAACCGGCAAACCGCCAATTGCAAGACAAACTCCCTAACCTCTGTGGGCAGCAACAGAAAAGGCATTAATTTATTTACAAAATAACAGTACGCAGTTAAGTACTGAGTAAACAAAAAGCTGCACTGCCAGCAACTTTCCATGACCTTTTGTGGCATACCTTTGTTTGTTTTTTCCATGCAGATCAAATTGGCAAGTAACTAACTGCACAAATATATATTCTCTTTTAATCAAAGTTGCATAAACTGTTGCTCCCCCCCCCCCCCCCCCCCCTTTTAGCGATTTAATATTGTTTTAATGGAACAAAGCGGTCTAATTTTTTTAAAGGGATCTGTAAATCATTGTAGATTTGAAACATAGTTTCCTCATTTTTATGAGTCATACCTCACTTTTTTAATGTATCTAACATTTTTCATTTTAAGATATAAATTGGTCAGCAATAGAAAGTTACAAAAACTGTCCATCTCTTATAACTGCCTGGGCTGGCGGGTCAAATTTGTACCATTCTTAAACTCTGGTTGGCGGTCACATAAAAACATTCCAGGGGCCACAAATGGCCCCCTGACTGTACTTAGGAAACACCTGGCGTCAGCCATAAAATGCCCACTGCACTAAATTTCTAGACTAAAAATCCCTTTTCATTGGTCTCGTATAATATTCCAATTTGTGAAGAAACTGAAATTTGGGTTTTCATTAGCGGTGTGCCACGATCACGAAACTTAACAGAAATAAACACTTGGCACATGTCGCCCTGCATGCAGTGAATTTACTGTTAAGCTGAACAATATGTATTCTTCTGGCAGGTATAAGGTTAAAGGAATCTTTTCATTTTATCAACAAATTCCTTCTGACTGGAAGCTAAATTAATGTTCTGGAGAACAGCAACCGGTGTCCCATCTTGAAATTGATAGAGAATCTGTGCTTTACAGCCCCTTCGACCTGAAAGCAGTTTTTTTTTAAGGAGGTATGATAAAATTGAAAAGAAATATGAAATATGAGACTGCTGACAGAAAACAATTCCACCTTAGCAGTTCTTCGTCGTTACAAAGGCTTTCATCAGTGATCCTCGGGAGGCCAACTTCCATCTGTTTTGAATATTTATGTTACCTAAAACAAACCTGATTGTTTATGCGTGTCCTCATCAAACAAGGGTATGCCCACTGGTGCGAGAAGCTTCCGGGGATGTAGGCAGTTCTCACTGGGGTTATGGTCTGTGCCCAGGAGAGGCTGAGCGAAATGACAAACGGTTGTACTGATACGACAGCGTTAAGCGCGTGTGATGGTACTGGGGGGGATCATCACTGCATGTGTGTGTTCATGAGGGGGGGGGGAAGCAGAGCACTTGCAAGGTTGACTGAAAAGCCTGCCGCGATCTTAAATTAAAATCAAATCTGCAGCCATAAACAGATGCAGCAATTAACTAATAAATCTGAATTAATTATTATCCCTCAATTAATGCTCTTTCACTTACATGAGAGCCTTTGCTGATTACTTCCTTACATGCCTCAGTCCACTGTTACAGAACAAAAAACATATGGCCCAAGTCTGAACGGAGACGAGATGTCAACGACACAGAGGGAAGGCTGAAATGCTGAACTTGAAGGTGAAGTGGCACATTTTTCCGTCTTTCTGTAAAAATGACCAGGTTTTGCTTTATAACAACAGCACCTAAATAACGGGTCACAGACCAAAAAGGCCGACAGACATCCGTCCATCCATATTTATTTATTTTTTGCTTATCTTTGGTTTGCAGGGGTAACAAGCACACGAGGGAAACTCAAAACATCCCTCGCCCCAACACAAGAACTCCCTCTTTTGATGTGGAGGAACAGCAACGCGACGCTGAGATCCCCTCGGATGATGGAGCTCTTTGAGTTGCACCTATCAAATTTTTGTGGGGCCAATTCCAATTTCCATTTTTTTTTTGTTTTTTTTTTTTTAAGTTTAATTTGACCACCCAGCTTTAAACTTAATTTACATTATTTTACTGGTCAATTAAACAAAAGAGGGGGGAAAAAATGCCACACGCGCTTTAATAGAAGTTGTCGTTATGAATCTGAAACAAAACAAAGCAAGTACAAGATTTTTGCCATTTATGTAACAAAGCATCTAAACTTGTGTTTTCCATCCATCCATCAATTGTCTTCCGCTTATCTGGGGTCGGGTCGCGGGGGTAGCAGCTTCAGTAGGGAGGCCCAGACGTCCTTCTCCAGCTCCTCCAGGGGAATCCCAAGGCGTTCCCAGGCCAGCAGAGAAAGATAGTCCCTCCAGCGTGTCCTGGGTCTTCCTCTGGGTCTCCTCCCCGTGGGACGTTCCCGGAACACCTCACCAGGGAGGCGGTCCGTATGTAACTTAATCTGGTGAAGAGTTAGTTACTATTTGAAGACTTGAAAATAAATGTGAGCTCTTTAAAAGTTTGAAAGCTTGCAGTATCTATGTTTGAAACTCTTATTTTAAAGTAAGAAAGGAAGCAGTTTTGAGTTCCTTTGTTGTTCTCACATAGCTGACTAATAAAGACTTATGGTCATGAAATCCGAGGCCTTGTCCACACATAGCGGGATATCTGGGAAAAACGAGACATTTTTGATCGGTTATGTCTTTCAGCCACACATAAACGGCGTTATACATCCCTTAAAACGAATGATCCTAAAAACTCCAGACAAATGGGGAGATTTATAAATGGTTTTGAGCCTGCGTGTGTACATGAAAAGACGGATATCGATGTCCCGCGCATTGTGGTCTGCCACGAATATTCCTGCGCTGCGTCACGCTTGTGAGACCATTGTTTATACACTTGGCCATACGGCGGAGTTAAAAATGAATTTCGTCAGAGAGGTGCTGATTTTTACATTGCATCAGACACTTTTTGGTTGTATTATTTTTACAAACCCAAATGCTGGAATACAGTGAGGGGCAGAGGAGAAAGAGCGCTCAGAGATCAGCTGCATTGCACCAGCTCTCCATCCACTATGGAGGAACAATGTCGTTCAATGCCGCCGCCGCCAGTTTAACATGATTCCCATTGGACAATGTCTTGGGTTTTATTAACTTTATATTGTAATATGGTGTTCAAAAGATGCTCAACCTCTTTATATGTCCAGAAAATCGAACCTACCGGTGCCATGATTCATTCCTAACAGGAGGTCGTGGTTGTTTTGAAGGATTCTGACTGGCTGACGTAAGTTCTGGTTTTGCGGTACACTGCCCCCTTTGCGTCTGGCATATTTGATAAAAAACACACTCAGTGGTGTATTTCTGAAGGTTGATGTGGATGAAAAGTTTTCTTAAAAACCTCCCCATGTGTATGGCATTATTTTTTTAAAACAGTGTAGGGGAGATATTTGTCTTTAAAAAATCCTGCTAGGTGTGGACTAGGCCTGATATCTGGTTCCAAACGCATTAAAGGAGGCCCCACCACTATTAACCCGTGTGTGTGTCAGAATTTGTGTTACTTGGTAGTAAAAAGATGATTTACTTTTGTTAAAAAGTGTCGACACTTTTTTATTCAGTTAGTGGGTTTAAACAGAAAAAAAAAATCCCTTTATTGTTTCAACATGTCGAGGCTGCCCAATATGAGGAGAATCACATCTGTTTAAACTCCATCCATAACATTTAAGCTCAATATTGCACCTTGTAAACAAACGGTTCCGTGGTCGTTTCCAGATTTCTGACAAAAATACAAGTTATTCTGATTGTTGCTCATCTCCAGAAATTCTGTCTGCTGACACCAAATATAGGGTATACCTGCATGAATGGATCAAATGAAACAGACCCAAAATGTACAAATAATCACTGAATAACGTTAAGACCAAAATTATTTATAACTCTGATCGCTATTCCAGCTGCTCTGTTGACACCAACTGCAGCAGGAATTACCGATGGCCACAAGCTGTGAAAGAAGCCGGAACGGCGTGTGTGCCATCAGGGAAATGCGTGAGAGTTGACAGCTCTGTTTGGAAGCACTGCAAGGATGTGCAACTGGCTAACCATTAGCCTTTAGCAAACTTTTCTGGTTTCATTCACATTGTGAAATAACCTTAATAAAGTTTAGACTGCCTTTGATAAATTCTATCAATTCTAGTGCTTTAAAAGAGCAATACGCAAAATTTTGCCACCAGGTAAGCTGTTAAGCGCTGTCTGTAGACCAAAACAAGATGTGTGCCAAGCCACAACTCTCTCTGTCTCCAGTCCAGCTGCAACCCGGCCCCCCCTTTCCCCTCCCCTTCTCATCCGTCTCGTATGCGCTTAAGTGAAAAGGAAAAATACACAGCAAAACAGCATCACCTTTCAGAGGAACATGTCTAGTGAAAAAGTAAGTAACTCATAACTTTATAATGCTGTTAGCATGATAATGTTTTGATCAGCTGTGCATGCTCTCCTCCATTTTGCTTCTATGCTACACTGCTCTGCAGGTGGTATTTTATGGGCAGGGAGGGGCTAAACCCTGAGTAGCAGCTGCTCTCATGGACATACATGCACACGCTGCCGGCCGGCTTTGTAAACAAGAGACTAGTGACGTTATACTGATGTTTGATTCTGATTCTGATTTTACTATAACGTATCCAAAACGATACCTTTAATTTTTCACGTCACAATTTTTTAGTTCTTTCAATCTAAAATAATGAAATTTCACCTATTGCTCCTTTAACTGATCAGCCTTCAGCTGGATTATTCAAATTCAGATATTTTATTTATACACACACACACACACACACACAATATATATATATATATATATATATATATATATATATATATATATATATAGAGAGAGAGAGATAGATAGATAGATAGATAGATAGATAGATAGATAGATAGATAGATAGATAGATAGATAGATAGATAGATAGATAGATAGATAGATAGATAGATAGATAGAGATAGAGATAGAGAGTTTTATAAAACAAAACAGGAAGGAGTGCTTTGTTTTTCCCCAAGCTGCTGTTAAAATATTGTCTCAGTCTCATTAAATCCAGATTTTGTGTCTTCTTATCTGGCATTTAGTTATTGTGCTTCCGATCCCCATTTAGCTAGCTGATCTTTATTAAATATAAAACATTATGGCTTCTAATCAAAGCCAAATAAATCTATGCAACCTTCTGGTGTTTACTGGAATTACAGAACTGCCTATTCTTACAGCAGATTATGGATAGATTATAGAAAATCACTTTGAATCATAAATTGTCAAAGCGAGTATGAAATGTCTTCAATGACTAAACTGGTGCAAGATACAAAACTTTTACAGCTCAAGTGCGAGCCACCAGAATTGACAAAGACTCTTGGATAGATGTCGAAATGTTTTCAGAAAGAACGTTTGCCTACGGTTCAAGCTGATTTGCTGTTGCGATGACCAGGATAACTGAGAATTTGCACAGGCAAAACTTTTACAGTAAGACAACTCTTTTAAAGCTCCAAAGGCCCGGTGCGAAAAATAACCAAAACCTCAAAAGTACAAAGGGGTACAGACAAAATGACCAGAACCTCATTAAAAAGCTTAGTGAGTCAAAAACTTTTAAAGGATCTTACCAATGCTTAGAAGTGTTGCTCTTTTTAAATACCACGACATTTCCAGGCTCTCCTCGCATGTTTACTTCTACTTGCATGCTTTTGTGATGTTATCAGTCTCCTCAATAGTGACTTGTAGGTAAAACTAATTGAAAGAACAACTGACAGGGCAACAAATATGACGGCAGGGTGGCCATTCTGACGATGTTTATCCTCTAGCATAAGAGTTAAACGACGGGATAGGCCAAGATCGTTTGGTTTGAAAACACCTTTTCAGGACGACTCAAAACGATAAAACAAAAATTGGAGGGAAATACGACACCCACAAATCTCCTGCCTAATCACTTCTCGCCAACAACACACAAAAAAAATGGAAAAAAGAACACACATGCAAATTATAATGAAGCAGGCAGAGCACAAAACCCAAAATAATTAGCCAATTAAAGGTGTGAAGCAACAAAGAGTAGGCAGCGTGTGCAACGTCTCAAGGTCAAACACATTTAAATGCAAATTTAAATAACTGATCAGCAAGGAGACCGTGTGCTTTAACGACCACATACACACAAAACCATCTGCCTTCACGGAGCGCCATTCCACGTATATGGTGTACAGGACTGTGGAGTAAATTAGCTAATTAGTTTGATGATCTTACACTGCAATTACATACAACACCTTAAAATCCCTATTTATACAAAGGAGAGAAAGAAATACACAACAGTCAGCTGATTAATAACAAGCGTACATTGTATGGAAAAAGAATCACACTTAAATCTATTGCTTTTGCAGGTTGCTGCTTGATTGATTACATGTGCCACCAGAGAGAAGTTATTGATAAGTGATTTTTCAGACCAGGCACCATGCAGGAGCAGGCAGGATAAGACAAAGTGGAAGCAAAGCACATTTTAAATGCCAGGGGTGTAGAAACATGGCTTCCAGAATCAATGCAACTAAAAGCGGGCAACAATATTTCTGTGTCAAACCAGAGTTTTTGAGCGCGAACCATTGAGCCGTTTTGACCGTCCGCTTCGCAAAAGATTCCCATAAATCGCGGCAAAATTCGAAGCACGAGAAAATGTGTTGAAATGTGGGGGAAAATATATTTCTGTGTTTTTACTCCGCGTCAGCCAAATACCATTAACTTTTACCCAAAGGGAAGCAAAACCCGTGTAACTCATTTTTGCTCGAGTCTGTCACCCATTATTTTCTTCCTCCACTTTGAAGAACAACAAAATGAAGTTCACTAGATGGTGCCACGGTGTACACACAAATACACAAAAGTGTGTACATTAAAACACAAAGACAAACGCACACGCTTATCGGCACTCAAGTGTGAATTCCTCGGATTTAATTAGAAGCTAATTTTGAGTCATTATACAACTGCAAACAATATGGAAATGAGCTCATAGGTTCCTGACAGTTCAGTTGACTTTGACCGGAAAGAAGCTTGACAAATTGAAGAAAAAAAAAATTGCTCGTTCATTAGCGTGTTGTTTACTAAGCAATTATCTGACAGCTGAACTGGTGCATAAAAAGAAAGTGAGTGAGGAGGCATGACTGTGGAAACTTGGATCCAAAGTGGCATCTTCAAAATATCTTTAGCAAACACAAGATCTTGTTAATCCTGGCTGTTGTCCTAAAATGAATCAGTCAATAGCTTTAAAATCAGTACTAAAAACCTCCAGTTATTGCTTAAAATGAAATATACCCTCAGAGTCCAAAATGTAAATACATGTGTTAAGGAGCCCAGAGAAATGTAATGTGACTGAAATCAACTTATATTCACCATATCAGCCCACCCAATTGGAAGCAACACTCATGTGTAGAAGTTTTTGCTGAAATCAAAAGGTGTAAAGTTAGCTGCTGTCAGTGTCTAAGTTTTTTTAAACCTTAAGTCAGACAAAGAACAAAGTGTAAGAAGCTATTTAAAAGGAACCTATATTTTAAAGAAGGCATGTTGGCCGTTCAGTAAGGTTATTGCTTTTAAACGGGGAACTTCATCAGATACCGGGAAAGCTGAGTATATTACAGTAAAGGTGCTCCCTTTTACCTTTATCAGATTTCAACTTCTCTCTGTCACTGGGGCATGATGAACTGGGAAATGTTTTGGAAACCTCATAGTTTACGTTTGCTATGTAATACAAAATGGCCTCCCTGAGGGCAGCACCAGAGGCCAGTACTAGATCCCTTAGGTCATCAGGGCCTCGTTTAATCAGTATTACCATGAACAGAACAGAACAGAACAGAACAGAACAAAGGGAGATGGCATTTAGTCACGTAACTAACCCCCCAATAAACATTAAATTTGCAGAAAGCATTGATTCGTTTGAATCAGGACTGAAAACATTACTGTTTACTGAAGCTTTCCCATAAAGGCCAAAGAGTTTTCTTTAATCGTCTTTTTCCCCTGTAAAGCACTTTTATTTACCATGTGTATGAATGATCCTATACAAAAAAAAAAAAAAAAAAAAAAAAATGTCTGCCTTGACTTTACATCTCTTGAAAATAGAAGTTTATTATGCCAAAGGATCATATGGCAGCCAATACTGTTAATTACTTGTACTGTTGAAAACCAGTATGGCGGGTGGTTGGAGACAACCCTGTTCAGCTAGACATCAGTTCTCATCGTGTGTCTGGAGGTCACTCTGGCTTAAATATGTAACTGCCTATAGATAATTCACCGTCTCATTTCTTCAAAAAGTGTCCTTCCTCTGAAGATTTCGAGTGTCTGTGCAAACAGACTTTGTTGTTTTAATGCAAAACTCCTGAACTCACGTCCGCTACAGCACAATGAAGCAAATGAACCTACTGCAATCAAAAAATATAAAAGCAGTGCTTTACCCAGGTCTGAATCCATTAAGCATTCAAGGTTACGTATTTTAACATAAGTGCTGTAGTCGCAAAAGAAGGATTGTATTCGGTTTCTCGAGTTCTCCAAGTTGTTTATAAATGTTCACGTTCAACTATTCAGGCCCTTTGGTCAGACATTGTGGCTGTAATTTTCCTTGTTGAAAATGTCACATTTTACAGCGTAATTGTCTGTTATAATGGTTCTCACATCCAAACTTGCAAAGAGTGATTGAATAAAAGTGATTCTAACATGAACTGTGCAAGAGGACGCAGACACTCAACATACTGATGTGTAATGACTGAAGGAGGGAGATTAGGCTGGACTGATAATTCTCTCATCCTTTCTGACAGCTCCTTTTATCGGAGTAAGTGCATTTCTTTGCCCCGTTCTTGTGTCACTGAGTGCTTATTTAGAAATGTTGATTATCTTATTTAACACATTTACCAAGCTGACAAAGCGAGCATGCTAAGACGCCACGTCCCAACTGCTAGCTAGTTTTCTTGGAGAAGTGCCTTGAAGAAGTATTTGAACCCCTTGACCTCTATCACAGTTCTTTTTTCATAAAATTCTTTAAAATGCATGTAATGTTTATTGGGATTTTACATGACTGGCCAGCAGAAATTACGACGCGATTGTGAATTGCAAGGAAAAGGAAACCAGGTTTATCTAAAAATGTCTTGCAATTAAAAATCTGAACAGTGTATAGGTGCATTTCTTTTCTGCTACCTTTACGCTGATATCCTTTTAAAAAAAAATGCAGCGCACCTAATTGCCATCAGAAGTCATGTAACCTGTAAATAGAGTCCAATTGACTTTCAGTATAAACAGTCGGTTCTTTTAATATGGTTTAAAGAAAATATCTCAGGCATTCTTCAATGCCGCACCCTCAAATGAATAGGATAAAGGCAATATTCCAAAGCTGCCAGGACATGACCCTCCACCTAAAAAAAAAAAAAAAAAAAAAAAACGAGCAAGGAGAGCAGCAGAAAAGCAACCCAGAGGCCCGTGGTGCCTCTGATGGAGCTGCATAGATCAAACACTTAGCAAATATTTCTTTACTTCTGTTTCTCACACAAAATTCTAAACTTTCATACATTTGAAACGCAATCGGTGTCTGATATCTGAAGAAAGAGAAAGCCTTTTTTTTTTTGTTGTGCTTGTTAAGGAACATTTGAAACAAAATGGCTAAAGCCTCCCAGCTTTTTTATGAAGTTGTCTGTACATGTAAATCTGTAAGCCAACTGAACCTATGAACAGAAGGTAAGCCATTTAAATCCAATCTGGGAATCTTTTTTTTTTTTTTTTCCATCTGGGAAAACCAGCGTTATGATTACCTTAAGGCTGCCTCTGAGCAAAGCCACGTAACCTTCATCCACTCCAGAGCAACTGCTTAGCGATCAGCGCTTCGGGAAGTTAACATGAGTTGTTGTGTTTTCGGTCGGCCGTATGAAGAGACTGAGGTTCGGGCGAGTGGGACCAGGTCCTCCATGCAGGAATAAATTTGTATGAAAAAAAGAGGACTTGCTTGCAGCTACCACATCAGCACTAACCTGTGTGAGAAGGTTCCAAGAAAATAGATGCTAATGTCAGGACACAGAAACAGAGGCTGGTTAGATAACAAAGCTCCTTAGGGATAGAAGAACCGCAAGCAAAAATGTAAGACTCATCCGTGATGGCCACTCAAAAAGCAAATCTAAAATATCACAGCTGCAACCTAAAATTCTGCTATTAAAACTGACAGCAATATCATTTCAGAAAGTATCTCTGCATGTTCCAAGTTTAGCTACTTTTTTTTCTTCTAAAAGTCGAGATAAAATGTTACTAAATTGCACTGGAATTATCAAAGGTTAGTTTGTTTAGGTAGTTTGCTCTCTCTTGCATCACACAGAAAGTATATTTTAATGTGTCCTCTGCGTGCCAAATAAATTTAACACGTGCAAGTTTATGTTTTTTTTTTTTTTTTAGATTAACATCATTCCCTCCTTTTGGTATCAAGTTCAAATTTGTTTTAACATTTAAAACCACTTTGAAGCAGAGGGAAATGGATATATGGTTTCCAAATTATTTTTACAAAAAATAAGTCACTACTTTGAGGTCATATTTCGCTCCATATTGGGGTATGACTGCTAATCTAGAGATTGTAGATGAGAGTCTAGATTCTTCATCGCAAAATAACTCAAGATCAGTCAGATTGGATGAATGATGATTATTAAATTTCGGCACATATTCTCATTTGGATATATCCCTAAACTTTGTCTGGATCATTCTGTTACAAAAATGTGCTTTTGTCTGGACTATTCTGTTGAAAGTCTGCTTTTATGTTTCAAGCCATTGTCTTGCTAGAAAGCAAGCTTCCGCTCTGCAGCTCCTCCAGAGCTACCATGGGCCGTTAACGGCTCGTCTGATTAATGATCTCCTCATCCAGCCCGTTAGTCGAGGTGGACCAGCAAGTCTGGTTGTGTTTTTTAAAACAGCAAATTTGGTGTATTGACACCTTGGCTTCACAAGATGATACAAAATAGTGCTTTCTTTAGATTGAGACAATTCTCATGCTTTAGTTTTCACATACAGATTAAAGTTATTTTTTTTTTCACTTTTTAGCTGTAATCTGTGCACAATATTTCAGTCCATATATGAAGCTTTGCATGTAGATGTCCAACTGTCCTTCCACGCCTGATTACGATGTCACGACCTTGATCACGTCTGGATTTCCCTGCCTTGCCGTGCTCTTGTACTTCTACAGGCTTCTGACCCTCTGGATGTAGACCTTGATTCTGTGCCCTGACCTACGAACCTTGCCTAGCGTTTTGTATGTGGTTGCTCATCTCTGACTACCTGTGCCTGACCCTGGCCTGTCTCCTCGATTACGATCTGATCTCTGCCATTCTGCCTGACACCGCTGGCGTGAGTTAAGCCAGCTCTCGTCACTGCCAGGTTGTTGCAGCTCATTCCCGCAGAGGTCCGCTGCCTGAGTAAACCTTTTGAACGCGTCTCAGTGCTTGGCTGAAATTACAGGTGTTCTGTCCGGCTTCCGAAACTCCTACTGTGTTTTAAAGATTCTTTGTCCGCTGTAGAGTAATCCAGTTCAGCTTTGAGCAGTTTAAGTCTTTAGCTTGGAAGCAGGGCTACTCAAACGTAGCTAAGATTTCTTAAATAAACTGTAGAAAAGACTAATTAGATGCCAACTACAGCATCATTAACCAGCTGCAGCTTAGACCATTATTTCCCACAGTGCTTACAAATCATTCATGCTTTATATTTTACCTTTTGTTCTTCCCTTCGGGGGATTCATCCATCCGCCCATTGTCTATACCCACTTACTAATGCAGGGTCATGGGAGGGCTTGTGCCTATTTCCAGCAGTCATTGGGCAAAAGGTGGCGTATGCATTGGAAAGCTCATCAGTCTATGAGCCTTTTGGGTAATCTGGTAAAATAAATAGATTTAAAAGAGGCGGGGCTTCACTTTCGACATGAAGCACTGTCATTGTTTTATTATCTATGTAACCTGATGATTTAGGTAAGGGTTATTATAACAGATGCACAATTTCTGAACATGATCAACTCAATTAACCTAAGCATCACTATACAACATGATATTTTTTATAAAATAATTTCAAATAAACACACAGCTCTGTAAATATATGTGTAGCAGGTGTAAGGCACCGCACCATGGAAAGGTAACAAAGAGCTATTTCATTACACTTCTGATACCTCATCACCTCACATTCCTTTATCACATTCACAATCATATCTGACAAGGAGCTGTACAAGATTGATCATTTCATCAGAGTTTTCTATTAAAACCTTTTTTGCAAAAATCTTATTTTTCCAAGGCACTCATTAGCCTTTAAACAGCAGGTATTTTCATCACTTTAGCAGCTAAAGAAAACCTCACCTACGCCACAGCTGGCAGTAGGAAATATTTGTTTCAATATCTGAATGCTTAAAGGCCTTACTTTGTCAGCTGACCTAATACCAGTAAATGGCAAATTCCTTAAACTTTGCATTTTTCACCCCTGCTAGGAGGAACAGCATTTATGATGAAAGATAAATATTTGAGCAGGCCCATTTTTCCAAAGTCAAGCTTTATCTACATTAAAACACGGCTTCTACTGCTTTCCATGGGCTTCTACTGAGCATAAATTGTGTTTTCAAATCTATTTCTTCCTCCAACACTGTTCTCTTGAGTTCCGTTACCAACTAACGCAGGTTTGACCCTTTTGTTTTAAATCTATTGATGGTTGCAGGAATGATGGTTGTCTGGAGTGCCCTCAACGACAACACAGCTGTCATGCATGGGTTCGGCTTAATTTCCTGACAAGTACTGAGATTGAACGCGAGCAGCAAGGTTCACTGGGAGCGTGTATTAGCTTAGCTACAAGCTGCGTAACGCTGCCAGGCACTTGTAATTGCGCCGGGTGTCGGAGGGGATGGGATGTGCCCTCACAGTAGATGTCTATAGACAGATGGACTGGGGATCTGCATTGACATTCTGTTGGTGACAGACCACAGTACCTCACACTATGCTGGCCCGACAACAAAGGAGGCCTCCACTGTGCAATAATCTGATGCTCAGCCCTACAAGCTGTTACTGCATCATTCAGATAGCAACAGGCTTAGCATGGAGTTTACAGTAGAGGATAAACATATATATATATATATATATATATATATATACATATATATATACATATATATATATATATATACATATATATATATATATATATATATATATATATATATATTAGGGCTGGGCAACGATTAAAATATTTAATCGCGATTAATCGCCCTGATTAATCGCGATTAATCGCGATTAATCGCATTGTATTTACAAACTCCAAGAATGAATTCAAAAGTAGTGTAAAGAACACTTTTATTTTAATGTTCTGCTGCCATATGAACAAAAGTGTTGTAACATTTGTAGCACTTATCAGTAACACATATTTAGTGTAAAGCTCAACTTAAACATGTAAAACAAAAAATAGCAATAATAATAAATTAAAGCTTATTGCCACTGACAGGGAATTCTCTTTATGGGGAAAAAAAATCTACCAAAAACAGGCAATTTCTGAGGTAACAGCAGGGAGCAGCATTACCATTTTATGTTCAATACCAAAGTTTAACTTGGCAGTGGTTACAACTAACTTGTTTCTGTCATATTCCATGCTGGAAGAACTTTAAACTGAAATGCTTGCTAACTCGATATGCTTGCGTTGCTTGCGTTTATTTGACGTTGACACACGGTTTTTAGTTGTTGCTTTCTCGCGTGCATATAGTGAATGGCAGGGAAAAACAGGCAAAAACACATGGATGCTTTGAAACGAGAAGCGACTTCACCGACGGCGTCGATGCAGACCCCCCCGCTCCGCTCCGCACAAAACTTGTTCCGGCCGCCAACTCACCGCCTCGCCTCGCCTAAGCTCGCTCGCGGTACCTGCGGGAAACACCGCCTTCCGCATGTCGGCTTTGTTTTTTCCGGCCAGTATCTTTCTTCCTCTGAATCCGAGGCTTGGCTGACAGCGAGGTTATTGGCGCATTATCGCACCGCAGCAACAGACCTTCACAAAATAAAAGCATGTAAGCAACATGCGTTAATGCGCGTTAAAGAAAATATCGCCGTTAATAGTCTAATGAGTTAACGCAAAATTAACGCGTTAACTTGCCCAGCCCTAATATATATATATATATATATATATATATATATATAAATAAAGCTCTACTATTCAATAAAATATACAAACAACAAAGAGGTTTGAGAGAAGTTGTTCCTGTCAGAAAAACTCAACTAAGACCCTGGTCATTTTTGATTTGTTTCCCACCTCGTGTGTCTGCCCATATTAACATGCAAGGTGTGCCAAGGTCTTGGATCCGCAACCTTAAAGGTATGGCAGTTAGTCGATGCAAAATACTGAATAATTTATAGGAGGACAAATAAATTCCAGGCAACAACACAACGGCACACTCTGGGGCTGATTGGTTATTACCGTGAAGTTTGTCGGGAAACTTTGGGCTTTTAAAAAGGGCAATGACTGAATATCTTTCTCAGCGAATTAGAATGGGGATCGCCGGGGCACGCAGAGGGCAAATCAATGTGAGGCAGGTAATGAATTTAAGCAGTGTGGGGGGAAAAATATGAATGTCAAGATGAAATTTGACATTTCTTTTATTTTATTTGCCTAACATCTATCATGCATGAGTGTTGCCACTCCACTGACATGCATAAAATCTGACATTTCTTCAAACTGACGCAATGAACTTGAGAATGAGAATCATTTACCATGCTTGATCTGTGCCTTTAGTGTTTATTGGCAAACTGCTCACTGCTCATTGTGTGTATGATCTATTTTTTTGTTTATCTTGAATGTAAGTAGAGGCAGAATGATGCTAATAATGAGATTTACTAACGAAAACACCTGGAACATAAGAAACAAAAAAGGTTTATAAATCAGATGTTTCACTAGCTGCAATAGTGTCATTTAGGCTTTATGTTGCTTAAAATGTATATCCCCTGGATTTTCCTACACTTTGTCACCTTACAGCCATAAACATTTTCTTTAGATTTAATTTGACAGGCATGTGACAGATGGCCACAGAGTAGTGCATATTTCTGAAGTTGAACAAAAAGAAGAACATGATTTTCAAATGCAGCAAAACAAGGTTCAATAAAGTATTCACACAGGGGGGTGAGTACATATGCATGGTGCACTTTTAAGGCCTTTATTTGTAGATAAATAAATAAAACTAAACCAGATATAGTGTTCTTTCTATTTTAAAATTATGTACATCTTTGAGTTACCTACCACATAATGTCTCAATAAAATATATTACGGTTTGTTGTTGTAATTTAACAAAATGTCTAAGAGTTTAAGGGGTTTGAATACTTTGCAAGGCACTGTATGTCTATTGCCACCATTTCTGATGGATAAACCCAAGAATATACAGCCAAGAAATCCCAGGATAAAATATATGCAGTAAACATTAATGCTATACTTAACTGGCCTGCATTTCTTTCTTTTTTGTTAACACACATACAATTACTAATCATTTCCAGTGAATTCATTTTTTACGTTACTTTTTAGTGTTGCTAGACCCTGGTCAAGGTAATTTAATACATTCTGTTGGAGATAATTGAAATGAAGTCTTTCAGTATCTCAATAGGAACAATTTAGCCTTTTCTGGTGGAAACATAATCTACCCTTCAATGGTTTATGGCTTCTAATGAAATTTAAAAAGGAACAAAAATGTGAGAAGCTATGAAAGTTATCATTTTCTGGCAAATCCTTGTTCTGCAAAATCAATAACAGAAGAGTTGCCCATGAATTCAAACGATTAAACCTTTTTATGTTACGTTGCAAACACAAAAGCAACAGTCCATACCAATTTTACAGAATAGCCTGACTTATCAATACTGATCAGAAAGTACAACATCAAATTGGAACAGTTCTGTCTCAATACAGTTCCTGGATACTGCACCAACTTTTGTTCATCTTCAAAAACAATTAACAGATGCCGTTAAAGGACTTTTACTGGGGGCATCATTTTGCCATCTGCTTCTTCGTGTGTTTGACATTAATGCCTACTGTGAGAACGCTGAACCAACACAAAGAAAGCCTTTCATCCATAGCCGTGGCACAGTTCCACTGTGAGTAAAAAAAAAAAAAAAAAAAAAAAATGAAGATTTATTTAGTTCAGTAACTAGAATAAGAAATTGTTTCAAAAGTTTTAACTTGGTAAATATGCATAATGGTGCAGTTGAGATTATTTATGTATTCATAGCAACCAGTGGAAGATTACCACGAAAACATTGGTATTTCTGTTTTAAATCATTTTCCATCTGATATCCCTTGTTTTTTTTTCAGACCTAAATGTTTTAATATTATCCAAAAAAATCAGCTCAGACAAAGATACCTTACACAAAGTTATCAAACAGGTAGTTTTCAAATACTGATTTTATTTATTAAAGTAAAAAATCTTTAGCATCTTAACCCCATGTTAAAAGTAACGACCACTACATTAAACCATGAATTAACTGCGCCTAATCAAGTTTTTGGGGTCAATTTCATGACCCAGATCTGGTCCAGATTACTGTCTAACCTGTAAAATTCAGAGACAATATTATATGGACTTGCAAGACCAAAGTATAACTTTCTGAAATGTGTGCATCCCGCCACGTCTGATATAAAACCAATACAGTAAATAAAAACTAAACAAAAACTCAGACATAAAATCTAACAAGGCGGGGGCCTTGCGTCTCTGGGGTATAGATGAGTTGCCATAGTTTCCATAAACTAATGGAAGCATGGATTCTCTACCAGTTTCAGTTTGTGACCTTAAATTCCAGAGCACTTGGGTTAAGCAGCTGGACAGTAAACAAAAGCACACAAGTAAGTACTCTAAATTGGTTAAAAAAGTTAAAAAAAAGAGTGGGTTTCATGTGTCAATTCCGGACACAAAACCGATTGAGAGGCTGTGGCACTACCTTTTAAATTAAACTTTCCAATGTGGCTTTATTAAAGGAGACATATGGTTTTAAATCCTTCCTTTTTACATTGAAATAATTCAGTAGTTGTCTATGTCAAGTGGAACTGCAATGCTTTGGTCTGAAATCCTCATTAATTTACTCCCACGTCCCCCCTTTTACCCCTATTCTGAGATGCGTCTGAGAGGAAGTTGTTTTGGTGCTGTCTCTTTAAACCTAAAGGAGGAACGTCACGCCACTTCAGCCCATTCGGCCATTTTTGTAGGATGCTGGGGGACAGTGTAATGAACAACAGATGACAGAAGTCTGTGACCTTGTTAAGTTCCGCAGCAAATACTTTCATGTAATTTTTTTTTTTTTAAATCAGAGAGAACAGCGAGATATGAATTGCTTGAAAAATATGACACGAAAATAATCTAAATATATTTACTCAGCACCTGGACAGACTATGTTCACATGTTCTGCACGCTTAAGAAATAGTACACAACAAAATGTATTTAAGGGTTATTATAAGATTTTGCCTGATATGTCCCTTTCAAAACAATTTTTCAAACGAGAGTGGGCAAAAATTCCTCCGCCAAGATTCAAAATATTCATTGCAATTTATCACAAATGCTTGATGGCGGTTGTTAGGTGGCACAGCTTTAGGGGGTAATTACTTTTTCACCTAGGGCCAGGTTGGTTGAGGTAGCTGTTTGTCCTGTAATAAATCAAATCATGATCTGAAAACTGCATTTTATATTTACTCAGGTTAATTTTGTCTTATGCTAAAATGTGATTAATAATCTGAAATATTTCAATGTGACAACAAGAAGACAAAAGCTTTAACGGAGCGAGTACATCATTTTCCTTTCAGTACACAGTTATGCAGTACTTTGCATTAGTCTTTCACATAATATCATAATAAATACATTAAGGTTTGTGGCTGTTACATGGCAAAAACTTAAAATGTTCAGTTGGTAGGAATACTTTTGCAAGACACAGTAAAGTTGCACCTTAAAACCACCATCCCTTGAAAATCTGCATTACACAGACTTGCTGCACTGAAAGAATCCAAATTCCTATAAATTGTGAGGCAGAAAGTGTTCCCTCTGTGATAAGCTCTTTGGAGTAGTGGAGTGACAGATATCCTCAGCATGAGCCTTCCCTGCATGCTCCTTCACAAATGCACAAACACAACTGGAACACAGGACAGCAAATACCCAGTACTTCAGAGACTTTACTCCACAATTACAACGTGATACAATGAATACAGGAGTAAACATAGAAAATAGGTCACACCATGAAATTTCCACTGTTAGACAAGAAAGTCTGACATAAAACGATATTTCTCCCGGAGTGTCCTCAGACTTTGTCATGAGCAGGTTCTTTCTGAAATAAATTGCATTGTGGGCATTTAGACAGTTGTCATTGTTGGTTATCTTTAAAGCAAATTATGTTATGAATCTCAGGAGTCGGACCCGGTAATTCACACAACACCAAGAGTACGTTAAACTTAATTTATTAAAAGTAACGTAGTAGAAAAAACAAGCCTCAGGGAACAGGACTGGTTGCTCTTGATTGGATCCGTAAAAGACGTTGAATCCAAAACAGAGTCCTTTCTCCTGAAGGGGGCAGGCGACAGGGGAAATCCAACAGGTCCAGTCCGAGTCCGTTTCCAAGGTCCAAAATCCAGTTTTCAACAGGCAGAGGTACAGAGAGGACTGAGCAGAGAGGCAGTGTCGAGAGGCAGGCAGAGGTCGTTGTCCAGAAACTGAGAACCGGTGAAGAGACCGACAAGGGCAAGGCAACAGGCAGGAATCCAGAGAATACTCAAAGGTCGAACACAGGTAGGCAGGTTTAAGAAATGCTGGAAGGTCTACTAACACAAGGCTTTCGAGAATCTGGCACCAGCTTGCTGTGGAAGGCCAGCTTAAATAATGCCAATCACAGGTGCCAGTAATCAGGGCAAACAACAGATGCTAGCAATCAGGAAATAGAGCAGCCACTGTATGGAAGGCTGAGATGGCCAACGTGAAAAAATAATCAGACCAAAAGCTGTGATCATTACAGTACCCCCCCTTCAAGGTCCGGCACCTGACGGACCTCTGGGCTGATCAGGGTGAGAACGATGAAACTCCCTAATAAGGGATTTGTCTATGATGAAACGGCCCGGAATCCAGGATCTCTCCTCCGGACCGTAACCCTCCCAGTCCACTAGATACTGGAGACCCCGACCTCTGCGCCTGGACCTCATAATACGACGGACAGTGTAGATAGGTTCCCCATCCAGGAGCCGGGTGGGAGGAGGGGTGCCGGAGGTGGGCTCGAATCGAGACTGTAAAAAGGGCTTAACTCGGGAGACATGAAAGGTAGGATGGATTCTCATATTACGAGGTAGCTGGAGACGGACAGAAACAGGGTTAATGACTTTGGAGATAGGAAAAGGCCCAATAAACCTGGGAGCCAGTTTCTTACAGTCCACACGCAAAGGTAGGTCCTTGGTGGATAGCCAAACTTTCTGTCCAGGAAGGTAGGTGGGAGCAGGGACTCTGCGGCGATTAGCCGACTTGGTATAACCTTGGGCCATCTTAGACATAACCCGTCTGGCCTTTCTCCAAGCTCGCTGACACCTTAGGGCAGCGGCGTGCGCAGAAGGAATCTTAGCTACCCTCTCCTGAATCGAAAAAAACCGGGGGTTGATAACCAAACACAACATAGAATGGAGACACCCCAGTGGTGCAGGAAGGTAAAGAGTTCATGGCGTGCTCAACCCAAGGCAGGTTCTGAGACCATTTCTCGGGAAACTGACTGCAAACAGCACGAAGCTTTGTCTCCACCTCCTGGTTCATCCTCTCGGACTGACCATCTGACTGAGGATGAAAACCAGAGGACAAACTGACATTCATACCTAGTAAGGAACAGAACTCCTTCCAAAACTTGGAGATGAACTGAGGGCCACGATCGGACACAATGTCAACTGGGAAGCCGTGAAGACGAAAAACCTCACGAGCCAGGATCTCCCCTAATTGCTTGGATGACGGCAATTTACGGAGGGGAACCAAGTGAACCATCTTTGAGAATCGGTCGACAATGGTGAGGATAACAGTGTTCTCAGCAGATGCTGGCAGACCGGTAATGAAATCCATAGAGATGTGAGACCATGGGCGTGAAGGAATAGGCAGGGGGTGCAGTAATCCTGAGGGAGGTCTTCTGGAGGATTTAGCAGAGTTACAGACAGAACAGGTGGAAACATACTCCCTTATATCCTTGGCCATGGTACTCCACCAGAACTGGGACGCTACAACCTCAGATGTTTTCTTAAATCCGGGATGGCAGGTTAGAAGGGAACTGTGACAAAGTTGAAGTACTTGTGAGACCAGATGATCAGGTACGAATAACTTCCCCTTAGGACATTTCTCAGGAACGGGAAAGTTCAGGAGAAAGTCCCGAACCTTCTGCTCCACTTCGGTTCTGGTTATTGCCAAGCGAGCGCTCTCAGGTAGAATGAATCCTCCTGTATCAACAAACTCATCCTCTCCTTGGTTCTCCTCGATCCTGGACAGGGCGTCCGGTTTAACATTCCTGGAACCGGGTCTGTAAGACAAAGAGAAGCGGAATCTGGAGAAGAACATGGCCCACCTTGCTTGTCTTGGGTTTAACCTTCTGGCGGTCTTAAGATACTCCAGGTTCTTGTGGTCTGTCCACACAATAAAAGGATCTTGGGCCCCCTCCAGCCAATGACGCCACTCCTCCAATGCAAGCTTAACAGCCAGCAGTTCTCGATCACCTACGTCATAGTTACGTTCTGAGGCTGATAGGGATCTAGAAAAGAAAGCACATGGGTGAACCTTGCTGTCCTCCCCTCTTTGGCTGAGAATAGCTCCTACGCCAATGTTAGAGGCATCGACTTCCACAATGAACTGTTTCTTTGGGTCCGGAGAGTTGAGAACAGGGGCAGAAGTAAATAATTTCTTGAGTCGCTCGAAGGATTTGTCGGCAGCCTCAGACCAGACAAACTTGGATTTGGTGGACGTAAGAGAATGAAGTGGAGAGGCAATCTGACTGTAGTTGCGGATGAAGCGACGATAGAAATTAGCGAACCCAAGGAACCTCTGTAATTGCTTGCGATCAGAAGGAGTCGGCCAATCCAAAACAGCAGATACTTTGGCGGGATCCATGGAGATCTTGTTTGGGGAGATGACATAACCCAGGAATGTGGTGGAAAACTGATGAAACTCACACTTCTCCGCCTTGACGAATAGATTGTTCTGAAGAAGGCGGAGAAGTACGGAACGGACATGTTGTTGGTGGGTCTCCAGATCTTTAGAGAAAATCAGGATGTCATCTAAATAAACATAGACGAAATGACCAATCATGTCCCGTAACACGTCATTAACAAGGGCTTGGAACACAGCAGGGGCATTGGTTAATCCGAAAGGCATAACCATATACTCATAATGTCCTGTAGGTGTATTAAATGCAGTTTTCCATTCGTCCCCTTCACGAATGCGCACCAGATGATAAGCGTTTCTTAGGTCCAACTTGGAAAAAATGCAGGAACCTTGAATAACATCAAAAGCCGAATCCATCAGTGGTAGGGGGTAACGATTCTTGACAGTAATGGCGTTTAAACCCCGGTAATCTATACATGGGCGAAGAGATCCATCCTTCTTGCCGACGAAGAAGAAACCTGCACCTGCAGGAGATGAGGAAGGTCTAATGATGCCTGCCCTTAATGCTTCCTCAACATACTTTTTCATGGCCTCATGTTCCGGGGCTGATAGAGAATAAGTACGACCTCTAGGAGGCATGGTACCAGGAAGCAGATCGATAGGGCAGTCATAAGGGCGGTGAGGAGGTAAGGCAGTAGCTCTATGTTTATTAAAAACCTCCTTCAAATCCCAGTACTGCTCTGGAACCTTGGTAAGGTCAGGATAAGTCTCCTCATTACTGATCTTGCAACTGGAGCCGCCCTCAGCCTTAGTTAAACACCCTGCCAAACATTCTTCTGACCAGCCTTGGATCTCCTTAAGCCTCCAGTTAATGTGAGGGTTGTGCTTAGCTAACCAGGTAGCACCTAGGACCACGGGGAGATCGGGAGAATTAATGGTCGTAAAGACCAAACTTTCAAAATGATTACCCCCAATGCAGAACTGGACAGGAGCAGTCTGGGAACGAGATTGATTCAAAACATGCCCATCCAGAGCTAAAACCTTACGTTTGGTCTCTGCAGGGACCAACTGAATGCCTAAACTGTGAGCAAATGATTCGTCCATAAATTCTGTGTCGGCACCAGAGTCAATAAACACAGGTACAGAAAAAGAACGTTCTCGTACCTGGATGGTGGCTGGAAATGTAGAATCACTGATAGAGGACTGTGTGCGACATTGGCTCAGTAGTAGTCTTCGTATTGCTACTGGGTCAGGTCTTTTAACAGGACAATCCCGGATGAAATGTCCCTTCTGTCCACAATATATGCAGAGTTTCAGTCTCCTGCGGCGATCCTTCTCCTCAGTCGATAATCGGCACCTCCTAAGCCGCATGGGTTCCTCCATGGAATTCCCCTTTGTTGAAACCTTAAGAGCAGAAAGGTGAGCCACAGGATTTACTGACCTCTTGAAAGTGACGCTTCTTCTGGTGTAGGACTCTCTTTCTCTTTGTCTCTCTGCCAATCTGAGATCAACACGAGTAGCCAAATCCTCCAATTCTTTAAGGGAGGCAGGGAGATCCCGTGTAGCCAGAACGTCCTTTATTCTTTCATCCAGTCCTTCCATAAACACATCCATCAAAGCCTCCTCATTCCATGTACTCTCTGCAGCAATGGTGTGAAACTCTACTATGTAGCTGGTCATAGGTCTGCCTCCTTGGTGGGTCCTCATCAGGGCTCTAGCCGCCTCTCTACCTGGAAGTACTGGATCGAACACCCGAATCAGTTCCTCTGAAAATGCTTTGAAAGAGCCACAGCGATGAGACCTTCTCTGCCACTCGGCAGTTCCCCAGCACTTAGCCTTGCCAGACAGCAACGAGATGACGTAAGCTACTTTGGAGTATTCTGTGGGAAAGGAGGAAGGCTGCAGTTCGAACTGAATCTCACATTGGGTGATGAAAGGGCGACACTGATCGGCCTCTCCCTTAAACACTTCTGGGGGAGACAATCTGGGTTCACGGGCGGGCGCAGAAGCCAGAACCTCGGCTGCGGGATTAACACAAGCTGCGGCGGCACAACTGACCGGACTCCTAGGAGTAATGACCACATTGTGCAACAAATCAATGATTTCATTCATGTGCCCCTCTAACCCGGAAACAGCCCGGTCTACACCTGAACGCCACTCTGGTGTTGCGGACGGGTCCATCTTTTGGCCAGATTCTACTGTTATGAATCTCAGGAGTCGGACCCGGTAATTCACACAACACCAAGAGTACGTTAAACTTAATTTATTAAAAGTAACGTAGTAGAAAAAACAAGCCTCAGGGAACAGGACTGGTTGCTCTTGATTGGATCCGTAAAAGACGTTGAATCCAAAACAGAGTCCTTTCTCCTGAAGGGGGCAGGCGACAGGGGAAATCCAACAGGTCCAGTCCGAGTCCGTTTCCAAGGTCCAAAATCCAGTTTTCAACAGGCAGAGGTACAGAGAGGACTGAGCAGAGAGGCAGTGTCGAGAGGCAGGCAGAGGTCGTTGTCCAGAAACTGAGAACCGGTGAAGAGACCGACAAGGGCAAGGCAACAGGCAGGAATCCAGAGAATACTCAAAGGTCGAACACAGGTAGGCAGGTTTAAGAAATGCTGGAAGGTCTACTAACACAAGGCTTTCGAGAATCTGGCACCAGCTTGCTGTGGAAGGCCAGCTTAAATAATGCCAATCACAGGTGCCAGTAATCAGGGCAAACAACAGATGCTAGCAATCAGGAAATAGAGCAGCCACTGTATGGAAGGCTGAGATGGCCAACGTGAAAAAATAATCAGACCAAAAGCTGTGATCATTACAAATTATCTGATTTTTGCACAGTTATTTTCCTCAAATTGAGGTTTAGGAGCAGACAAACAACCATAGGGTTGAATTTTGTTCATCGCTGTTGAATTTTTGAGAAGTTATGTGTACATGATTTAGTCAAATTGGCTTTAAATAACATTGAGGAACTGAAGAAATGTATTAAAGAAAAAGTATTTCCTTTCGTTCGTCAATAGTGTCATGGCTGGGGCCTTTAGAGCTCCGACAGCAAAGGATACTTTGTGTGTTTCTCAGAGACATCACAGGCACAACAGCGGGTTTTGACACCTTAGAAAGGGAGAATACAGGGCTTTTTTTCAAGTGTTGTGCTTTGTATAAGATATCTTTGACCTTAACTCCCAGCAGTCTGCACATAAAGATCAGCATGGGCTGTTCAGCTTGAAGGAAGTCTCAACTTAATAAAAAATAAAATCTTGCTATTTAAACCTGGAAATGCTCCATTTTATTTATTTATTCAATAATGTCTTGTAAAATATTGTTAACCTTGAACATACTCATTACACAAATTTGAGTAAATTTAATGACCACGCTGATTTCAGGCATTCCTGTGACTTCCAAAAAGTCCCCAATATAACACAGGCTTTATCTCTTCTTAAGTGAGCTAAACATTAAAGTTCTGTTCAGGAAAAGTGTCGGTGGGTAGTAGTAAAATTCCTACATGGATTTTCACTCTGTGTTAAGCATTAGGCTATATTTAATTTTAAAATAGTGAACAAATAAATAACCTATCACATTGTGAATGGACTGAACTTATGTAGAGCTTTTCTATGCTTACCGACCACCCAAAGCACTTTCCACTACAGCTACATTCACCCAATCGCACTCACTAATGTGCACACATTCATACACCAGTATGCAGATCAGTGAGCAACTTGGGGTTAAGTGCCTTGCCCACATCGACATGTGACAGAAGGAAGCTGGAATCAAACCCACAACCTTCCCATTGCAAGAGATCTACTCTCCTACTTTATTGTATTGTATTGTAGGGCATCATTTTGTTCTACCTCTATTTTATCATACTATACCAAACTGTAATCCTTGATATTATTTATACTGCATTGTGTCATGTTGTAGCTAACTATATTGCATTGCATCATGTTGTAACACATTATACTGCATAATAGCACATTATATTGTGACATATTTCATTATATTGTATTCTCTCATTTTCTATTGCATTGTAATCCATCAAAGTGCAATGCATAGCAATTCGCATATTACATTATATTGCACTGCATTCTATCATTAAACATGATACCAGAACGCATGGTTATTTTTTTAATGGGCACAATAAGGAAAACTACAACGTTGTGGCTCTCAGCGTATTCATATAACTTTCTTTCCACTCTGCGATGTGGTTAAGTGATTTTCAAGCAGCAGTCACGTCCTTTTGGGTATGTACCGAGGATCGAGATGCACACACAGCTGCCCCACCTCTTGCACAGCTCGGCGTCTCAAGACGTCAGAACCGCAGACTTTCTGCTTGCTTTAACAAAAAGAGTCTCAGAACCTGTCTAGGAGCTCACTCAGGTATAGCAGAAGACCCACAAGTGACTCCATGGCAATCAACCTCACACATCGGCAGCTCCTTTGTTTGGGGTCTCCACTGATATAGCATTTCAACTTCATTTAAGGATCTGAAGCCTGACCAGAAAGTTTCTTATTTCAAGCATTCTGGAGGTGATAAACTTGGAAAAACTGCCAAAACATTGCCTTTAAATAGTTTGAAGACCCCGTCAATATCAACATGTCCGTTTTTTGCTGTAATACAGACTTAACTACACATATTTAGATGGTGCTGACTAAGAGGCTTAAACACACAGAGAGTGTTGTAAGTTATGTTATGATAGAAGGGAAAGACTTGAAAATGTAACATTTGGTTATTAGCGAGTTATGTACATATTTTTTCTTATTTAACTATGGTTTTACATTTTGCTGTATGTCATGTTTACAATATGATATTCTGCAGCCTAGATTTATTTGCTTTGGAAAAAAGCCACAATAACTAGATTCTCTTAGATGTGGATTTGTTGTAGCCGTGCGAAACACACACAAAAGAAGAGTCACCTCAAAAATACCAACAGGTGAATAGGCAAACCACATTGTTGTTAGCTGAAATTCAATGCATGTATTTAAAACTATAAAAAGGCAAGAATCAAAACATAAAACAGTGTAGACTCAGTTTTAAAATCTTTCGTTGTGTGTCACTTTGAAGCTATGTAGCAAAAAAAAGGGTCAATTGCGGAAGGATAATCCATAGCTAATTTTCTTGATTGATGGTCTAATTATGCCTGTTTATGTCATGCTTTATAATTCACTCTTTGATAAGCACAGGCAAATTCTTATAGAGCAGAGCAGTGGCAGTAATGAGCTTGCAAACAAAACTGATAATGCTTCAAGATTTTCTGTGACCCTTAATACGGATTTGGATTGTTAGTTAAACTGTCTGCTTTTTCCAACACTGTAACATATAAAGGAGAAAACGAGCATACGCAGATGATTTGCTGATAGAAGTAGTAGCTTTGAATTCATAACCAAAATGAAGATATTACAAGATTAGGAATTATTCATGCATCCAACCATGTATCCCTAACATTTGTCTTCTTTTTAACTCAAGAAGTATGTAAAAGTACTTGTGGTCCTTTGATGCATTCATAGAGCAAAAATGGTGGGACTTCTTAGTTTTAGGGGATGGGGGAGGGGGGGGGGGGTCTGTTTTTTATTATTAATTTGACCAGTAAATCACTGATCAAAGCAAAGGAAATTAAGCCAGTGAGTGATGACTGGCTAGTTAGACACAAAATAATTACCTGAGCTTGATAACCAGATAAGGATCTAGCTTGAGAGGCTTTCATTTCTGAAGAACAGTCATTGTACTTACATATAAGCACTATAACTGCTTAACACAACGTTCCTAAGCTAATTCTAATATAAGTCTTATTTTTCAAGCTGATTTTCTTACCCTGTTTGATCTCATATGAAAAAAGTCCTGTTTCCCAAATTATTTTTAATCACCAGTGTTTACCTTAAAGGACCAATAAGTGATTTTTCACCACTAGGGGGAGCTTGAGCACTGTCTGTAGACCAAAAGAAGATGTGTATCAAGCAAGGTTTCCCTCTAACTCTTCCAGCACACAGCACCCATTTCCCCTTCTCACCCATCAGCTCTTAAGCGCATATTTGCAAATAATAAATACAAAGCAGAGCAGCATCATCTTTCAGAGGAATACTTCAAGTGATGAAGTAAGTAACTCATAAGTAAGTAACTCATAACTTCAATTTCAATTTTAAACTTTATTTATATAGCGCCAACTCATGAAGCATGTCATCTCAAGGCACTTTCCAAAGTCAAATTCAATCAGATTACACAGATTGGTCAAAAAATTTCCTATACAAGGGAACCTAGTTAATGGCATCAAAGTATGTGCACGTGAACGGCTGCAATTCAGGGCTTAGCCACTCCTTTAGCCACTCCACTGTTTGTGGTTAAACATCACACACATGGTGTGTGATGTTTAACCATAGTCCATCTACAAAAATACCTTTAGTTCCTCACAAAAACAATTTTTTTGTTCTAGCTAAAATAATGAAATTTTGCTTATTGCTCCTTTAATGTAGTGAGTCACATCTGATCATCAGTAGTACATAATGCATACTGCATTACAAAGCATCAAGGGTGATGTTTGTTCATGTAATTTGCAGTATGATAAAGAAAGCCAGTCACTTAAAACTTAATTTAATGTTTGTTTTTTTTAGAAATTAAAACCACAGCATCCCTTGTTGTGTTCCCTTACTCACTGAAACTGTCAACAAGCATACCAGTGCAATTACTTCTGAATGCAGGCCAGTTATGTAACTGCTAGGCAAAAATATGAGGCTGCTGCTGTTCAACTTTTTCAGACAGACTAAGAGTGCGAGGCTAGACACTTAAAGATGCTGGATTTATGAAAAATCTGGACTTTTATTGAATGTCCAGCTTTTAAGACATATGATGGACTGATTTTTAACCATTTCCTTTCCAAATTCTGTCTTTGTTTACCATGAGCTCCAATGTGAAGTGTGAATCTTATCCAAGTGAGGATAGCTGTCAAAGTCTATCTTACAATAACTAATAAAAAGAGATAACATGGTCTAACAGAATATGAAAAAATAAATCTCTTTTGCCAATTTAGTTCAAAATATACTAAACAATAGACATGCTTGATTTGACTCTTTACTCTACTATGCACAAATGGAAATTTGAGGTCACCATAATGAAAATTCCCACTCACTTCAAAATTAGAAGTTCTAAAAGTATGGCACAAGACGAAAAAAAAAAATAAAAAAAAAAAAAAATATATATATATATAATATATATATATATATATATATATATATATATATATATATATATATATATATATATAGCTTATTAATGGTTTTCCACAATGATACCATCAAGGGAGATGTGTGAATACCTTGGTAAAATAACTTTGGCTGCTAATAGGACTGGAAAGTGATATGTCATGTGTCCACAAACAATGCTTTTCCAGCAGAAAACTTCACGTAGTACACTGGATAATGGTCAATGCAAGGGTTTGGTCTAAAATAAAAACTTTCCTACAATTTCAGTCAATCTGCTGATGAATTATAAAGTTAAAAAACATTCAACTACAATAATGGGCAATATTCTTTGAAAACTTCTGTTTTTTAAAAATGTATAATTAATGTGTGCTTCCTCTCAATGCTCCTTCTACAGTGGAGAAATTATGTCCATTCTAAACTGAGACACTAAAAATTTTAAAATCCTTTTGCCAGATTCACTGGTTAATATTCACATTTTTGTAATTCAGAAAAGTTTGTGTTTGTTAATCTCTATATTTGCAACATTTGTTGAATGTTCTTCAATCATTTTTATGAAATTATTAAATGATTTGTGCCTGTCATCTTTATTCCACCACTCCCACCTGTCTGCTGTAATCCGCCTCAGGTCTCACACCTAAGATCTGTTCCACCTGCTCCACTGCAATTAGCCTCATGCACTGCACCTGGTTCCTGCACTATAGGAACCAGGTCCAATGCAGGAACACTTAAGTATACTTACGTTTTCCACAGTCACTGAGTTATTTTTGCCCATATGCACCCCATATATGTCTTTTTCATGGCAGTGTGAACGGGCCAAAAAAAAATCTCATTAGTATCAATTATTGTTTTCAAAGTGTCCTTAGTCTGAACGATCATGTCGCATTTTATCTGTCTTTCACGTTACTCTCCTGACTCTCATTACACATCCACAAACAGTAGAAGCAGTTAGCGCTCAATAAAAGACAATTTTTAGTAGCTGTGCTGCTTTCTTCTTACCTCACATAGTCTTGCTATGATGTGGTCTTAATAGTTACGGCTTCCATCGCTCAACACCTTTCTAATAACAGCAAGAAGAGATGCCGGCCAGTATCCATGTTTTTTTTTTGTTTTGTTTTTTTTGTTTTTTAAACAATACTTTATTGAACACTCCTAGAAACAAATACATTCACTCCTGTTATCCGCACACGCAGGTCTCTTTGCGTTCTTGGACTGTTCAGACAGAAGTCTGATGGCAGTTCCATTTATTAGTAGTATGAACAGCCACCTCAAAAAAAATGTCAGCAAAAAAATCAGAATTGAGCATCAAGACCTGCAGTGTGAACGTAGCCTGAGTAAGGGCCAGATTACTGAAAGCTCTTGCCAGTAGATGTTCAGCAATTTCCCATGCCTGATTATCACATTTTAATCTCAGTTCCATGCTTTGCCTTTGTCGGACTTCTACCGAGCTTCTGATATCCGGCCCAAGACCTATTTTCTGTACCCTAACCCATGAGCTTGCCTAATGCTTTAGATTTGTCTCCCTACCACTGATTATCCTTGTATGACCCTTGCCTGCCCCTTGAATTGTGACCTGATCTCTGCCTTATGCCTCTGCCCAGAGAAAAACTTGATCTTGCCGCTGTCTGTTAGAAACCAGCTTGGTCCTGTGGAGGTTCCCAGACTGCATCTAGGTTTCTTGTTTACTAAACCATTTTAACACAACTCAGTGTTTGGCTTGAATTTAGGGTCCACAGTTTAATATTCTTGACCTTTGAGAATGTGATGCTGTTTGCTCTGGCTGTAATTTACATAAACTTAAATATAGTTGGGTCCATGATGACTTCAGAACAACTACAGGCTTGTTTGTTTAAGCATCATCAACAAATGAGCGATAATGATATGAAAGCAGGGCATCAGGAGGAGGAGAACCTCTCTTTTACAGAGTGGAGCATTGAGCAGTTAATCAAAATGTTGATTAAGCTGCTTAATCATAAACGTATGAGAAAACAGAATGTCCCAAAAGAAAAAAAGTGAAGAGCAATAATCAGTCCCTGTGGCTCAAAATAGTGGTGATATTATAGTTTGTACATATTTGTTGCTTCTGAGCTCGTACAGCTTTAAGTCACTGAACATATTATTATACTTTAAAATTATGAGATATACCTGATTAACTGTTTGAACTAAAAAAAACAAAAGAGCTGTAACATTCTTTAGAACATGGGGGGATAAACCTAAAAGTGCTTGCTGGAAAAAATATTTCTGGAAAGGCCCAGTTACGTTAGATTTATCTCCTTATTATATTGAAACAATACTAAGGGACTTTATCATTAGAGTTCATTGTTACGGCTACTGAATTATATTACTACAATAAAAGTAATGTAATCTTAAAACGGAAACTGATCTTTTGATATATTCTCGACAACGCATTGTTATGCATAGAGCTACACTGTATAATCAAAAGCTTTAAACTTGTTAGAATCATTAGCTCCAATGGAGATTCAGATACAGCGAAAACTGTTTTACATTAAAAGATACCACACATATAAAAGTTAAATTACAATGCATTAATGATCCAAGAAATATTGTGCTATATTAAAAGAGATCTAATCAAAGACTTTTTGTACTCTAGTCAAACTTTGATTAAAACAAAAACAATACTTTTGAGACAAAAGGGGTGCCGCTTTATTAATTAAGAACATATGATGAAACATTTTCATATGAAAGAAAAAAAAACACACTTCACATATTATTTGCCAATGACTATGCATTTAAAGGGATGCTGGACTGTTTTCATCACAATGCCCTTGTTCAAGCAAACGGAAACCAATATCAGAATGGAATACACACACGGCATCTATCACACAAAGTGCCTAATCAGTATATAATGATTAGTTAGCTCAATTATGTGATGATCAAGAGCAGTTCATACTAAGTAATAGGAAATGCGGCATCATAACAGAAATGTTTCACAGTAAAAAGCAACTAGAATCACTCCTGATTTGAAATGTAATTTTAAAAAAAGAAATGTCTAGTGTAATCCCACCCTCACAGATAGGGCCAATAAATGATGATTAATATTAAATATAAAGTAAATTAACTTGATAGTAAATAAAAAGATGTGTGTCTCGCCTCTGAACTAGTGTGATTAATCTAGAGTAGTATCATGATGTACAACTCAGCGCCCTGCCGACCCACTGCTGCTACACTTAACTCAGCATGGTGTATGAATTTGGAAAGTCAGCTCTACTGGCAAGGAATGAATTTACATGAATAACACCAACTTAAGATGCTCATCAAGTTAGCTTGTAAATCTGTAAATCAGAACAGCACAAATGCTGAAAGTGTCATCGTTACTGTTTGGAGTCACGAATGAAGTTTTCAGGTAAACGTATTTTCTAACGTATTTTTATGCGTAATCAGTGATAAAAAATGGCACTGTCTTAGAATGGTTTTAATAAGCTAAATATGTTAAATCTTTCTGCTTATGTGTAGGAGCGAGTTAGTTTGCATGTATGTCTAAGAGAGAGACTTCTGAGGCTTTACAGCATTTCTGTCCTTCTTCTGAACAGCAATCATGAACACGCTTCATTTACCTTCTATAACAATTTCAACCACTCTACGTTAACCAAAAGGACTTTGAGCTATGCAAATAATCCTGTTTGTAAATGGCAATACATTTTTTTTGGAACGTGGGCCGAGATGCACTAACAGATAAAAGTGAGAAAATCAATGAATTACAATTGCTGTATATTTCAAGTAAAGATTGAATAAACTGTGCTTGTGGTTGTTCTTTGGTTAAATGTCGTGCACTCTGAAGCACTGGGCCAATTACTAAAAAACTTTTCTGAGAAATGTGACTTTAAGGCAAGCGTATTGCAAGTGCCGTTTCCATGGTTTCCTTTAATTCACAGTAATAATTGCACCCACTTACTACCATGTTAAAGAAGGGAACTTTAAACCCTGTAATAATGTCCAAAGGCCAAACAATGAGCAGCATACAGTTCAGCTCCTTCCTGACACTATACATAGAAATGTGTTAGATTTCATGATGTGAATGAAAGGATCTCTCCTTAAATGTCACACCTTCGTAGGGCATATGAAACAGCTGGGTGTCTGAGGCTGGAAGGATCTGTCAACAACCTTAATGTTCCACTTACATAGAGCCACTTTGCTCTGGTAATCATTTTTCTGCACAGTGACACAATTTAAGTTAAATGACTTAAACGAAATGCAGTTTAAAGATTGGACCACTAACAGCCCATTTACATCTGTATGGAGCCTGCTTTAAATTAAGAATAACATTCATTTACAATTATCAAAAAGGCAGTGATTAATAATTTGAAAAGAATACCAAAGAGGATAAGAACTGGTGCAGTATACTCTTGGCACATATGATGTGTACTTAAACGCATATATACTGTCATAGTCAATCAATTAAAAATTGAAATCCAATAAGGCTCAGTTGACCGACAAAATGTACCTTTTGAGATTAATTGTTTTTAAGCGCATATTAAACATTAGGCAAACAGATTACACACAAGATCACTTTAATAATCAACCGGAAATGTTCTTATCCATAGCCTACCAACATGAATTGTAAATCTAACTTGATATAAAAATTTTTTCACTCATGGAGTATAGATCAATCTAACATTTCTCTTTCATACACAGCCATGAAACAGTTTTTAGGCTGATCAGTAGAACAGCACCCCATCTAGGTTGTTTACAACATTGACCCATACAATTTAATTGTGACACTTGATTAACCAGGGACTGTTATTCATTGATGATGTCAGTCAGGTTTGACAGATTCTACTCTTTTCAAAAAATACATTTACTAATAAAATTAGTTCACGGAGATGCCGTTTTATTAAAATGTGTTCAAAAGAAGCCCCCCCACACACACACACATTTTTTTACCTCGGCACTGTAGGAGTGGTCACAGAGCTACTGTTCACCCTAAAGCATGTAAAATGTTTTGTTTTTTTTTTTGGGGGGGGGGGGGGGGGGGGGTTAAAGTGTGCCCCCCTACAAAGATTGAATAACATATCCAGCTAACATTCTAACAATGTTATATTATCTGTGTGTTCGATTGATTAGTTACAAACTTGAAATCTGAAAAGAAAAAAAATCATTAAATAATATATTTTCTAGCTAAACGGTAGTCTGTCATGAGCTGTAGTCAGTTGATCAGACCATTTGTATTTTTTTTTTCATACTTTGATCTGAATGAAACAACTTCATTTTCAGTGCCACTTCTAAATGTAAAAATCTGTGTGGGATAACTTTGGTAAGGCCTGCACATAACCAAAAATATCTTAAACCCCACATTTCCGTTTGCTGCTCTTCTGCTGCCATAAATAAATATGAGTAATTCAGAATCTGCCCGGTGAAGTTTTTATGATACCTTGAAATATTCTCAAGGTGTTTCCTAGATGTGTTTTTTTAAGAGAAGATAATCGGCAGCAATAATCATCATGGTTGCACAGTTTTCCAATATTTGTTGAGTTATTCATTACTGCGTCAAGATATAGCCAGTTTAAAGTGTTACGGTTTACAAACACAGAAATGTCATCATGCTGTATGTAAGTTTTAGTTTTTTATTTTAATGAGATGCCAGAACCATAGGTTAGCACACTGCTGCCCCTCCCACACATGTTGCTGCCCACTACAGATCAGCTGATACATAAAAGGCTACAGCAGTTTTCCCCTCACTATGAAAAAAGACATATATGGCTATTTGGAAATATTTCTGATCACTTTTTATTATAAATTTCAAACACTCATGTAAATTTCATTTTATTTTCAAGGCAACCATCCTGCCTTGTGATTATGTGTTTCTGTTGTTCCTTTCTTTTTGTTTAGTTACATAAAAGAGCAAACGATGTGAACTTTTTTGATGTGAGCTGTAAAGCTTTTAACATTGAAACCGTTTTTTTTTTTTTTTTTTTTCAGATAAGTCTGTTATTTATCTCACAGTTTGTAATACATGATTTTTTTTGGAAAGGTACTGTGTCATTTCTTTGAGAAAAGGCTTTTAAAAAGTTCCAATTCATCACACAGAAGTCACTTTATTTCTCACAAACGCTATTTTTTTTATCCTTATTCACTTAATTTTGACATTTGGTTTGACAAATTGCACAACACACGCTGTCTGAAGAGCAAACCAGACTCAGACAACCAGATCCTGCCCTCCAAAAGAAACCTCACAACTCTTTTCTACAAAAACGGTCAGAGGTTCCCAAATTCTTTTTTAAAATAACGGCTGTTCACAACTAACACTGACTGTTCCCTGTAAAATTTAGTTAGTTTATTTGACTTTATTAAAGAAGAGATAGTTTAAATTCAAAGATGGATACATAAATTAATATGAGGCCTATGTGTGTGTACAACACTGACATTACAT
The DNA here is from genome assembly GCF_011125445.2 of Fundulus heteroclitus. Taxonomy (NCBI): domain Eukaryota; kingdom Metazoa; phylum Chordata; class Actinopteri; order Cyprinodontiformes; family Fundulidae; genus Fundulus; species Fundulus heteroclitus. The sequence goes on from NC_046378.1 coordinate 32,590,106, forward strand.
TTTATTCCAAATTGCTTCTATTCTGTTTTTATTTTTCGATGTTTTAATCATGTAAAGCACTTTGCGTTGTCCTTGTACTGAAATAAGCCTTGTACTGAAATAAGCTATACAAATACATTTGTATAGTATTTTTTTTGTATAGCAAATGTATTTGCCTTGCTTTGCCTTGCTTTGACACAAACACTGAAATAAAGATTGTAATTTACATCTTATCTGACGAGAGCATCTTCTTTCACAGATATACTGAAAAAACTGTGTGACCTTTATGGTTCATCTTGCTGCAGCCTAAGAAAGCCTAGATCTGTGAAGAACATGTTTTCCTGTCAAAACATTCTACCACCTGAGCTTAGGATCTCTGCAGCTCTTCTAGGGCTGGACGATATAGTAAAAAAAGCGTATCGATAAAAAAAAAAAGCATATTGATCGATATCGATAATTATTGAAAATATTTAAAACCATATTTTATGTGCAGCTCTGCCTGGACATTTTATGATATTGCTAAATGATTTAAGTTAGTTGTAATAAAGAACACAAACACAGAAATCCAATTAAATCTTTATTTAACCAACTTTTTTAACCATAACAGAATTTTTTTTAAAGCAAAATAACTTAAGAGACCTGAGTTATGTTATTCAATACTGACAAAGAATAAACTAAAGTGACCAGAAAAGTAACCAAAATAAATATAACAAATAAATTAATAGAATAGCCTATTTAGGTGGGAATAGTACACTAGTTACTCCTCAGGGTCCATTCTATTTCTATATAGTCAATTGAGAGGCTAATGCAGGGCTGAGGTCTGAGGTCGTGGCGTCTGAGGTTGTGGCGTGTGGTTGCCATTGGTCTGGGACACACGCTTTCCAGTTTTAGATAATGGATAGATAGGTTTAAAACTTAATCAGTCTTCAAACCCCTCCACAGCCCTATCCGTAACCTGTCTGGGGTTGCTCCTTGGTCTTCCTGTATTTATAGCACAATTTAATTATACATATGGATTTTATTTAGTAATTAGGTGACTTCTGGATGCAGTTGGCTGTGCTGAATTTAATTTTGGATTATTGAAGACAGAAGGAGCTAAATACAAATGTTTGCCACCTTTTCGAATTTGTATTTTCATCAGATTGTGTAAATCCTGTATCATTTACCTCCCCCTTCACAGTTATGAACTAGTGTGTTAACCCAGCACACAATACCTCATTAAATACGTTGAGGTTTGCTGTTGTTCCATGGTGCCAGCTGAGTAAGTAGATGCTGTGAACAGTTTTGGCAAAGCATGTTATAGTTTAGTTAAAATAACAAGTCAGCTCATGTGGGAAAAAAGTCTGCATTTCCGAGTATGTCTTCAGATTCTACTTAGACTACTACCCTTGAAATCTTATGGAAGCTTGGAGCTCTGCACAACACAAGCGGTTAGTTTGTCAGCACCACAGAGAGCAATTGTGTCCAGAGGGCCCACTTCTACATCGAGTGAAAAGTGGGGCCCCACAGTGACAATTCAGGCAGAAGTGAAACTATCGAAACAGGAAACCTTTTTGCACTGTGATACCTTTGTAAAGAAAGAGTACCTGCATTTTTAATCAGCTTTTTTTCCCAATCTGGAAAAAAAAAAAAAACATTTTACATCAACTCAACCATATTTATTATATAAGGAAAAATATATTTCCCAGGTACAGTGACCTATCGGCAAGCCTTTGTTTAGGTTTATTGGGTTTTATGAAATACTCTTTTTTTGTGGATGAACTAATAAAATGTATATTGGGTACCCTTTTGTGAAGATTGCATTGCCGGAAAACATAAATTCAAGATGATTGCCCACATTGATTCCAAAGAATCCAAAACGTTGTTTCTTTGTTTTTATCAGAGGCAATTTTTCACGCTTAGTATACCTCACTTAGTACATACAATTTAATATTGGCAAATTCTTTATGTCTCTCATTTAGACCAGTATAGCTGAAATACAGCCTCCACAACAACAAGGTTCTCATGAACCAATGAATGCCAACCATTTTCTCTTATTTTCCACAGCACAACCCCCCCAACAAGTGCGTGTCCATTTGAAAAGTTACAGTCTGTAGCTTTCCACTGCGAGTCCATATGGTCCCTGTATTTATGGGGTGATGAGGGCTGCTCCTGGGGTTCAGAATAGTCATTATCTGGGGGATGCTACAGCTCTAGTGGTTAAGGTCACTTAGCGCACACTCGATGTCCTCACACTAGAGGATACTAAATGTATAATCATCCCAGAGTCCACAGAGTCCAGGGCCTATCCAGCCTGACCATTACAGGAGCTTATTGTAGGCTCCATCTCGGCTTTATATCCTACTATTTCAGCACTGCCATCCTTAAAAAGTGCATCTTTCTTTTTTAGGATTTCTGAAAGATAGCAGATGTGGTTGACAAAGGGAAAGGTGGGGCTGTTATTGACACCAAAGTTCACTCTTTTACTCTGTTAGCACTAGTGTCTACATTTCAGAACATTGTTTCCTTCACCTTCATATTAAATAGCCTGAAATTCATACATTCCATCCAAATGCATAAATGCCAACACATTCTCCAAGTCCAGTTTGTCTATTTATTATTTGTATTATTGTTGTAATATTTAAAGTGTCTCTAAACCTATTAGTAAAAGGAAAAGTAGAAACATTACTACAAAATCATGCCTACTCACTGCAGATAAAGCAAGTTCTATAGATAGATAGATAGATAGATAGATAGATAGATAGATAGATAGATAGATAGATAGATAGATAGATAGATAGATAGATAGATAGATAGATAGATAGATAGATAGATAGATAGATAGATAGATAGATAGATAGATAGATAGATAGATAGATAGATAGATAGATAGATAGATAGAATTAATTTAATCAATTTAAAAAGTCTGCTATTTGATCTGACCTGCTGATAACCCTTTAGAAAATTGGCCAATTCTGCAGCTGGCTTATTTGTTGGTGCATAACTAATTAGAAGCGACTTAGTAATACTTAGAGTACTTTCTGCTTCTTGATTTCTCAAGATCCTTATAATATGGTACTGCTATCAGAACTATAAGGTGTCTGACATTGAGGAATTTAGATACAGTGCCTTGCAAAAATAGTGACGACTCTTGGCATTTTTCATGTTTTCTTGCTGCACGACCTGGACTTAAAGTTGGCTGTTTGAGAGTTTGCATTATGCCTACAACTTTGAAAATGTATTATTTGTTTTATTGGGACGCATGCAAGAAATAGGAAAAAAATAACGGAGAACTTTAGTGCGTATAACTATTCAGCCCCTAAAGTCAGTATGTTGTAGAGCCACCTTTTGCAGCAATTACAGCTTTGGAGCAGTCTCTATGAGCTCACCACATCTTGCCACTGGAAGTTTTGACCATCCCACGAGGCAAAACCACTCCAGCACCTTCATGTTGGACTGTTTTTGCTTGTGAACTGTGATCTTTAAATCTAACCACAGATTCTTAATTGGATTGAGGTCTGGACTTTGACTAGGCCACTCCAACACATTCAAATGTTTCACCTTTAACCACTTGTGTGCTGCTTTAGCAGTACACTTCAGGTTATTGTCCTGCTTGCAGGGGAAACTTCGTCCTGGTCTGAAATCACAGGCAGACTGGCACCAGTTTGGTCAAGAATCTCCTTGTATTTGGCACCATCCATCTGTCCCTTGACTCAGACCAGTTTCCCAGTCTCTGCTACTGAAAGATGTCCCCGCTACATGATGCTGCGACCGCCATGTTTCACTGAGAGGATAGTGTTCTTAGGGTGATGGGAGATGTTGGTTGTGTGCCAAACATGGCAGTTTTCTCGGTGACCGGAAATTTCAATATTAGTCTCAGTAATTACTTTTTTTTTTGCTGGCCACTGTTGCATAAAGTCTAAATCTATGGAACCTACAGCTTGTTGTGGTCCTATGGACAGATTCTCCAGTCTCTGCTGCGGAACTCTGCAGCTCCTTCTGGAATTTATGAGGCCTTAAAACAAAGGCACTGTATGCATATGCACGTGCCAATTTTTTATTTTTATTTTTATCAAACTCTTATTTAGATATATATTTTTCTCATTTTGCGTCACCCACATTGGCTATACTGTTCAGAGCCATCACATTAAATAAGATTTAAAAACATTAAATTTCAAGTTGGAATATAGAAAATAGATAAAAAGCCAGTGGGAGTGAATTCTTATGTATGGCACTGAACAAGGTCAGTCCATCAAACAAAAATGTAGATTGTCATCGATTGCAAGAGGTGCATGTTCAAAAATCTATTTTTCTTCATCCATTGAAATGTAAATGTTTGTATTTAAAAGTTAGCTTTTAAATATAGACTTGAATTTAAGAATAAACACCTTCTGTAGAAAATCCCTCTGCCACTTTTTTCCTACATTTTTTTACAAATTTAATCAGTGTTCTCTATGGCCCAGTTTATCTAGCCCTCCTGCAGGGTATTTTTTACCTTGTGCATTAAGTAAAACTTTTTTTTTCTCATTCCAAGAAAAACACCAAAGGCTCCTTTGATGTTCAGAGCTCATTTTTTCACTTTTATTCATTGCCGTCAATTGAAAAAAGTTAACTTAATGTTCAACAAAGTTTTCTATGCACCAATATTTCAAATTGTGTACTGGTCGTTACTAAACTTAAATAGGCATTTTTACCCTCTAACTACAGGGCTATGCCGATCCCCTACAGGGATTTTCATATTAAAGGGATAGTACAGGATTTTTCAAGTAATCTTCCATTAATAGTTAATCTGCTCAATATTGATGCAAGTTGCTGTGTCCTTACCAACTTTTTAATCAATTTGAACAACAAAATGAACTTGACTGCATTGTTTGATAATCTAGATGTATGTAATGTAGTTTACCTACTGTAGATAAATCTGTCTTGACTTCTTCCATTGCAGGCTTCTACCGTCATAAAATAACTGAAATTTCAAAATGTCATAGTGGTTCATGGAAACACTATTTACAGTGAAGCCAATTATTAATTATTAACACTGAACCTAAAAGTTGCCTACCCCATCAGTGTATGAACGTAATAATGTTGTAATTGCGTATGGGTGAATGTGACTAAAAAAAGTAATATACAACTTGTCCATTTACAATTTTTTTCTGACCAGAACCAGATGTTGCTCTTGTAGTGGTTCAGAACAGGACAGTCATTGATGGTGCACTGCCTCCTACCTCCATTTCCCATGGAAATAATCATGTAATGTAAATCATTGTCCAGTCCAAATATGACAATGTTTTGAAGCTTCATGCTGTTTATGCTTTTACATTAATGCCTATGCTGTTTTCAAGACTGAGGTTGTTTTAAGATACATCTGCTTTGGTGCTGGTTCTTCTTGGACTCTGTTTTATCTTGGAGCTCCATAGCCAACTAATCTAGACGTATACAACACAAACACACCAGAGTGCGGTCATTTTGTGCTGAGGCACATAGAGCACAAAGGTCAGCAACTTTATGAAGAGTCCATACAAACAGACCTCCAAAATTCACGTGCCCTTACACTAGCTCAGGAAAACTGCATAGTGCAATTTATGGCATGGGTTTCCATTGCTGAGCAGCTTAATCTAAACCTTACGCTATCAAGTCCAATGCAAAGCATCAGCTGCATGCAGCGGTGTAAAGGATGCCACCAATTGACTTCTAGAGCAGTCTAGAGTTAAAGTCTGGAGCGACAAATCTTGTATCTCTGTCTGGTAACCAGAGCGGACAACTCTAAGCTCGGCATTTAACAGGAAAAAAGCACTTGCCTGATGCCCTTTTGTTTGGTGCACAGCTGATGGGTGGGTTTTTGTTTCAGAAGTTGCCTTGATGTCTTTGTTGCAGTGAAAAAAATAAACTTGTTTCAGCATAAGACTTCAGTTGGTCCAAAATTCAGCTGCACGTCTTTTAACTGACACCTCCAGACACGAGCACGTCATCCTTCCTCCACTGGCTGCCTGTCTATTTTAGAATGCATTTTAAAATAGACATTGTTCTCATTGTTCATTTTTAAAGGACATAAGAGTCCATACCCATCTTACATTTCAGATTTATAGAGTTTCTATGTGACTTTGGCCTTTTTAAATCCAAACTTAAGACCTTTTTATTCACAAAGACTTTTAATACTATGTAGCACTGTGGCATTCTTTTCCAGATTTATTTATTATTTTATCTTTTATTTGCTTTACCAGTTTCTTTTATTTAGAAAAATGTCTAAAGCACAGGCTGTCTAAATAATAATAAATGAAATAATATTAATACATTCTGAAACATTCTATGCTGCCAACACGATGGACAATCAATGCACAAATCAAGGGCTGCACCGTCCTGACTGCAACCCAACAGAACACTTTTAGACCAGAGACAGTCAACCAGGCCTTCTTATCCAACATCAGTTTCTGCCCTCACTAATGCACTTCGGGAAGAACAGTCAATGCTTTCCAAAAACGCTTAAGCCGTGTGGAAAGCCTTCCTAGGAGAGCTGTCATAACCGAAAAGGGTAGACTGACATAATATTAAGCCTCACAAATTTTTAAAGGGATTTCTCACAAGTTCATAGGTGTGTGAAGGCACACGAATGAATACTTTGGACAATGTAATATATACAAACAGCAGTGTAACAGCATATGTATTAATGCAAAAAAAGTGTCTTTATTAGGTAATATGGCTAGAAAACAATATTTGAATACTGTTTTTATCTCTTTTTATGTTATGGTTCTTAAAGTGAAATCAAAAACAGCTAAAATCAGTAGGAGCAGGTTCAAAGCTTTACCAGAATCTGAGATTGGAAATCCTCCACAAACATCTACCCGGTCTACCGTAATTTATAACCCTGTTTACATCACTAATTAAGTATGCAGTCTAATGGGCTAGCTGTAACACACTTGCATTTCTCTAAGCCGAGCCCAAAACCATGAAAAATAATTTTGATCAAACAGACATCTTCGCTGACCTGTTATTAAAAAAAATGTTACGTCTTATAAAAAACTTTTTACGTTGGCTGATATTCATTGCAACACGATGAAATAAAAAGAACAAGAGACATATTGGCCGTAGTCTCTGAGTGCATCTGGTAAAAAACAAACAAAAAAAAACTGACCCCTTAGAGTAACTCTAATAGAAAGATATTTGAAGTGCACAAGCCTTCCGAATGTTACAATTCTGCAGCAGGAAACTGCTCCAAGTCTCTGCTGATCTCTCAGTTTTCCTGGCAACCTGCTGATATCTCCCTAAAACCTGGTTTAAACCCGAGTACCTATAAACATCTGTCTGCATACGCCTGTAAAGGAATGATCATGTCAGACTACTAATATCTGAAATGCGTGTACAGAAGGTAAATCAGTGATAGCACATGTAATAGTTAACCTTTCACATATAATTGTGGTAACCCCTTTTGCATTTTCAAACTCACAGCAGGGAAGGGAAGTGGCAGATACCTTACATAATGACACATCCTCGGATTTACACAGTTTATGTGCCTCCCTGCTTCTCACCTTCTCCTTCTTTATCCCTCTGCTCTCAGCTTAGGGCTTTTTTTTTTTTCCCCAGCATAGTGTGCTCTCTGGCTCTAAGCATTGGCATCTCTTGCATCGGTATGCAGCTCCCGTACACACTGCTGATCTCTCTTTATGAGGACATGAGTTTCAGCGCTTTTATCCCCACCTTCACTTGCAAATATGCCTGCATTCAGTATCTGAACTCCAGCTTTAGCTGAGACTTGTGGGAAGCCTTTAAAGAAGAAGTCAATAAAAGGGTATAAACATGCAAGAGCCTAAGCTTGTGCTTTTTGAGTCTTTATCCTAAAGTTAGTTTTTTTTGGGGGGCTGGCATCTCACTTAAGCAGGTTATAGAGCAAAATAATTGTCCCCCTTGGTACGCTGGCGCAGAATGTATGTGTATCTGTCACACATAAATCATATATGTATATACTTTTTGCTCTATCATAAATTTTGTCAGTATTAACCCATTTAGCAAATTTTTATTTGGCTACATAAAAAAAAAAAACATACAGGTTTGAATTTGTTTGTGACTCTAACAGCCTCTACACTGGTAATGACCCGAGAGGTTTAAAGCCACGATGCCATCACTTTGCACTCCTGAACAGTGTATAGAGTGTTTGGGGCTGTAGAGTATGACTCAGACACGTGTTAAACAGTTAGTACAGAGGTTCATATTTGTTTTTAAAAAAAAATCTATAAATAAAACTACAACAGATAAAGCCAAAAAAAAAAAAAAAACAAAGGCTGCCAAAGGCTAAAGAGGTTGGGTTCGGGTACGCAAGCCCAGAGGCAGACACAACCGCTTAATGGATTCACACATTTAGGAAAATGAAAAAGAGGCAGAAAGCAGCTGTAATATATGGCATTGTGAGGGTTATCAAGTAGATTTGACAGATAGTAATGATAATGAGTATGCTGACACAGTAGTTAGGACACAGGAGCCGGTGCAGCAATACATTTCTAAGCTTCGGAAAGGTGAGTTATGGATATTCGGCAATAATGATAAGACATTATCTTACTTTTCTCATTCGGTAGGTGTGACTGTTATCCGGATCATAGCTAAGGGATGCTCGCAATTTGTTTGTAAAGTTCCTGTCCCAACTTACAGAAATTGTAGGCATCAATTTACGATTGAATATTTTTTCAATTATTTGTTGTGAAACAGATATGTTGGACAAAAGAAAAAGAGGAGAGCAAATATGAAAAGATAATTGTCCCCAGCATGAATGCAAACTAAACAGTATTACGCTGTACGGCGATTTTAAGAAGTATAATTTTGTAAAGATCTTCAGTCATACCAATTCCTACAGTTTAAAGCTCTTTAATTAGATGTAGACCAAGTCCTGGAGTGAACCAGTATTTTCTCCAGCTCTTTGGCACTAGAATAAGGCATCACTGCCCTCCAACCCCCTGTTGCCACACACTGCAGGTCAGCAGGCTGAAAAGAGGCTACTACTTTACTATTAGCCACAGCAAAGACTACTTGGCCTGTTTGGAAATATTGGTGGATGGACAGTCAAGTTGTGGAAACGTAATGAGTCGTGCACATTGGCTCAATAATATGGCACTGTTATCAAAACTATAGCTGGCATGGAATAAGCTAGCTGGCAACGTGTTTTAAATTATTGACATTTTGTTTTAATCTTAGTCTTAATACCGTGAAACCATGGTGTTTTTACTCAAGGCCATCATACTGAGATCGTATACCCGTCCATACCTAGTGTTGATATGGTTTGCATCTTTTATATACTCTGCCAGTAACTCTTTGAAGTGGTTGATGTTTTTGCAAAACCTCTTTATTGCGAACCTGTGTGAAGAACTGCGAAGCGTATCAAATCCTCATACCAATACTCTAATTCTGACCCTGCAATGAAGAACTACACTGCCTATGATTTGCTGCTTACAAGTCCCTGAAAATGTGTTAGTTATTCCAGCGAGCTATCAATTTTCCAAAGATAGTGCAGTAGAGTCTTTTTATCTGGAGCTCATCCAGCCTGACTGCCTGACTGAAGGCCCTTTATGAGCACAGAAACCCAGTGATGCAAAATCTGTCTGGCTATGTGAAACTGGTGGACTTTCTGTGCTAATACTGTATTAAAAAAAAGGAACTGACCATGGATACAAAGTCACAAGTTTTGAAACGTTGGGATGTAGTCATTGTTGACATCAAATCAGGTTTGCGGCGACTTCGCATTACCACGGAGTGCATATTCACATATTTTCCTTTTATTGTATCATGTTGGTGTGGTTTTAAATAAAACAGCAAAAGGTGTAATCCAAAATTTATCTGCATTAACACGTGAGTGTAAGTAGATTTCTTGTTTGCACTTTAATATCTGCTCTTCACTTTGTTGAAATTATGGGATTTTTCAGAAATCACAATGATAATAAACAATCTTAAAAGAAAATATCTTTAATACTTGCTACTGTTGAGTTGCTACTTAACAGTAGCAGCTTTAGAGTAGCAAACAAATATTGCTATTATGGTTAAACTTTAAGATGCCACCGGAAATTACCTGTAGAGCAGAACTGTCTGATTTTCAGCTTAACCGGCCCTGGCCAGTCTCTAGCAAGAACACACAGGCACTGTGTATACAGTTAATGCTAACAACACTAATCTGTATTGTATGATGCTAAATAAAGCTTAAAATTGTATCTCCCTAATCATTTTGTCATTGTTTTAAATTTTCTGTAAAACTTTAACATGCAGCCACTCAAAAAACACTGCCTCTGATTCAACTATTATTCAATGTTGCCTGTTAAGGGTGGAAGGGCTAGAGAAATAATTTTTAATGCTTTTAATTGTAGTTCAAAAAGAGAAATTGGAATTGGCTTAAATCAGTATCAGCATGTCAGAGCTTGGCAAAAACCAGAAATCAGATCCAAAAGTCTGGTTGGTGCATCACAGGTGTAAATCTTTCTTTGTGATTTGGATGCAGTTGCGTTCTGTTTTGATAGGAGTCTTTAAAATTGAAAAAGATACATTATACCGTGAGTAAATTTTAGAATCGGCTTCTCTCCGTAAGCGATGTAAAAGCATCTCTGCATGTTCATCCTTGTGTACCGGACCCTGGCAAGGCAGCAGACCGCTTAGGAGCCGAAATTACAAGACAATGGAGTGAGAAACCATGTGTTCTCTGGTAGCAACATGCAATCTTCACAGCTGAGGACATCCAGGAATACAAAGATAAAATTGACTGGTTCAAAAGACTCTATTTTTGTCTTTTTCTAGATAGAGAGGAGGAAAACAAATGCACAGTGAATTACAATTTCATCCCATTGTCCTTATAAAAAGGATTGCTGGATGCACCTGGATCCCATCATAGCAGGAAGATGTATGTTTTTTTTTTTTTTTTTTTGCTTAGATTTTTCTCTTTGGATTTGGCGTATTTTCCCTATATATGTGTCTTTTTTCAGGTCATTTGACTTCCTTCTAAAGGCTAAAACATGTATGTTAGATTAGGTGGTTAGTCTTTATTAACCTTGAGAGGAATCCATTAGCCTTGTTTGGCAAGGGATGGACTGGGGACTAATATAATAATAATAATAATAATAATAATAATAATAATAATAATAATAATAATAATAATAATAATAATAATAATAGTATCTCATTTAGCAGGTTGACAAAGTCCCACTTTTAGAATTTTAATAGCGTTGGGTATCAAACCTACACAGGTGTACATTTTTTAACAAACCTAATCAAAATAAGATCCCATCAAGACCAAAGGAAGGTTTACCTGCTGTTTTCAGCCATAACTTGAGTAAGATTGGTATTCAGTAGAGGACATAGAGGAGACTAAAAAATGCTGTTATTTAAACTTAAAACATGAAAACATCCCTCTCTTGAACTGCTTGCCGAAAAAATCCTTTTTGGGTTGAAACATAAAATATTGCCTACAAAAATGCAGTACTTTTACGGTGAAGCAAAATAAAAGTAATGATTTTCTGTTCAGGTGCACAACTACAAACATACTTCTTTTGTATCTGTTTCGTTTTTTTTTTTTTTTCTTTCTTCAATTTATCCCAAGAGATTACGCCAGAACATCGATACAATGATGTATTATCTTCCAACCTTTATCAATACAGAGTCCCAAACTCCTATTCATTGATACTCCTGCACATCACACTTTACACAATTTCTTACAACCACACTTCCATTTTCTCACAGACTAAAAAAGAAAATTCGCAACTGATGTTGCGGGGGCATAAAATGAGAAAAGTGACACCTCACACACACAGACAGAAAGGAGCACTCAGTAACAGATTCAGAAAGGCTTGGACTGGTGGATTCGTAAATGGTTTTGACAAATCTCTTTTTTGGACCCCTTGTTGGAAATCCTGCAGACAAAAGGCCCCATCCCACAATTCACCGGCATCATTTGTCTGTTCATATAAACATCCAAAACATTTCAAAAACAAGTATACAGCATCCACATTGACATTTTAAATGCTTTTTAGGCCACATTCCCAGTAATGCTGCTTTTCTTAGATGTCCTTTTTTTCACACTGTATAATGAGAATAGGTTTTGAAAAGACAACAGAAAACTTTAGTTGTGCGAGTTCTCTGCAGTACAACAACCCACTGTGATAAAAATAACTTAACAGATTACCTGCCTGTTGGGTCAAAGAATAGTGTACTGATGCAATTTCTGTAGAGAAAATATTAACTTTGTTCAGTGACTGCAGCAAAAGGAGAAAAGGGAGATCATTGCACAAAGTAAATGAGATTCACAGGCTCATCCATAGTCGGGCAATAGCCCACTTCAACAGATATGAAGGCCAAGAGAGAATGGTAAAGGTCAACTCTGCAAACAGCAATGAAATGAAGTATAGGCTTCATTTCAGACATAATACTGTAATGTCGGGAATGCACAAACCTCTCGCAGAACACACGCCTACCACCCAGCTTCACATCAGGACCTGCATCAGATATCCTCATATTCTCATACTCATATTTCCATTTTTCAAAGGCTTACCTTAAACATCGCATTTCAAATAAATCTTTACATAAATTCTGCCTTTACAAAGGCATTATGAAATGTAGTTCACCGTTAACAATATAAAACCCTTTATTATGCACAAACTGTAACATAGGATCGAATGGCATACGAGATGTATGGTTAGCTATGACAGCACATTTTATCCTGTTATGTAAATGTGCTTTAAATACGAATATGAAAATGTCTTGCTGCCACAGAATTGTTTGCGTTGCCTTACACGATGCGGAAAACGAAACCATCCAAAGACAACAACGTAAATTCTCAACAGTTTGTGCTCTTCCACAGACATACAGGTCTGTGCACAAAGATTCATGTTTATTGATCTTTTGCACGTTTTATCATGTTATGACCACAACGTATTTTGGGGGTATTTTACGTGATCGACCAACACAAAGCAGAGCATCACTGTGAAGTGATACGAAAAGGATAAATAGCTTTCAACATTTCTTGCAAATTAATCTCTACAAAGTGTGGTGTGCAAGTGTATAAGGCTCTCTTTACTCTGATACCCCAAAAACAATAATGTGCAACCAAATTAGGGCTGCAACTAATAACAAATATACATATATATATATTCTTTTTCTTATATATATATATATATATATATATATATATATATATATATATATATATATATATATATATATATATATATATAATTTTCTGTTTTGTTTTTTATTAATCAATTAATCTGAAAATCAAAAGCAAATCAATTTTAGCTAGTTTCTTTAACAGGCAAATTTGGCAGTCATTGCATTCCAACAAAATGTATGCATAAAAAGAAAAAAAAAAAACATTTAAGGTGCAACCTAGGATATGTTAAAGTTAAATAAAATGAAGGCCTTAATATTTTATGTATTTAAACAAAAAAATGTGTATTCAGCACGTGTAAATTTGCAGCTTTAACAAGAAATAAACAAAGGGGTTTCTTTGGTTATAAGTGCAACTCTACATTAAAAAGAATCTGTTAAAACCGTTACTTACAGTTTTTATAACAAAGATTTTAACATTCCATCTAACGTATGATTTGCATTTAATACATATATGCATTATTTATTGTTTGTAACTTATTGTTTTACTTTTTTAGACATTTACTTTAGTTGCACAACTCAATGAGTGTAAATATGTGCAGAAGCCATGACATGGTAGGTGGTATAAAGTCTGCACATCATTATGTGATGCCGCAGCAGTAATCAGTCAAACATGGGCCCAGATTTTAGTCTAAATTGTTCCTTGAATATGATTCAGTCTAAAATGTGACATTAACGAGATGCTTCACTTCTGAGAGGGTATTTGATCACTTAAAAACCTCAGGATGTCATTTTTCGCAGCTCATCCGTAATCCCTGTCTCTTCAGATACTCAACAGGCATTGTTCTTGTGTTGCTGCAGTTCTCAACAAAACTGCTGCCTAAATTGAATACTTTCAAAACTTTAAATCACTTTTGCTTTTTAAAAAAAACTTTTTCCACCTAGGCTTATTTGCCACTGAAGCAGATGTTTAGCCCGCCATGTTTCGGGGTTCTGCGGGGTCTTGAAAAGACTGGAATGTATGGAATTTATTTAGTGAAGTATGGAAAAAAAAAAAAAAAATGAATAATGAAAAAAAAACTGAGTTCCCAGTCTTTTTTTATTTTATAATCGTATTCCATTATCTAAAAGCTAACTATTGGATTTTCTGTAAAAAAATAAAATGTGTATTATTTAAATCCAAATTTATTCATCCTCCTGCCAGATACAGATTTTAAATGATTTTTATTTTACCAAGCTGTTTTTTTCCTGACTGGTAGTAATATTGATGTGTAGGAATGGCCCAATAAATGTCCTAATTTAAATCTGATGGCGAATCTGTGAAGGGAGCTAGGATTAGGGTGATGGTAAATAGGCCTTCCAGCTTTAAAGGTTTGGGGCTCACCTCCAAGGTTAAATAGTCAAAATGCCAGAAGAAACATGCAAAAAGCTGCTCGGCAACAATTAGAAGGGTTTAATTGCCGTACAGTAATTAAGTGATTGATTGCTGTGATGGCAATTAAGTTTTTGTTGTTGTTGTTGCATTGATTAAATTAGAAGTGTCAATATATTTTGACACACAATATTTGAATAAAATTTAAGTAAAACATGCTTAAAAACAGAGAAGCCTTTTACATTATTTTATCAATTTTTAAAAGTCTAATTTCTTATCAGAAACAAACTTCTTAGTTGAATGAAAAATTATCTTAATTCTACTTCTGCCAGGGGTCTAAATAATTTTGTGGTCAACCGTAGTGGCAGTTTATTTTTGGTTTTCCACAATCTTTTTCGTTTTCCAGTTACTAAAAGATAAACAAAGACTCTTTTGTGAAATGAAGGTATTACTAATTTTACATATTTTTCTTTTTTTATAGATTATGATAAGATCTAAATTTGCCCATATTCCCAAAAACTAATACAATTATAAATCCTCCAGTTATCACCCTTACACTATATCAACCCTGTTTCTTAATTTGTGAAAAAGAATACATAAAATAACAACAAAACAGATTTCTTACGTTAGTGTGATAAAAACAGATATTTTTAAAAGGAGTATGAAAAAGTATATTTTAAGTTCAAATAATTTTTGAATTTTAATGGAACGAAAATACATACGAAGAAATATGGATGTTAAGGAATCCTTTTATTATCTATTAAGGTTGTCCAGCTTCAGACGTCACCTCATTCGAGCTCCAGAGGTCAAAGGGATGTGAATACTTTTGCCAGCCAGCATTTATTTTTTTTATTTTTTTGGTATAGGTTTCCATAAGTCTTTGCACAACGAGCTACTGCATCAGTAAATGTTTCGATTTACAGGCTGAGTTAACTAAGACAAACGGACGGCACGTAATTTTATGTTTGATAAGCAATGAAGATGTCTGAATAGTGACGTTTCCTGAATTTTAAAGTGGGGTATAAACACTGCTTTAACTGCTTTTTAATAGGAAGAAGTGACGCATCAAGCTTATCATGAGAATCAGGTATGACGGCTTCACGGCAGGATGGAACGATTTTAAGCCTTTTTTCCCCCGCAGGAACGGGCGAAAATAATCTTTTATGGTGTAATTGCCTTACAGTCTTTTAGATTCATTGCTGGGGTTACAGCCATTCAGAAGGTGAATGGTGTGTAAATGTGGGATGACAAAGAGCAGGGCAAAGGGAGTCTGACTTCACGCAGTATGGCGCTAAGGCGTTGAGCGGTGAATCTTAAAGCCCCTTCCCCACTTGTCTGGGCACATTTGCCTCTAGCTAGGGGTTTATCCCCACAGATGTATATCTGTCAACAGAAAGCAAGCAGGGCACCGCTGGCTCTTTTGCAGCATATTGGTTCTTTTCACTGGATTATCATTTGCAGTGGCATGCTGCATATACCGCCAGAGCCAGCACTTGGCAGCTGGGAGAAATTCTGCAGGGATAAGCTAACCCTCAGCAGTGGAGAAAGGGTATCCTTGAACGTAAACCTCCCTTCTCCGCCATACCTTGTCGTCAGCTCAGCCAGCTTATTCCTGCTGACTGATTATTCTAACCCACAGGAGATGTGCTCAGCCACACATCTCACAGGCTCCCTGCGTCTTACAGTCTGGCATTTTGTGGTTCACATTGGCTGGAATCAGATCCAAGCTGTAACAGAACTCACTTTCCAAAAAAAAGAAAAAAAAAAAAAAAAAAAAAAAAAGAACGAGAGAAGAGCAAAATAAGGACTGCTGCACCAGTTTCAGTCTGAAAGTATGCCCAATGTGACAGTTTAAGTGAACAAGCAAGACGGTTGGCACTTTTCATATTTATGCTGATTTCAGAAGCGTTAAAATCCTGTTTGAATCAAGCAGCCTAATGGTGAGAGTGACAGCTTCTCAGTATACCCAACAATAAGCTTCTAAACCAGTCAACTGTTGCTTAAACAAGAACACTAAGAGGCGACGCTTGATTTAATTCTGATCCCCTTGACTTCTTTCTGCAGATTGAATAGTTTGTAGTGTTGTTAGACTGATTAAAGTGTGAACGTGCAAGCTGCAAGTCTCAGACGTTTCCCCCAACAGAAAAACTTTATTTCCCATTCAAAATTAAAATGTTCAAAACGAATACTTTTAAGATATTGTATATATGTTATGCATCAATATTCCTTATCATCATGAAACACTGTCAGTTTTTTATTTAAGAAGGCTTTAGGAATGCATTTCCTTTTCTTTCTTTTCCTAGATGTCAGCAGAACAAGATATCCTGGACATCAGTTTATCACAGACAACCATGAAGGAACTCATGGACAACCTTTGTAGTCCAGCGGTTTTTAATATTTGCTTTTAATTTCTATTTCCCCATGTTTTATTTTGCTTCTACATTTTACTCCAACCTGCTTTCATTCTGTTTTATTTTCCTATGTTTTAATCATCCAAAGCACTTTTTTCTATTTGTGCTATACAAATAAATTTGCCTTGCCTTGCCTTGCCATAAGGGAAATTTAACGTGGCAAATCAACCTAAAATGCATGTTTTTTGGACTTTGGTTGGAAGCTAAAATCCCCAGAGTTAGCATGCAAACTCCACTAACAAAAGTCAGAGTCCAAAATACAAACTACCTTTTTGTAGCAAGACAAGAGTTCCCGAATTTCCAAGTTTGTCTCTCTTTTTCCGTAGAAGGAGTTTTGTCGTAAAAATAAAGCTTCACCAACCGGATAACATCTCTCTGCTCCAGTGCAGTCTGACCTAACTTAAATGAGGCCTTGTGCATGCATTTAGATGAAAGCGCTCATTTTAATGTATGGCCGTGTACCTTACTGCTGGAGCAAACTGCATTACATTCTCAAAGACAACAGCTGTTGGTGCTATGCAGCTGATTGGGCGAAAAACTACTAGCACTAGTTTGGCACAATTTTATTTTATTTATTCTGATATAATTACAAATTTAGCGAAGAGGATTTGCGCAGATGCATCCTTCCACTGGTTTTTGAGACCTGCTCCAGAACTTAATGATTTATAGCGCCGTTCTCCGTCTCTTTGATCACTTCTCTTCATACTCTGGTGCTGAAGAGAGAACTGCTGCATCCTGGAGCACATATGAATTTCTCCTATCTACTGGACTTGATGGGCTTGTTTACATCTGTATGTATTTATTGCAGCCTGCTTTGTAAATCCTGTGTTGAATGAAAGCAAATAGCACCTGCAAAGCAGTTGCCAAAACTGGGGGATCTAGGCAAGGCAAGGCAGGGCAAATTTATTTATATAGCACATTTCAGTACAGAGACAATGCAAAGTGCTTTACATGATTAAAATATAGGCGGAAAGAAACAGAATAAAAGCAAGTAGGAATAAAATGTAGAAACAAAATAGAACATGGAAAAATAGAAACCAAAAGCAAACATTAGGAACAGTTGGACTACAAAGTTGAACTGATGATGTTTCAGTTTGACTAGAACAGTTAAAAGCAATCCTAAACAAATGTGTTTTTAATCTTGATTTAAAGGAACTCAGGCTTTCTGCACTTTTACAGTTTTCTGGATGTTTGTTCCCGATAAGTGGAGCATAGGAACTAAATGCTGCTTCTCCATGTTTGGTTCTGCAGCTAGCCCTGCAAACTACGTAAGATAATATGTGTATGTACCGAGAGGAGCTATTTAAAACTGAGAGTCTTTACAACTTCAAAAATGTGTGGATCTTTGTTAGACTAATATTTCAAAACCTTCACTCGCCAGGTTTGTATTTTAATGACTAGTCTCCATCCCCTCTCTAATCGAGGAGCACATTTTTTTTTTAATTGGTGTCATAAAAGAATGTTCAACGTATACCGCCTGACCTCTTTATTAGTGTTTTTATACATCGGCGTATTTGATACGAGACTAAATACTTTCACCTTTTTATTTATCCTCCATTAGCGTCGTCACTGCCCCCCCCCCCACACGTCATGGTCAAACGCACACCCAAATGTCACCTGCCAGGCTGTTCTCGCCAACACGTCTGATGAGATAAAGCATGATGAAAGGCACCGTGCTCAAACAAAAAAAAAAAAGAAAAAAAAGACAAGTTCCCCTCGTGGTGTGGGAGCTTTTTGGGCTTAGTAAGACGGAAAGTGATGAAACGCCCGAGAAGAAGGGAAATCACATCAAGCCAAAGACTCCGTCCAACAAAGAAGCGTGCGGATCATAAGACGCAGATCCGTGTTACAACCAGTCGAGGGGTTTGCAAAGAGCCTGGGTATGGCTGCACCACATGGCTAATTAGCATTACTAGCCTGCCTGCCATCTTACCTGATAACTCTCTTTGACAAGTCTGTCTGCTGTCTTCATTAGCTGCCTTTGGTGAAATATGCTCTGATGGTGTGATGATACTCCAACACTTCACCGACTGACTCGAGTTTCCACTCCTGCACATATGGGTGCAACAGCACCTTTCCTAGAGCAGCGGCACACGGCACAAGTTTAACAAATTCTGTCAAGCCGACATTTTAAACGTTTGGACAGCGCGCCACACCGTTGGCTGAAGTTATTAATAGGATTCCAGCATTTCACATAAGCAAAAAAAAAAAAAAAAAATAGTAAGCATATTTCTGCGACGAAGAAGAAGAAGAAGAAGGGGGAAAAAAAGGGATGAGTCTGTGTGAAATGACTCACAACATTATGGTGCATGAACAGAGCTGCTGAGGCTGAAGTCTTGTCTACAGAATCGCTGCAGTATGTGATGTGGCGCACTGCAATTTAACTGTCGATTAGGCCGTGAACGCTCAGTAGATCCGCTCCCTTATACCTGCGCTTGGAGAGGTTATGTTTTCAGTCCCATTTGTTTGTTTGCCTGTTAGAGAGGATGGTTTCTCGGAAAATTGCTCATGACTTCAGGAGGAAACAGGGGGATGGCATAGACCCGAAAGTGTACTGATCTGAGAGCCATTTTTTTTTTCTCCCCCTCTAAACTTCTCACCTCATTGTCATTCATTAGCTACTGTACACGTTCTATATTAAAGAGAATAAAGAGGCAAAAGGAGAAAAGTCTATTACAAAAGCGTTTTTCATATCTTCTTTTAATTATTCATCGATTATTTACATGAACGACAATTATTTTTATTAAGTCTACATTGTGTCCCTGAATAGAAATGTTTATATATTCTTCCCCAAATAGGCGCTATAATATATTTTCCCCTTGTCTTTTCCCTTTCACTTCTTTATTAAAAAATAGATGCATATACACCATTGATATTGAACTTGTTGGACAATCCAGAAGAGACAAGCCGAGCACACGTGGTTTTCTTATGCACTAGAAAGAAAATGCAGGATGAAGAATGGGCCTTAGGAGAAATACGTTTTGCTGCTAATATTTTAAGCTTTTACTCCCACAGGACTGCTCAGTTTACTGCTTTACTTAAATAACAATCTGAAAACCTCTTTCATAAGTCATATCATTTAATTGCACAAATGTTTGGAGAAGAGTCCACAATTGAAGCAGATTAAAAATTCAAATCATTTTAATGACATGTTCAGGTGATTATGCAGCTTTTCTCTTGGTGCTGTGCTCTGTTTACCTGCTGTATCGTTTTTTTTTTTTTTTTTTAGTCATTGTTCGACTTGTCACATCTTTAAAAAGCAACATATATGATTTATACTGTTGGAGCACTGGCCTTGGCACCTCGTGCATCTAAACTTTACCCTCATATCATAAATATTTTAAGTAGCCCTTGAAGTGGGCGCTATCTCAGAACAGCCCCTGGACAAGATACATTTTTCTGGGCCTTGTTCTTTCTCTTTCCTCTCATGAACCAAAATCTGGTGCCAAGTAGGCTAGCTTTCTCTTAACTATTTTTAACCTCAAAACTGGCACAACTTTTGTTGAAGCTTTTGATTTTAAAAGCCCTATAAAGACAAAAGGGAAGGCAGGTCCTTGCAATTTTGTTTGGTGCGTCATGGTGGCTGTTTAAAAAAAAAATAAAATGATAGACATAAAAGCATGAATCTTTGATCGCAGCTCTTTAATGCCACGCATCTGAAGTTACAATCAAGCAAAGCTACTGTATATAAAAACAATGGCAGGCTGTCCAGTGCAGCGAGAGGTTTTCATGGTGTCGCACTAGACAACAGGGCCATTACTGCAGACCAGTAAGAGGTGCAAATCAAAACATATGTACAAATGGAATGTAAAAGTAATGTAATGTTATGTAAAGGAACAGCATTAAAAACAATGCATCTTTGAATTATTTGAATTAAGACTACAAGTCCAAACAGTGACATAGCTGGTAGCGCTGTTGCCTTGCAGCAAGAAGGTCTGATGTTTTAATCCCGGTCTGGGGTCTTTCTGCAAGTGGTTTGGAGGTTCTCCACATGCATGCATGGGTTCTCTCCGGGCCCTCAGGTCTCCTCTCACTGCCCAAAAAAAAATACTATTGCATAAATTTGTTGCTCTAAATCACCCTCAGATATGAGTTTTTGGACATGTAAGGTTGTTTATTTTGTGTTGTCTGTGTTGCCCTGTGACGGACTGGCAACCTGTGTGTGCCATTCCGTCACAGGCCACGGAGACAGACATCAGTCCCCTATGATCCTGCAAGGATAAGCAGGACGAGTTTATAAGAGAGCGTTTGCTGTGAATCAATTCAATTCAGTTCAATTTCGATTTCTAAAGGGGTTTATGGTTTTAAACAAAGGCTTAAGAATTGCAGAGTTGACATTATATATCTGTCTGTAGCATCTTATACTTGGCTGACGCTACTAAGAATCAGTCACTGTGTGTATTCCTTAAACTAAGATTTTCAAAAAGTTTTCAGAATTGCCAAATCCACCAAGTTTTATAACAGACAGTTGAAGGGGGAAAAACAAGACCTTTGCTGCGCTCTGTTCGTCCTTCCAGATATCTGCTGAAAGTCTTGCTCTCTCTCGCTCTGTCCCAGCTGACTAACCTGCAGACCTGTCCTGACGTGCTGTAGAAAACACACGTTCCTTCTTAAATAGCTTACATCTGCTTCCCCTGAGGGCTGCACAGTGGGTAGCGCTGTTGCAGCAAGAGGGTCCTGGGTTCAAGTCCTACCCTTGCCCTGGGTCTTTCTGCATGGAGTTTGCATGTTCTCCCTGTGCATGTGTTGGTTCTCCCCGGTTACTCCGGCTTCCTCCCACAGTCCAAAAAACATGACTGTTAGGTTAATTGGCCTCTCTACATTCTCCTTAGGTGTGAAAGTGTGTGAGAATGATTGTTTGTCCTGTTTGTCTCTGTCCAGGGTGTACCCCGCCTCTCGCCCATTGACAGCTGGAGATAGGTACCAGCACCCCTCACGACCCCATGAGGAATGGAAGTGTTATATAATGGATGGATGGATGTTTCCCCAGACTGGAATTTTAACACCTTATTGATACTGGAAATATCTAATTTTAAGTCTTTTTTACCCAATAACAACATCCACACAAGAGAGTGTTGTCGTGGTAAAACTTTTATGTCCTTGTCAAAGTCTTCTTGCATCACTATCACTCAATCTGATGCCCTCAAAAGAGAGAGAGAGAGAGAGAGAGAGAGAGAACATGGGACTGAGCAAGGGAAGTTATGAATGGATGCAGAAAGAGTTTATTCATATCAAATGTTGGTGCTGCCTATTCTTGGATTGGCAGTTTTTTGGGATAGAAGTTTAAAGATGGGGGGGTAGCAAAGCTTTAAGTGGAATTGGCTAAGGCCATCCACTTAAAGCACCAGCTGACAAATACATTGGGGCTAATTTTAAACGAAATCAGTCTGTGTAGTTCACAGCCATAATTTTCGTCTCAGATATGAGGTATGAATAGCATTTTTTTTTTTACATTCCTTAAGCTTTGAAGACTACAAGACATCTTTCACTTGATCTGACAAAATAGAAAACTAAAATGATCCTTATCCCTTCTCTCTCTACCTGCTGCAGCTGCTGTGCTACTCCCACTACCCTCACTAGTCTTTAATGACTTCCCCCTTTTTAGCGAACCCCGTCAATACCAGTAATACTAAGCCTTCAAAGCTATGCTAATGTCTCTGTATTATTAGTCATAGGCTCACAATGATCCCGCTGTTGACAGAAGTTAAAGTCAGTGGACCTTTAAATCATTTTATCGGACTCTTTCAGCATAAATAGTAACTGCGACTCCTGCCCTGTCGTGTGTTTGTAGTGAACTAATATGTAAAGCTTTTTATTCATCTAATTTTCCTCTGTTTTTGCAGAACATTCCATGACATAGGTGGATTAAATTCCTTATGCCAGTGATGCTTTAAGTTGAATTCAAAATCTCAGACACATTGTCTGCACAGTCACTTTGCTTCGGCGTCCATTTGTTCTGTAATTTGTCTGTGCCTCTTAAGAGCGTTATTAAAAGTGATTGCTTTATTAGAGAGGAACTAAACAGGTGATTCTAATTTTCAAAATGCTTTTTACTGTCTGCTTTAATTATGCGGTGCGCTTGTTTAAAGAATTCTCAGACAGACGAACTGCTGTCCATTTGATCTGTCTGTACAGTGTGCAAACCAAGAGCATTTATTTTTTTTTAACCTCAGACTCAGGCAGGCAGACAGAGAGGGAGAGTCATATAGATAGATAGATAACATTTTCAGTTTGAGGTTATGAGAGCATTTTGAGGTTAATACATCACAGAACTTGCAAAAATCCTCCAAGGTTATTTAACTCAAACCATCGCCTAATCCTCTCCAAAAGGGGCATGTCTCTAGGCAAGCTGTGGCTGGCTGTGGATGTGGTTGGATGTCTTTTCGGGTCACAGCTGTGCATAACAGATGATGGCATTTCAAGTTGGACAGCTATGTTAGATGAGGCAAGACTTGCTGAAAGCAACTACCCCCCCCCCCCCCCCCACACACACACACAAAAAAAAAACAGATCATTTATTGAGGGATATTTTATAAATATGTTGTGATTTTGTTTCTTCATAAATTTGGTGCATCTCTGATAAGTATGTAAACTACTACTAATGTATAGCATCTGCATCAGTACCAAATTGGAGCTTGGGACAGGGGGGCTTTTATGTTTAATATTTATTACAAATATGGATTTAAGAGGGAAGAAAAACTTTCAGTAAGTTGCAGCATTATTAATTAATTAATTAATTAATGAATAATCTATATATGTGTTCATTTATGCATGCTCACCTGTGTTATTTATTGTTGTCCTACATCACACAACTTTTGAACGTGGAGACCTTGATTGACGGTATAAAAAGCTCCTAAAACTCTCTGGTGGTTTTTAATTTTGCCATGCCGCCCGCCCCCCAAGATTATCAGTTGCCCCCATTTTGAAAACCCTTCTGGTGCCCTCACTGGCTATCTAGAGGGGCTATCTGCTGAAAATCTAAAACTAATATAGAGAAAATATGTTAATGTTACGCTTCAATGTCATTTTAAAAAATATATATAAATGCAGGACTTTTCAGTGAACAGGGGTCCTACTGATATTAACTTTTTTTTTTTTTTTTTGCTTCAGGATCAAATAGGGGAAACTGGGATCTTGAGTAGTAATCTGTTGAAATCATTCAGTGCTTTATGTTAAAATTGCTCTGATTACTGTCATTATATAATACCTTGCACAAAATCGATGAAAATGTCGTTATTGTCATATGGGATGTTTTTTCTTCATTTAATAAGAGAGGAAGGCAGATTAATTTGGTCATTTGTCATATGGAACACTTTAACGGCACCACCAGCAGCTCTTCTGGAGGGGGGGCTAGGGAACGGTGGTCGCCTATAGGGCGGTGGCTGCGCAGGCATGTCCAGGAGCGGGACGGTCTGCGGGGAGACCGGGCTATTGTCGTGAGGCGACATCGAAACCGAGCTGCAGAAAGGCTTCAAGTCACGCAACCTCACCTACGTCTCCGGGCGGCCGAGCGGCGCACGACGCTGTGCCCAATGAGCAGCACCACTGTTGGGGATGCACACGCAATACGTGCTGCCGAGACTTTAAACAGTGAGCAGTGCAAAAATCTTACCTAATGCACCCATTGCTGCATAGGTGACTTTTCTTTCTCTTTGTAAATTCGTTGTTTAAAAAAAAGAAATCGACGCGTTAAACCCTCTTTACAGTGAACCCGAGCGCACAGCCTGTCTGTGGTTGTAAATATCCACTCAATGACACCGGACTCAGCAAACAAGACACCAGCCACCTCTCCTGCACCCTGTATCAGTTTCAGGAGACCCGCACCAGCCGGGGGGGGGGACACAGCACACAGAAGGCTTCGGTGAAGTCGTCCGCATGCTTTTAACGGCGCGCCCCCGAGGCGACGTCCAAGTTGCCCCCCGACACCGAAACTTGTGCAGCCCGCATTCTTGCCCCATCGCTGCGCCGCACCAGTCAACTTCCCAGGCATTCCAGCACACTTGGGCTCTGACGGCAGACAGCGGCGGCCGCGCACCGCTGCGGCCGGGAGCTGCGCCGTTTCAGCGCCGAGCCAACTCTCTCTTCTCTCACGCATTTGCCATGAACGACACAACTTGCGCTCACATGTTCCATGACGGCCAGATGATCTCTCGCACTCCACGCAGCATCCACCTCCCCGCACACCACGCCCGTCTGCACAAAACAGCAACATGCATCCGAGGGGGGGTGGCTCACCTTTAAAGACGCTCGCACAGAGGCTGTAGAGGATGAAGATCAAGTGCTGCTTGAGCATCATATTCTTCTCTATTTTTTTCCTGCACAATTTTACGCCAACACTCCACTCTTTCTTTCTTTCTCTCTCTCTCTCTTTCTCTCTTCTGCCAAGATTGGACTTATCCAGCTGAACGGCGCAGTTTTGTGACTGACCCGAGTTACATTGATGAACTCTGCCGTTTTTTTTTTCGCAGGAGTCCCCGTGTGTTTCCGCTGATCAGAGGGGGCAGTGATGACTGTGGTGTAGCAGGACGGCAGAGGTGCTCGTCGGCAAAGTGCAGCTCCTGCTTTCCTTTATTGCTTCCACTTTGAGTCGCTGCAGAGAGCTAGAGTCCCGCCCACGCTTTTTGACTAATGAAGACGCTTCGCCAATGAAAAACACCTAGAAATACTTCTGATCTCCGGTAAACAATTACACTGAGTACACAGCTACTTTGTTACATGCGTTTGGAGCAGGGACAGAAATCTTTAGATTCTTGTGTTTGTTGTTGTTGTTGTTGTGATCAGGGCAAGAATTTCTAAAAGCTGCTGCAGGAATGTGTCCATAGCTTTTCTACAGCTGAATTCCCCAAAAAGTAATCATAAAATATGATGACATTAAATGATTCCAACGAGTTGGATTGTTCTATAATGGTCTTAATGGGCTATACTCTTCTCGTTATTTTAGAGGAAATCTGTCGTTTGGTGTTTCACTGCGGAACTCTAAAAAGGACGTTTTTTTTTTGTTTTGTTTTCCAAATGAAAATCTGAAAAGTGTAAAATTAGCTATTTTTGTCCATAAGCTTTGAGCTTCTAAAGACTAACATTATTGCCCACTCGTCTTGGCAGAATGGCTTTAGTTTTGTCACAAGAGGGTGTGAGATTAACCGTTTCCAGCTTCTGGCTGAACTTTGACTGGGCCATTCTAAAATGCCAATAAGCTTTGGCCATCACAGCTGCAACCCCTTTTTCAGTCCTTTACATGTTGTCTTCCTGGATGCTCCTGGTGGTTTTTAGCTCAGTCCATCTTCCCATTAATTCTATAAAAAAAAAAAAAACTTTTCCACAGCATGATGCCACCATGGTCATGTTCCAACAAAGGATTGATGTGTTGAGGGTGATTTGCATGGTTAGTTTTCCATTACATTTTGTGTGCAGCCCCAAAAAATAGGTTTTAATCAATGACCAAGGATCTTTTTACTCATGTTTTCCACACATGGTCTCTTGCGTCCTGGAGAGCCTGCAAGATTCTGAGTTTTAATCCCACAGACTGCCAGTCTGGATCCCCGAGCAAGAGCCTTAGCCCACAGAATTATCCCTGGGTGCCGCACAGTGGCAGCCCACTGGTCCCTAAGAGATGAGTTAAACGGCAGAGGATGAATTTCATTGGAGTGCATGTTGCAATGACAAATATAGATCATTTATTACTATTGATTATTGTTATCTTTACAACATTTATTACATGGCCTTGTTGCAGGCTGCAAACAGGACTTCTCACTGTTTTCTTTTCAACAATAGGTTTCTTCTTCCCACTTTTCCATAACGGACAGCTTTCTGGAGTGCCCTGGTAATTGTTGTCTTATCCACAGTTGTGGATCACTGCAGCTCCTCCACAGGGTCTCTTGGCTGGGTCTTTGATCAAGTCTTCCCTTGCCCAGACTGACAGTTTAGGTAGACCGTGCCTTGGTAGGTCTGCAGCTGGGCCACACTCTTTCCATTTTCACACGATGAATTGAGCATTGCTCTGTGAGGTGTTTAAAGCTTGGCGTTTTCGTTCATGACCTAACCTAGACTTCTGCACGACTTTATTTTTGAGCTGTCTGGTGTGTTTCTTGGTCTTTATGATGAATGCAACTGATTGCACTGGATTCATTTAAGGGTATCGCAAAATAAAAGGTGCTAATACGTATGCATATTTAATTGCGTCATTTTTCTCTCACTGTTGTGTGCTCATTTGTGCTGGTCTATGACATAACATCTCAATAAAATACATTTAGGTTAGGGGTTGCAACTTGCAACATGACAAAATTTGAAGATGTTCAAGGAGTTTGAACATTTTTCAAAAGACGCCATAAATGAGCTCTTTCACATCTAATGAGCAAACAAGCCAGAAGTCAACACAAGTGACTGAAAGTAACCAAAATGTTGCCTAATGCATTACTGCTTATCGTGTGTTGTTTGTTTTTTTTAAAGTGCTGAAAAGGACGGCATATAGTGATGACAGAAAGACCAGCTCGTGTTGTGTGTAAAGGCTATTGCTTTACAGAGGTGGTAACCCAGTGTCTGAGTGCATGTCAGGAATGACTGCACATGCACAGGGGAGGTAAATGGGCTCCTGGACATCCTCCCTTCTTTCAAAGGGTTCCCACGAGGCGGAGAGAAATGAATGTGGCCGTTCCCAAAGACAGAGGTGGGAAGGGGAAATGGCGGCTTCAGCCAGGGAGCATTCTCAAGGCAGATCGCAAGGATTTTACACATGGTTTAACATTCTGCCGGCCAAATTTGGTTCAATTTTTCACAGTGGTCCTCCACGCCACTCCCACTTCAAATCAAATCGCTGACCTGAGTCAGCCACCTGAGAAAAGATGTGGGTCTGAACATATAGTCCAGGCTTTTTACATCTTTAGCTTCTCGCTCAGTGGGAAAGGGGAAGAAAAAAAAAAGCAATGGCAAGATTAATTGTCGAAACAATCAGGTGGACCGCTAAAGAAATGAATGCAGTATGTTTTCATGTTGGAATCAGTTATGCTTTTAATCAGCACAGTTTGAAAGGGAACCTTTTTCTTAGATGGGCCGATGCTGCATTGGAATCATGCACATCTCTATTCCCAGTGGAGCTATCGATGCCCATCTGAACTGTAAACCTTGAAGGACTAAGTGCTCTTGTGTTACATACATTCTCTTTACAACTCACTTATAATTCGAAGCAGAACTATACAAAGCCAATTACCAAGAGGATGGGGGGGTAAAGAATCAATCCCATGTGTCCTGAAGGTCAGTTTCTCGTCATTTCATTAGATCTTCGAGAGTAGAATTCTACTCATGTACCTTCTTTACGCCGGGAATTTATTGACCATGTGAGTTCAGCAGAAAAGCTTGGGGTGCTGACACAGATCTGTGATGCAGAAGAGCACATTCCCCTTTTTGCATATATCCGTGGGTCGTTTCATTGCATTCTGCGCCTTCCTTTGTTTCATTTGGAATGCTCCGTCATGTGCGCTACCAGATTTAACGAGGTTGCAAGACCCACATCCGAATCCCAACTACCTGTTGTGACACAAGACAATTTGAAAAAGGCTTCAAGTTATTTCAGAGCAAGTTTTCCAAAGCGCACAAAAGAAATCAAAACAAACGGTGAGACAAAAAGGCACGGCGAAGGCGAGTCATTAATATGCATTAACCCATCAGCGTTAGGATTCCGACCAACTCACTGATCAAAACAGCTGTTCCAGACACACTCCGCACAATACGTTTTACGTTTATGACAAACATGTTTCTCCATATAAATGATTATCTGTTAAACACTGCACAGATCAGGACACAGTCTGAAAACTTTGTCAACTAGCTGCTGCAGTGCAGCAAAAAAAAAAGGAAAAAGAAATAGAAAGAATGATTCAAAATTTTTGTCAACAGAATTTTATAATTCAATGTGTCAGACACATACATGCTTTTTTCTTGTCAGTGTTCCTCTGGGAAATAACAGCTGCTCTCTCAAGCTTTGTAAAATCTGAAATTGGACAGTGTGCTGAGACTGTTATATGCTTCTTGGTTTTTTCTTTCTTACCCCAGGAGCAATACTTGTTATTGATGGCGAGTGGGAATACAATTTCATCTGTTTATTGCCTTATTCATGGGACACTGCGAGTCTGGACTGTATGACAATATCTCTGTATATGGTCAAATTAGAGGTAATCACTCAGATATCTTGTCTGGAGTTGTATACCATGTTGTGCTTACTATTATCCAATAAAAGTGTAAATATACTGGCCTCATCTTGTCAGTTGTCTAACCTAATACGTGCTGTCTTGCCAACAAGCTGAAGAGTAACCAACAATCATGCAGCTTTGTGAAACCATGTTTTTTTAAACATTTGGGGAGACCTAGTATTAAACCATTTTAGACCCATGATGCCTCTATCAGACGTGGAAGTAATTTCCTTTTTTCTGTTGCATGTTTTATAATAGTAAATTAAAACTATTTAAATTGTATTAGCGAATTTAGATGGGTTGGGTTGGTAGGACCAGATCTCAGTACTGCGTTTGACAGAACTGATCATAACATGCTGATTTATAGAGTGGATTGTCTGGTATTGTGCTTGATTGGTTCAGATCTGAAATGGTGGCCATAGACTACTCTGGGTTATTTGACAGCTATAAATCTGAACAAATGCAGTTTACCTGGGGTCCCCCAAAGCCACATTCTTGGACCCATTTATTTAAATATCTATAAGCTCCGTCTGGCTCAGATTCTGGAGTACAATAACATATCTTAACAAAAGCATGCTAAAGACATCTAGGTTTACATTTCTCGTTCACCACATGGTCACCGTTCCCTCACAATAATTAAGTCCCTGTGTCCAAAATATCAATGAGTGGATAGAACATTGTTTTTGGTTTGGTCATTGTTTATCTGGTTTCAAAAATGAAAGGAGAGAGATTAGTACACAACTAGACTCAGTTAGGTTAAAAACCACAGAGCATGCAAGACATCTAGGTGTTGGCCTGGACTCCATGGACTCCAACCTAACATTTAACAACCTTGCAAAGTGTATTTCTTAATCAGTGTCCTGCCTTCTTTAAAACTTGCCATGTTAAAGGATTTGCAGTTGAAGCAGGACACAGAAACTGGAGCATGTTTTTGAGTTGTAGTTATATATTTGTAATGGTGTCCATACTGGTCTCTGTAGAAAAACATAAATAATATAAAAAATAAACCAATCAACAGTTGGGTTCTTTAAATCAGTTTTGAGATCATGCAGTAACTTTTTACCTTTTCAATCACGTTTTAGGTGAGTATTTGTTACAGATTTGCATTTGAACATTTTTTTTATGCTTCTTTGCAACTTTTGAATGATTCTTTTTATGACTGAAAAAATTCTTTACCCAGGTTCCATTATTTCCATGCAACTCAATTACCTCCTGTGTGAATAGTGCTATGCAAATCACTTGCCAGTAAGAGGGTTTCTATTTTAAATCTTAGAAGGGACCTCTTTGTGAGAAATTTTAATGTCCTCCAAAGAGTTTTTCTTCTCAGTCCTAAAACAAGCAGGTTAGGTTAAATGGGGCTTCCAAATTGATTAAAGGTGTGAGTGCGAGTGAGCATGATTGCCTCATTTGTCTCTGTGATGGACTGTTGACCTGTTTTTCACCCCTCACCCTGTGGATGTTGGGCTTCTTCTCAGGATACAGGATAACGTGTATATGGAAAATGAACATATCAATACATGATAAGAAAAAAACAAGTTAAAGAAAATAAGCTATAATATAGAACATGGAACATGTTATGCCATAGAACATTATGAATACTGAATTTTAAAAAAAATATTTTGCTTATCAGTCGCTTCACAGGCCAACGATGATGGGGTACAGTGGATCTCAAAAGTCCTCACACCCATGTTAAAATGGAACGTTTTTTTCCACCTTTAATGTTACATATACTTGTTGCAATTACAGCAAAAATAAACACAAACAAATCTGTTAGAGAAATGAAAAAAAAAAAAAAAAAGAGACAATAATTTGATTTAATAATTGTCTAAACTAATGCTTTGTTAAAGCAGCTTTTGAGTATTTAGTTTTCTTTGGCACACAACTAACATCAACATCCATCCATCCATTGTTAATACCCGCCTATCGATTTAGGGGCACAGAGGGACCGGTATCTATCATTGAGCAAGAGGTAGCGCTCACACTGGACAGGCTGTCAGTCCATCAGCGGGGGACTGCTCTCTCTAAATTGCTCACACTTAAGAGCAATTTAGAGAGACCAATTAACCGTAAAGCCGCAGTACATGCAGAGAACCTATGCATGCACCGAGAGAACATGCAAACTCAACGCAGAAACAAATTCAAACCAGGACCTTGTTGCTACAGGGGGGGGAAAAAATGGCAGCAAGTGCTACACGTTACAAATAAACAAGACATTTCTCCAACTGATGAAAATGCAATATTGATACTGGTCAGGGAGATTGTCAAGAGGCCACTCGCAAGGATAGAAAAGCTAAAGGCTTTTCTTGCAAGTACTGGTTGTGTTTGACATCAATTAGGAATCTCCTTGTGTCCTCCTTTATTTAAGTGAAAATAATGGTTCTTCAAGACAAACGTTTTGTCTTTCAGTGAAATTATACATGACTAGCTAAAATCTCACAAAAAACTTATAAGAGAGTCTGTTGTGGTCTGGTGAAGCCAAACTTAAATCTCTGGGCTGTAGTGAATTGTGTACTCTGGAAACCCAATATTCCAGCCAGACACAGAGGTTTACGTTTTAAAATGTTTATTTTAGAAGGAAGGTGACAGGGAGGACAGGCAAGCTGGAATGGCTGACCAGACGATGCAAGGCAAGGCAAGGCAAGGCAAATTTATTTGTGCAGTGCATTTCAGTACAATGACAATGTAAAGTGCTTTACATGATTAAAATACAGGAAAATAAAAAACACAATAAAAGCAAGTTGGAATAAAATGTAGAAAAATTTAAACAAAATAAAACATGGGAAAATGCAACCTAAAAGCAAATATTAAAAACGGTTGGACTACAAAGTTAAACTAATGATGTTTAAGTAAAACAGTTAAACTGGGACAGTCAAAGGCAATCCTAAACAAACGTGTTTTTAATCTTGATTTAAAAAGAACTCAGGCTTTCAGCACTTTGCAGGCGGAACCAGACTTGATCAGAGGTTGCAGGCAGAAACAAATTTGACCAGAAACAGCCGAAGCGATCCCAGCGTGGGCTGAGCGAGACACAGAAGCGACAAAAACACTGTGGAAAATATCCAAGGACAGTGAGACCAGACAAGACGTTCTGGTATGGAGTAGTGGAATGAGGCAGGTATATATAAAGAGAGTGACAGGTGATCCAGGTGAGTCTGATTAGAGGCGGCAGCAGGTGGAACTAAGCAAGGAAAGTGATGGCTGGGAGGTGGCTGAGGAGCATCGCGTGAGAATGTAAAGTCAGGCAGAGAAACAAAGTGGTGACACCATCATGCTGTGGATGTACCTCACTTCAGATGCAACTGGGGATTTGTCAAGGTGGATAAAAATTATAAACGGACAGGAAATCTGTGGGGTTACCAGCAGAGGACTGGGGATGACCAATTTCCTACAACCTGATATATCTAAAGAACTCGCAAGGCATAGCAGACAAATATAATATAGACTCCCATCAAAAAAGGCCGACTACTAAAGTTGAATAAAAAAGGTGCATTAGCATTGTGAAGCCAGGTTAATGCAGCGTTCTATTTTTACATCATCCTGTTGATTCATTAGCTTCTTTTCCTTTTTGATACATGTTTCATATTGATGATGGAAAAAAAAGTTATTTTTACTTAACATTTTGTCAAGGATGTGTACACTATATCATTTAAAAAAAAAAAAAAATATATATATATATATATATATATATATATATATATATATATATATATATATATATATATATATATTTCAGCCTTTTACATGTTTTAGATCTCCAAAGTACATGTTCCACATTTTGAACACTGCATGCCCTGAATTGTCTCACTGTGGGACAAAAAAAATTACATTTTATTCTATTCTATAGAAGCAAACGTTCATTGTATGAAAACTTTATCCAGAAAGACTCGCTGAAGGACGTCTATGCTCTACATCCTAGCTATTTTCGATGAACTGGGCCTTTTAAAACTGATCAAAGTATACTTGAGTAAACCATAAGACAAAATCTTCACCGGCATTTTAATCCATGATAAATTAAAAAATATCTCTTTACTGAAGGTATAAACATTAATACTGACAATGCCCTTAGATATAACCCAATGCCACAGTTTTCTTTGTGATGCGCAGACACTGCAGCATCATTTGGTAAAGAAATGCTTACAAAGATGCCTTCATATGTTTGGCTCACCTTGCAGTGAAACTTTTTCATCTTTATCCTGTCTCAAGAACTGCAAATGAAAGGCTAAATCTTCCTGGTAACATAATCAAGCT
Organism: Fundulus heteroclitus; assembly: GCF_011125445.2. Classification (NCBI taxonomy): domain Eukaryota; kingdom Metazoa; phylum Chordata; class Actinopteri; order Cyprinodontiformes; family Fundulidae; genus Fundulus; species Fundulus heteroclitus. The sequence continues at coordinate 32,623,333 of NC_046378.1, forward strand.
CCATTTTATTATCTACCGAGGCATCCGCTGAAGGATGAGTCATCTTTGGGTCAGGAGAGATCTGTGGTAATGACCGTATCTTTACTGCACAGCGTTTGAAGCAAAGAGCTGCAATAACTGAACCAGTGTTGGCCTTTTGTTTTAACTTCACAAACAAATGGATGTTTTCAAGGACACGCACCATCCCATTGGGACCAGCGTAAATGCATATTCAATCTCCCTCCTCCATCTCCCCATCCATATCGACGCTAACAGAACCCCGCGCCCTACGCAGAATGAAGTGCTTTGTGCTGGGGCTCGCATCGATGCTGGCGCACCGGCAGCTGGTGTTCTCACAGACCACTGCATGGAAAATGGGCTGATTTTAGGATTTAGCTGCCCGTGGTGGATTTTTCACTCGCCAATTATCAGGGCCAGAACCACTTAGTTATGGAATTGCATAAGATTATAAAACAGAGATTTGAAGCCCCCAAGCCTCAGGTTTGTCAGCATGCTGGTCCGTTTTGCAGTTAGGAAAATTCATTTTGAGTTTTGATAAAGTAACGTCGTTAGTGTGCAGCTGTTCGGCATTTATTTCGAAATGAGGGTTGGACACCAGGCAGGCATGTTGTTACACTCTGGAAGAATGCAAGATGTCCCTTCAAACAGCAACATCAGTGCAACACATTCACCAAATCGGGTCAACTTTTCCAAGCTGCGACGCAGATCTACAGCGGATCCTAGAAATCCGTCCACCTCATGTAAAACCCCACAGCTTTTGGGATGCAAAATATAAAATAACCATTTCAGAAAATCTTTCCCTCTCGTACTTCGTTGAAAACACTTGCCCAGTGTAACATTCAAATCATTGCAAAATCAATCAAGTCGTGTGGACATCTGCTCCCCCCCCCCAAACCTCTTCACATGAGATTTTCTTTTCTTGTCCGGCTTAGTTCTGGTCTCTGGCTCAGCCTTTTAAAACCCTTTCTCTGCTTAACCAGTTCTTTTGTTGAGTTAGATGTATGCTCAGACTCACCCTGTCGCTAAAATATGAAGTCACTATTCATCTTCCACTCCAGCTAAAAACCCCAGTTGTATCTGAAAAAAGTAACCCCACTGCAGGATGCCACCTGCACTATGTTTCACCATAGACATGCTGCTCTTTTGGGGATGCAGTGTTTATTCTTTATGTTCTTTCCATGCACTTCTGTAGAATGTGTTAAATCCTTACCCTTACTCACACTACAGCGAGATAATTTTGAGCTCTATAAACCATCTACAAACTACAGCTTTGGCTAAATTATGCAAGTAGACAAACGTTCTACAAATCCACCTAGGACAGCAGAACAATACTTGAGGTTAATCAAATTCACTATATTGGATGGGATTTCCAAACTGCCGTTGTTTTTCAATTTTCCCTTCAATAATTAGTTGTAGTTTTTTTTCCAGTTGCAATGTACAGAAAATGCATGTCCCACTAAGGGTGGAAAAAGTTTAAAATGATTCATCATGGCGTCCTTTTTATGTCGCAAAAACCTGTGATCTAAGCTGATACTGCATCTATATAGGGGTGACATTAAAATGTGAGAAGCCAAAATAGCTGCGTGAATCAAAAAAAATAAATAACAATAATGTTGCAACATCTGCTCTTTAACAGAACCGACCAAACTTGAGCTATTTAGACACTCCACAACTTCTTTTGCTGCCTCCTCCTACCAGAAGTTTTGATACTTGTAAAGCTTTATTATACACAGAATTAGGATGCCAGTGTCTCAGAGCTCATCAGCACTCCCTGCACCTCCTTTGCTTATCTTTGCATAACTACACATCCTGGTCATGTTTCCTTTCTCCTCCTGACCATCTGTTCCCTGCTGCCAATCTTCTGAATGTGCCAGCTTCTGCCTCTACATCTCCTTCCCGCTGAGTAAATCTTGGTATTGATACTGTATCATAATTTCCCTCTCCGCTTTATCTCAAACACTAAAATATACGAAATGTAGCCTACAAAACAAAGACCTTTGCGTGCAGGGTTACACAATGTCAATCCCAATCATTGCCATATGCTGTGCTTATTACTTAGTAAAAAACTTTTAGAAATAAGTTGGTGTTATTGACACTTTGTCACACACAAGATGCCACACTTTACAGCTGTTTTCTAACAGGAAGCTTTGGAGATGTTTTTTTTTTTTTTTACCTCCTTTTGTAATGAATCACGGCAGCGGACCAAGAATTTAGCCAGACCAGCAGAGGTTCTTAAAAAAGGGATTTATTTAACAAAAAGCAGAGCAAAGCAAAAAGGACTGAATAATCAAAAAGACTAATAAAAAACATTCAGAACTTCATAGGAACAGAAACTGACTGGTAACATGACAAAATAACTCAGGTTCTCTGGAAGGGAAAAACTTCCAAAAAAAATTCCAAAAACAAACATCAGATCAGGATTGACTCACCCAAAAACATGACAAGACCAACAAGACGACCTGGCACTGATGTCTGGTCTCAACAGTATATATGGAGGTGGAGGCAGGTGAAACTGGTGAGAGGTGATTGCAGCAGGGGTGGAGTTAGGCAGGTGTGCAGAGTAAGTAATTAGACCAGACATCAGTGCTGAGGCTCAAAACAAGAACAGATCAGAAACCAAACCTAAAAAGCTGAGAGGACAAGTGGACAGAAACAAACTACACCAGACCTTATAAGAAACAAAACAACCCCGAAGTATAAAACTAAAACAGAAGATAAAGCCAAGACTAACACAGATGACCAAAACAGGATAAACTAACTGTAAACAAGCAAAACAGGAACCTAGACAAGACAAAACTCAAAGCAGCCAGAGAACCTAAGGCAGGAGAGTAAACAAACCAAAACAGAACCTAGAATATTACACCTTTACCATCCTGCTAACTGTAGAAGTGGGCAAGCTTAAGAGAGAAGCTATTACCTGTAGCCATATTCGCAAGTGAAGAAAACCGACATGTATCTGCCCTTGAAAGACATGTTCTCCTGTTGTTCTAACGTTGAAAAGTGACTATGAGAAAATGTATCCATTATTATGCTGGTAGCCCAAGGAACCACAATATAGTTGAATACTAATTAATAGTTCTGAAACGAGACTAACCTAATAAGAAAGTGACATATAAACTCACAAACGGCTTCCGTTACGTTCATTTTGTAGATTCTCAGAGTTTTGACATATACATTTTTACATCAGATTGTTTAAATTAAATTAAGGGTGATAATTTCTCTTTTTTCAGCAATAAATAAAACATTTCTTTTAAAGGGGCCAAGACATGTACTATGACTTTATGAATTTCGACGCCAGTAGCTCACAAAGCATACAAAAGGTTTTACGATGAAATTATTACGTCTTGTTGACACACTTTGTCTTTGCTCTATTTGTTAGTAAACAAAGCGCTTTTGTGTATATTTGCTATTGCAAGACCACATGACTGGAGGTACGATGTTCCGTATGCACGCAGAGCCTAAACAAGGAGAAGCAATGGAGCCGAACGAGTCAACAAAGCCCAGAATAGGTGCAAAAAGAAAGAAGTTAGGTAAGCCTACCTCTGTAGATCTGGTTGGTCTTTGACCTCACCGAGCTGACACTTTAGTGAGAGGCATTGCAGGATGGTCGACTGGCAATTACAGTAGCTGTGTCAACTGTCTCCAGCTTTCTGATGGTTCTGAGTTAATGCTGGCAGATGGCACAACAATGTTAATGTATGCGGATTACACCTGGTGTAACATTCTTCTTAGGCTCAAAAAGGACTAAGTAAACACTATCAGGACGAACCATTATTTAGCCAGATAAAAGACTCATTTAGATTAAAATCTCTTTCACAAGCCTAACCTGGCCAACAAAAGCAGCAGCAAATGCCACAATGAACATGTGAGACAACAGTAAAGAGACAATCATTAAAATACATAAAGTGTGAGCAATATAATAAATATAATGCACAGATTATTATTACAGTAACAATGCAAAATTTAAAACAGAACAATGACAAAGTAAAATACAAGCACTTTTTAAAAGGATTCCAACCTATTTTGTAGGACAGCCAATGTTTTAAATGCCCAATTAGCAAAGATAGAACAGATCCACTTGAAACTGTTGTTTTACCTACTTTGTTCAACCTTTAAATAGTTTTCGTTAAATTGTATAGTCATTCCCCTTTAATATGAATAATAGTGGAAAGGTTTATTCTGAGTATATTCTTAGACCTGAAAGCATTGAATGTAGGTGAAATACATCAAGGCGTGTAGTGCTGTTTTTGGCATAACTTTCTAAAAAAATAGACTAATTCTGCTTTCAAAACTCAGAAATAAGTTTAACGGTAAAACGCAAACCATGAAAAGTTAGATCAATCAATTTCAATTCAGAATTTTGTCACAGTGAAAAACAGCTACATAAACTGACTAGCAAAAATATTAATGCCCCTTGAACTTCACCTAGTTGTGACAAAACATCTCCCATGTTTTTTCACAAGTGAAAAGAAAATAATATACGGTTTCCAAAAAAAAAATTTGCTGATAAAGGTCTTGAAAATATAGCATACATATTAATTCGGACCCCTTTGTCCAGCTGCCATAAAGGAGATCTATCGACGTCCAACGATGTGTATTTAAATCTCAGTTTCTCAGCATAAATCCAGCGTTTCTATAAAAGCCAAGGTGTGTTAGAGAGTATTAGAGAACAAACAGCTTTATGAAGACCAACACAGCATGGAGAATGTTGTTAAGAACGTGTGAGCAGGGTTGGGTTATAGAACAATAGATCCGTGTTCAATCCATCCATTCATAAAGAGAGTATGGCACAATTGGAAACCTACCAACACATGGCTTCCTCCTAAACTGACAAGCCAGGCAACGAGAGCAATAATCAGAGAAGTGGCCTGGAGGCCCATGGTAACTCTAGAGGAGCTGTGAAGATTCACAGGATAGCTCTCAGTCGTGCACTGAAACCAATCTGGCCTTTGTGGAGCAGTGGCGTGTAAAAAGCCATTGTTGAAAGAAAGACATAAATAGAGTTTTTTTTTTAGCTTGTCACAAACCAAGGGGGCAAACTGCAAGAAGGTGCTCTTATCAACCGAGGCCTGCATGTGAAATGCTATGTGTGGCAGAAAACTAGTTCTATACATCAAATTTCACAACCCCTACCCAATTTGAAAAATGGTAGCGGCATCTTTATTTTGGAGGGATGTTTTCATTCACCAGAGTCGGGGAAGCTGGTCAACAGGGGCGGTTCTAGACAGGGACCAACGGGGGCCAGTGCCCCCGTAGAACTGGTCCTGGCCCCTGTACTAAAGATATGATATTAAATGAATTTCTTACAATGATATATGCTGACAAAGATACTGTAACTAATTGGCCACTTGGACCAATTGTATGTTTTACCTTTACAGTTTTACTCTAACAATAATTTCAAAATGAAGCTGTTTCACGTTTAGCTCCAGCCGTATTGAGATAGGATCAGGGGTCTGCAACCTGCAGTTCCAGAGCCACAATTGGCTCTTTGGCTCACTTAATATTTCATTATCATTAACCATGAAATATTCACCTGTTTATTTTTTCCCCCCGATCTTTTGTTCTGTACCCCCATGAAAATCATTTGCTCCACCCGGCCCCCCCTGCTAAATTTGGCGTAGACCCGCCACTGCTGGTCAAACTTAATGGCTAGATGGAAGAAGCTAAACAGCAGAAACTTGTTAGAGGCTGTAAGAAGGTTAGATGTTCACCCTCCAGCAGGACAATGAGCCTAAACACAGCCTGAGCGACAATGAACAATAGATTGAAGCATATGCACATGTTGGAATAGTCATATGAAAGTCCAGACCTTAATCCAAACGAAAAACAGTGGCTAGGCTTGATTAACTGATAAACTGGCAGACACGCTCCATAAGACTCGCAAAAGACTTGGACGCAAATACACAAATGCATGCCACATTTTTACTTCTGCTTCCCCGTTTACGTGCTCCTTTTACTTGGTCTATTGTATCATGTTTTGGGTGGTTTTATTGTTGAAATTTGACCGAGAATTTTATGGTCAATGCAACTCACTGTGGATATAAGCACGGAAAAGAATACTGGATATTGTGAAATACAAAACATGACATTATGGCCTCTGTACATTACCGTACCACGGTTTCTCCTGAAATTAAAGTCTGAGGTCCACTGCAAGTATTTCAGGAGTGTCACAGTCCACCTAAGGCTTTAAGCAAATTACCAATGCACTCACTGCAAACCCTTGAAAGAGCTCTCTAAGATTAAGGTCTGTTTAACATGCATTATGGTGTTTGCATTTACTATCATGATGTTTTTAAAAAGGGGTTCCTTGAGCTTGCAAAACACAAGCATCATACATTTGGTTCCCACCAAGAAGAATTTAAATTAAGAAAATAAACTTTAAAAAGTCGTGTTTGGTCGAAAAAGCGGAATTCCATCAATGCATTATACATCACTAGTGCATAATTTATACACAGATAAAAATTTCATCAAGGAAACATGATGACTGAGGTACACGCAATTACAACCATTGCTCACATCAAAGTGAAATAAACTGATATAAATAAGTAATAGTATGAAAGGAAACACTTTCAGGCTAGTGGATGGTTCACAAAAATCCGTATGTTTTAATAATATTTCAGCTCAAGCAAAATATACAGGTCAACTGTTAAAACTCTGCTCAGGTTCTGCTTTTTTCAACTAACAAGACTTTGATGGTGTCCTCATGTCTCGGAGGGAGGTGGGGGCGGGAGTTAACCTATATGTTAGGCTGCTAAGAAAAAGAGGTCAGACAGAAACAAGAGGATTAACTTGTTTATTTGCACATGTGTCTGTGTTTTATGTTTATTTGATTTGTAAATAGAAAATGCAGCATTTTAAAAAGTATTCACACCCCTTGAACAGCTTTACATTTTGCAATGTTATGTGACAGGCTAACACAAAGTACCACATAACTGAAACGGGAGGGTTTCCATTATATAAAAAAAAGAAAAAAAGATGAAAGGAATGGTCATTGTACCTGCAAGCTTTTTGGGGTATGTCTCTCATTAAAAGACAGATTCTCATTTGGATTTAGTTCTGGACTGGGCCATGCTAACACATGAACATGCTTTTATTTAACCATTGCAATATAGTTCTGGGTGTATGTTTAGGATTGTTGTGATGCTAGACCCAGGTCTATGCAGCCTCTTAGAGGTTTTCTTCCTGGTTTGCCCTGTATTTTGTTCCATCAATCTTCCTTGTAGCTCTGACCAAATTCCCTGTCACACTTATTAGATATTTCTTGTCTGCTTAGAAAAAAATAGAAAATCCTGTAGTTTACAATTAAATAATACTTTGTGTTTTATCATACTAAATCCTGATAAAATATTTTGAAGTTTGATGCTGTACCCTGAGAAAAGGTGGAAACTATTAATACTTTTGTAAAATGCAGTAGAAGGTAATGGAAACACTCATTTGAGAATCACAAGGAAAGGTAATACACTTAATGTGATAAATTTAACTTCTAGCATCTTCTAGTTTAAAAAAAAAACATGTAAACTATGTTATGTCATTGATGCTTGACATTTTTATTATATTTTTTATCAAATGAATTTGTGCCAGGTGTTCATGAATAGACAGTTCCACAAAAATTTAAATATATCCCTTAACACATTTCTAAATGTTCTATTTACAGTTTTACTTTTTCCACTTTTACAAAGACATCTGGTTTAGAGGTGAATTAGCCTTTTCAGTTAATGGCTAATTCACCTCCAGAGTCTATTAGTACGGTGCGCTGTACCTGCTGTTTCTCAAACTGCGCTGCTAATTTTAGATGACTCTCTGGTTGCATTAAAACAAGGTGAAACACAAAAACAAAAGGGTGCTTAACATATACCTTTTTTCAATGCACTTCACAGAAAATATGCTAATTTTTCCAACATCACACATAGGACTGCCAGATTTGTTATTTTCACAATCTTTTATTTTCACAGTAAACTGCCAGAAACAAAATAAGCTTTATAGATAATACTTTTTCCCTCAGGTATTACCAATCCAAGATTAAAAGAAACTTGATTAGTTCTCATGTGACTTTTGAAATATATTTCAGTCCAATGATGAATATTTCAAAACAGCAGCTTTGATTCAAGTTTATTTTAATACATTTTTAAATTCCCACTATTTTTGGTTTATGAAGACTGATGTTTTTAAAGAAAATGTCAACAATTTAAGAATGTTCCTGTTTTTGCCTGATGCAATCAGCAATGGACTTCCATCCATCCATCCATCACCCATTGTCAACTGCCTATTCGAGATTGGGTGGACACGCAGGGGACACGGGTCCACAAGGAAAACCCAGAATTCCCTTTCCCCAGCTACATCCTCCAGATCATTCTAGGGAATCCTAAGGTGTTTCTATGCCAGCAAAGGTGTCAAAAGCCTTCGCATTTATTACTCAGGTAGAGTTTAAAGATACTTAGATTTAAAAACACTTTAAATCAAGTAGAAATTGAAGTAACATGTCAAGCTTTTTACTCAAGTAAATGTATAAAAGTTTCAAAACTACTTTAAGTATAAAAGTAAAAATAATATAAGATGACAAAAAATACTATAAAGGACAAAAACTTAGGCTGCACCACATGAGCCTATAGTGCCCCGCCCCCAAAAAAATAGCGTTTTGTAAAAGGCCATAATGACCGGAATGTTATATTAAGATGTTAATGTTCTAAAATTTGAAATGGGTTACCTGTTTCACCCACAAATATGCCCATTAAAAATGTATGCATTTTAGTACAATGCAACTATTTCAAAGGACCTTATATGTGTGCTATTGAGCAACAACAAAAAGTATTTTAATTCTCCAAAAAGTCAAACCGTAGAGGTTGCATCTGTTGCAAAGCTCAGCTTTGCAACAGATGTAAGATAACACAACTGGAGAACAAAACAGGTCAGACTCTAGATCAGGTTTAGCAAGAATTACCTTCGTGTGGTTGTCTGTATACAACAGGTAGTGCTGTCAAAATGAATGATTAATCCAAATGATTAATCAAAACATAAAAAAATAACAAATTATCCTAAGAGATACCTGACATGCTCAATGCTACAGCTGATTGCAACACTATTAAATTTAAATTTGCATCCAACCATCTTGAAAAATTCTTCTAGATATGGCCAGGGATCTGTAACCTGACTCCGCCAGATGGATTTGCTCCGCATATCCATCTGGAAACCTTCTGTTGAAGTAACTTTGGGAAGGGGCGAAAATACTGGTTAGCTGATTGGCCTATGTTGGTGATAGACGGGCCAAATAAACCAATCAGATCAACGAAACATATGACATACTAACAGTGACGACGAAAACACAACCACAAGCTCTTGCCGAAACCAGTCGGGAGAAGAGCAAAAACATCTTTTCCTCTGAGAAAAGCCTCCAGAGCAGTGTTTTGCTCTTCTTTCAGTGAATAAATACTCTGTAATTCCGATAAAACTTACTCGATAGCCACGCTAACGCTAGTTTCATCGGCTGAAGCTGCCATGTTCTTTAGACTGAACTGTTGCGCTTCTCGTTGCGTCACACCTCAACCCGCCTCAAAGCCAACGCTGATTGGACGTTTGTTTGGTGAACGGCTCCAAATTTTCTTTAATGGAAAGTAGCCAGACTGATCTGAGAGTGAAACCTTGAAAGCTCGCGAGATCAGGATGGTCTCACAAGGCTAAGGGATCTGCCCTCCTAGGCTACCAACCTCCTCACTGGTGCTTGATTGTTACATTTTGCTTAGGCTCTCTGTGCTCTCTGCTACAGAGATCTTCATGCTAGGCTACATACAGCTGCAATATTGTTCTTTGTTTTATTTGTCCTCTTAATTTTATTTTTGGCATCAACTTAGTACTGTTCCACCTCCAACTACTTTCAAATACACTCTGTCCGGGAAAGTTATCTAGTTATTTTTTCTTTTTTTTTTAATGACAAGCTGGAATGAAAATAAGATTAAATTAAATTGAAGTAACAAGGCTATTTTTGTCATTTAAGGTGTAGAAATTATTAAAAAGGTAGTGAGTCGAAGTAAATTCAACCTGGAAAGACTCACACAAACAAATGAGGGAATTAGCTAAATTTATTAACATAAATCAGTAAAAGTCTTTGGCACTTGGACCCCAGCAGAAGACGTGAAAGCTGTAAATGGCTATGAGCTTGGATGTTCAATTTAAGATTAGGATTAGTGAAATCTTCCCCCGGGGTCCGAACACTGGCGGTGGAGGCCAGAGGAGAGAAGGAAGCCAGGAGGAGCCTGAGGGCGTGAAGGAAGAGACGGGGTGGAGGTGAGTCGAAACTCAGCTGAAGAGCAGGAGACCACATGGATGGAGAGCTTTATAAGCAAAACCTTGCAGGATGACAGGCTAAAGTAGGATGAGGACTTAATGCAGGTTGGCTTGAAAATAGGAGCATGACGAGACCTTAGGGAAATGCCGGAGAAGTTGGGGTGTGTCTTCCAGTTTGAATTTACGTCTAAACTTAATTTCAACCTCGAAAGACTCAGACACAGACAGATGAGGAAATTAGAGAGATTTATTAACATAAATCATAAATCAGTAAAAGTAATTTGATGCTTGAATCCCGGAAGAAGATGTGAAAGCTATGAATGGCTATGAGCTTCGATGTTTATTTTAGGATTACAATTGGTGAAGCCTTCTTCCAAAGAGAGGGTGCCGAATCAAAAATGAATGGAAGGAGCTCAGTATGGAAGCCTACAGTGCGAGGTGTCAGAGGAGAGGGAGATAATTAGAGGACCTAGGGATGGTGACGATAAGAGCATGCCATGGCAAGGAGAGTGTTGATGAGAGCCTGACTAGACATAGAGAGGGTTGATGAAAGACTGACTAGGCATAGAGAGGGTTTATGAGAGCCTGACTAGGCATAGAGAGGGAAGAATGTATGCAGAGAGGTATTTGGAATGAGGACTCATCCATGTCTGCCAAAGCTTAGAGACTGTGCGGACTGGGCCATGCCTGACAAGGCATAGAAAGGGTGTAATATGAACCTGATTACACATAGAGAGAACAAAACCTATCGACTTAATAATCTTAATGTATCACAAAAGGACCACTGTTGTGAATTCGTATTCTCAAAGAAAAAATCCGTATTCTCAAGCAGCCGCTGCTGTTTGTGTTCTTGAAGAATAAAGCACAAATTTAAAACTTGAAATTCATATATATTAGTTACTGAAGTTGTTAATTTTAACTGTATGTTATATGTTTTGAATGCGATTTCAATTATTATGAGTTTACAAATGTTTGTTATGCACAACGTCTGACTAATATGCACACAACTGTCCTTTTATGTACAAGACTATTTCGACAGTGATCTTACCTCATACAGGATATGGGTACAACTTCTCTGTCTTTGTTTGTTTGACCGCTGTCTTCTTGCCACCACCCACTGGACCAGAGTGGTACTGCCGTTTTCCTTCACAACATCCCATATGTCATTAATGTTTTACATCAATGGCCCTCTAGAAGATGGAAACACAACAACCCAAAAGCCCCAGCCTTCAGTTTACCCCAGGAAACCACAGCCTGGAGCTTTAATTTCTGGGGCTTTTAATGGAAAAGGGCCGAATGCGGAAGAAGACCATTGGCAGAGCTGTTGGAGGGCGAGAGTAGAAGGCCATGAGGAAGTTTTTAAGGGTAGGAAGAGAAATTGGCTTTTGTGAATCAGGCTGAGAGACGCGGTGATTAGAGATGCCTTTAAGAAGGAGTTTAATGGCATGATTTGAGAACAGGCTTGGAGAGGGCAGAGAAAGGTGACATTTGGAGAAAATTGATACCTGCTAATAAACTGTGAATGTAAGAAAGCTTAAAGCGGCTGTTATCGAAACAGAAAACGGCAAAAGCTAGGACTGTTTAAATGAGGACTGGGATGAAAGGAGTATTGTGAGTGTGATAGAATTTAGTGAAGGTGTGCCAAGCAAGAGAATACAACCTGAGTAGAAGGAGATAGATATAATTTAAAACAAAATAGCTGACTGAAGAAGTGGATGAAGGGATGGATTTAGTCTAACTTCAGATCCTCAAGAGGAGGAATTGGTGTAGCTATAGCATTGGCTGATGGGCAGAGACTGCAGAAAACTCTGGGTGGAAAGATGAGGTTGTGAGTTATTGCCTGCCACTGTTGCAACAGAGGTAAAACATGACAGTCATGGGAGATGAGTGGCCTTTGCTAATGGCATCGACCACAGCTGCGTTACTATGTAAAGCAGTAATGCGCTTCAGTTTTCAAAGTTAGCCCCAGAAGCAACATGCTACAGTGATGGGGAAGATCTTGTGGAAAGCTCAGGATTCAGACTGGGGAAAGGAAGTAGACCATACTTCTTCAAATCATTCTCCCTGAAAGAACCCCCCCCCCACCCCCACCCCCCCGCCAAAACCTACATACGGAGCTGCATCCATAAAAAACTGGAACTAGTCAGACGAGTACATGACAATGTTGTGAAAGGAGATTCTACTTCAGTCCCTAAGAAGACTGGCACAAAAGGCCAGGTCAGAGTGATAACCATTGTCTAGGGTGACCTGGTAAAGCAGAGAAGGGACAAAAGATAGAGCCAGGTTGAGCAGGCAGGATATAAAGAAATGTCCTTGGGGAATGATACGCATGGAAAGATTAAGGTGGCACAGGAGAGACAGAAGTTGGTATTTAAAAAAGAACTGGGGAGGACTTACAAACTTCATGGATGCGAGATACTTTGTCCTTGGCAGCAAAGCGACTATGGCTTCAGAATACAGGGTGATGCCAAGGAACTTGAGCTGCTTGGCTGGGCCTGCCATTTTTCCACAGACAGGGGGACGCCTACCTACTAGTGAAATAACTGCTGGAGCTTCAGAAGAGAGGGGCCAGGGGATCAATGAAGACGGAAGGAACATTCGTGACATTGGGGGGATCCAACAAAGAGTTTCAGACAATTTGTTGAACAAGCAGGACCTACTCCTACAGTCAAAAATTAAGCTTCACCGTAAAAGAAAGAAAATGTGGATCCCATTTGATACCTAGGATGTGCCACTGGGAGACGGGAACCAGCAAGTTTTGAAAGTATTTGCAATATCAGCTTTTGCGAGCCAAGCACCTTGCACGGTTGTTTGATGAGCTATATTGCAAGGTCCAACATGGCGTAGAAAATGGAAAAGGAGGGTTTAGAGATAAAGGAGTTAATACTGGGATGAGGGCAGGAGTGAGGAGCTGAGAGGTCGATTATGGAGCTTTTGTCTGAATATTTGCGAGTGGCTATCCCCAGAGGGCTAACGCGGAAAGAAGAGAAGGGTGATTTAGATGGCCTCATCTTACAACCCTTGAAAGCCTCCTTAACCACCTCCGGTTCACGTAGCACAGAACTGAGATTAGCACAAACATGAGAAGAAGTAGGGGAAGGAAGTACTATGAAAAACGCTGAGAAACAGCTGGTGAGGAAGAACTCAACGAAAGGATGATGATGACAGATGATGGTGAAAAAGAAAAGCAACATTTAGGAATAATAATGGGAGTGCAAAGATGACAGGAGATCAGGTTTTGGGTCCTCAATGGCTTCTGAAGAGAGATGAGTGGCAAGGACAGTCAGATTTTGGATAAGCCTCCTTGTAAAGCTGCAAATATGAAGAAAAGGACAGGTGGCAAAGAAACAAACACCTTCATTGACATTGTTACAGATTGGAGAATTATTAAATCCTGAAAGTTTTGTTTTCCTGTGTCTAGACAGACACTTGATTGGATGAGGGCGGATGCAGCTATTTTGGCGATAGATTTGTGATACTGGTAAATGTGAGCAGTTATATTTGAGATGAAGGTCAGCAATGAGGGACATAAAAGTATCAAGCTCAGGTTAAACTGAACAAAAGACATCTCTGTAAGTGCTAAAGGCAGCCAAATCTCGGCAATATAGAAAGATCCTTCAAGAGGCGGGGATCAGAGAATCTAAAGATGGCAGTAAAACCACGAGAAGAGGCGACACATTGGTCAACCTCAGGAGATACCACATTGATGAGATGCACCTGTGAAGTCTTGGAGGAGAGCCTGGGTGGGATCTTAGAATGTATAGGAACATAGGATCTGCCTGAATGTAAGCAGGGAAGCATGGGAAATGTGTAATGCTTGCAAAAAAAAAAACAGAGGAGAAATGAAGAAATACATCTCACCTATATGAGCTGGGGTGGGCGTTAGTAAAGCTGAGTGCACTGGCAAGAGCCAAGGACCGGACTGCGAGGCAAGATGAGTGGAAGAGAGAGGGGGTATTGACTTGGCAGAATTGGGGGGCGAACTCCTTGAGATGCTCTATGAGAGATTATATGGAGCGCTGGAGAGAGATGAACAAAGCGTCAATGGAAAAGAAGAGTTGAAATTTGGGCTGCGGGAGCCGCGGCTTGAGAAAAGGAGGAGGAGCAAAAGACGGGCCTGGCGACACGGCAGTAAGAGCCGGAGTGGAAGCCAGGTGACCTCGGCAATCCTTTGGCATTGATGAGTTTTTGAGGCACTTACCGGACGAGGTAGGAGTAGGAAGATGTGGAGAGGAAGGAGATGAGTCAGCATGCAGAAGGAGCACGGCGAGATGGGATGAGTCCAAACCAGAGCAACAAGCTCAAAGCTCAGCTGAAGAGCAGGCAAATCCATAGATGAAGTAACCTGCCTGCAAGCTGAATTCTCACGGTACCTGTATGTTCACAAACACACCATAATCCATCTTGTACTGACTCTTGAAACCAAAAAATTTTCGGGCTAATCATGTCACGACTTTTAACAATCTGACTAATTTATTCTTGGAAGCTTTTTAAGTGAAACTATTTTGTTCTACTAGGATTGACCAACTGCCCCCTATCCACTCAGATCTTCAACACGTCTCTGGAACTGTGTGAAGTTCCGTCTTGCTTTAAATGCTCCACCATCTTCCCGGTCACCAAGAAAAGTTCATTTATTTCAGTAACTCAATTCACAAAGGGAAACACATTATATAGAATAACACAGACTGATGATTTTTTAGATCCTTTATTTCTGTTGATTATGATTTGCTTCCCCCACCTTCAGCTAATAAAAGCACACTATTTAAGATTAGAATATTGCATCAGACCAATTAAAAAAAAACAATGTTTAATATCAGCTTAAAGGTTGTACTTTTCAAAAAGTACTTTTAATCTGACAAACAATCTTCTTAGAAATGCATATTCTAATTTATTGAATATGACTGTATATATGTATCTGTGTCCTAGCACCACACGTCAACTGGAGCAGTGGGGGCAGGATCGTCATAGCAGGAGCATCTGTGTTTATTTCCTTTTTTAGTCTTTAAAATACCAGAATTTGTGCTCAACTTTATATTTAGTATATTTGATTACATAATCTTTAAACAACAGATCAGATGTTATGATCTGTTACTCAGTACTTAAGGAGCCTTTTTGCCAAATACTTTTTTACCCTTACTTGACTAACTTCTAGGCAGCTTTCCCTTTGTTGGCCCCTCTTGGGCATCCTTGCTAGGGGGGTTCTTCGGGCATCTGGGGTTCTGGTTTCCCTGGCATCTGCCTCGGTGCTCTGGGTCTTTGGCACCTCACAACAGCTATAGAGCATTTTTCATATGAATAAACCTTACATACACAAGCACACTCTCACAAACACCTACAGGTGCTTGGATTCAGGTACTTACAGATTCATTTTCTTTAGCTGTCACTTTATACATTTCCTATTAAATAAATTTCTAATAATATTTTTCAGTGATTGTATCAAGGTGTTGGTTGTTTGTACATGTAATACTTTATCATTTGGTTTTGCTGTTCTTTTTATATCACTCTTTGCAAGTGTAGAAGCAGACTCAGAGCACGTTAAATTGCTCTCTCCCTTTCCTCTCCTTTCTCTTTTACCTTTTCTCCCTTTTAGTGTTTTGTCTCATCTGTTTCTCTCCTTTTCCCCCCTGCTTTTACCTTTCCGTTTCAGTGTCCATTGAACATGAAATAGTCCCAGCATAAAATCTATTGAAGCTTCACTATGGCACCATGGCGAAAGCAGTAAGGCTCCAGTTGTGAAAGTAAAATCTGTTGGGCTCTTTTTGGCATTAAGACAACAATTCTTAATGCCACATAGACAGACAGGACACAAATAATAATAATAATAATAATAATAATAATAATAATAATAATAATAAACAGTGGTAAAAGTGCCAAGATTTATTCGACTTGTTCCAATATATATCTCATATCTAAGGGCAATTTGGAGAAACCAATTAAACTCACTGTGCAATAAATACATAAAAGAAAATAAAGAAAATATTAACTGCATCTCTCTGATTGCAGCTTATCTGAAGCTAAAAATTCTTCAGGTGCTGAAAAATATTACAAATTTTAAACTCTTATACAATTATCTCATGGGGAATGAAACAGGAAGGTGAGTCTGGCTTTACAGCAGCCAAATCTCCTGCTTCTCCCACAATCAATTAGATCTGTGAAATCCATTTCTCTTTGCATGTTTGCTCTTGTTTGCAATAATTACAACCTCCACCCCAAACAGGCATGATAAACACCTCCTGATTTGGAAGTGTTTGTTCAGATCGGTGGGACCTGCTGCTTGTCTTGCTGTTTATAAACCGTGGAAATCTACGGGGATTACACAGGCTTGTCACCATCTGTGGCATTACTCCAAAACAGGTCTGCAATGAGAAGGCAGAGGCAGACTGACATATAATGAGCTGCTCTCACCTCATCTGCACAATGATGTCATCAGCATTATGCACTGTTAGCACATCTGTACAGACAAATGCATAGCAAAAAGTATCCCTATATGTACTTATTTTTGAAGATATATGACTTATTCCTATGTAGAGAGACAGGATGTTATGAAAAAACAAACCAAATGTTTCAAAACTCTGTTGTCTTTTTTTTTATCAAAACCAGTTGTTCTGTTGAAGCAACTGTCACCCAGAGGGCTTTTAAATTTAAGATGAAAATCTTTTGTTATGATCTCCAAGAGATGCTTTTTGAAGTCAAGAAAAACAACTTCGCTGCCTTCTGATTGACAGCTGAATTCGATCAGAGTCCGTAAGATTGTCAAATACTGTTGCCGCATCTGACAGTGACAGCGTCTGACAATGACTTCAGTGGTGAAATTTTTAAATGTGACAATAATATAATGTCAAAGCTCTTCAAAGTTAACCAATAGAATTTGTGTATAGCTTATATGCCCGAATGTACACTGACTAACTGGGATGGAGATGCAATCTAGATGCCACTGCAGAATTAGTACAGCAATGTGAGTGAATGCATGTATGTGATTAATTCTCGTTAAACTTTTTTGAGTACTAATATGCTGGAAGCAATAGAACAAAAGCAAGCTTAGCAAAATAAATGATTTTATTCAGCCTTTACAATAAAGTAATACTGAGTGTAAAGATGTTGCCATATGAGATACAATAGCGTTTATCAACACTCAAATATTCTGATGGGAGGAATACATTTAGTAATGTCCTACTTAGAACTTGGACCAGTTTATTAGGAGTTTTTTCCTCAGAGATTTTTTAGGTTACAATACCTGAACGCCACGTTTGTTGTCTTTCCCATTTTTAGGAGTGACTAAGAGAAATTAGCCTTTTTACCATGTTTATATCCTCTGGAAACAGGGAAGATATAGAATACTAATTAACAGTTCTGAGATGCTGACTGTGTTGTAATGCATAAACTTAGATCATGGTTCAAGTACAGTTCAGGTACAGTTATTTCTTAAAGTACTCAGATAAAATTTGGGATTTTTCTTGATCTTTTTATTTTCGGGATATTTTTCAAGGATATGTTTTCTATTACCCCGCCTCTCGCCCAGTGAACGCTGGAGATAGGCACCAGCAACCCCCGCGACCCCATGACGGATTAAGCGGATCAGGAAATGGATGGATGGATGGATGTTTGCTATTTGTTACATATAATTGTAATATCCACAGTACTGTGAGCAGATTTGTGTGAGGGTGTGTGTGCTTCACCTCTTTTGATTGCATGGTGTGACCAGCAGGTGATTCCTAGCAGCTGAAGCTCATCAAGTCCAATCAGAGAAACCTTAAAGAGAAACGGGTTCCCTGAGGCAGATGCCAGATTGTTCTTACTTATAGAGTGGTAATCAGGCTTCCTATTGTTACTTGTGTCATCTTATGTCCCTTCACTCACCACCTTGTTGTCCTCTTTGCAGAAACCCAAACCCCAAAGGTCCATGCTGGATCTCAATCTGATGCCTCGTTCTCGTCAGAGTTTATTGCCGTACTCCCTGCAATATTCTATCCCCTAATCTGTGCGCCGCTGATCTGGCTGCCCTGATTCATTGTCTATATTCCTCTATAACTCCGCCATAACCACTCACCTGCCTGTCCACCCTCCAACACTCCACTGTCAACTCCATCTTGTCCTGGAACAAAGAACAAAGAAATCCTTAACCAACACCAACTTGGCAATTTCAGCCCCTGTGGGTATACTCACCCGCTCCTTTGAGGAACAGATGGAGTTAATCAGATGATTATGGGACACATGTGAAAGCAATGATGGTTTAGAGCTGAGGGAGACGGAGAATGATAGACAAGGTGGGCAGGGAGGAAATAGAAATCTAACAGAAACAAGATACCATAGGAACAGAACAGAATCTATAAACTAATAAAAACAAACACTAAAGGGTGACAAACAAACTGAAGGACGCACGATCCCAGGAACATAAAGGGGAGTGGTGGCCTAGTGGTTAGAGCACAGAGCTTCGGTCCCAGAGGTTCAATTCCCACAAGCTTCCATTCTGGGTCCCTGAGCAAGACCCTTAACCCCCAATAGCTCCCCAGGCGCCGCACAGTGGCAGCCCACTGCTCCCCAAGGGGATGGGTTAAGATGCAGAAGTGAATTTCTCCATTGTGAGATCAATAAAGTTCAATTAAAAATTAAAGGTTAAGTCAAACAGTCCGATTCTTGGGGGCTGTGACACCCACATGTCCAATCAAAATCTCCATTTTCAAAACACCTTTTTGAAATAAAAAAAAAAAACTCTTGACCTAAATTCTATAGCATGAATTCCTTTTGTACAAGGACAGCTGGAAAAAGTATTAATAAGTTAAGTGAATGCATCAAATCTAGGATGGTACTATATTGTTTTTGTCTTTGTTTATAATAATGAGTGTGATGTTAGATAAAAATTAAAGCCTCAAATTATATTCATTACCACTTCTTTGTTGTTGAGTTCAAAGACAAATAATTGGTTAGGTTGATAAGTTCTACAAAATGTAAAACAACCTCTAAATAAAAATAAATCACAAACTGAACAGTCTATATCCCCTTTGAACCAACATTACTGTATTGCAGTTGTTTTGTATGTTTTTTTTTTTTTGTTTTTTTTTAATGTTCAAGGTCAGGAATAAACTTTAAGCAAAGGAAAAGTGGCTATGAAGATGTGAAAGTCAAAGTTAAAACAAATAAATAAAATAAAGATAATCTGAAGATGAATAAAACCTGATAATATAGAGTAAATATGAATAATTTTGAATATAAATGCTTGTTTTATTTTAGCAATTTGATTGAAAAAGATAAAACTCACATACTGTGAGTGTTTCTGTAATGTGTGATGATTGTGGTATGTTTTAAGGCAAGCTTCTGACCCACACACAGGAAATCACCAGGAGACAGTAAAAGTTCTAACTGTTTTTTATAATACAGGAGTTTGTGAACTTCTGCTCCAGGAGGGTTTTCCTTACAGCAGAGGAAGGATTCACCGTGAAAGAGGACTTGTCTCAGGTATGTGGTTCTGTGCTAAGGTGGTGCGGGGTTGTTCTTACCTTTCACCAGCAGGGTGCGGCAGGTTGACGCCAGCCGCAGGTATTTTCCATCCATGCCAATTAGGAGGAGCATTTATGGCGGCTGGAGTTGGATGGAATGTGTCGAAGCGTTAGCTTACCCAAAGCAGTACCTGACCAGATCCTAGCTCCAAATAACTCCATGGTTCCTTTTTCTCCTCAGCTAATCCTTCTTGTCCTTCTCTCAGGTACACCCTCAATTAAGTCTGGCTTCACCGTGATACCATCAGAAGATCATCCTCTTCACAAGTTTGTTCTGAGTCCCAAGAGCCTTCCTGGCACTCCAGTTGACCATTGCTCCTCTGCCCCCGCTGGCGCCCAACCACCAACAGGCCTGCCCACCCTCCAACACTGAAGATCCAACCAGCTCCAAACCACACCTCTATCCAAACCACCACCAGCAATTGCTACCTACCCCATCACCTGCGGCTCCCCACTTATCACCCTTCCAATAAGTCAGCGTCTGACACACCACCTTATGACCCTGCTTGTTGTGGTGCTGAACTATATTTTTCACTTCCCCACAATTTGCGAACAAAGCCCTTCCTGTCAGCCAGTTCCTCAGTTCCACCTTTCTATCTCTCCAGTTATTGGAGGTCTATTCCCAACACCTGGACCACCATCTTGCCCAGCTTCTTCTCCTGCTGTTGTAACCGTGCCCACTCCCCCTGCTGGCCAAGAGTCTGTGTCTCCTACCCCAGAGCCATTCTCCGGAGATCTGGAGAAATGTCATACATCTGGATTTATTTACATACTGGGACAAAATAAGAGACATATTGGAAATGTTGTGGGAAATGTATTTGTTGAGTCAGCACTGTGCTGCATATATACTACATATTAAATAGGTAGTAAATGAAAAATGCCTCACTGATATTACCAAAAACCTCACTGCGGTCTAATTGCATAATGATCCAACATTCTGAGTTATACACTTTTAAAGAAACAAGGTCAACTATTGCAGCCAAGACTTGTTCTTAAAATGTTCTTTGAGTTTTAAGATAAGCTGATGTCTTTCCATATAAAAGACACTGAAATGGCAAATCAGTGCCAACAGAATAATACTTTACTTTGAAAATAAGGGTTTGAATGTAACTGAAACTAAAGAGCACATCCTTTGCAACAAAAATTACTAGATAATGGTTTAATTAAACCTATGCCAATATGTGGAAATCATGAACTGAAGAAATCTCTGGTCAGGAACCCAAATCTGAAATTTTGTAGGTTTGATTGACCAAATAATGAGCCCTTAGTGCTACAGCAGTAAAGGTTAACTACAAGGTTTGTTTCTCAATGTAATGCAAAAATTATGACAAGTATTTCATTATGAGGCAAAAAGTGGTTTAATAATCATCCATTCATGTTCTTCTCTTGCTCTCACACTTTAAAGACCTCCTTGTGAGTTCTGAGCCTACGTTTGAAATTTGTTCAGCTGCTTTGAAAGAGGTCCATTACAAAGACTCATATATGATTATCTCCACAAGTCTTAACTTTGCAGTTTGCACAGGGTGAATCATTTGTCATTCTCTTTTTTTACACTCAGAATCACTGAACGTTGCCAAGGCCAACCACTTAAAATTTCTATGGAATGTTTGGCCTCCAGGTCTGCAGACAGTGAGTTTAATAATATACAGTGACTGTGTTTTGAATTTTTGACTTTTTAAATCAGGAAAATAAGTGGCACAAAAAGGGATGAAAATTACCTCGGTAATTCTCCTTTTGGTTTTTGTGTGCTTCATTTTTAAAGGTAAGAACGTTTTTGCAAGTGTGCTACCATATCGAAAACTAACAGTAAAATTGGTTTGTGAATTTAGGAGTAAAATAAAGCAAAATAATGTACAAAGACTTTTTTTTGGTGATTCAATATTGTTAAATAGCAAATGAGAAGAAGTTATACCAGTCCTTGTCATACTCTTAAGATATTGCTCTGTTTGTCTTGCAGTTCCCAGATTTGTGGTAGCCTACTTAACATGTCCATGGACTGTAGATATAAAATGTGTAATTTGCATGGATCAATTTTTGGACATTATTTTTGTGTATGTATTTTTTGTTGTACAGTAGCATCCTCCCTACTTACTGGCACATCTGTTAAATATGTGTAAAATGCATTAGAATAAAAGATTTGTTACGGTAGTACAATCTCACAATGAAAACCTGACCTTTTTTGGAGTGCTTTTGTTTATTTTACATATTTATCCATGAATATAGTAGGAAACCCAAAGAATGACACATTTACAAAAGAATAAACAGCCTACTCTACTGAATAAAACGGTTATTTTCTAAAGTAATGAATAAACAAGCTTTACAAATTACACAGACTTCATCTGACTTTAATGGCACATTGCAGGAAAAGATCTCCACTTAATCTAATACTACTTGGGAAAGGGAAGAGAGAAGGGGGAGAAGATGTTTTGAGGTTATCTTTTCTACATGTTGATGATCAGATGAGTAACACAGAATTTTAACCTGTAAAGTATTTAAAACTCCGCAACCTGAGGCTAACAAGGCTACAAATGGTAATATTTTACTGTTTTCTTTTTCATTAATTAACTGATTAATTTGATCTTCATTGTAAATCTCAATGACACATTAGGTTTGATGGTCAGATAGGACATCTTAAGTAAAGCTCAGGGCAACAGGATCAGTTCCCTTATTTAGGAAAACATGTTGGTAACTGAAATATTCCTTTCATCCAAACTGCAGTACAAGCTAGATTTATGGTGTCCACTACCGGCACCATCTCCAATCTAATGTAATCGGGTTTTAGCATTAAGGTTTTCCGTCATTGTTTGCAACAATGAATACGTGTGAGTGTGTACGTTTTAGACCAGGGGTCTAACTGCAGCAAGAGGTGGGTAGTAACTAGTTACGTTTACTCAGTAACATTTACTTGAGTAACTTTAAGAACAAAATATACTTTTAGGCAGTGTTGTATAAAGTACTGAAATCTGGGAGTCAAGTAAAAGTATGGGTACCTCTCCAAAATATGACTTTGGTAAAAGTCCAAGTCACTGACTAAAATGTTACTTGAGTAAAAGTCTTAAAGTATCTGAAATGTCTTGTACTTAAGTAGGAAAATTGCTGTAAAAATAGATGTACTCAAGTAATGTAATGAAAAGTATAAGTAAAAAGTAAAACAAAGCAAATGCAGTTTGAATTACATTTTTTAGATGTTGGTAAACTTTGAAAGTCAAATTTACTTGAAATAATATAAACAACCAAGTGCAGTAGAAATTTAGACCAAGTTTAGACAGAAAATACAACCTTTTTGTAAGCTTTCAGTTTTCCTTCTTCAAGTAAGATCAGTGCTATGTACTTTAAAATTGTACACAACCAAGTGCAGGCAAAGGGGGTGTATACTAAGAACATGGTTAAGTAATAAAGTGATAGTTAACCTACAGGAAGTGGTAAACTTGCTAATAGATACACCTGAGGTTGCAGGTATCATTTAGTTAAGAAAATTAGGACTCTCTGCTATTAGATGCTTTACCTATACCACAAGGTTAATTTAATCTGCTTTACTACTGAACCAGCTTCTTATCCTGTTGGTGGTGATGAACAAACCCAGGCAAGTCCCGACTTTGTCGCAGTCAATCAGTAGGTGGGGTCAAAACACTTGCGTGCGTGAGTCTCTCTCTCTCTTTTTGTAAAGAGTAACTAAACCAAACATTAAAAATGTATTGGAGTAAAAGTATACAATTAAGTTAAAAAATATAGTGAAGTAAAAGTAAAAGTTATCAAAAAATGTTGTACTCGAGAAAAGTATAAAGTACTCCAAAATATACTTAAGTACAGTAATGGAGTATTTTTACTTCATTACTATACAACACTGCTTTTAGGAGTAGTTTTACTGCACTGTACTTTTTACTTTTAATCAAGTCATATTATTGACCAAGTATTGCTACTCTTACTTGAGTAAAATTTCTGGCTACTTTACCTGCTGCAAGTAACTTCATGAATAAAGAACTGACTTGTTTTAACCAAAAATGCACTAGAGAGACAAAAAACTGGACTTTATGTTAAATTGAGACTTCTTATTTGCACATGAGCTTTGTTATTTTAATGTTATTTTCTGTCTGGTGAGCACATTGAGCCATTTGGAGGTCAAATAAACGTACAGTAAATAGATATTGTCACTGGAAGTACATTGCACTGTATAACATACTGTATATGCATTAACTGCTGTAAGTATTGCTTTCAATGTTAATGTTTGAAAAAAAAAGATTTAGGAAATTGTTTCTTCTGCCTGAATTTATTTTGGAATGATGTTATTCTTTGTATAGTTTTTCATTTTTGTTTTTAAAATTCCAGAATTTGCACAAAACTTCATATTTTATTCTGTCCGATTTCATAATCTTTAAATATTAAATCATCAGCTGGTATGATTAGTTACTGAATACTTGAGTAGCTTTCTCACTGAATCCTTTTTTTAATCTTACTTGAGTAATTTTGTGACTGACAACTTTTTTTTTTACCTTTACTTGAGTAAAAACATGTTGAAATAGTTCTACTCTTTCTTGAGTACAGTTTTGGGCTGCTGAACCCACCTCTGCCTGTAGCCCCTTTTCACATTGAAGAAATTCACTTACCGCAAACATTGTGTTGATCCATAGGTTGACTTCAAACACTATTTTATGCGGAATTAATTACACTTTAAGAAGGAAGTTTTAATCTTACATGGCGCTGTCCAAGCCGGTAATATCCACTGCAGGTACAACACTCAAGTCTTCCCTGAAATTGAAAGACTAGTGTGATTATTTTTTTCTAACCCTTTTTAGTGTCCTTGTTTCTGTTTAAAAAAAAAAAAAAAAAAAAGATTCGTGACTTCCCCTTGCTGAGCTCGAGTTGAAATTCGTCCCTTTTCACCCCCTTCCTTTTGACGATGTCCCCAGAGCCCCTTCTGCTTGATTTAAACCATTTGGCCCTTTTATATTGTGAGGTCAGGTGTTAACAATTCACTTCTTCTCAGGGGGCTGACGAGTCTAAAATTCATAAACGGGTTTTGCCAAAAAAAAAAAAAAAAAAAAAGAGAAAAAAAAATGAATCCAACAATGAGTTCTGCTTACTTCTGTGTGCCCTCAACCCGTATCAGTGAGTTTGACGTCAATGGAGACCACTTACTGGGACAATATTTCCTTTTTTTTTTAGTAGCCGCACTCACAATTTTGAGTTATTCAGATTAGTGTTTGCATATGACAGCATGATGTATAATTTGGAACGTTTAAACTCCTCAAAGTAATGCTTCACAGAATCAAAAATTATTGTCAGCGTGTGCTTTTTGTTCTGCCTGACACACCAGTATCTCTTTTGCCCTCTGTAAATGTCTCTCATTAAAGATCTCCATCCTCATGTCAGTCTCTTGTCCTTTCTGAGATCCCAGCTACGCCATGCTTGAAATTGAAGACTGGAGTGAATCTTATCGCCTCTCATTAGCTTCATTTCCATTCTCTCTGGTTCCATTTATTGCTCTGTGTTAACCTTCTCACTTGGTGGCATTCATTGAGGACTGCTGTCCACCTTTCAAAGAAACTGTGGAGATTGCAGTCTTTCAGCACACTAATGGCTGACATCTGATTTTATTACCAGCAAATGGAGACCAACATCAAAGTCACACGGCGCTATACAAAGTGCTTGTATTGCATGTCATTAAATTTTCCCCATTTTGTAACATTAAACCCACAAATTTTGATGTGGTGTTTTTTTTAGGGGAATTTTAGTTGACCATCACATTGTGCAAAATAGTTGCACAATGTGGAACCATTGTGCGATGGGTTGGAAGATGACACAGGTATATTAAAGGTAGAGCCTGTGATTTTTCCTGAAGTTTCCCCAAGTCCCTTTTTGAATAACTGTACATGCGCAAGACCGTCATCTTACCTCGCTCTTCCACTCCTCAGGGGGATCACGTGAAGAAAATCTCCAAAACCACTCTGGTCTTATTTCTTTCTGCTGAGGCCTTCCTCTTCTTCTCATAAACTTGTTTGCGATTTGCTTCTTGTGACTCTCAGCCATGTACAAAGTACACGGCTAACCGCTAAGCTAACCAGATACGTAAACACTAGAAGTGTGCATGCGCAGCCAGCAAGCAGAAACTAACAAGCAACATGCACGCACACTGGTGTTACGTGAGCGTGTCATAATGTTTGGCATGTGGGACAACCAATAGATAAGTTGATACACCCGGAACTTGAGGGACAGAGGCATAGACATTATATACATAGACGCGTCATTGGGCGGGTTCTGCCTATGCTGCGATGCGTCAGAGCGTCCGCCATCTTAAACGTGGCAGATACTCAGTCACTTAAACAGCATCAGAGGGACTTTAATCTCTGAATATACTTTGTATTCGTAGTGTTTTTGTTTTTGTAATATTACAAGTTTATTTTCGTATCCCTTTAGCTTCATTCTCCTAAATTTATTCTCCTAAAGAATAAAAATATTTAAAATAATCTAACCTGGCCCTATTACTCCAGGAGTGAAATAATTCTGCAAGCTGTGACTATTCTGGAAATGTTCCCTCTTAATTCTCATAATATGACGTTTTTCTCATAACATTATCACTTTTGTGTTTGTTTGTTTTTTTACTTTATTGATCTAGGAGTTTTTTTTCTCATATTATTAATTTTACCTCTTTAATACTCCCCCAGAAAGTCTGCTCCTAAAGGTTCACATGTGACACGGTTTTATGAAATAATGAAGACCACAATGTTTAGATTTAACAAATTGATCCTTATATTCATAACACATACACACACAAATATATATATATATATATAGCCTGTGTTGCCACTCTGCAGCTGTGTGTCCAGTTTTGCAACATGGTGCAGCCTTAGTTTATAGAAGGCAGATACAAGTAGTGAAATCAGCCAGAATACATTTCCATGCACCACAGGAATGAGGCATCTTTTCTGATTTACGTTCACTACAACAGAACTCAACTTTTTTCTGTCACATGGCGGTGACGTTGACGTGCGAACCTGCGCCCTATGACGCGTCTACGTATATGATGTCTGTGGACAGAGGGGGATGAGGGGAGGACCAACAACACAAACTTTCAGACTGAAGGGCAGGGATTTGTTAGAGTTTTTACAGACATGCAGCTCCCACAGTGATTGATTTTTTTTTTACCTCCTTTTTCTGAATACATAATGTATTAACTACTTTCAGGATGGAAAGACGATTTTATCCAGTATAACAAAAGGTGTTTCTGAACAGGATTAACAACTATAGCTTTAATGCTTTAAATACATTTATATTGTTATATAGTTTATCAATTGATCGGTCTCACATAATACTTATTAATTTATTTATCATTTGGCTAAGAATCCTTTTACCTTCATGGGGAATGATCAGTATCATCAACTAATGTATATATCAAAAATGTGTTTATATATGCTTTTTAAGATGGCACCATGAATGGCCGACTAGGTACTACTACTTTGTGTTTTTATGTGTATTTCCATTGTAATTTGCTGCTATACTACAGTCACTTTTACCAGACAGCATTTTCTAAAGACTGAGCAGTACTCTCCAGGAAGCTTGTCTCTGGTTTTCATCAATCCAGAAAGTTCCTCGCTGAAAGCCTGGCAGATTTCTGTGTGTTGTTTTGGAGACACAGAAGCGCGTAATGAGCAGGCACGGTTGTCCAGATCAGAGAGCGGGGACCGCGCACTCCTCTCCCGTTTACCCACCTGGAAAATGTCTGCTTCCTAGTGAACAATATGCACGAGCTGCTCCTTCTCAGCAGAAGAAACTCGGACTATTGTGGATCTGTCAGCTGCTGTTTCACCGATACCTGGCCCACTGAATGCATCCCGGACTGTGCACTTTTGATGCCGGGCTTACAGCAGTTTTGAGCAGTACAAAGATATTTTTGGGGGAAAGAGAGAAGGTGTAATCTGCTTTTATGTAAATGACGGTTGGTGTTCTGATGTCACAGTGTTACAGAAGACATGTGGTTCTCACTTGGAAGAATTTATGTAAAACAGCAAACTCTTTTACTCGGCGAGGGTCTTCTCTTCGTTTGTTCTGGATGGTGTTCACATCCACTACAAGCTTCCCCATCAGAAGCTGAAAAACATTCCGGCGAGCTGAAAACAGATGTGAAACAATACACCCTGACTACCTCGTACAAACTGTGTATTATTGTCTGACAGAAAAACTCAGGCAAAAATAACATCACTGCTGGATACTGTCTCCTGGTCCATGCAGGAAGCTGTTGCAGATCTGAGGAGCTCCTTCAGTGACAGACTGCTGCATCCTCGGTGCACACAAGTGCTTTATCTCAGGTCCTTCCTCCTTGCAGCAACTAGACATTATAACTATCACTGTTTCCACACTCCCTGTGGCTCTATGGTTCCCCAGGAGTGAATGCTGCTTGTCGGGACTTTGATGCAATCAACTGGTTTCCTTATATAGGACATTTTTGACCAATCTGTATAATCTGACCCAATCTGTATAATATGATTGAACTTGATTTTGTAAAGTGCCTTGAGATGACATGTTTCATGATTTGGCGCTATATAAATAAAATTGAATTGAATTGAATTGAATTGAATTGAATTGAATTGAATTGAATTAGAAAAAGTCTGTTGTACAAGTAACAATTGTCCAACTCAGTTGCACCTTCTTCTGAGTATGCTGAATCTGAGTATGCTATTTTTCAAAACTGTACCTTATTTTGTCTTATGCTGTAAATTTGACCCTACTATACAGTCTGTTATTTTTTATATTTGTTTTCAAATTTTTACCCTTGTGTGAATCTGCAAGCTTCCAATTCCTTGTCGCTTTGCTGCTGGTACAACTTAAGTTTCCCACCAAGGGACCATAAAGAATATTTCTATAGTATTCCACTCTTCTGAAATTCTTCAAAGTCGATATCTCATTAAACCAACAAATTAAATATTTAAAAAAAAAAAAACTATCATTGTAGCCATGAAAACAACCTTAGCATAAAACTCAAATCAAAAATCATTGTATGAAAGGGCATACTCATTTCAATGTGTGACATAATCACTAATAATAGCATTACTTTGCACTAACAAAGTGCAAAGTAATGCTAGAATGATTTAAACTATGTAATTTTTAATTACAAATAAAACAGGGTTTTTGTGCAAGACAGAGAAATTCTAGACACACTTTTACCAGACCTTAACGTCTCCTGCCATGCACGCACTGAATAATGAGTGCAGGGCTGGAGCGAATAATAATGCGCTACTTTGTTATCGTGTGTCACATAAAATCTCAATGAAATATATTAAGGTTTGTGCTTGTTGACAAATGAGTTAATGTTTATGGGGTATGTACTTTTTCGTACATACCTCACTGAAACCAGTGAAAAACTCTTTCATGTCATTCCACTATAAAAGGTTTGTTGCAGAAGAAAATAAGTTGTTACATGCATATTTTTTTTAGATTTTCATGCACTGTAAACATCAAACTAGTCGGAAACGTAATGAGGATTTAAGTAATACGTCCAACTGTTCCACAGCTTTTCAATTCAGAAGCAATTTGAGATACAGAGAATGAAAACTAATCATTCTGCCGGTTGTATGCAATTACGGAGCCACTTCCTTATGCTTATGTTTAGTTCGACTGATGTATTTTGTGTTGATACACATTCAGTGGCTTTTTTTTTAACAGCTCGCAAACAGAGGAGCTGACTCGACTCCTGCGTGACAGCTGGAGTCTGAAGATGTTGCGTGCTTGGAAAAGCTGCTCCCTGAATAAAATATTCAGCTGCACACATCTGGGATGGCAACTCACAGACATGCTTAAATTCTGCTCTTAGTACATATACAGTACTATACTCTTGACCTTAGAAAAAGAATAGTCAACATTTTTTAATGCAGTTCTGGGACTGGTAAAGTACTTGCAGTCCTTAGCAAAAACATTTGTATCTGTTGAGTTGTTTTGCATACGTGCCGTGTTACAACAGCAAACTTTTGTGTATTATAATGTGTTTGTAGGTGATATACCAACAAAAAGTAGTCCTTACCTATGAAACAAAGCAGAAATTTCAGTGCCTTGCTAACAGTTTGATTTAGATCTAAATGGGCCATAATGACACATAGATATGCTTTGATCTAAACCATTCCTCTGTAGGTCTGGAGGTAAGTCTAGTATTGCTGTCATGCTGGAAGGTGAAACCCTGCTTTAGTCTTTAAATATTTTTAAGCTTGTGATATAATTTCTTTTAAGATTAATTTTCCTTCAAGAGTATTTAGCTCCATTTATCTTCTCAACTTTGACCAATTTAAATGTCCCTGTTAAAAACAAGAGCATCCCCACAACAGGGGCGGTTCTAGACAGGGGCCAACAGGGGCCCATGCCCCTGTAGAAATGGTCCTGGCCCCTGTTATGGCCCCTGTACTAAAGACATGATATTAAATACACTTCTCATAATTATTTGCAATGGCAAAGAAACCATAACTGATTGGTCACTTTGACCAATATTATTATTATTATTTTTTACCTATACAGTTTTACTCTACTTAAAAAGAATTTAAAACTTATGATGTTTCATGTTTAGCTTTAGCTGTATTGAACTGGGGGCAAAGTTTTCAACTGCTAGATCAGGGCTCTGAAAACTGCAGTTCCAGAGCCACAAGTGGCTCACTTAATATTATTCCACAGTTAAATATTGCCATTTTATTGTTGTTTTTTTATGTTTTTGTTCTGTGCCCCTGTGAAAAAACACTGGCCCCACCTTGGCCCCCCTGGTAAATTTGGTCTAGAACCGCCACTGCCCCACAACATAATGTGGCCACAGGTTTTCACAGGTGGCTATGGTGCTTTCAGAGTGATGTGCAGCATGTCTGCTATGGCCATACAGGGCTTGTGGCAAATGGCAAACAAACCTATTTTGAATGTTTTTTTTATTTAATTTTCGTGAACTTTTAGTCTTCTTATTTATCCCTTTCATGTTTGTCATTTCAAAGAAAATTGCATTTTCTTGTCTACATCAAAGCATTATTACGTTGGCTTGGAAGCAGTTTTGAAAGCAGGAAATAATCTCAAGAATCACAAAGTTTCTTTTGTCACCGCGTGTTACCGTGGTGAAATGTTTTCAGGACATACCCGGAGTATGTGTGTCTTGACACACACACAACAAACAATATCTAATAAGCAATGGGTTACACAGTGAACAATACATACGTTTCTTTTTTGTTTTTTAAAGATGAGAGCTTGCAAGATAGCCTTTGTGGTCTGCTAGTGCTCACACCAAGTTCAGAAAGTCAGTCCCACCTAAACGCCATCCTTTGTGTTGGATGAATCAGTCACTTGAAGATTCTTTGATGATACATTCAAGCTTGTGCTGAATCTTTTTGCAGTGTTCTTAAACTTGGTATTCAGTACCACGCAATAAAACATTCCTGATAGTTAAGAGTGTGCAAGAGACTGTGCGTTCACAGTAGTGATATAGTAACATGTAAAGCCTGCAGTAAATACTGTGAAATATACTTAAACCTTAATATGCAGAACTGTGCAATGAAAACTGTGCAGTGAAACCTTCCTGATGGTTAAGAGTGTGCAAAAAATATGCATTCACAGTGGTGATGTTGTAACGTGTACAGACTCGGTCTTCTCAGCAAGGGTCGGTAGGCCTTACAGTTTTAGTGAATAAGCTATTTCTGATCCAGAAATGTTTGCCTGATGGGAGAGGAGCAAACCGCGCATTGCCTGGGTGGTTGAGATCCGTGGCGATGTGTCTGGCCCTTCTCTGGACTCATGTAGCATAAACCAATTCTCTGTGCTGTCCTTACCAGAGGAGCGTGTTTAGTCCTCCTGGACCTCCTGTAATCTATTATTACCTCCTTGGTCTTGCTCGTGTTCAGGATCAGGTTGTTCCTGGAGTACCACTGTGTCAGACAGTGGACTTCATCTCTGTAGTGGCACTCACCATTTTTCATCATCATCATCTTCACCACTGTGTTTGTGGGGTGGACAGCAGAACAGTCCTGGGTGAAGAGATCAGGGCTGAGGACACAACCCTGCGGCGTTCCAGTGTTGAGGATCAGTGGAGCAGATGTGCATTTCCCTATCCTCACCACCTGGGGCCTGTTGGTGAGGAAGTCACTTATCGAGGGGCAGAGAGGTGTGGATAATCCCATGTTGTGGAGCTTCAGAGCTAGCATGTCTGGGATCAGTGTTGGATGCTGAGCTGAAGTCCACAGATAACATCCTAGCACAGGTGATGGGATGCTGCAGGTGAGTCAAAGTTGAGTGCGGTGCTAACGAGACAGCGTCCTGTGGAGCGATTCTCCCCGTAGGCGAACTTCAGGCTGTCCAGGCCGGCAGGGATGGAGTCCTTGATGTGTTGCAGGAGGATTCTCTTGAAGCACTTTATAATGACGGGGGTCAGAGCGACAGGACAATAATCATAGAGGCACGTGATGGTTGTTTTTTTTGGGGACAGGCACGATGGTGGACGATTTCAGGCTAGCAGTAACCATGGAGAGCTGCAGGGAGAGGTTGAAGAAGTCCAAAAAAAAAAACTTGCTAGCTGCTAGGAACATAATTTAAGCATCTGACCTGACACCATGTCTGGACCTACAGCCGTGTTGGTGTTTACCTTCTTCTCTCACATGTAAGAAGCATTTTTTCTATAAATAGAATTACTGTCAATCGAGGATTTCCTTTGCTCACGTTTAGAAAAGGACACTTAAAATTTAACATGATAGAGTGTGGTTTGTTCTGTTAAGCATTTTTTTAAGCATAGAAAAATCAATGATTGCCATCTCAATTTCATTATTTTTTTTTGTCTGTTCTTTTGGCCGATATTTTCAGATATTATCCCTGCTGTTTTCCAAAAACAAATAATTGCTCAACTTTCCACTCTTTTAGAGTGAATTCATTTAAATACTTTATTAAAGCAAGTACTTTTTGGAAACATTTCTATCATTTATTGACATCCGCTGCTTAATCTTCTGGCAGCTATTACTTATTTGCCTTGAAGGGGTCTCATATTTGCTGAACACTCTGGAAAGTAATTCTCTCAGCTTGGGCGCACAATAATGCTTTCATAAATAATTACAGGTATTGAAGAACTAATTATATTTTCTTTATTACAAATGACACCAGTGTAGCCGGCTTGTGTACTCATGTCACTTTAGTTGAATGAGAAGGTGGATTGTGTCAGCTCCTATTAAGTCACACAGAAATGGCATTTTGGCTGTGTTTAGCATGTCTGATATGCCTCTCTCGCTGTTGCTGTGGATGTATAATTCGGTAACACAGAGTGGATGTGTTCTGAACCTACAAATCTGTTCCTACATGACATATTGGTTCTTTAGAACAGGTGAGTTAAACACCACACAGGGTTGTGAATGTTTTTTTTTGGAAAGCAATCGTTTTGTTGGTTTGAGGTCAGAGGAAATGGTGTCAAGACTTACTGGAACAACACACTGAGTTATTCCAGTCATGATGTTTCGATGTCTGCCTAATATTACCTCTGTCAGAGTCATAGGCATTGGATGTTTCAAAGTAATTCTGCAACCGCTTTCTGTAGCTCGTGTAGGCAGGAAATCAGCAAAGCATGAAACAGGACTAAATTTCATGTGAGATCTGTAGACAGCAGCTAAAATTAGGATACACATGTTTCTCTTGTCTTCTTTTATGCACCCCAATTTAATCTGGTGTTTGGTGTCTTTGTGGCAGCCAGCTGTGGGTATGTTATTTTATTTAAGTTGATCTTAGTCTGGAGTGCACAGGGGCCATTGTGGTTAACTGTGTTGCCTCACAACAAGAGGCTTGCAGGTTAAATCTAGGTTAAGCCCTGGTAGGATTGAACTGGAGTTGGACAGACGGATTGGGGCTTCATCCGCAGTAATAAGGACGCTGCTCCGGTCTGCTGTGGTGAAGAAAGAACCGAGCCTAAATGCAAAACTTTTGATTTGCCAGTCCGTCTACACTCTGACTCTCCCCTATTGTCATGAGATATGGATCATGACCGAAAGAAAGAGATTCTGGATACAAGAGGCCAAAACGGGCTTCCTCTGAAGGGTGGTTGTGCTCAGCCTTAGAGAGATACGTTGAGGAGCTCCGTCATCCTGGGTGAACTCAATAGTCCCGGTTCAACTGACTCGGCCCCACCCACTTGCAAATGTTTCAGGAGCAGTGTTTTTCTCCGGGCCAGCCCGGGTTTCTCCAGCCCTGCTCAAGAGCAGGGTCAAACCGAGCAGACTCAAGCAGAATTTTGAGTGATTGGCTGAGGGGCGGGGAGAAATAAATTGAAGCGGAGAGGGGAGACGAGGCTGTCTAAACTTGCTCCGAAGTTTGCCTCAAGGAGTTAAACTTTACAGCTTCATGAGATTTTTGCATCGGCCCTGATGGGAGCAACGGGACTACGTTTATTGCGCGAGAGATTTTTAACCGCAGTGAAATTATTTTTCTATATTGGATTTTGGCCCGAGAGGTCTTTGGTCAAAGGAGCGGTGACTTCCCGGCTGCTGTGTCAGCAGGGAAGAGCTTTCAGGCGTTCCGTTCAGCAGGCACCTCTGCAAAAGAAGCCCACTGCTCCCCCCAGCTGCTCTCAGTCTGAAAGGCAGATAGCTGCCTTCCATCGCATGAGGTGAATGGATGGACACTTCGGAGACAATACTTAACAGCTTTCAGTGTGTGTAAAATGAAAGAAAGCCAGGAAATCCATAGATCTGACACAGCATATATTTGAATTAAAGCTGAATTGTCCTTTTTCTTTTCTTCTTTTCATTCCTTCAGGCGTGGTTCATGGTTTGTAAATAGTATGATAATATTTGGTTTTGACCCACTGCATTCACATTAGTCCTTAATATTAACGTCGTCGCTCCTGTGTTTTCCCAGGAGATCCACAGAGAAAAAAACCTACTCATTTCCACCTCCCCCTCGGCCAATCGCTGAAAAGCAGTGCATTCAGTACAAACTCTGGGTTGACCCTGCTCTTGAGCAGGGCCAGAGAAACCCAGGCTGGCTCTGAAATACACTACTCCTGAAACACTCGCAAGCAGGCGGAGCTGAGTCGTGCACGGCCAAACCGAATCAGTGGAACTGGGACTATATATCTTCTCTGGCCTGGGAACGCCTTGGGAACCCCCAGAATATACCAATGGATGGATATTCAGTAAAATAGCAGTTTGTCCCACCAGTAATTAATGGCTTACGATATTATTAGGATTGTGTAGCTAATAACTTAGTCACCAATGACTTACTAGGCAATGCAGTGCTGAGGGTGGCAACAACCACATAAATCACATACGGGAAAAAGACAGTGATAGGGTGGGGCGATATGGCTCCTGTAAAATAACTATATTTAGCTGTCTAACTAAAATTGTGAAAAATCTTTCTATATCTCCACAGTATAGAATACGTTTTTTAATATCATAAATACTTCAAAATAATATTTTTTTCTTCAAAAATACACAATAAACTCTGTATTTATCGAATCAGAGAAATCCGTTCCTCTGCCAAAGCTTCCATTTATAAGTCAAATCAAGCTTGTAAAACATTTCAATCCAGCTAGACTTATTTCAAAACTTACTGAATTTAGTCACTGTTTGTTCTCCTGCCTCATAAACTCCGAGCTCTGATTGTCATTTAATGACTCTTGTTTCAGCTGCTTTCTGCGCTGCTCTCCCAGGACGCTGGGGGATATCTGTGCCCTAACCAAAATGTGCAAAATATCATAATATGACACAGCTGAAGCACCGTCTCTTTGATCACCAACGTCATAGTGAAAGATGAAAACATTTGTATTGTTAGGGAAAACCAAAATTTGATAGATGCTTGCAGAAAAATAGCCTGAAATGACTAAGGAATTATTGAAACATGGTAGCATGTCTCACAGTGGTGTGCTGACAAGATCACAGACTGTCGACCAGCCAGGTAGCTGAATTTCTTTGGGGACTCTGATCATTTTAAAACACCTTGATTGGGATCATGAACATATATCTTGGAGTTGATCAAGATATCCCTACCTATTAGTATAGTCATGAGTTGATGAAGGAATTTTTAATCCTAAAATACATTGTTGTACTGTTTTCTTTTTATTAATTTCTAAAGAACACACTAACTGTTGTAAACCTTTTGTGAAAAATAATAACCAACCAGTCTTAATATGTAGATTTTTATTAGCCCAAGATCCAACTGAAAACAGACGAGTCAAGAACAATTAGACATTGCTGTAAACAAGGACAATTTATAAAATGTACTGATTAAGTTTGAGGCTTTTGAAGACAGAAATATTTCTCATTTAAGAATTGTGGACTGTATTGTATGTAGAAAATGTACGGTTTTACATCTAAAACTAAAGGTTTAACAGAGAAATGTTTAATACAATGCAGTAACAAAATAACTAAAACTAAATAACGATAAAAATCCATCCGTTTCTTGCCACACCTCTTTGGGTTATGATCATGGTCGTCGTCCTTGGCTTCTGTGCCTACTCACATTTACTTGCAAACATTTGTTATTTAGCCGTGAATCAAAGAGACAGCATTTATTGGCACAACCTTCTGTGGCGGACAGCAACACCCTTGTTCCATCTATTACCAACAGATGGCTCTTTAGAATGACACTCACTTTGTGACCTTTAGCTGGGACGGTTTCATTTTGTGACAAGGACAACACTCCTCAGGAGCTGCTCTGCGTCTTCAGTCAGCATGCATATTTATCAGCCTCCTCCAAAAGGGATTTAATCTAAATTATTGCAAGGTTATCCGTCTTGGATTCAATAACTTTGTCATCTCCGTTCTGAAGAGGTTTGTGACTAAATCTGTTGAGGCAATAAAGAATATGATCAGAACAATTTGAACAGTCAGTCTTGGAAATGTGTGCCTAGAACAGAGATAGGAAGAAGGCCCGGCGGAGTGAGTGTTGAATATTTTAAGAACCAACATACGTTCAGCCCATTTGTTGGTGATATTCCGCAGTAAACATGCATATGTCAGCTCTGTGGTAGAGGTCACCTTATCTAAGTTACATGACGGTAAACCTTGACACTAAACAAACTTTGCTTAAAGTCAACTTTGAACAAGTCAATGTCTCCTGCTATTGATGAATAGTATCTGTTGCAAGGAATGGCTGAACACATCAAGGGAAATGTTCCCCTCATAAACCTCTCTGCAAAAGAAGCATTACATTGACTAAACTTAGAAGCAGACAGCATCACCATCTTAATAAAGAACGAGAAATTGTATTTGAAAGGTGAAAGTTGAAAAGACATCCTCTTTAAGATATCCACTGATGTCTAAATGTGGTTGAACGATGTCTAAGCAACCCTGAATTGCAAGTTTTTTTCTTAATAATAAATTTGCACAGGACATAAGAGTTAAAAAAAAAAAGTGGTTTGTGGTGTCTTTTGGGGCTAAATAAAGACAAACTAGGATTAAATACCCATGAAAAAAATGATTATCCAGTATCCATGAAGTACAGTGTTTACAGAAATGTTCACACATCACATAGACATTAATATATCCTCAGAATTTTTTTTTTGCAAAAATAATTTCAACACCAGAAGGAGATCCTATAATTGGGGAATTACAGGAATTAATTTGACACATGTAATTAAACAAAAAGGGTAAAGTGCCTCAACATGTAGTTTGTTTGGAAACTGCTTTGTAAATAACTCAAAGAAGACTTAAAGAAGAACATGCAGGGGAATTTGATTCAAATATTTAATTTCAATTCAATTCAATTTTATTTATATAGCACCTAATCATGAAACATGTCATCTCGAGGCACTGATCAATGTTGTCAAATAATTTCCTCGTTTGATCATTGATACACTTGTTTTTAAAACATGCATTCGTCAATTTTCAAACCCAAAAATTAGGCTTAGTGGAATTGATTTGACTAATTTATATAAATCTGCATATTAGATGAAGCAGAGGTCTAAACTATTGTTTCGTTGGGATTTACAGAAAACCCTAAATAGTCTTTGTACTCCATTTACCCCCAAAAGTAGCCATCAAATCACATTTCTCTGATGTAAGTGTCCAAATCTCTTTGCTAATAATCCCCATAGGTTTTCACAAAACTTTTACCTTGAAGAAAATGTGATTTAATTTAAGTTGTTCTTTGTCCCAGTTGTCAACATGGTTCCCTTACAGCAAGAGGCTCTTGGGTTTAAACCTCAGTCTGGGGTATTTCTACATTGAGTTTGCTCTTAAGGTATGCTCTCCCTGTGGATACAAGGTTTCTATAGGTTTTATATATATATATATATATATATATATATATATATATATATATATATATATATATATATATATATATATATATATACATTAGTTTCCAACAAAGTGACATATTCTAATTATTTATTTTCGTTAATTTAGATGATTAGGGATTATAGTTAAACACAAAAATCTGTTCATCGTGATATTTGAATATTACAAGACCGACAAAAAAGGATTTTAAGAACAGAAATTTCAGAGCACTGATGTTTGTCCATGTATTGCAGCCTACAGTATGGAGACAATCAGCATTTGGTACTGCCAACATGTGCAGGAAGCCTAAACTTCTTTAATAGCAGCCTTTAGCTTGGACAGTATGAATTGTTGGATATGATGTCTCATCTTCCTCATGACTATAGATACTATACTATAGATTCTCTATGGTTTTTAGCCACGCCAACTTTTGCTCAATCCAGCACTGTGATACTATGGCCATTAAACCAAGTATTAGTACATTCAGCAGTGTGGGCAAACGCCAAGTCCTGCTGGAAAATGGTTTTATCATGTCCATAAGACTGTCAGCAGAGGTACACATGACATTCTCTGAAATGTCCTCTTCAGAAACCTGCGTTGAATGCGGACTGGACAAAAACGAGATGAGATGACATGGCTCTGTGTCTCTTGGAAATTGATTTCTATATATAAAAATGCTAAATTTAATTTCATCTGATAAGAGAGATGTGGGGTGGTGGCAAGGCAGGCTAGCACTCAGAACAGCTGCTGTTGTTTTGATTCCTGGGACAATTTGCTGCATGTCTTCTGCTTCTTTTTCTGCCTTCTTTCCTGACTACAAAACCGTCAAATGAAATCGGACTTTGGAGCATTAAGAAACAGTCCCGTCTTGTTTCTCCTTGGCTCAGATGAAACACTTCTTAATTTGTCCTCTGTCCTTGAGTGGCTTAATGGAAGGAATGTTACAGTTGTAGAGCAGGTCCTGGGTATGCTTGTATGTGTTGGCACTTGAAGGACAGACTCTAGCCACTGTCAGAACCTGGAGAACCTCCTTCAAACTTTTGAATAGGCTGTGCGTCACAGACCTCTCGGAGCAGTTGCACGTGCCCCTTCTTTCTTCCACTCAACTTTCCAATACTATGCCCGAACACAGCATAGTATTCTCTCCTTGTAGAGAATGCCCTTGACTGTCAGCTGGACAACAGCTAAGTTAGTAGTCTTCCCCGTGGTTTTGCAGCTAATACATAACATTTTATTAAAACGTTTTTATTTTTTTTAGTTTGGGACTTAATTTGGGGCTTTACACTAGTAAATGTTAGTTAATTTAATATTAAATATTTCATATTTATTTTTATTAAATAAATGCTTGAAATATATAATTATGTGTTAAATAGATCTATGTGATTCATGAGTTTCGCATTTTGAAATAAATTATTGAATGGGATAATGCTATTCTGATTTATTGAGATGCACATGTAAAAAATTATTAGTTCTACTAATTTTTCCACTATTCTAAATGTTGTCATTGTGTGTGTGTGTATATATATATATATATATATATATTATAACAACATGTAATAATGTTTGACTATTAAGGATGTTATAGTTATCTGCAGCAGCTGGATGTTTAACTTTGGATTGCAAAAAAAAAAAAAAAAAAAATTGAGCAAAGTCATTGGATGTGAGTCAGTAAATCGACTTATATTCCTTTGGAGCGAATCCTTAAAGCTGCAGAGCGGCACAGCAGAAGCAGGGTCAGCTGTCAGGCTCCTGGCCGGTCGTAAACTCAGCCTGGCGCGGTGGGACGGGCTTGACGGAGGAGCAGCGTGATTCGCTGCGGGCTCCGGGTACTAAAGCCCCGGACACGGCGCACACACACACCCACCCCTCCCCTCTCCGTCCCGTCCTGCAAGTGTCACTTCCAGAGCGGTCGGTGCTCGATTGGTTTCGTCTGGCTGCAGAAACCATGGCAGACCATGAGGATATTGTCTCTATACCTGAATTCAGCAACCTTCTCCAGACGGACCCTAGCCTCAAAAAGTACGAGGGTGACATCCGGAGAAGGTAAAGGCAACCGACTCACACTGCGGTTCCGTGCACAGCTCGTCAAACGTCAGTCCCCGCTAAAGCGAGGGGGAGAACCGCGCTCACCTTGCATCCGTGTCTTGAAACACACAAAAAACCCTCCGGCACTCAAAACCCGGTCGCTGCACAACAGAAATCCTCCTTCTGATGTCCAGCTTTGAATGAGAAGGAGCGCCGAGCTCCGTTCCCTTCCACATGCACAGTTGGCTAACCTTTTCAACCCTCCCCCTCTGCATCACCCCGCAGGCGTTCACATGATGTGCGCAGCTCATAAAAACAAGAACGAAACACGCTGGAAAGAACGCAGAAAGGCTTCATTTTGCGCGACAAGTTGCAGGAAAAACAAAACAAAACAAACGCAAGTCGTCTTGACTTCCTGCGTGTGACGGCTGGAGAGTCAGACGTGTTTGTAGTCAGGTGACGTGCTGAGGCGGTGCTTTGTGTTCAGGCTGCTTCCTGCGCGTGTGTCTGATGCTGTTGTTTTAGATGTGAACGAGAGGGGAAAATATATATCTAAATATAATTAGTGTGCAGAATTTGGGGCGTGCAGCTGCAGCAGCTTGTACTGTTGTGTCATCTGCATCGCAACTGACCCCTGGTGACTGTGTTGCACAATTTGCTCGTTTTTAACCCAGAGTTGACCTTGGAACATATTTAGACTTGGACTCGTGCATGAAGTGGCAGACTGTGTTTGTGTTAAGCTCAACTGACAGGCTGTTTGGCAATATTTACCAATTATTTCGTGGCTTCAGCTACTCCTCTTTCCTCACATCATGTCTTACAGAAGGCGGCAGTTTTGACCACGTTCACTTTTTCTTTGTCACATTGCATCCTCGAATTGCACAATATTATAAAAATGCCATGTTGTATAGAAGGAAAGTCATAAATAATTTTTGTATCATTTACCAATAAGTCAGAAAGGTGTGGCTTATGTCTCCTTTTACTTTGATGGCTGTAACGTAAGTTTGAAATCGTCCGTACGTTTCTGGAAACAATTGTGCATCTTTGCTTTATACTTTGCCTTGCAAAACAATTCGTACCCCTTAAACCTCTTTACATTGTGTTATACAATCAAACCATCAGTTGTGGAGAAATCCGTGGTTAAGTTATCGATCACTGGCATGAGGACTGGTTTCCTGAAATAAAATCGTAAGAAATCCCATTAACAGTATGCCACGAGCCGTACAGTTGACCCAGCAAACGTAGAAGGAGATTTTCTCGTCAAATGAGGCCATGCTTGATCTTTCGGGCCTATATGCAAACACTGTTTAGTGAAAAACTTATCCCTGCCCATCACCCAGAAGGCACCATCCCCATGCTGAAACGGTGTTGGCAGCATCATGCTGCGAGGCCTTGCCTTGAGAGAGATGCAAGAGTTATAGTTGTAATTGTTGTGGAAGGTATTTTCAGACGGGCTGAATACAAATTCACAGAATTTATGTCTTTATTATTTTTCAAATTTCCATTTGTAAAGGCTGTATCACTCACTTTGATTCTACTTCACAATTATGCCCTACTATGTGTTGGTAAAAGAGAAATAAAATGCACTGAAATGACAAGCAGAATGTGACAAAATCGAAATATTATCATGTGTATGAATAGTTCTGGAAGGCACTTGTTGTGGCCAAAATCCTATTTCTAATCATTTAGTTTGAGCTATTTGTCTAAAAGCAGTTGTTTTTGATTAGTTTAATGCGAGGGTGTCCAAACTTTTCAACACGTGGGCCAAAATTGTCATGTCAAAAGTGGATACAAATTTAAAAAAAAATTATAAAAATTATGTTTTTCTTTTTGTTTTGTTTTTTTACTTGCTCTTCAAAATATGATTTTACAAATTATGGTCATCTTACAAATTAGTAAGAATTTTTAAAAAATCAGTGCCGATCCAGAAGCGTAAAAGGAGTTTTGCTCATTTGATTTATTAAAAGATGGTCATCCAGTTTGTAAGTTATTTTTTGCCTGGATTGAACAAACTGACTTACATTAAAATAACTGGATTTGGGTTAAATACTTGCTGTATTTAGCCAGTTTTCATAAACAAATTCAAGATTTTAATGCATTAATAAAGTCTGCATTTGAGTAAAAGTCATTGGATAGATGTAGTCATTTTTAATATGAAATTAAGGAGAATATAAATGTGCGGTTATTAAAAGATGATATTTGTACCTAACATTTGTAATTTCAAGGTTTGAACTTGTCTGTTATGATAAAAATAACAAGTTTGCGTCTACATCAGCGACCTGTACAGTTAAAGGGCCGCACAAGAGAGTACAGGGGCCACAAATGGCCCCAGTGCCACACTTTGGGCATGTGTGGTTTAAAGAAATTCAATTGTTAAAGATACTTTGGGATGACTCTACTATATTAGAAGTGATCGGTGTGCTATCACAACTGCTTGCAAGGGGTCGGTGAGGATTCAGTACTTGATGTTTCTAACAGTTTTGAAAATAAGTCAAAAGTTAGATCTGAGTTCATCTTTGGTTTGAATGTCTCATATCAGTACTGTTTCTTGAAAAGTAGACATTTTTTTTCAATTTACATGTTTGCAAAGTAAAGGAACAGAATCACAATTAATTATGGGAAAATATATATTAATCAATCAAACCAACTAATAAAAGACAAGCAAAACTCAAAATGTACTCATGTAAAACTTCCCCAATGATTTTTCATCATCCAAAAAAACAAACAAACCTGCATTTGGCTCAAGATTATAAAATTTGAGTTTGTCATTTACTTTGCCTTATCTTGCCAACTGTACGCATGTTTTTTTCTGTGCACTGTCCGGGCACTAAATAAATATTTGCACAAACTTTTACACATAAACTCGCATTGTATTTTTGCTAACTGTAACCAAACCTGTGTTTTTTAAATAAATAAAATGTATTCATAAGTGCAATGGGGTTTTGATCAACCTATAAACAAATATAGTCTTTATGGAAATCTGTTTTTCGTGTGTGAGTGTGTGTGTGTGTGTGTGTGTGTGTGTGTGTGTGTGTGTATTTTTTGGGTAAATGTTGTAAGTAGTGCTCACCATCTGTTTGTCTATCAAAACTTTCAGCTTAATTGTGGCAAAAAACGTTACCTTGTAATTCTCTGCACTTTATTATCACACTTAAAACGCTTTATTGGATAGAAATGGTTCTAACTCATTGCTCTGCATTAATGTTGTTCAACTTAATTCGCCAGTTAGTGTCAAATTACCCTCATCTCCTCGGTCTCTCTCTCTTTTCTTTTTTTTTTTTTTTTTTCTTATGTCCTGATTTTCACTCAGAAGTTAATGCTAATGGGTAGCTGCCCATTTTGGGTCATCCTGAACTAAGCTTTAAAGCTACACTGAAGGACCACATCGTTTCAGGTGTTTTCATTACCGTGTCAGATCTCTTTTTCTAATGTGGCAGGTAAGGGACCACCTGCTTTGTGCTTGAAGCCAGCGAGCAGGGCTGTAACCTCGCAGAGAGATGAGCATGTCAGTTCCATCTAAGACACAGCTTGGGATTTCTAGGCTTCGCTGCTCTCCAGACATGTCTCAAACACGTGTCCTGCTGATAAAAAGTTGCACATAAATATTTTACATATAGAATCGCTGCTGTGAGAACGTTAATTCTTGATAAGCTCCCAGTGTTCTCACCCCTAGAGACCAAACATAACAACATGAACACAAGCTGAAATCAAAATCTCTCTTTTTCTTCTTTTTTTTTTGGCTGGCAGTGACATGCTGAGTCCCAGTGCCAAGAATTTAGCGGTCTTATCAGAAGGAGACCTATGACCACAAAAATTGATTGTTTGGATTTCACCACGATTCCAGGGCTCATGGCTGCCCATTTTTTCAGGTCTAATCGACTATGT
The DNA here is from genome assembly GCF_011125445.2 of Fundulus heteroclitus. Taxonomy (NCBI): domain Eukaryota; kingdom Metazoa; phylum Chordata; class Actinopteri; order Cyprinodontiformes; family Fundulidae; genus Fundulus; species Fundulus heteroclitus. The sequence goes on from NC_046378.1 coordinate 32,667,215, forward strand.
TCACGCCACGTAGAGACATTATGCACAGTAAAACTGATTCCAGCAGAACTCTTCCACCCTAATTAGTTTTTGAGCTTGCACTTTTCTCCTCTTGCTTAATTTCTCTGCCACGGCATGTTTTAAAACGGATTGTGACGCTGTTTTCAAGTCACAGCTGCAGCGTACAGAGTTCTGTTGACATGCGTCAATATTGAACTTTACCCTTGTCCAATTCTGGAGGAAGTGAAGCATAGTTTTTATTTTATTTTTTTTAAACCCAAAGACAATGTATATCCAAAATTGATTCATTAAACAGAAGAAAATGTACGTCTCTGCAGTTTATTAATCAGGACTAATACACATTATGTGGTCTTTATGAGGTTCTAAAGGTATTTAAGTCCAATTTTTAAGGGTTAAAAAATGTGCAAAAGATTTTGCTGTAAAAATGAAGCCAAAATAGAAAAACACATGTTGGAAGCAAAAAAAGTGCACTCTGAAGGTTGCACCAAGGTCTTTTGACAGTTTGCGGGTATGGAATATATACATGTGGGTTTACACAATGCCTAGAAGGAAAGGCATCAGCAATTACCTTAAAGAAGCAACTGTTGCTACTCAACAATCTGGAAAGGGTTAAAAGGCCATTCCAACATATTTGAGGTCCATCACTCTACTGCACAGTGAAAATTTTGATCAACAAGTGGATAAAGCTCAAGTTGCATCCCAATTCTCCTAAAGGGGGACATCTCAGCAAATTCACCCCAAGTACAGACAGTGTAGTGCAAAGAGAAATTGCAAAAAAACAAAAAAAAAACAATCAATAGCTCCATTATTTCTGATTGTTGGCATGTAGAAAGTCAACATTTGTTACAGTACAATTAAGAACAGGACGGAACAAGTGTAGTTGAGGGAGAAAGCTTTGTGTCTCTAAATGGAATATGGCAGGTTTGCAAAGTTGCATCTGTGTTGTGTACTGTAGCAGCTAGTCTAATAAGCAATGACAATTATTACTTAATATTACATTTATTGATGGTTTCTCAGGACACCACTTGCAATTTCTGGCTTCTTATCCAGCAGCTATTAAATCACAAATAAACAAATGATGAAAAGCAATTTCATCTTTAAAAAGCAGAATGGCGTTTATTGAGTCAGGAAAACTATTAAGTTGATAATAGTAAACTTGATGAATACAATTTTCTATGAACTACTATTCTACTTAAGAAGTGTATGTGTGTGTTTAGGGGCCATCTGAAATAACAAAGCAGGGTTTTTCCCACTATATATTATATCTGGTGGGCCACCAGGCTTTACTTGCCCAAGCGCCAGGCTTAGCGTTGTTTATTTGTTTTTAAATAGTTTCTTTAATACACCAGTAACAGGAATACCAAAGATGAGCTATAGTAGGGTTGTCAAAATATATTGATGCCTCAATATAATCAATACTGAAAAATGAATTATTCAAAGAAACAGATTTGCATCAAAATCTATATAAACTGACCCATTCCCATTGCCCAAATTGTCGCACTTCCTCGGTCAGCAGCGCCACAGCGACACTCAAACATTGACTGGGCTGTATATCAAGATTTTACAAATATTGACTATATAGTTTATATCTCCTGTTTATCTATAGCTATTTGTTAAAAAAATTGACCTTTGAGACATTTAAGATAAAGCTGTTTTTCAGAGATTCCTTTTTAATAATTGTTACGAAAATAAAAGCATATTCAGACATAGAGACGTAGAAATAGATGGTATGCTCACCTGTTGCACACAGAAAGACGTGAGATGGGAAATATGTCCTGTCTGTAAGACCATAGGGATCTTTTTAAAATAAAAGGTTAAAAAAAAGAAACACTTTGCTTTACTAAATAAAAGCTGATTGCTTTACATTGTGTGTTGTTGTTTTTAGACTTGATTTACGCTGCAAGTGATCTAAACAGAAGTCAAAATCCTTGTTTGCACCCACTGACGTGGCTAATACCCTCCGCCCTGAAAGTCTGCCAATAATGTGTGCATGCTGTTTTAGTCACAGAATATGCAATAACAGCACAGCATTAAGAAAAGTTGTGCTGCTTGAAATTTCTGTGCCATCTGATGTCAGTACAGGCAAAGTTGTTCAGCGAGGGCTCCTTTTAATCTCCCTGTTTTTGAATGAAAATTGGCATGCGATCGGTGCCAAGTTACAAAAACCCACAGATGCACAACTTTGTGCCGTGACGCCGCATTTGGCCCCCACACGGGAGCGGGGACTGCACGGTTGCCTCACTTTTGGCAGGCACACCCTCGCACCCTGTTCAATTCGTTGAGTACAAAGCTAGCTTTAGAAAGGAAATGTCCGACGACACCACTGACGGTCATAACAGAAGCTGCAACACTGGATGGCGCCATCTTTGTTGTTGTTGTTTGTGAGAGTGATGCGCATGTGGGTTACAGAGGGAGCGAAAGGTACGGCGTTATTGTTTTTTAAAAAAGCTGCCCTTTTCACACGAAAAACTAAAACTGCCGTTTTGAAATTTATCCACTGAGGGACCTGGTTTAAAAAAATTATGCATCCATGTGGACGAACAGCTTAAGTGACAAAATACCTTTGCGGAAACACCTAAAATCGTCGCTTTGGGGATGGGGCTTCAGCCAAATACAGTCAAACACAATATCAATATTGTAAGGTATTGCTGTTTTTAAAAGTGAATCTACTAGTTGTTGAATTATTTGGTCATAAAAGCTTTAACATTTTGGCTTCAGCTCTTTTTATTTAGCAGAGGATATTATGTCATGGACTTGAATCAAAATACAAGCATTTTTTTTCCCCCCTTTTTTCTACTGCAAACATGTTTTTACAATAAATGAAAGCTGAAAACTGGGTAGTAAATATTGGTCTGTTTGTAATGGTAATGCAGTGTGCTTAGAGCAAAACTGATTATCATCTTGACTGAAAACGGCTGACTGTGCTATAACTCATCACACATCAGAGGGAAGAAGCTGTTTTTATTGGTTGATTTTAAATTTGGTTTAAAAAGTGAAGGATTTCATGCTTGGACCTTTTGGATTATAGTGATTGTTTTTCCTTCCTTGACAGTAGGTGTGACTACACTTATTTTTATTGTTTTCAGGGTCGGAGCAGAAACGTTTAGCTTTCAGTCATTACCTTATGTTTACATGCTAGGCTGCTTTTTTTGCTTCATCATGCCACTCTGTCAGGGAGAGGTTATTTTAAATTAGCCTTACTATTTGGCCTGGATGTGAGCCCCCAAAGCAATCTGAGATCAAGGGCTGCACAGCTTTCTCATGTGTGTCTACGTGTGATACAGATGGACATGACACCACTGTGCTTCAGCTGTCACCATCACTCACACAACGCATCGCTACAAAACTGATCACTCTATATTTAGATTCTCACATTTTCTAGCAGTGAGTGTGTGAAAATGACACAGAGTTCAGCTGCTTCCCAAATATGGTTTAAAATTCTTTCTTTATTTTTGTCTTTGTTTTTCTTCTTTCTTTTTCACTCCCTTTTTTTTCTTTTTGTCGCTCTTTTTTTTACTTTTTCTGTCTGTCTTTCTTTATCCGTCTCTCTTTCTTCTGTCTTGCTTTCTTTCAAGCATTTTAAATACAACCTGCTTCGTCTTTAAATGTATGAATGTTATTGATTTTTTTTTGTAAGAACGCAGTACGAGATGCAGCAAGAGCTCTTAAGATTTAACATGTGTATATATAGAGTTTCTAAGCTTTGTTTGAAAGGACTAGGTATGGGAATCAAGTTTATCCCCAATTCTGTTCATAAGGTGTAAGGGTCTTTTAATTAAATGCCAGTGGATGTGCCAGAGCTTAAAGTAACACAGCCATGCAGCTCCCCTACCAGTTGCCAGGTATTCCCCTTAAATCAAAACCACAAATGCACTAAAGTATTTGGTCTAAATACATCTTACAGTTTATAAATACATTAGAAAGTGCACTTTGAAGCACTTATAGGAATAAATATATAATTTCCATCCTTTTGTTGTATTTAAAACTACAGTTTCAACCATAGCATCTGCAGCTAGTGTTTTGGCTTTTTAGTAACGTATATTAGAATGTTCAGGTCTGTCTTCAAGTTTTTATATATATATATATATATATATATATATATATATATATATATATATATATATATATATATATATATATATATATATATATATATATATATATATATATATATATATAATATATATAAGCACTTTTCAGTAATGAGACGATTCAAAGTGCTGTACATGAACAAAAAAAAAAACAGTAAAATAAAGCATTACAGAGACAGAGGGATGATCATTATAGAGGCAAGCACATTGCCTTGGAATAGTAGCATCAGGTCAGTTACTGTCTGGCAAACTTCAACATTAACAGCAAATGGGGTTAAATCGCAGGCAACCGGACTTCCGCTCAGTTCCTTCTGAAAATGTTCCAACATGTTTTCAGGAAGAACTGAGCAACAGTCCGGTTGCCTCCGATTTAAGCCCGTTTGCTGTTGCAATGATCCAGATAACAGAATTTGCACAGACACGTTGCGTTTCAACATTAACTTTTTAAAGGCAGCTCTAAACAAATAGGTTTTTAACCTTGATTTAAAGGAACTGTCATGGTTGAGTTTTGGTTTGGCTTTGTTTTTCTGTTATTTTCATTTTTTCATCTCTTTTGGGTTAGGTTTGACTTTATTTATTGTTAGTTTTCAGTCATCAGTTATTTTCTGTCATTTTTCACTTCACCTCCTCAGCAGTCAGTCACACCTGTTATCATTTACCAGTCAATTAGCCAGATCCTTGTTCCACCTGTGTAGTGCTCTATTTAAACCTCCCTCTGCCTTCAGTTCAGCACTGGGCCGTCATCATTCCACACCTCTCCATGCCAGTCCCCGGTTTGCCTTGGAAGCTTTGTTTTGCTCCTGTTGTTAAGGTTAGTCCTGTCAGTCACTCTAAAGACTGTTTGTTCACTGTTTGTTCCTGGAGAGGTTCTGCTCTGTGTCCTGGTGTCTCCAGAGAACTGCTAACTGGACTAGCCATCCTGGAAAGGCTCTGCTCTGTGCCCTGGTGTCTCTCAAGTTCTGCTAACCTGACTAGCCGCCCTGGTGAAGCTCAGCTCTGTGCCCTGGTGTCTCCAATGAACGGCTAACCTGAGTGCTATGAGGCCTGCTAGCCGAGCAGCACCTTGCAAGTGTGGACTCTCTGTCTCCGGGCCGTCAGCTCCTGCCATCACATTCATCCCTGACCTTCTGCAATCCTGAACCTCCGGTCTTCATCATTCACCACCCAGCATACTTCCTTCAATAAAGACTCAAACTTTTAGTCCCGTGTGTGCGTCCTGAGTTCATCAGTAAACAAAACCCTGACAGTACGGCCCAGTCAAAGGGTGAACTCAGGCGCCATGCGGGACTTACCTGCAGGAGTTGACGACCCGGACATCCTCGCATATCTGGAGATGTGCGAACGCCAGATGAGGGAGAGGTACGCCAAGATGGCCTCTGCCCGGGACCCTGCGCCACCGATCCGGGTCAACTCCACTTCCCCCGTGGTTCACGTGGGCGTTGTTACAGCTACCCCGGAGCCCAGTGAGAGAAGCCGCTCAGCCTCTCGTCGTCTCGGTCATCACCTCCATGACTCGCAGCTGGCCCCTCGAGTGAGGCTCATCATTCCACCTAGCAGAGCCCCACGCATCAAGGAGAGCCAGCTGTGGGAGTTCTACTACGGTGACCGAGACGACCTTCTGCCCTGCTGGCCAGCTGCCACCCCCGAGATTGCCCCAGATTCCTCATCTGTCCCCTCCCGGCGAAGACAGCAGAACCACCGGCGCGGAGGGTCCGTCAAGGCTAAAGAGGAGGATCCGCCTCCAACCTCAGCGTCCGCTGAAGCCTGTAGCCCGGCGCCGCTCTCTGAAGCCTGTAGCCCGGCGCCGCTCTCTGAAGCCTGTAGCCCGGCGCCGCTCTCTGAAGCCTGTTGCCCGTCACTGCCTGAAGTAGCCGAGGAGAGGGTTCCGCCTCCACCAGTAAGCTCCGCTCTGCCGGCCGCCGAAGGATCTGCTCTGCCGACCACTGAAGGCTCCGCTCTGCCGGCCGCCAAGAAAATAGATCCACCGGCCGACGAGAATGAGCCCGAGGCCTCCGAGGGAGCCGCTTTGCCTCAGCCCGAGGCCTCCGAGGGAGCCGCTTTGCCTCAGCCCGAGGCCTCCGAGGGAGCCGCTTTGCCTCAGCCCGAGGCCTCCGAGGGAGCCGCTTTGCCTCAGCCCGAGGCCTCCGAGGGAGCCGCTTTGCCTCAGCCCGAGGCCTCCGAGGGAGCCGCTTTGCCTCAGCCCGAGGCCTCCGAGGGAGCCGCTTTGCCTCAGCCCGAGGCCTCCGAGGGAGCCGCTTTGCCTCAGCCCGAGGCCTCCGAGGGAGCCGCTTTGCCTCAGCCCGAGGCCTCCGAGGGAGCCGCTTTGCCTCAGCCCGAGGCCTCCGAGGGAGCCGCTTTGCCTCAGCCCGAGGCCTCGAGGGAGCCGCTTTGCCTCAGCCCGAGGCCTCCGAGGGAGCCGCTTTGCCTCAGCCCGAGGCCTCCGAGGGAGCCGCTTTGCCTCAGCCCGAGGCCTCCGAGGGAGCCGCTTTGCCTCAGCCCGAGGCCTCCGAGGGAGCCGCTTTGCCTCAGCCCGAGGCCTCCGAGGGAGCCGCTTTGCCTCCGCCCGAGGCCTCCGAGGGAGCCGCTTTGCCTCCGCCCGAGGCCTCCGAGGGAGCCGCTTTGCCTCCGCCCAAGCCTCGTGAGGAGGTCCAGGAGGACCTGCCTCCGCCCAAGCCTCGTGAGGAGGTCCAGGAGGACCTGCCTCCGCCCAAGCCTCGTGAGGAGGTCCAGGAGGACCTGCCTCCGCCCAAGCCTCGTGAGGAGGTCCAGGAGGACCTGCCTCCGCCCAAGCCTCGTGAGGAGGTCCAGGAGGACCTGCCTCCGCCCACGGTTTCCGCCGAGACCGGTAGCTTGGCCCTGCCTCTGACTTCTCTGTTTGGCCGGAGCCGCAGACTGCGGACTTCGAGCCGCTCGACCCTGCCTCGTCGGGGCCGTCCACCACGGCGCCCGTCTCTGACTTTCCTGTTCGGCCGGAGCCGCCGACTGCGGTCTCCGGGCCGCTTGACTTTGCCTCGTCGGGGCCGCCCTCCTCGAGGGTTTAGTCGGGCGATGCTGCTCCGCCGCCTGCCTCGTCCAGGACGACCTCCACGAAGACTTTTTCTTTTTTGCTTAGCAGCCGTTCTTGCCTGAGCCCTTAAGGCCAGTGCCTTCTGTTATTTTTTGGGCTCGATTCCAGTTTTTGATTTACTTAGGATTTTTGGGGTTTTAGAGTTATTTAGGGGTTCTTGTTTTCTTAGAGTTCTTAGTCTCTGTTTTACTTTTGTTTTTCCTGCTCCGTTTTAGGATTCCAGGTTTTGCCTTAGTTTCCAAGCTTTGCTTTGTTTCCTCATTTATAGCCTTAGTTCTCTGGTTTTCTCGTTAGTTTACTTATTCATGTTCTAGTTTTCTTGTTTTGCCTTAATTTCTAGTTTAGCCTTAGTCTCATAGTTCTGCTTAGTATTTTGTTTTGGTTTTGCATTAGTTTTATAGTTTTTCTTGAATGTCTTGATCTTTTTCCTAGTTTTTTTTTTTGTTTTATTTTGATTTTCTAGTTTTTTGCTTCGGTTTTTCTTTTGTTATCCCTACCCTATTTCTTCTGGTTTTGTTCTATAGGTTAGTTCATGCCTGGTTTTCTAGTTTTTGGTTTAGATCTGTAGTTTCCCAGCGCTCTTTAGGTCCCAGTGCTTCTTAGTTTTGTTTTGGCCCCCTAGCTCTTAGTCCCCTGGCGTGTTTGACGCTCTCAATTCTCCGGAATTTAAACGCCCTTAGTTCCTGGTATTTTTGTTTCCTGGCGTGTTTGGACGCCCTCTGACCCCTGTAGATTTCGTGTTTTTTCTGGCGTGTTAGAACGCCCTTTGTCTCCTGGCATATTAGGATGCCCTTTGTTCCTGGTTCCCTGGTGTTTAGATTTCTAGCGTTTAGATTTAGTGTTCCCGACGTGCTTAGACGCGCTCTGTTCTCGATTCCCCGGCGTGTTAGGACGCCCTCTGTTTTCGGTTCCCCGGCGTGTTAGGACGCCCTCTGTTTTCGGTTCCCCGGCGTGTTAGGACGCCCTCTGTTTTCGGTTCCCCGGCGTGTTAGGACGCCCTCTGTTTTCGGTTCCCCGGCGTGTTAGGACGCCCTCTGTTTTCGGTTCCCCGGCGTGTTAGGACGCCCTCTGTTTTCGGTTCCCCGGCGTGTTAGGACGCCCTCTGTTTTCGGTTCCCCGGCGTGTTAGGACGCCCTCTGTTTTCGGTTCCCCGGCGTGTTAGGACGCCCTCTGTTTTCGGTTCCCCGGCGTGTTAGGACGCCCTCTGTTCTCGGTTCCCCGGCGTGTAAGTACGCCCTCCGTTCTTGTTCCTAGGTGTTTTAGATGTTCCTGCTTCCCTCATATCCCGACGTTCTCTTCCCCAGCCCCGGCGTTTTCCTCACGCCCCGGCGGGTTTCCCTTTGGCGTTAAGTACGCCCGTTCCTTCCCTTTGGCGCTGTCGTGCGCTCGTTCCTTCCCTTTGGCGCTGTCGTGCGCTCGTTCCTTCCCTCTGGCGTTGTCGTGCGCTCGTTCCTTCCCTCTGGCGTTGTCGTACGCCTGTTTCTTCCCTCTGGCGTTGTCGTACGCCTGTTTCTTCCCTCTGGCGTTGTCGTACGCCTGTTTCTTCCCTCTGGCGTTGTCGTACGCCTGTTCTGCCTTGTGGCGATGTTCGCCTGTCGTGCCCGTTTTTGCCTGGTGGCGATGTTCGCCTGTCGTGCCCGTTTTTGCCTGGTGGCGATGTTCGCCTGTCAACGTCGGTTAAACGCCTTTTGTTTTGCCTACCAGCATCTGTTAGACATCCTTTTTAGTTCGCCCTAGTGGGTAGTTTTGGTTTGATTTTAGCCCACGATTCTACTTTCCCTCCACCCACCCAGGTTAGATCAGCTTAGTTATGACTCTTGCCCGCCATCCTGCCGTCCCTCCACCCACCCTGGTTAGATCAGCTTAGTTATGACTCTTGCCCGCCATCCTGCCGTCCCTCCACCCACCCTGGTTCGGTCACTTTGTAGTTTGTTTTGTTTGATAGGCCGTCCGGAGTCCGGCCTTGAGGGGGGGGGTAATGTCATGGTTGAGTTTTGGTTTGGCTTTGTTTTTCTGTTATTTTCATTTTTTCATCTCTTTTGGGTTAGGTTTGACTTTATTTATTGTTAGTTTTCAGTCATCAGTTATTTTCTGTCATTTTTCACTTCACCTCCTCAGCAGTCAGTCACACCTGTTATCATTTACCAGTCAATTAGCCAGATCCTTGTTCCACCTGTGTAGTGCTCTATTTAAACCTCCCTCTGCCTTCAGTTCAGCACTGGGCCGTCATCATTCCACACCTCTCCATGCCAGTCCCCGGTTTGCCTTGGAAGCTTTGTTTTGCTCCTGTTGTTAAGGTTAGTCCTGTCAGTCACTCTAAAGACTGTTTGTTCACTGTTTGTTCCTGGAGAGGTTCTGCTCTGTGTCCTGGTGTCTCCAGAGAACTGCTAACTGGACTAGCCATCCTGGAAAGGCTCTGCTCTGTGCCCTGGTGTCTCTCAAGTTCTGCTAACCTGACTAGCCGCCCTGGTGAAGCTCAGCTCTGTGCCCTGGTGTCTCCAATGAACGGCTAACCTGAGTGCTATGAGGCCTGCTAGCCGAGCAGCACCTTGCAAGTGTGGACTCTCTGTCTCCGGGCCGTCAGCTCCTGCCATCACATTCATCCCTGACCTTCTGCAATCCTGAACCTCCGGTCTTCATCATTCACCACCCAGCATACTTCCTTCAATAAAGACTCAAACTTTTAGTCCCGTGTGTGCGTCCTGAGTTCATCAGTAAACAAAACCCTGACAGGAACTCAGGCTTTCAGCACTTTTACAGTCTTCTGGGACTTTGTTCCAGATGATGGAGCATGTGAACTAAATGCTGCTTCTTCTTGTTTAGTTCTGGTTCTGGTTCTGCAGAGTAGGCTGGAGCCAGAAGACCTTAGTGGTCTGAATGGTTGATACACAGATAACAAGTCTGTGATGTATTTTGGTGCTAAGCCATTCAAGGATTTATAGACTAAAAGAAGTATTTTAAAGTCTATTCTCTGAGATACAGGGAGCCAGTGTAAGGACTTCAGAACTGGGGTGTTAAAGAAAGTCAGTATTGGCCACTGAATGCCTGATCAGTGTGTCTCTAGCAGGAATAATTGGTATTTTTCTGTTTTTTTTTGTTGTTGTTGTTTATTGGAGGGATGACTGAATTTTCTAATAAGTAAATCATAGGCCTGTTACTCTGTTATCAAATGTAAGCCGGTTTGTGGCATTAAATGATCATTAAACTAAACCAATAAATGTTAGTCTGAAAAAGTATATTTCTGTTTTTAGGCTACATCAATCAATTTGAGCCTCATCCAGGTTGTTATATTTGTTTAACTCTGATGTGCAACGCTGTTTAAATTATGATATAAAGGCTTCCTAACCTTATAGTTTGGAGGGTTTTGCGAAATACATGAAAATAACTTTACCTAAGAGCATTTTCTTTCCCTTTACTGTCAGAGGTTTAATTGTGACCTGTACAGATGTTTTCATAAATAATTCGGCTCTTTCTGAACCACCCATTGCTGTCGTTGGTAAATACATGTGTCGTGTTTATTTAATTCAAAGCTCTTTTGAAATGAGCTCATTTTGTCAGTGGGGAGCTAAGCTTTTGTCCTACATTCACTTGAAGAACTGGCAGCAGACACGTTGAACCAGAAGCGGTACAAAGCCCACACGGCCAGCTTTTCTATTGAAATGTACGTAAGACGGAATCTCCAGAGAGTCAAGACAAAGAGTAATTCTCCTGCCACAAATAGTCCAGTAGAACTGCTCCACAGCCGTTGTCAAGTTCGGTAAGAGCTTGTCAATTATTTATTTATTTATTTTATTTTATTTATTTATTTTCCCAATCACCCAGACTGGATGTTTTGCTGCTTACTTTGTTGTGGACACTTGTGTTGTTCTCTAGAAGGAGAATCTTCTGGGTCTGGAGAAGATTTTAATCCTTCTGTGTTTCAATGTACTGTAGTTGAACTCTCAGTTCAAGTCTGTTATTTTTTTTTTCTCTGTTATGAAATCACTTTCTACCTGCTGGAGTCCAAAAAATAATTTTATTTTATTTTTTTTATTTTTTTTTTTATAAATCTGTTAAACACTTTCCAGCCTTGGTAGGCCATTGTCCACACTTTAAGGAACTGTTTTATGTAAATGGAATGTACTATTTAAAATCAAGTACTAGCTTGATTTTAGATTCATTAAGTGATTTGCTTTAGGTTAAATATACAGCACTTGGCATGTATTGAGGCTCCGTGCAGGCTGCCCTTCTCAAAAACTGGCCTACGTAACCTGAGAGGGTCAGATATATCACTGAATGGGTCATGTGACCTAGAGCGCCACTTTACAGCAGGCTCAGTTCCCATTAAACGAGGTGCTTCTACTTTTCTCATCCTTGAGCTTTGTCATGACCATGGTTATTATTACAAAATACAGTATATATAGTTCACAAACCTGCATGCCAGCTCTTCTCCTCTGTTGAAGTTCCTGCAGCCTTTAAGCAGATGATTGAGCCTGTGGTTTGCTCATTCTTCCTCTCCCACGGCTCCTGAAGCTGCATCTCCCTCTCTCCCTGGCTCTGCCTACTCCTCTCCCTGTTTCAACGGGAGACAATGGGTGTCCAAACTTTTCGGCAGGTGGGCCGGAATTGTCAAGTCAAAAGTACGTGAGGGCATAAAAAAACGTAAGAGTTTTTTTTATGTTGTGATTTAAAAAAAAAAAAAAAAAGAAAATTTAACCTGCTTTCCAAAATATGATTTTGAAAATGAAAAAAGTCAGATTTTCTGAAGTAAAAGGATGTGTAAATAACTGCAGATCCAAAGTTTAAAAAACAGGTTTTGCTTACTTGCTTTATTAATAGATTGCCCATTGTGCAAATTATTTTAGGTTCGGTTGAAAAAAAAAATCTGAATTCTTTTTGGTCTAGCAATATAAAGAACTGAATTTATGCCAGTATTTCTTTGAAAACACTTGCTGTATTTAGCTAATTTCAATAAATGAATTTAAAACGGGTTTTAATACACAAACGTTTGCATTTGAGTTAAGGTCCTTAGATAGATATAATCTTATTTACTATGAGATTAAAGAGAATACAAAAAGTGAGGTTATTAAAAGATAAATATCTTGTGTTTTATCTAACATTTTCTGTTATAAGATCTTAACCTGTAATAATTTTGCCCTAATAAAAATAAAAACTTTCCAGCTCCAGCAGCTATCTGTGCTGGTGGACCAAAACTTTATTGGAATGCAGTTTGGGGAGGGCCACACAAAATCAGTCCATGGGGCCGCAAATGGCCCCCGGGCCGGACTTTGGACATGCCTGCTCTAAAGGTACGTTCACACCGAACGCCTGCCGTTAGTTGCTCGACATTTTGTCTCCCTCTCACAAACAACCCATGCTGACAACAGAGCCATTTTCCACATCCGATTTCCCAAGTCATCAAATAGGAGGAGCGTCTATCCACTTGCTGGTTCCTCCTGTCTGTTCAACTCACCGTGGCGAAGATGGATTTAACAGAGGAGATTAATTTTGCTGAGCGAGTCACGGTGCTGTATGCAATGTGGAAAACCGAACAGCGCCGCCCCTGGGTCCACCAGATCCTCTGAGACACACCCGGTTCGGCTAGTACCACCACCTGTAGCTGCGTCTGGATGATGGTCGCTTCTACAGCAGCCCTTGGGGCGTCTTCAGTCAGTAAATCCATCATTGCTCAATAGAAATAGCCATATTGTACTGTCTAAATATGTAACACAAAAAAAATTGTGCTTAAATAAATGGATGAGGAGCACCCTTAATGGGACTCAAATTGACAGAAAACTTTAGATTTTTGAACTCAAGCAAAATTGGCGTACCTCTATTTGCAGTTTTCCTTCGGTCTATTTGCCCAATTTGAGCCGTTCGCAACGCTCTAAACGTGTCCTTCACATCGCGGAACATAAATCTGCTCCTGGAAGTGCCTTTTTATATCCGTATAACATGTAAATCACTCTCTAAATGTCTCGTTTGGTGTGAACGCACCTTAAGGATAATCACCTTAAGGATACAAGGTGAATGTGTCCTTGTCGTTACAAGTTACTCTATGGCTTCTCAGTCTGCTGGTAAAAAGAAGTCTATCAGTTTCCAAAACATGGAGGGGTTCATTTTGCGACAGTGCAGTGTTGCCAGGGGGCCTGAAAGTTACAGGTCTAGTGCCCCTAGTGGCTAAAGGTTACACGGTGTTGCTTTAAGTCACAAGTTGAGAATTCATTGTTGGTAATTGTGCGTAATAACAAAGAATGACAGCATAGTTCTAGATGTAGTTTAAGTGACAGAAGTTTTTTCAAGCAAGTTCAGCAATTCATTGAAGGAAAAAAAAGTTTTTTATAACAATTTCTTTGGGCCAGCTGTGGATCAGCAACAGCCACAGAGGCATCACAGTAAATTGGGCCTCATACAAATAAATGCAAAATTATGGGGGTGTTCATACAAAAAAATAAAAAAATGCCCTGAATGTACGCAAGGATCAAGGTGGGCAGCTGAAAAGCTCGCCAGGCTGCATTAAACAATGCTAACTGTGTTAGCTTGGCTACTGGCTACTCGCCTCACATACCAGTAACAACGAGCCCATTGCTGGTCAAATGGCAACAATTAAACCACATGACACAATTGTAGCATTACATTGAATCAAATCAACATAACAACACAAGTCTAATAAGACTAACATCAACAAAAACAAACATTTGACTTCATGCTGTTGCTCACCTGTCCGGAGGAGAAAAGCTAGCTCCAAGTCAAACTGGAGCAGCTTCTGCTCTCGAAATGCTCTCCATCTTGGAAAAGCAAGGCCAATGATAATCCTTGTTTTGTCTCTTTCCTTGTGGAAAGTCATACCACATTCCATCTAAAAAGATACATTTAGTTCTTAAAAAAACTATTTGTTTAGTTCTTTCTATCTAAAATAATGACTTATTGCTCCATTAACTTTTTTCATTCCACCTCAATCATGGGCTGCTTTGTGTTGAGCTCATATCAACTCTTAATATTGTACCTTTTTATATTTTGTGTTTAGTAAAATGTGAAAAAATCTCAAGTGTTAATAGTTTTGCAAGGGGCTGTAAATTCAGTGCATTTACTTAAAAATGTCATTAGGAAAATAATAAAAGTACCGGGCCTAAACTTTTATGTTGCATATAACTTTTATATTCAGTGAGTTTAAAGGCCAAACAGTGCAGTTGGCTCTAGGATAAGTCCAATTTAGCATATTTTTGGCAATCAGAGCAACAAAAAAGGTTGAAAATGATCCATTTTAATAAAAGTAGTTTATATACTTTTCAGTTAAATAAAATACAAATAAAATAACTGGGATTTGTGATGAATACAATTTATTCATCAGATAACACCTTTAGAATTAGGAATTTTGGAACTACTTGAAATTGTATTGTTGGAAATTGTGTGAATATGTGAGTGAAACACTTTCTAATTTGATATGTAGTAATTTTCATATAATTCAATTAGCCAGACAATTCTACTATCCTTCCATTCCCAGCAGTGATGCACTAACTTGTTGGATTTAAAACTACCAACTGTATGAAAAAAATCTGCAGCCATATATTTTTCTTTTATGGTCAATGTTTGTGAAATTGAATTGCCGAGTTATAGCAAAGTTTACAAAAATGAGACTGTGAGTGTGTTTGTGTGTAGTCCTCGGAAGGTAAATCGGAGTCTGTCAAAAAGGGTGTTGGCAGGTCAGACATCAAGGAAAACTAGAAATCCACATGGAGCAGTGGAAGCCTGGTTGGTGCATCTTTAGACTCATACATTTGGTTAATTTCAAAGAAAACTGATGCAATACTTTTGTCTAACTGGGCCTTTAATAAGTTATTACCTGTTTAACCATATTTTAGCACCATTCAGCTATTTGCTATTCAACAGTGTAGCAGAAAAAAGATTTTCCTAGCAGAAAGTGCACTCTTCCTCTTGTATGTTGCAACCTGAGTGCTTGTGTTCTTGTGGGAGCCAGTCTGCCATAATACTGAATGTGAGCCCCTGCTGTGCGGTACCAAGTAGGCAAACCTCAAGAGTTTTCTCCGCTTTAAAAACCATATTCTTAGACTTAAAAGCCTCATAAGAAGTGGAGGATAAGATCAGTCAGTTTTCCTGAGAAGGAGGGCTCTAAAAGCTGCGGGCTGAGGGGCCCACTTTTTTATTTTATTTTTTTTTATTCTGTTGGATTGAGATTTGCCTGCTCCAACGTGAGCGGTAAAATCTCCAGCTGTTTTCCAAAGTTGAATATGAGAGCTTTGAAAAAACTAAATTTATTAGAAAATTTATACATTGGTTCCTGTCTTATTTTTGGACTGCATTATGCTATTTAAGCCCCCCCCATGGATCATATCTTTATTTTGGAATCAGGCAGAAGGCAATGCTTGCTTTTGAAGCCATTTTAAAAGGCTAGTTTTAGAATTGAGGGTAAAAAAAAAACACTTTATAAACATATTGCTTTTCGATACAATTGTTTTGAATTATTGGTGGGGGGTAGCTCTAGATGAGGAGATGAACTAACAAAAGCCCCAACCACAGTCAGTCCGCTTATAGCAATGTAATGTGCAAGCATCCTAGTCCTTTGTAACAGTTTAGAATCCATATTTTACTCAGTTTTCACAAAAGTTAAAAGCATTTCACTTTTTCTTACTTAAAGCTTTTAATATGGCTTGAGAAATTCTAACCCAAATTTAGGATTCCTGGCATCTTCTCCCACACAAAAATGTTTAAGAAAGAACTGTAAAATTGCTCAGGCGAGGAGCTTTGGTCGAGGCATTGCTATGTTGTTCTGCAACAGGGATGTGTTATTGCACGTTTCTGCACAGTTCTGCATATCAGGTATAAGAACATTGCACAAGATTCACCACAAACCTGAATGTATCATCAAAGAAGCTACAAGTGACTGATTCATCCAACCTAATGAGTCGTGTCTAGGTGGGACTGACTTTCGGAACTCGGTGCGAGTACTAGCAGACCATAAAATCTAAAAAAACAAACAACGAAAACAACCACACAAAAAAAACCTGTACATATTGTTCACTGTTATTATGTTATTGTTTGTTTTGTGTGTCCTAAGCCGGAGTGTGCCCTGAAAATTTTTTACCACGTTATCATGCAGTGGGGAAAAAAAAAACAAAAAAAAAAAACTTCTTCTTGAATAGCACAATGTTAGCTAGCTGCTTGTGGATTTTAGTCATGAAAACACCCTTTGGGGCTGGTTGTTTATGGAAGTTTAAATAATCCTGAGCATTTTGGTCAATATTGAAATCCTGATTGTTTTAAAACAATTACTCAATTTGCAAAAACTTTGCATTTCACTTTGAAATTTGGGACTGTTTGGAGCAAAAATGGAAACTAAATGACAAATGTGATTAATTGGACAGCCTTACAAATGAACTGCCAGCACTGAGTGGCCTCAAAATATGCACTGGTTATTTTAGCCTTTTTGCCATTTTGTACCGTTTTTTGTGGTTTTATTTCTTAACCAGCATTTTAGGTAAATTATTGGACCCATTTAATTACCATGTCTCAATTTGTACCAACTAGGAAGATATTTCATACCCTGTTTTACAAACAATGATTTAAAGTCATGCCTGCTTTAAGGAAATGTGGTTTTATGATCAGCGGGTTTATCTTCGTGTTTAATAGGGGACAACTTGGCATGAGGGGTTAAACACACAAAATCTTGTGAAACAAGTGAACTAGTCTGATTTCTGTATTGAAAAGGTCTTAATCATTCTAGATCTGTAACATAAATCGGGTATCACAGGCTTGATAGGCAAGAAGAAAGGACTGGAATTTGTCTTACTTTCTTTTTTATTATTATTATTTCTTTTTTTTTAAGGCTTTACTTTTGCAAGAAATTTGCACATATACATTTGTTTTAAATGTGTATCTGCATGAAATGCTGGAACTGGTGAACCAAATTTATGCCATCCTTGAATTGTGCTTGAGGATGGCACAATTAATTTCGAGGGCCACAAATGGCCCTCAGGCAACACTTTGGACACTGTGCTCAGAGGAGTGGTTAAAATAGGAGCTCTGTATACATGGATGAATGAGTTATAACAATTCTTTGATTTTGTTTTTATGTATTTTTATTTTTTTATTTTTTTTAACTTAAAATTCCTAAATCATGTGTCACACACATTAAATATGTATACGAAAAGGTTCACATGCGGTGGAAAATATAAATGGTTCTGAAAACCTTCTTTTAGTTTCTGTTTGTACTGCCTCAATAACTCCCAGATGGTACGATAACATAAAATGTCAACACATAATAAAAATCTACAGAGTGCTGTGATGGTTTCAGGTGAATGCAGAGGGAAGAAACCAGTTATGAGGGGAGCCACAATTCTGCAGTTTTAATACCGACTTCCCTGCATTTGGAATTCAGGACCAGCATTCGAGGAGAAAAAAAAATGGGTTGCCATATGTGATAAGATGGCCGCAGCCTCTGCTCTTTGCAGCTTTATGTGTCACCGAACCAAATGCTGCCTGTGAATCTCATGTGGCGCTCCATGATTTGTATAATATTAAATCACATAATTTATCAAGACTTCAAATTAAAAAAAAAATGTACATGGAATAAATCACTGAAGTGAATTTTGTTGCGTAACTCTCAGTATATTAGTGATCTGTGTTCTGATTCCATGAGTATAAACTGAGCTTATAGTACTGTGAAAAATGGTTGCCTCCTTAAAGATTTCTGTTTATGAATTTTTTGTTTTTCTTTGTCAAACATGTTTCAGGTCATTAAACAAATATTAGTATCAGACATGGATAACCTGAGTAAATACAACAATCAATGTTAAAATATATTATTTATGAAGGGGAGAAAAGCTATCCAAAGCAACCTCTCCCTAGTGTAAATGTAATTTATATCTATTCTATTCTAACAACTAATGCTACCTTTGGTGATAACAACTGACTTGAAGTACTGCCAATGAGTTTTTTATGTCGCAGTGGAGAAATACTTGCCTTCTGTTATTTTCAGAACTGGGATTATTGGCCACATTGGAGGATTTCTGAGCAGGAAGAGCCAGTTTAAGGTTACATCAGAGCATATCAAGCTTTTTAATGCCTTCCGTTTCACATTTAAATCATATAAAATGGAACTGTTGTGCTTGGGTTAGAATTCCCTGTTATTGTTGCCCCACAGTTTTAGCTCCTGTTTTGAGGTGTGGAGAGCGAGCCGCTTTAGTTGCAGAGCGTTCCACTCCATCCTGTTTGGACATTTTTTAGTATGCTCGGGGACGTTGTAATGAATTGTGAAGGTTATTACTCCCAACAACTGAACATTTTCGCTTATCTACTTATAGTTTTGGCATGCTTCAGCTTGGACTACAGAATCTCAAAGAAATAAATGCTGCTGGTGGTCAGAGGGCCTGGTGACGCTGATGTATGGCAGCCTCACCTCTGTCAGTCTGCCCCAGGGCAGCTGTGGCGACTAACATGGCTCACCACCGTCAGGGTGTGAATGGGCGGCTGAATGGGTGAATATTTGACTATAGCGTGAAGCACTGTACAAGTACAAGCCATTTACTATTACAATTTACCAAATATAGAGGATTCATGAAATTGGTTAGCTGGAAGTCCATGACCTTGTTTAGCAGTTCTTTACCAAATACTGTGATGTTATTGTTAAAAAAAACGTAATAGACCAAACTGAACAGATTAAGAAATATGACGAAAAATTCAACTTGTCTGCATTCATAAAGACTCCAACTACACAACAAAAGGCATTTATGAGTTAAAAAATTATGATTTTATTAGTTGATATTATTTAATTTAAACCATTTGGAAGGGGACTTACTGGTGTGCTTCAAATCATCTTTCTGCACAACTCGTGTGCCTGAGCCACAAGGCACAAACTGATGGGCAGATATTTTCTGTTGGGATTTTCTGGTACACAGCAGCATTGATGGTGTCCTCACTGGTTGTCCAGACCCAAAGCGGCCTCAGACTGTCTAACTTCCTCCTCCATGAATGACTATTGGTACAATGTCTTTTTTTTCCCTGAATAGCTATTACTTTTGTGCCAGATGTAAAAGGATGCATCCAGGCCTTTGAATAGTTCTGCTTTTCTCTGATTTGGTCTACAGAATATTTTCTTAGTTTTTGGAGTCATGAAGATGGTCACTAGCATTTTTTTTGGTCAGCAGACTTTTTATTTTGGAACTCTCCCATGGGTTGATTTTGCCTGGTGTCTTATTTATTATTTATGAGCACTGACCTTATGTGTGGTAGGTGAGGTGCTTTAGCTGTTGTGCCTCATGAGTGAGTGAGTTTTCCGTTTGGATTAAGTTTGGTAGATGGCCACTCCTGGGAAGGTTCATCAGTGGTTCCTTTTCCCCCCATTTGTGGAATAATTGCTGACTAGACTTTGTAAAGTTTTCCCGACTGCAGGATATCAATGACTTTCTTTCTCATTTGATGTTGAATTCTTTTTAATTGAGAGAGCTATTCGATTATTATTCCGTCAACTGAGAAAACAGTCAACAAATTAATCAATTAACAAAATAATTGTTATATGTAGTCCTAGTTATACTGTCCACTGTTTGGCAAAAGAGGAATATACATCTTAATAATCAGACTGCCATGTTGTAAGCACTAAATTTTGTTGATTCTTTTTTACATGCAGTATTTTTAGTAGTTCAAGACACTTGTTAATTGAGATGTAAATTTGTATCTCTTTAGATTAATAGAACCCCCCGATATATTAATTGATTACGAACATTATCGATGGTTGCAACCCTTCTGTCCACAAAATTTGGCTGTTCAGTTATTTAATGATTTATGCTTTGGACAGATTTTCCTAGCCTCGTGAGACCATCCTGATCTCGCGAGCTTTCAAGGTTTCACTCGCAGATCAGTCTGGCTACTCTCCGTTAAAGAAAATTTGGAGCCGTTCACCAAACGAACGTCCAATCAGCGTTGGCTTTGAGGCGGGTTGAGGTGTGACGCAACGAGAAGCGCGACAGTTCAGTCTAAAGAACATGGCGGCAGATGAAACTAGCGTTAGCGCGGCTATCGAGCAAGTTTTATCGGAATTACAGAGTATTTATTTGCTGAGCTAACGAGCCTTTACCTGCAGCAGCAAGAGTAGCTTGGCTTGTGGTTGTGTTTTCGTCGTCGCTCGTAACAGAGCGACGACGAATCTGATTGGTTTATTTGGCCCGTCTATCACCAACATAGGCCAATCAGCTAACCAGTATTTTCGCCCCTTCCCAAAATTACTTCAACGGAAGGTTTCCAGATGGATATGCGGAGCAAATCTATCTGGCGGAGTCAGGTAAAGATTTTCCCCCAATTATTGAAATCTTAATTTCAGTTTTGTTTTGTGTAACTACTCAAGTTATCTTTGATATTTAACTTTTGTTTGATACAACAAACAAAATAAATCCTTAGATTTTTTTTTGTTTTTTTTACAGCACTGCATCCATACAGGGCTGGATTATGTTTCTGTGTCTCAACTTTTTGAAGCTCATTTAAAATCAGTGAAAGGATTTTTATGGATGTAAATACAGTTAAATTGGATCACTTTGTTCTTGGTGTATCCTTCCTCTTAGCATATTCTCAAAATTGTGACAGTGGTAAAAGAAGCATCTGGCTGCCATTGGTCAGACTTTTAAAGGTCTCCATTTGGCAACCGCTGCCTGCATCCAGCATGCTGAAGTTAGGAAGCAGCTGCTGAGAAATCATCTCTAACCCCAGGGCATTCACAGGCAAGCCTGAGCTTTGGTTCAGGGCTATAGGGGACGGAGTGCACTTAACTCCGCCGGCTGAGAGGGGCACTCTGTACCCGGGGGATCTGATATGGACACCAGCTTGCCTGCAGGAACCAAAGTGAGATAAATTGTAAACTAGTTAGTCTGTCTTTTGCAGTTGAAGGTAATAGACAGACGTTTATCTCTTAGGAAATGCCTGTAGTCACAAATTCTGAAGGCAGAGAGGCAGGTTTTCATCTCTCGGTAGAACCTCAAAAAGATAAAAAAGGTGGAGGGGAGAAAAAAAGACTCTATAGGCTGCTTATGCTGGAATATTTTTGAAATGCTTCAAGAAATGTCATAATGATAAAGCAAATCAAACTTTTCACATGCATGACTGCAGTACAGCTGCATGCTCTTGTAATCTTTCAATTGTTTGCGACACTGTGACAATTAAACAGAAATTAGGAATTGTACTTTTACTGTTGCCAACTTTTTAGGCATCCATACACTTCAGCACACAAACATTTGTGTCATGTTAGAAATACAGATTGAAATGCCTTCTTTTTTGTAATCGTTACTCAGGCAAAAATATTTGCAGTCTCTAAAAACGAGTTACATCCTGATGTTAACCACAATTCTTGACAGTCTGGGTATTTTATTTTGTCATGGCTTTTATTGATGCAGTGTTTGTAAAATATGCTTTGAATGATATGAATGTTCTACACAAGATCAGTTGAAGCATGTAAAGAGAATAAAATATATCCACCAAGTATCCTAAGTAAACCTGGTTACCAGGTTCATCTAAAAAAAATTGTGAAAATGTTGAATATAACTTTTTTTTAAATGAAAACTCATACCTTTCGAAGATTCATTGTGTAATGAATCTTCGAGCAAGATTCATTACACAATTTGAAATATTTTATGCTCTTATTTCTTGTTATTTTGATAGTTATGGCTTACATAGTTGGGAGTTGTGGCCTTGTAGTTAGAGAGCATAGCATTTGCATCCCGGAGAGGCTGCAAGGTCCCCGGTTCGACTCCCACAGACTGTCACTCTGGGCCCTTTAGCAAGACCCCAGAATGCTCCCTAGGTGCCACACAGTGGCAGTCCACTGCTCCCTGAGCAATAGGGTTGAATGCAGAGGAAATTGCATACATTGGAATGTATGTTGCAATGATAGTAAAGATGATTATTATTAAAGATAAAAAAACAACAACGTACGTGTCATGTCATCTGCATTGATGTGTCTGGTGTATCCCATCTTCCTCATCTTCTCATCTTCTCCACAGAGAGTACCCCATAGATTATCTGTAGAGTTTGGCAAATCAAGCGCCACACATACTGGTCACGGCACCTGTTCACACTGCCAAGGCTACCAAAAGCTGGTTCCAAGTCCTTCTGGGAAAGTAAATCAGCACTCTGAAGTCCACTGTGTTGACTGTGGACTTCAGGAAACCCAGTGGATCTACACCAGCAGATTATACGAAACCCCAAATCATCACCAACTATTGGTGATGATTCGAGCAACGTGGATTTTCTCTCCACTCTTCCTCCACACTCTGGACCTTTTTGATTTCCAAATGAAATGAAAACTTTACTTTCATCTTTTATCATTATGTTAAACAATCTTCCCAAAGCTGTGGTTATCCCTGTTGTTGGTGCACATTGTCCTATCATAATTTTTTTTTCTTCCGCTCAACTTTCTGTGAACAACTTGCTTTTTTAACAAATCCCTTTTGTCACTTACCCTTCTTGGAGAGGGTGTCAATGACTCTTCTCCACAAGTAAGTGGTCTTTCCCAGATTGTGTCACCTACTGACCCAGACTAAAAGACCATTTTGAGGAGACCTCTGCAGATATTTTTAGATAATCAGCTGATAAGGGTCTGACATCATGAGTTTTCAATGTGTAACATTTTCCACACTAATCAAATTTTCTGAGACCCTGTTTTTTTTATATATATATCAAAATCACAAGGAATAAGGCTGTGAAATATTTAACTTTGTGTAATGAATCTATATAATACAGTAGTTTAACTTTCTGAAGTGAATATTGTTTGCAATATCAGTTGTTTTTTTTGATGGACCTTTTTAAATATAAATACCAGTTTCTGTGTCTATACCATAGTGAGTGTACACCTTTACTTTAACTCTAAGATTTCCAAAAGGCTGACGATATTTCCCAATCCTACAATCTTCATGGCAGAGGCTAAAGAGTAGAATAAACCTTTCCGTAATACTTCTAATTATATCTGTTAAAGGCGGCATGGTTGAACAATAGTTAGCACTCTTCCTTTGCAGTAAGAATGTCCTGGGGTTCAAATGCCACCCTAAGGTCTTTTTGAGAGAAGTTTATTTGTTTTCCCTGTGCATGCTGGTACTGTCTCTTGGTACTGAGGCTTCCTCTCATCATCATCAAAAAAAAAAAAAAAGAACTGTTAGGTTAACTGGACTCATTTAATTTTCCTTAGGAGTGAATTTCTGCAGCCTGTTTTGTCCTGTATGTCTCTAAGTTGCCCTGTGATGGACTGCAACCCATCCAGGGTGTACCGAACTTCTTGCCCAATGACTGCTGGAGATAGACCCCTGTGAACCTACAAGGACAATTGTATATTAAAAATGAATGGAAGGATGGCATCTAGGTCATAGTTTCTGTTGTAGCAGCCTGCATGAACAGCAGACAGGTCTCCGTAGGAAGTCCTGTTTCCTTTTTAAATGTCATTTTGCACCTTTAGCACTTAATCCGCCTAGATTAATAAAGGCCCCACCGCCAGCAGAGACGACTAGCTTTAAGGTTTCTTCCTGCACTAACAACTTCAAGTGTAAAGAGTGTTGCTGTTTGCTCAACTTGGTAGTGCTAACTGCAAGATTTAGGCAAAAGATCAGATTTTCAACTATCTGACCGGCTGGTTACACAAAAGTTGTTAGATTGTGGTCACCAGCCAGTATTCTTTGTGGGCTTCTCGCACAGGTTCACAATGTTGGCGATGCAGTGGATGGCATATTTTCAAATGCTGGAAATGTGAACAAATTGAAACCTGAAGCAGGGAACACAATTCTTGTCATATGTAGTGGAAAACTAAAATACCGGAATTGAGCTTAGTTTTTTTTCCCCCCATTCTTGTATATTATATGACTTTGGACATATCCAAAAGAATGCATTTGATTTTGAATTTTCATTTAGTTAATTTATCTTTTTTGTTTTGGTTCAAAGGTATGATCTCCTAAAGAAGCAGCTTCTCCTGCTGGAGGAGGCGGAGGGAGGAATTGACCAGTTCACACGCAGCTACCGGAACTTCGGTGTGCAGCGTTTGCCTGACAACAGCCTCTTTTTCAAGGAATGGGCTCCAGCCGCTGAGGCCCTGTTCCTTACTGGTGAATTCAGTAAGTAGCGTGGATCATTTTTCCTTTTTTTTTTTTTTTTCCTTTTTTTTTTTTTTTTTTTACAAATTAACTTGTTTTATTTTTAAATTAGCACCAGATTTGTAGAACATTCATATTCTACTGTATTAAATTTGCAAAACCTAACGGGGATGCTGAATGATGATGATAACAACCCTCAAATATAAAAGGGTGTTGGTTTTTTTTTATGGTGCTTTGGGTATAAAACTTAAACCTCTAAAATGATTATTTGTGTAAGAAAAAGGTCAGCATATTGTACTACAAGGGCATCGTCTCTTTTCAACAGCCATCCAGGGAAAAGGAAATGTAGAAGATATTGATTACGCAGGATAATTTTGCATGTTTAAAGATTTTTCCTTCAATGTGGAGTATTTGTTAATATTGCAGTAGCTGGTTATTTCATCATTGCTTGAAAAGGGAAGAGTGCAACCAGGATGCTTTTTTTTTTTTTCCCTCTGAACTCTTTATTACGATAGTTCCTGAACTTGAAAACATGCTGAGGTTAATACTTTTGTATTTTATTTTTCGTGGATGGCCTCTGTGAGAAATAATAATTATTAAAAAAAAATAATTAGCAAGCCTGATTAGGCCAGTGCTTACTATAAGTTGTTAGAACAAATGAGCAATTTCAGGATTCAGTTATTTCTGCTGCTTTTCTGATTCTAGCCAGAGTGGCTGGAGGGCTCTTTGTCCATTTCCTTTGCTTTTTTTTTTTTTTTTTTTTTTTTACAAGACAACATTATAATCTGGAAGCTATGACAGATGGCAGAGGGTGTTACTCAACCAAGGCTGTGTTTGTGTGTGTGTGTTTTTTTTTTTTTGTATTTTTCCCCCCCCATGACCGTGGCAACTCGTGACTGCGTTCTGCGACAGAGCTGTCAAGACTTCAGCAGAACTCTGGCGTGTCAGTGCGTCGGTTGTGTCGAGCTTTGATGGCTCTGGTCATGGTCACAAAGAAAAGCAGCCAGAGCCTGTGGTGGGCCGACACATTCAGTGGTGTGCTTACACCTGGAGCAGCTTCGACGTTGCAGCTCTACAGCCGTTACGGAGTGGAGAAAAAAAAAAAAAAACCCACACGATCTAAACTGTCCAACTGCTTTAACAGACCGATATAGAACTACTTATATTATACAGTGACATACAGATGGGACAATGAGGAGAGCAGCAGAGCAAATGTCAGAGACCTTCACGATAAAATTAAATTAAACAGGTACACACAGATAAGGGTGAAAAGATGATTACTTAAAACAATAATCTCTAGAACTCTGTCTTTGACAGGGGTCCTATAGAGTTTGTAGCTCAGAAAAGGTACGGTGTTTGATAATCATTTTCCTTGCATGGATTATCTGGAAGATTAAAAAAAAAAGTCGGAATTTCTGGAAAAACAAATAGTACTTTTGTTCATTAATTCATGATTCAGAGATATAAAATGCACCCAAACAGTGAAGGAAGGCATTCTTGGTCAGGTGAGGCAAAAATGGGCCTTGATGTAAAATGTTATAAGTGAGTGACAAGTCACTGTGAACACACAGTCTCCAAGGTAAAACACGGCGGTGGTGAAGGAGTCATTCTTTGGAGATGCTTTTCTTCGGTGTGGACGTAGAAGCTGCTCAGAGCTGATGGAGAGATGGGTGGAGATAAATAAAAAGCGATCCTGGAACAAAACCTGTTAGTGTTCAAAGGGCCCAGTCAGAGCCCACCTATAAGTTGAGTGAAGTTCAGCTGCTTCGCCAAGAAGAATCTTTCCCCCTTTATGTCTCTAATCTGAGCGTTTTTTGATTTTATTTTCTGACTGACAAAAGATCTTGGATCCGAGTTTTAAGTTGGGCCATTTGTTTTATTAACTAGGCCTGGCTTAGAGGCAAAACAACAGCATTGAAGCTCTTTTCTCTTTTTCTTTTTTGGTATTTAAAATAAAAAAAAGTATAATGCAGATCACAAACTGCTTTAGAGAATCTGTAGTCAGTATAGCTTCGAGTTATGATTTCAACAATCCGAATGCAAAAAAAACCCTAAAAACATTAAAATGGACCTTTTACAAAACTGCTGATTTAGAGGTCCACATCATCATTGTGTTGTTTCATGATTTGCAGAACATGCAAATACAAAGCACAGTGAAGTGTTTGTAATTCAACAGTGTTTCTTGTTTATTTTATTGATTTATTGGGCAGGGTCAATGTACATTAATTGACCTTACTGTAGATGCACCAGAATGAGCCAATAGGCTATTTTTCATCCATTGTCCCTGGACAGATGGCAAATTTGTCTCACTAAAAACAACAGTGAAAAAAAATCATACAGTGAACAATACTAGGCTAAAATAGACTTAACTATGCAAATTCTGTTAATTAAATACAGTGAACAAACAAAGCAAGCTACATTATAAATATTTTGTAAAAGTATCAGCCGTCATCAGAACAATTTCTCAACATTTTATCAACACTACCAGCAAAATAATCTTAACATTTCAGGCTGGAAAGTGTGTAATTTTTAAATAGCAAATGTATGAGAACTGCTTTGAGTAAAGGCTTTCCAACTAGTGTTGATAGAATAATGCAGAACTGTTTTGATGCCTCTCTTTTAATTAAACACAGTTATTTTTTTCACTTTAAAACAGTCTACACCTCCTGGACTCCAAAATTTGGCATATTTTGAACCAACACAAGGAAAACAAGTCTGATTTAGAAGCAGCAAAAGATGAAGAAAGGGTGAAGGTGCATATTTTCACATCTCTAAATTACAGAAAATCAATTTAAACCTCACTTTTACACACTTTAAGCTAATTTTCATGTCATTTGATGTGGAAAAGCTGTGTGGTCTAAAGGGTTCAGATATTAATTAGTACCCTAACATCATCCTCAAAATAAAACACATCTATAGTGAATATTGGCTAATTCTGGATAAAAGTCAGACCTGAAAATAAACCTTAATTACAGTTTAACTACTTGAAATGTGAATCAACCTGAAAGAGGACTTTTTTCAGTATTAATAGAAATAAATCTCATAGAAACATGGGGTCTTCATGATCAGGAAACACCTGGTTTTCGAATTACCAAAATCTACCAATATTTATGTTTATGCTCTAATTCAATACAGTACCAAACATATTTAATGGCCACACTATGTAACATATTTAAAGATTTACAATAAATGTGTCCTTTATTGCAGTCAAACAATCCCTCACTAAATGTTTTTGGAAAAGGGAAAAAAAAAACTTTGCTCAGTGCATTTATTCAATTGGCATATTAAGGAGATCTAAAACCCTACAACAACCGAACACTTTCTGTAAAAGTAAATATAACTTAAGCAATTTTTATTCATTCTTCATGTTTCTAGAGAGTTTCTAGGAAATTCCAACTGGCACCCTATGTTTTGTTTTCCTGGGGAATGCATATACTGTTAATGAACCACTAAGCTCTGATAACGGTGAGGTGCCATCTAAATGCCATCACCATTACTAATGTAAGTATTTGACTTTTTCTCTGCTCTTCTGGGACTATAATTGCAACCGTGCACTTTGGTCAGATAAGACTAAACTGAGCTAAACCACGACAAAAAAAATAAAAAGTAAAAAAAATGTGGTAAAGTGCCTCAACTACAGTATGCCGTTTGCTGACAATTGTTATGGAAATATAATCACTTATATATAATAGTGTAGTTTAAAGTAATACAGTTGTTAACTTTAACTCAGTAACCTAATGGATGGGGATGTTTGCAGGACAAGGGGTGGAATTCAGACTTCGTTAAAGCGTGTGCCAGGCACAGGATGGAGCAAGGAAACATATGACGGCCCTGTGAGCAGATAACGCTCTTAGAGTTCCTTTCTCAAGGTTTCACTGTTGTTTCAGTTAAACTCCCAGGAACCGAGCTAAGGTAATAGATTACATCTAACTGTCAAAGGCTAGGAAACAGATGTTTTCAGCAGAAGGTTAAGGTATCCGTGCTGATATAAAACTTGTAAGTGTCTCCCACTTTGGAATTCCAAATTGTAATAAATGTATGTTAAACTGTTTTTGCCTTTGATTCATTGTCTCTCTCGCTTGCTGTCAAATCATCGACCGGGTGAAACGAGACGGGCCGTTAGGTGAACGGGCCCCCACATCAGTCTCGTCACAACCCAAACCCAATGTCCACCTGATTGATGGGTGTGGTGAGGTGCAGAGTTAAAAAGGAACCAGGACTCAGGTTGTTTTCGAGAGATACATCAAAAAAGAATAGTTAAAGATCACTTTCTGGATTCTCCAACCATGTTATAGGAGAGGAGGGCTGTCCATTCAGGGGAGGGGTACAAATAATTTTGCTACCTGTGGATTTTCTTTTTTTTTTTGTTATAAACGACTATTTGTGTTCCAGATTTTTTACCCACTGAATAAAGCTTTTAAAATTAGCAATAGGATTTTTCTAAAATTAGCAGTGGAAATTTTCTAGTGTAAAATGCTGAAATAAAAGCTGTGTACATTTATTTTAAAGCTTCCTACACATGTTAACCAGAGGTGTAAATAAATCTGTCCATCATTGTAAGTAAAAAAAAAAAAAAATGGGTTGTACAACAACCTTCCAGTGATATATTTGTTCATTGTCTTTTAAATTATAACAGGAATGAAAATCACAAAAAGTGGTAATTGTTATGCTGGTGACAATACACTTATGATGGAGCATCTGCAACATGTTTTTTTTTATAGTTGTATATATTCAACGTCTAGTCATAAATAATGTTTGTCAAAATGGAGAGAAGCAACTACAGAAACCATTTGAAATAGAATTCTCTTTGTTGAGGAAAAGTTGATGTTTTTTGTAAATCATTGATAACAAACATCACAAGCATGCATTTAACAGAGGATGAGTGTTCCAGATAGTGTTTCTGGAATACTTTTTAACTCCCGTTGGATGAGCCAAGTTCTACCCAGAAGGCTGCAGCATGGTACAACTCTCTGCTACAGTGAGAACGGTATTATTAGCATTAGCGGAAATGTTAATACCCTCGGATTGATTCGGTGTGCAAAAGTGGAAATGTGTCAATTTGTTTTTTTTTTGTTCATTTTTGTGCTAGTTAGCTCTGTGTCTGCGCTTTCCTCTCTCTGTATTCCTGCACTTCCTTTTCCTTTTTAATTATCTTCCCAGGACCTTGGGCAGCAGCTCAATTCCAACATTCAATTCTGTGAAAGATTACATTTTGACACGGCTCAGTCATATTATTTGATTTCAATTTCATAGCAAATATGGAAACAGCCCAGCAGCCCTAGTCATGAATATGGTGCAGGTTGGATGCATAATGCACTGTTTTTTTTTTTTTTTTTTTTTTTTTTTAGCAGAGTTTAGGGAGATAAATAAATAGTGAAAAAAATCTGACTCCTCCTCGTGGTAAAAAGTGCTGGGGTTGCACCCGGACACTTCTGGTGTATGTCGTGCGATTAATTCTCTATCCTTGCCTTGTTTCTACTCATGAATAGCAAGCAGATATGTATTACAGAATGAAACATCTTAAATTGACGGGGCAGGGTGGTCACTCTATATAATAAATGTTTGTGTTCTGTCGGTCTGTTGTTGCTCTAGATATGGAGTTTACGACACAGTTTGATCTTTTTTTTTTTTTTTTTTTCTCTCTCTCCCTATCTATGGATGTCGGGGACCTCTGTTTTTTCTTTTTATACTGTGTAAATAGTCACATGACCCAAAGATCAGTACAGAGATCAAACACAACAGCATGGGGTTATGTAAGAGTGCTTTTGTTGGGAGCGTGTGAAAGTGGTCATAGAAGTCAAAAAAACGTGGTACTTTTGTTTATTTTTTGTTTAAACTGGGTAGCTCAAAATTTCTCGTTTTAATTTACTTTTAGCTCAACCTTGGCTGTGTTGAAGCAAAGGGTGTACAACCTCTGTATTTGTGGGGATATTTGAGATTTTTTTTTTTCATGATTTTATTTTTCTGTTTTTTTTTTCTTACAAGTCTTTCCTATACCGTTTGAAGTTAAAAGAATACTCTGTGTCCCTGTGAATGGAATGACTCGCATAAAAAAAAAAAAAAATAATAAAAAAAAAAAAAAATTAAATGTGAATCTACCAATTTCCATTAATCAAATGGAAAACCGTTGTTGCCACTAGTTTTTGGCCCTTTGCTGACTCTGACATTTTAATGGCTATTTAATGGTTAAATATATAAAATGTTGGAAAGTAATTACTTGTATTAGATGCAAAAATAAGTTGCATTCATTAAAAAAAAAAGACAAAAAAGAAAACTGAGCAAAATGGTTATGCATTCTTGTCATTGTTGTTTCTTGGGTAATCTTTTTGTGTCCACATGTGGACAATAAACTGATTAAAAAATGTTAAAAAGTTAATTTGGCTGGACTTCAAAATGTCCACACTCTGCAATCCAAATAAAACATTTGGCTGGACTCTCAAAACTCTTCTTTTCAAGACCATAAATAGATTTTAGTGATGGAGAAAGATGGAGATGAGGAAGGAAAATGTGGGTTAATCGGAAACAATATTGTAAACCTTAACATTTTAAAAATAATCTGTTGCATGTTCTCCTAATGTGTAGAGAGGCCTACCAAAAAACAACAGTTACAAGGCTTGAATCTGTTCTTTCTTAGTAATTTATTTTACCCCTGCAGCTTTATTTTTATCTCCTGTGCAAAATGTTGTTATAAATAACCACATTATTAAAGTATTTCAATATTGTATGTTTCCCTATAGATGGCTGGGACAAATTCTCTCACCCTTACTCCAAAAAGGAGTTTGGCAAGTGGGAATTGATTCTTCCACCTAAGCCTGACAACTCTCCAGCTGTGGATCATAACACCAAGCTGAAGGTAAGGAACAGAACGTCTTCATGCTTGTTTTCACGCCCTCAGTGGGTGACGTCTGGCCGTGGCGGCGCACAGAGTTGTCACTTTCAAGCTGTCGTGTGTGGTGTCTTACGAACCGAGCGGAAACCTGGCATGTCGCCATCAACAACATGTCATAATCACAGGGCAGAAGTGAGATTACTGTATGTACACAGGCTGTACTGTGGAGAGCAGATACACCTGAACGGCCCCAACTGATGGCTTTGATTTCAGCTTCCATCTGCGCACTGTGAGGAACACCTCAGGGCTGTGCTCTTTTTTTTTTTTTTTTTTTTTTTCTGCTTGAAAATGCAGCCCGCAGTCCACGAACATGATTAGTTTTAAGCTCCAGTAAATAATTCCTCGGGGTTAAACGCAAAAGATGCACCTCCCCTCATGTATTGTCTCAGCATGCATGAGAAATAACCCAAAAAAATTGTGATGCCAGACAAGGAGAGGATGGCATCGCCATGGGCGCTCTCCTTGGGAGCGGGTCATCGCTGGCACACTCCTGCGCCCTGGATCGCCTGCCCAGCTTCCATTGTCTGCAGAGGTCAGTCTAAGGACGATAAGAAGCAGATGGAAATGCTGGCACCTGGCCTTTCCTCGTGCACCCCTGCTGCCGATGAATAGCAATCTTGCTGTGAGCCCCACTTTAGAATTAGTTCCACAACTCTCCCTCGTGGATGCAAAAGCCGAGCTCCAGTCGTTCTCGTGGAGAGCGGTCTGCCCTCCCACCCCCTTTTGTTCGAGGCCTAATTTTTCTTCCTAAACAGGCTGTGTCCTTTTTTTGAAGTTGTACCTTTTGGCTCGGAAAGGCACGTTAAATGCTGGTCAGAGGTGTAGATGCACTCGACAGTGGGACCAGTGTTCTATTCATTTCAGACTTTTGGTTTACAAGGAGGATTATACAACAACAGCAGAAGTTGAATTCCTCTAATCTGTGTGGGTTCCCAAATTGACACACACTTTGAGGAGTAGTCATGAAATATTTTTTTTCAATGCGGTAAGCTCAGCCTTAATCCTTTGCTGTATGAGTTTCCATCCTTATCCAATTTATGTTTGTTTAAAATCACTGTCCTGCTTGTACATGAAAATAGCTCCGGTGGTATATTACATAAAGGGGATGAAGTTATGAGGATGGTGAACTATCTCTAATCTTCACTTTGAACAACAACTAGATGGATGAAACTTGGACACCTTGGTGATTCAAAAGGGCAATGACCCCAAACATGCTTTAAGACTGCATTTGGGATGCATAAGGATATGCATATGTTTGAACCAGAGGTTGGTATAAAGTTGAGGTCCCTCTGTGGTGCTGCCAGCCAAATCCGCATTTTTGATGAAGGAGACCCGGGTTTGAATCCTGGTTGCAACAGGAAGGGCCTCTGGCATAACCTTGCCAAGTCTGTAATCAAGCTGTGATGACTTGCTGTGGTGACTAGGGCTGGGTATCAATCAAAAATTTTCGATACCGGTACCAATACCGATACCTTTACCTCGATATCGGTTCCTGAACGATACTTTTTTCGATACCAGTTTTATAATATCAATTCTAAGAAAAAGAAAAGTACACAACATAATAAAGTACAAATCTTAAGTTTTATTTTTAGCTCAGTTTTTTCCATTCAAAGCACTTCTCTTACATAAAAAAAATATTTTCAGTGCAAAAGAACAGTTGTAAACAACAACAAGTCAGTGTCTAATGCTCACTGTTACATTCTGAGGACCTTTTTACTTAGCAGTTTTTTTTCAGAAAAATTAACATGCTTTCTCAGGAGACAAACAAGCACGCTCCTGGCTGATGGTGTCTCCAGCAGTAGAAAATGTACGCTCCGAGGGTGTGGATGATGCTTGCACACAGAGATACCTGGTTGCCAAGTTTGATAGCATTGGCATAGTGTCCCTCACATTCCACCACCAGGTCACTGCATTCACAGAGGTTAGGGTAGACGGTAGACCTCTGTACCGCTGGATCTCTTCTTGAATCTTCTCTGTGTCGCTAAAACTGTTTTCTTGTCTTATTTCAACTGCCATGTCCTCATCAGCAAATAGCTCCTCAAGGGCAGAGAGCTTTGGCTTTTTCTGGAAACAAAAATAAAAAGAATAGATAACAATTTAATTTTTTTATGGAAAATGAAGTAATGTGGGGGAATGGGATGTCTTTGTATCGTTTTATTTTACCAGTAGTCCTACTGCAGCTCCACAGTCTTCATCAGAAGAGTTGTCATCGTGGTGACCAGCTGTCCCTTCAACCTCCTGCTTCATCTGCTGGGCCTAGAAAATAACAACTTTATTCTATCTTAAATATATTATAATGGGAGTCATATAAACACATCTACATTTGAAGAGGAATAAAAGTTATCAATGAGAAAAAACAAACACCTGTTGTGAGGTTCTACTCATGAGCTCCTCTTCTATTCTGGTCCACACTTCATCGCCTACTTTCATCTTGAATCTCGGGTCTAAGGCTGTGCCTTCCTCCAGGAACTGCCTGATTCTCTCATCCTGCAAGACAAAAGCATAGTATAGTAGTCATGATGTCTCTGAGTATAGTCTATCTAATGAAAACAACAAAAATTATGCAACATACTTGGTATCTTTTTGAGAGGTCACCCCAGATCTTTTCCTTGATAGTCTGTGTAAAGGAGGAGTCCTCATCAGTAACTGTTAAGTGATGCTGGAGCTTCCCCAAAATGGGCAGAATCTGGCCCAAAGTTGGACTCCTTTCAGCAGAGATGCAGATGGTTGAAGTATAGAGTATCTTCATAACTCTGACAAACTGTTCTGCTTTTCTAAAATCCTCATCAGAAAGTCTTTCCAGTCTAAAAGGAAATATACACATTGTTGTATTAGTTAGAGCAAAGCCCAGCAGATTGGTTTACTTTGATAAAGGAATAAGGTAATCCCACAGTCTATCCTCATCTACAACACCTGTCCTTCTCCATTGATTTTTTTAACCGAGGGTCCATGGAGGCTGCCTGGATTGCAGGAAACTGCTCCAGAAATCGCTCCACCATCAGGAACAGGCTGTTCCACCTGTTCTTCACATCTAAAATGACAGCATGTTCTGGAAGACCTATAGAAAGATGGTGTGTGTGGTTTACAAACAGGTTGTGTATTTGCTGTAATATTTCAATGATTGATCTAGCCATATAATTTTTGAACATAAGTTTAGTGTACTTTGATTTCTACTAACCGAGAAGACGCTGCTTCTCTTTAAGGATCGGTTTAGCCAAGCTGCACCGCTTTAACCACACCACTGTAGCTCGGATTCTTCCTGCCCACTTTGAGATGACTGGTATAGTGTATAGCTTTTGAGCAGCAATGTTTAGAGTATGAGCAAAACAGGCAATCTTTCTAATGTTCATTTTTTTCACTGCTACATCCATATTAGCTGCATTGTCTACAGTGATCGCAACAACTTTATCCTTTATATCGAATTTGTCAAGAATATCCCCTATCTCCTCGGCTATTACATTCCCTGTCTGTGATGTGTAGACTGCCCTGGTATGCAGGATTTTCTCCTTCATGGCCCCCTCTCTCACAAAGTGGACTGAAACAGTCAAGTAATGGTCTTGTGCCACACTGGTCCACCCATCCGCAGTCACAGCCACATCTCTGACGTCTTGCAATTCTTTCTTGACAATTTCCTTCTCTACTGCATACCATGCTGGTATAAGTGTATTTGACAGCATGTCTTTGCTGGGGGACTGGTATCTGGGGTTAAGGGCTGTTACCATCTCCCTAATTGACATTAAAAAACACAAAACATCAACAATAACATGGCTGTGTTATTTTTGCTCAAAAACCATTATCTAGGCTAAGAGATAACGGCTAAACTGGTCAACAATATAACCTACAGCTTACTTACCTCCACCATGGAGCCTCCACTATAGAAAAAGGCAGCAAACCTTTAACAACAAAGTTTGTGACTGCCCTGTGACACTGATCTTGTTTTTCTTTTGGCATCTTTGCCTTTTCTGCAAGTGTGAATGGATTTACGCTGACTGGCTTTTTCCTCCTCACATCAGAGTCAGATGCTACTGTGAGGAGAATATAAAAATAGTGAAGATAAGGTTAGCTGTTTAACCAGCTAACGCAATGGATGGCATATTTTTACAAGCTTAGCATTAGCTGTTAATGTTAGCTCTTGATTTAGCTAGCTACACAGCAATAAAATTAAGCTACACGCTAACTCAGCACGATGCACGTTCTAAATTGCCGTAACGCTAATAAACGTAAACTTACCTGTTGAAATTCCAGACACTGTGCCGTCCTCTGTCATCTCTGATGAGGCGGAGTCCGGTGGTTGACATTTTTCACTTCGCTCCGGTTTAGCACTGTCCACGGGCTGCTGAGAGGAGGACGGCTGCGCTGGCTGCGGTCCGCTCTTCTTGCAGTCAAACACCGAGCAACTTTCCGCTCTTAAATTGATCCCGTGCACGATTAGGTGCTTCATCAAATTAGTCGTGTTGCCAGCTTTAGCAACAATGTGTTTTTTGCATATATTGCATTGCGCACTATTGGCATCAATCTTAATAAAGTGAAGCCACACTTTTGACCTGGGTGGCATTTTTAAACGGTTCGACGACGCTCGCAACCAGTTCACAACAGATACACGTGAACCCCGACTGTAGGCGTGACCACGTATGTATTTTTCCTGGGTGACGCAATCACGTTAAACGTCACAGCCAATCATCGAAACTTGGCACCGAAAGACGAGGCATGTTTTGATACTCTGTAAAACTGAAGCATTTCGGTCGGTACCATAAAAGAACCGAAGGTCGGTACCCAGCCCTAGTGGTGACCCCTGGTTAACGCAGCAGGAACTCACAGGTAGGCATAATTTTGTAACCTGACCCTAGCCAGATGTATTTCGCTCCGCCTAGCTCCACTCACATCCATCTGGGACTGATCCATAGGAATTGCCTTTTTTGAAGGCTGGGCCTTATCAAAAATTCTTGCATATGATTGGATAAGCCACTTGTCTGTCATCTTTATCGACGTGCTATTTCAACCACTCACACCGAAGCCAACCCGTGACGCTGATGAGAGCGACGCAGGACAAAACAATTAAAAAAAATTTTTTTCAAATGTGTTTGCGGCTCCAGTGGCACGCGTTTTATTGACAGTGAGCTGACAGGAAGAGGGTCGAAGACAGGCGGCAAAGCGCCGCGGGTCGGAGTCGATCCCGGGCCGACCGCGTCTAGGACTAAAGGCCTCCTAATATGGATCGCGCTAACCGCGTCCGCCACGGTTGCCGTGTCCGCCACGGGCGTGCCCCGGAAAACAAAACTTGCCAAATCCGGTCGGGAGAAGGGCGAAAACATCGTTTCCACCAACAAAAGCCTTCAGAGCCGTTCTCTGATGTTCTTTTAATGAAACAATATTAGGTAGATTGGACAACACGGAAGAAATAGCAGCATCAATGTTACCGCTTGCTTCCTCGATGCGAGCCGCCATTGTTGAATCAAAACAGTTTCACGGTCGCTTCTCCACTACGTCACATCTATGAAACTCCAGCCATGCGTCCTGATTGGCTGGACAATAAAATTGGTTGGAGAAATCACTCTCTATGGAAGATGTCCCAGATCAATGTGAGTGAAGCTAGGCGGAGCTGAGCGGAGCGATATCAATCTGGCTAGGGTCAGATTAAAAATTTTGACCTTGTCAGAGAAAATGCACAATAAATTCAAAATCATGCCCTCAATTCTTGTTTTTAAAAAATCACTAAAGTGTGTTGTATCATCCATCAACACCAAAACAAAGAACTGCTAACATGCATCGTTAAAAGCTTCCTAATAACAAGAATCATACCAATAACTGTATGCAAACCTCTAACCAGCAAACATTCCTTTTAAATATTTTAACCTCACTTTATTTCTTGCCCACTGGCCAGCTCCAAGTTGTTTTTCAGGCTCAGGCACTGTTTCAGCCTGCCCAGCAGTCAAAGTTTTCTCTAATGTTCCTAATTCTGGCCAATTTGTCTGAAGGACCAGTGCTCTGTCAAGCTTTATGCCAGTCCATTTATCCAACTATCTTTTCCTAATCCTATAAACTATGGAGCATGTCATACTGGGAACCAGGCAGCTAACTCCTAGGTGGCCTGCCCATAATGAAAAAACCCCAGAGGGGAGTCTGGCTACTGGCTCACAGGCAGGTGGCATTGGAGCGGTCATTACTTCACAACAGTGGCCAGATTTACTTGAGTTCTAATGCCCGTTTCTGCAGGGGACAAAATAGGGCGAACACATACTGCGGGTAATACGTCGATTTCTTGGTGGGTTTTTTCCAACTCCCACACTGCTTTTCTCCTTTATTATTCGACAATGGGAGCAAAGTAACTTGTCAGATTTCTAAAGTGTGTTTATTTTACCCCCTTCCAAACCTCAGTTGCAGGACATAATGGATGAAAAGCAAGGGATAATGATTTAGACGTCCCGTTTTGTTTTGTTTTTTTCCTCCTCCCCCCGAAATTGCTCCCCGGCTCAAATACTTTCTCAAGATAAGCAAGTGAGTTGCTGTTAAAAACCAATCAGAGTTGCCCCATACAGGCAAATATAATGCAGCATAATCACCGCTGAGTCCAGGTTCACTCTGAGTGCTCTGGTCAATACTGTGCAGTTTGTTGCCTTGTTTTCTCCGACAAAAGACACAAAGTTATACGTTTTGCGCCTCCAAGCAGAGAGTTGGAACAGGAGTGCATTTTATGATGAAAGATTTTTTAAAAATGTTTAGTTTATTGGTTGAACAGTCTGCACATTTTCTCTGCGTAATGGAAGGAGACTAATGGCTCGGTTTTATGATGTAAGCATTTCATGGCTGAAAGGCATAAATAAATGCAGGCTGTAAAATCACAAACATTTAGAAGAAGAAATGTGCTGAGTCTCGGAGATAGAAGGCTTTAATTCTTTTCCAAGACTTTCTTTTTCTTGTGTGCGTTTCGGTGTTTAACTGTGGAAAACTCAAGTCCTGCGATACCTAAGCTCTCATTTTTGGTTTTAATTGTTTTTTTGTTGTAATTCCACCTGATCGGGGTGCAAAGTTGTTTTTTGTTCTCTAACCATATGCTAACTGACTGTAGCGGCTGTTTTTGTTTCCACCTTCTGTCACTCTTGAGTGTCCTTGCCTTAACATAACAGTCATTTATCTTATTTCCCCAGGTGGTAGTTCACACTAAGGAGGGCGAGCGCCTCTACCGGATCTCGCCTTGGGCAAAATATGTGACCAGGGAGGAGAAATCTGTCGTCTACGACTGGGTTCACTGGGATCCCCCTCAGCCTTATGTTGTAAGTTAGAATTTTTTGATTGGTTTTATTGTTTATTTACTTTGCTGCTTTCACATTTATGTCTTAAATATGTATCTCGTTTTATTTATATGGTGATGATAAGGGGTGGAACAATACATCCAGCTCACAGCACGAGATGACACGCATTATTTACAATATCAGAAGAGGATTTTGCAATATTTTGGAGACCTGTAAAAGTTTCATAAATGACAAATTGTGTTTTAAATGTTTTGGGTGCAGAATGATCCCAACCAGGTTTGACTGAAACATATGTTGCAGTTTTTATTCTTCTCTAATAATACAAAACAAAAAGCATTGAAAATGCTTCCTTGTGATCTTTTCACAAATGCAGTGCCATGAAAATTGCCAAACGGATTAGGTAAAACAGACTTCTTCAAAGATTTCTGTCATGCTTGAATGTTTAAGCTTATCAATTAAGCTTTAATATCAAACAAAGTTAAGCTGAGTAATTACTGAAATAGTCGTCAAGACAAAAACTGCTTTAGTATTTAAAAAAGAAAAAAAAAGCTATTCAATCTAACTGGGCCTTTTGTGAAAAGTGGTTGTCATTGCTTTACGTTATGAAACTGCCTTGATTAATAACATTTTTGGTTAAGTTCCACCAGCCACTACCTGGTCTGATTACTGCCTGACCCTTAATCAAATAATCCTTTAAACAGATCCCGTCTCATAACGTGAGGTTTCATACAAATCTCAAAAAGCAACACATTTTACCCCACTCTAAAAATATATATATATATATATATATATATATATATATATATATATATATATATATATATATATATATATATATATATATATATATATATATATATATATATAATATATCCGGTCTTCATTGAACATCAGTAAGAAGCGTTATACACAAACATGGAACTGTGGGAAACTTTCCCAGGGGTGTCCCGCCAGACGCTAGTGACAGACATGAGAAATAAAGACACTGACATCTATCCATCCATCCGTTTTATGACCCGCTTAATCCCTCATGGGGGTCGCGGGGGTTGCTGTTGCCTATCAGCATTCACTGGGCTAGAGGCGTCGTACACCCTGGACAGTTCGCCAGTCTGTCGCAGGCCAACTCGGAGACAAACAGGACAAACAACCGTTCACGCACACACTCACACCTAAGGACAATTTGAAGAAGCCAATTAACCCAACAGTCATGTTTTTGGACTGTGGGAGGAAGCCGGAGTACCCGGAGAGAACCCACGCATCCACAGGGAGAACATGCAAACTCCATGCAGAAAGGCCCAGGGTTGGATTTGAACCCAGAACCTTTTTGCTGCAAGGCAACAGTGCTACCCACTGCGTTACTGTGCAGCCCCTTAATGAAAAACCTTTGAATTATTTACTGTAGTTTCTCTGAGATATGTTTCTGTTACCCTGTTTTCATTGCCTTTGGACCGAACCCTTCTTGCTGCAAGGCAACAGTGACATCTGACATCTAAAAGTATGTAAAAAGGTTACCGAGCCATTTCTGAAGCTTTGGCCCTCCAGCAAACCACAGTAAAATCCATTATTCACAACAGTCCACCTTCACAAAAAACTAAACATCTTAATGATCACTGCCAAACATCAAAAGTTAATATTAACACACAAATGTGAATCTTAAAGAATTACTCGAGTTAAAATTACATTTATTTATGAAATGCTAATAGTCATGTATAAACACAAGTTTAGGGCCTCAGTGAACATTACTGTTAACTAAGGCTTGCGTTGATGTTTGTCAACTTAACATTTGAGTAAATATAAATTTATGACTCACCAACAAACTCCTCAAAATCTGGGCTCCCACTGTTTTGACAGGACAGGGACACCTCAGGGGGCCATTCAGATTTCAGCTGGGGCCCATCTGGTCCTGTCGCTGTTTCAAAAAAATGTATGGAGTGTTTTTCTTAGTATTGGTGTCAAATTTGAAATTTTACTACTATGTGGTTGAAAACTGCCTTTTGTGTTTACGCTGAGGCTGTCCGTCTGAAGCTGGATTTTGTTTGATCTTAATGACGTGTTACCAAAAGAAATGGTTTAATAAACGTTTCACAAATCGCAAATGTTCTCTCTTCAACGTGAAATTAACATGTATGGTGTCAATTGCCACCATAGGTCATCTCCAGGCATTTTACAAGACTAATGGACCCAATTATTTCCCAATTACATGGAATTCTAATCAAATTAGTGCAATTCACACCAGTACAAAAATAAATAAATTCATTTTCATAAGTTCCACTTGGGGACTGATTTAGAATCGTTTATTCTATCAGTCCAAGCATGTTATAATTTGGATAAATGGCATGCAGACTAATTAAAGAACTACAAATAGTCATTTAATTTATTGCCAAAAGGAAGCTCCGAAGCATATGCTAACTTTTAGCGCTGTTGGTGTCTAATAGTAAGCCAGTTGGGGCATGTTTTCAGTGCTCACAAATCTTTTCTACCATGTTTGTCACTGTTATGTTTCTTCTGCAGTATACCAAGAATGCTGTGAGAAAAATTATTTTAAATTGGGGGAGGCTTGAGTGTGTATTCAATGTGTTCAATTAGTGTTATTGGCTGACTTGACAAGAAGCCATTATAAGTCGACTCTGTTAACACAACAGGGCAAAACAATCATTGCTTCAAAATAACAGTCAAACACTGGCAGTGTTTAATGCAAAAAAGCTCCTCATGTGAGGTTATGATGATTTAAGCCCCTGATGAGTTAAAAAAAAAAAAGAAAAAAAATGTGATATTTGGCTAAATTTGCCCTATCTTCAAATGCCAAAGACATTTACGATCAGAATTTTCAGAATGTTTTTTTTTTTTTTTTGCTGGTGAGTACAAAAAGAAGAAATATTAGCAAGAGACAAAAAATAGTGTATGCAAATGATTGGAAACTGCATTTACATGCAGACTGTTCATCAGCAGACCAAAAGTTTAAGATCATATTTCAAAAATGTCCAAATCTGTTGAGTCTAGCTGTGCCATTTTCTGTTGGACATTGACAATGTCTTCACCCCATGATGCCAATGGCAAAAACACTGTTCTGTCTTTGAATGTGGCAGCATTAAAGATTTGAAATGGTTGGAACGTCACTGCAGAGGTTTGATACAGTAAGACAGTCAATTTTACATTTCTTAAAAGATCCAGACAAGGGTGGTACAAAGAAAGCTCTGTTATAGAACCAAACAAATATTACCTACACTGAACCAAAAGATCTGACTGGCTGTAACTGAAGATTTGGGCAGATCCTCGACAAATGAAGGCCCTTGCATGCTGACTGTAGTCTATAATCTAAAACGGTCTTCTCAAACTCTGTCGGTTGCAGCAACGTTGTGCCACGTTCTGCTGGAGGTTTCTTCCTGATGCTTAGTGTGAGGAATTGCTGCAAATACACAATACAGGCAGCAGTCCACCACATGCTCATCCAGGAGGAATGAATGCTCCAAGTCTTTGACTCAATGCAATCTGCTTTTTTTAACCATCTTGAATTATAAACGGAACATCACTGCATTGTTTGATAAGCAGGATCATTTTGGAATATATGTACCTGACTTGAAATTAATCTGTTATTTTGAATTGGCGTTTCTTTCTCTAAAGTGCCTTGAGTTGACGTGTTGTGAATTGCTGCTATATAAATAAACTGAATTGAATTACAGAGGGCATCTGTGAGAGAAGAACATAAAAAAAGGTCTTGTATCGTTCAAGTCCACATCCTGTCTGTTTAGACTTTTACAAGGGAACACCTTCAATTGGACCTTGAAAGATGGAAGAAACTTTTCCTCTCTGATGATTAAAAAAAGGCTAGATGGCCATGATGGCTTTTAACAGTACTGGCATGACAAGTAGATCCCACTGGAGATGTTTTCTGTGTGGCACAGGGGAGAAGTCTCCGTCATGATCAGGAAGCTTTTTCCTTCAATGGAACAAGGAAGCTTCAGATTGAACAGGGACATCAAACGTCAGCTGGCTATTTGGAGATGTAAGTAGCAGGCATCCCTCTTCATTTGGGGCCTTTTGTGCAGCAATGACTGGTACAAAGGGCCTCCTCTAGTAAAGCAGCAA
The DNA here is from genome assembly GCF_011125445.2 of Fundulus heteroclitus. Lineage (NCBI taxonomy): Eukaryota > Metazoa > Chordata > Actinopteri > Cyprinodontiformes > Fundulidae > Fundulus > Fundulus heteroclitus. Next base: position 32,709,652 of record NC_046378.1, read on the forward strand.
GCCCGTGCTGGACCATCTTGCATGTTTATCTGAATCAAATCCCATCAAAAACATTTAAAGGTGGTAGTCGATGGAGGTTGCCAGATTTGGACTTCGGGTTCGCTCCATGAAACCACCTTCATCTCATTCAGCAACGTTACTGCAAGCCAACTGGAAACACTGGCATCAAGCATGCATTAATACATTTCTGGGGTGTGTAAGCTTTATTAGTCTGAGGTTAAATGTAATTTCCTCATCAGTGCCCTATTCTGCTACTTTTTCCTCCTACTCCTATTTCTTGTTTTTGCCTTTTGAAGCTCATCTTACAATTTGGCTTTTCCCCTGTTCGTAAGACTTCGATCCGGCGTGTATAACAGTAGCTAGTGTCACAAGATTAAATGTACCATGGCCATCAAAAGCTAATCTTAAATTTATAACAAGTGTCTTTTCCATTTAATTGTTAAAAGCCTTGTTATAGCATTGATAGTTTGATGCCATGTCGAAGCAAATTGCGTAGAAACTAGTTTGTGATGTGCTCCTCTTTTGTTGCATTTAATGACAGCTGTTGTTTTATTCTTAAAGTGGTTTATAGATAAAACTGGTTTTGAGAGGGTCTGAATGTGTCTCAAAGCTACTTGATGTTCTTAGCTCAAGAGTGAACAAGGGAAAAGCACCAAGAGGCTATTAACGTCCACCTTGCTTTCCTTATCGTTGGTTATTTGGCACCATTTTAATTAGAGGGCCTCTCACTGGCGTTTATATTTGTTTTATTTACAAGTGCCTCAATCATGTACTTCAACTAGAAGGTTCAAGGTCCTGTGGGCAGCTATCAGAAAATTTGGTCTATATAGAAAACAAGCCTCTCCTGTTTTATAACACGGACTGTCCTATAGATACAGTGCCTCGCAAATGTGTTTATACATCTCGTTATTTTTCACATTTTGTCAAGGTATGATCACAAAATTAAGATATTTCTTTCCGATTAGATTTATATAAAATAGTACATAGTACGCTTGTAGCGTTGCCCAAATAGCAACTTTCAGTCAAAAAAAGAGTGTCTGAATGCATATTTTCACAGATACTTAAATTGATCTAATTAACTGGGTCATTCTAACAAATACACTTTGCTCTAAACCATTCCATTAATGTTTTGCAGGTTGATCTACTGTGCTTGTATTTTTTGCCACACACTGTTTTCCATAGAGGGAAATAAGTTGAATTTTGCTCTCGTCTGACCAGAGCACCTTCAGTCACCCGTTTGCTCCATCGCCTTTATGGGTTTTTGCAAATGTCAAATGGGACTTTCTTTCAATAGTGACTTTCTTTTTGCCACTCTTCCACCTAATTCTTCCACCTGAGCTGTTGACCTCTGCAGCTTTTCAACAGTTACAAAGGCCTCTTGGCTGCTGAAGGCATTCCTGTTCTAAAACTCTCTACAACTTTATTCTTGACCCGTGTGCTGTGTCCCTTGTTCTCCATGATGCAGTTTGTTTGCAAAACTTTTAAGGCCTTCACAGAACATCTGAGGGTTGATCATGCACACATGGACTACTAATTTACTAATGTATTGCATTAGGTGACTTTTGAAGGCACACAATAGCTGATACTGGGGAGGCAATGGAACACCATAGCAACACATCTTGCAACAGGTTTAGCTCCGCTGGTTTGAAACACTCCACACCACATACAAAATTCCACAGACTTAATTTCTTTTAACATACTTAATTTCCAAAGTCAGACATTTCCAAAGTTAGGCACCTGGCACTGGCACGAGGTGTAACCATTGTTTTTTTTATGTCACCTCGTTTTTCACCTGCATTCCAACATCAGAGGCGGTGAAAGTTGATGTTGGAACATGTTGGCTTTTTTGCACTGTGTGATGCACATTGAGGAAGATGGGAGCCTCAAAACTGAGGTTTACCAAAAACCTACACACAGATCAAAATATGCATTTTGACTCTCTGTTATCAGAACACTGAGGCGGACCAGGCGGACAGCATTCCCCCTCTATTACAGGGGCAAAACACGGCAGAAACAAAAAGAGCACAAGCTCATGAGGAAATCACTGCAAGCTTGTGATTATCCTAACTGGACAATTGTCAAGTTGGTCAACAAACTAACAAAAACAACAACACTGTGTCTAACACAGAGGAGGAAAACAATGACGCGAAAACATTGCCATCTCATATGTGTCGGGAGTTTCTGAGGAACTTAGAAGAATTCTATCAAAATTTAACACTGTAAGAGAAAAACTGGTTCATCACCAAAGACAGAACACTCAAACTAAAGCTGAGCGACTTCCAATGTAGCTCAGACTGCTCAGACTCCTACACTGGAGAAACATTTTGGGGAAAGATTCAGCGGTCCTCTTGTGCCTCAAGAACTAAGGATGCACATTTGACCACCACAATGCCCAGGTTCTGGACAGCTGGAACAGATGATTTGACAGAGTGGTGAAAGAAGCCATGTGTCAAAAGAAAACCATCACTAAACAGAGGGGGAGGAATGTTTTTCCAAATCCCCGGTGTTTACAGTACAGTCCTCCAACACATTCCAAAGAGATTACATCAGCAGCATCGTCATGATGCAGGTGACCAAGTACTCCACTCACACCAAGCTATAGCTTCTAACGACCAGGACAGTGACGGGTGGGTCATTGATTTGCATCTGATATAGAATGCACCTTGGAAGATGGACCTCCATATCCTTTAAAACAGCAGTGCACCAGTTACTGGTTCTTCAAGTGCAAACCACCAAAATTGACCAAGATATTGTATCTGTCGAAACATTTCAGAAAGAACTGAACGAAAGTCCGATTGCCTCCAATTTAAGACTGCTTGCTGTTGCGATGACCCGGATAACTGAGAATTTGCATTTTGAAGCCAATTAGTTTTATGTGATTTTGGTAGGAATACTGGAACAAAGAGTGTTGACATTTTCCCATTTGTGAAGGATGATGTAGCGTTTTTTGTTTGCGACTGTGGCTTGATGGGTTGAGTAGTCGTCTTGCAATCAGAAGGTTGTGGGTTCAATTCCACTTTCCCCTTGTTACATGTCTGTGTGCAAGGCACTTAACCTCAAGTTGCCTACTGAGCTGCGTATCGGTGTATGAATATGGGTGCGTTAGCGAGAGTATCTGGGTGAATGTGGCTCTAGTGTACAGAGCTTCAAGTGGTCAGCTATATAACTTCAGTCCATTTACTTTACTATTGTGCACACTTTGCATTGGAGTATGATAAAAAAGGCAATATATTTCTTGTTGGTTTGTGGCTGGTAATTCAAGGGGTATACATATTTGTGGAAGGTAATATAAGGGGGATTATTCCTTGTAAAATGTTTGAGCAAGGATGTACACATTTATTTCATTTCATTCTTTATTTTACTCTGTAAAATGTACTGGGTTTTCTTTATTGTCTGACTGTTTAGCTTTTTTTCCTCTGCAGCACATCCATCCTCGGCCAAAGAAACCCTTGAGCTTGAGAATTTATGAAGCCCATGTTGGTATCGGGTCCCCAGAACCGAAGGTCGCCTCATACAAAAACTTCACGCACAATGTACTCCCTCGGATAAAAGATTTGGGTAAGCAACATTTCCTTTTTTGGGCCAGATAATTATTTTGTTTGGTTTATTCAGTTTAAGACCCTAAGTTGGATATAACAAAGTGGTTGTATACAGTGGTGGCTGGTGATAAAAAAATTAGATGGGGGGGGGCACTAGATGTTGGCGATAGATTCTACTTAAAAGAAATCCACCCGAGGTCACTTGTCAGCCTTTTTTTTTTCCTCCAGCAAAAGCCTCATGAAATTATTTTACAAATAAATGACCAAATTTTCTTTCGCTGTCACCATTTTCTCCTGTCTTTTTGTTGTTGTAGTCGATCTCCTCTGTTTGCATCCGTATGTTTAAGTGATATTGACATCGGCACATCTGAGCTGCCAAGGATGTAACTTTGACGGATATTATAAATTAATCTGACTGGTGGGGAAATTACACATAAAGTGCTAAATAGCAATGGGTACTGAGAGTTGGGCCACCAGGGGAATGTTTAAGTTACCAAATAAAGACCAGCATGAAGTCACATGTAAGCTAAATTACTTTGAAATCATACATACACACTTATCTGTCTTGTGTCCCTTACCATTAAAACATATGTATATAGCCCCCAAAACCCCAAAATAGAATGGGAATGTTGAAAAATAAAAAGTCAGATTCACTTTATGAGAGAGCAGATATGATAATTTACTGTCTTCACTTTTTCCTGCAATTTGATATTGGCAGCGCCCGAGCACCCCCTATTGACAAGCCACCGCTGGTTGTATAACTTCTTTCACATACACAATTTTGACCCAACTATCTGCCAAGAAAACTCAGAAATTCAAGGAATTTCCACTTTTTCTTTTTTTTTCATCCATTTTTGTTTTTTATATAAATAGCTGGCAGTGTTTCTGTCAGCAGTGGCCCATAACATAGCAGACAAGCTTTACTGCAGTGAGTGCCACTGTTCCTCCAGGAGCAGTATTTCTCTGTCGCAGACCTGTCACATTCCCTGTGCATAAGATCACCTAAGCAAGCCCACTTCCTGTGTACTGACATGACCTAAAGGGATCACTGACCATTGGGCAGTGTTTTGTAAAGAGGCATTCGAAGCTCAAGTCACAGCACACACATAAAACTGACGATTCGTTTCCATTTTTGAGATCATGGTTGAGACAGCCAACAGTGAAGATAAAAGCCCTTTTCCAACATTTTTACCTCATTCAGTGACAAATATTGCACACATTTATGTTCACATTTTGCCATAACGGACTGTGATATGTTATGTAACTAACTGTTTTAGCAATACTGATCTTGCAAACTGAAACATGCCCTTCATTAGTCATCATATTATCAAATGTGAGGCTGAGTGAATTGTTGAACTTGTGATTGAGTGTTGCTTTTTGTTCCTAATGTTGCTCCTAGTGTTCACAGTTGACTGAATTCATGGAGTTTATTCATTCGGTTTGTATTGAGTGACCTTGAATAAAAAAATATCTGTGTTTAGCATCATAAATTTAGTATAAATATACTGCTTTAATTTTCAGCTTTAGTTGTACTTGAATTAGTGATGTTCTGGTTCAGTTTAGGGATCAGATTGCGTCCTGCACTAAATTTTTTTTTTTTTTCTGGATGGGTATCAGGGTCACTGAGTACTTCTTAGCTCCTGTTTTCTTTTGTAGTTGTGAGTTAGTCCATGTTTAATGAGCATATTAACATAGTTGAGATTCAGCAAAAATGACTTCCATATACCTAGATATACAGCATCCCAGACACTTATTGGTATTGCTGATAAAGATGTGTAAAAAGCTTTCAAAGGAATTAGTCTTTTATTGCAGTCTCATGATCTCTCACTAAATCTTTGGGAAAATCCATCCTTTAAACTGAGCGCATTAATTCAGTGGGGGTGAGGGGGATCATACAGATTAAAAAAGATCAAAAATGCATTTTTTACATGTGTGTGTGTTGCAAACGTTGGCACCTCGTCTATATTTACTTTGTAAACTCCCATTTTTGCCAAGACAACAGCACTTAGTCTGAACATGTAGCATTTTAGGACTTCATAAATTCATAAATAAAGCTCATGGGCAAATTAACTCGAGCCACCCTTTTCCTGTATACTAATGAAGATTTATATCTGCCTTGCTTTAATAGCATGGTGTCTTTCCAGTTTTGAAGGGTGGCCAATAGCTCTGAGGCCTTCAGCTGCATCATATTTTTATCCCGTTGGCACTGGAAGTCATTGATCACTATTTTAAAGTTAATAGATGATGAACATAAGAAAATAAAAGTATGAATGATACTATGTTGCAGTTATTCATTACTTTCATACATAATAACTACTTTGTGAATTTTTAGGGGTCCCACTAAGTCTGGTACTGGCGGCTTTTCTATGGAATTGTTTCACATAAAAATTTTACTGAGGTTAAAGACTTAATATCGTTCTCATTTTGCTTTAGTGTGAGATTGTGCCAGCACAGTGAAAGATACATTTATATCTTTATATGTATATATGTTCTTGATGTTAACAAAACAGTCAGAATGCTCCAATATCACTGAATTAATGTGACATACTTGATGCTGAAAAGTAGTAGATATTCACACAATGTAGGTAATACACACATATGAAGGTTTTTGTTTATTATTTAACTGTTTTTCCGCTTTAAATATTCTAGTTTAACATCTGCTCAAATGTAATTGTGGTGCTGTGACGGCTTGTGTTTGGAAGTAATTGAAAATCAATGACTGTCCTTAAATGATTTGCATTGTTGCAGTAGAATGATACAATTTTATACAATCCATCCTATATGTTAGTCTCAAAAGACTGTGCAACACAGGTCAAATTAAATGTAACCAAGTACTATACACCAAATGAAAAGATCCACACTAAGATCTTTACATAAAACAATTGATACAGCAAAAAGTTTTTAAAAGTCTTCAGCATTAACAAAATAAACCTCTAAAAGCGAAGTATTAAAAGACTAAAAGGCCCTGCTCACTGTAGAGTTTAGCCTTGTACCTGTAACAACCAGGGGATTCTGAGCCTGTGATCAAAGGCAAACTTGGAGATAATCAGGAGTTTGGCCATTTACAGCTCGGCAGGTAAGTACCAGAACTTTTTAAAACAAAGTCTTAAATCTGCTGGAAGCCGGAGTCAAGAGTATGAATGTGAGAAGTCTGGCTGCTGCATTGTAAATGGTTTGGAAGTTTGAAATTGATGATTTGTCCTGAAAGGTAAGAAGGGCATTACAGTGATCTGGGCACAGGTGCAAGAATAATTGTCTTTGGATGAAAAGTGGACCATATGCTGTAAATCAGAAAAGACTCCTAAATGAAAGAAATGGGAACAATAAATGTATCTATTGTGAAGGTCGAAGCCTAAATCTGAGTCGGATAAAATTACAAGATTTCATCTCTTGAAGTTAGCTGCTGTGCAAGAAGAAAGAAAAAAAAAAACTTCCTGTTGCTCTTAGGATGCAGTTCAGCAGGAATTATGCTTTTCAGTAGGAGATGTCTTGTTGGCATTTAAAACAAGAACATTCAGGGAGAGCCAGTCCCTAATCCTGGTTAAACAATGTACCGGGATGGAGAGCCTATCTAGTTGGTGGGACTTAAAGATGAATGTGCCTTAGAAGACGGGTGCAAACACACAGCAAACGGCTGAACGCGGCACAAACGGCCAGATGTGCTGCACACACACGTATGAGTACACCTGGATGACACCTGCATACATGCGGTTGGACATATCGGAAAAAGATTGTATGCAAACGAATGAAAGCTCGTAAAAAGAATATTTACCTCAGAACTGAAACTTGCAGAATGCGACAGGTGAAAAAGGCAGAATGAGGGGAGAAATTTCAGAGCCTGACAAATCAGCTAGAACTTTTCCTGTTCAGTAAAATTATAGGGTAAGCTGTATCAAATGTTGCACTGAGATCAAGTACGAACATTCAGGAATATTTTCTTTCATCAGCAGCCATTAAAAGATCATCGTTCAAAAAGGAAAAATGCATATAAACTTTGTGTAAAAACAACCAAAAAAAAGAACACATTTTAAACTGCTGGTTTATTGTAATTTTTTAAATATTTGTTTTTAAAAAAAGTCAATAAAATCTTGAACAGTAAATAAGGGCAAACTATTCCTATTTTTGAATGTTAGTAATCATTTTCGTAATCCGATTTTATAAATGCCAGAATAATAGAGCAATATTTCTTGGAACTTTTGCATTAAATAAAGGCACACCTGTTGATGGATTTTAATCTAACACCTTAGACATATTGCATTCTTGTGTGACCTTATAAAAAAAAAGAGTAATCAGGCAAAATATCAGGAATAGAATTGTGGAAATAAACCAATCTGGTTCATCTTTGAGTACTATTACCAGATACCTGAGAATGTCACATTCATCTGGTCAAAATTTATCTAAAAGTGTAAACAGAATGGAAATATCCAGCTGTCATACTATTGTTCAGGAAGGAGATGTGTTATTTTACCTGAAGATGAAGGTGTTCTTTTTAGTGAAATGCACAAATAATACCCAGAACAAAAGACAATAAAAAAAAATTAACTGAAGCTGGTAAGGGAGTTTCATTAAATAATGTGAAACCTATACTGTGAAAACTTGGGCTTAAAGGTCATTCAACGAGGAAGATGCCATTCTCCCAAAAGCAGCATAAAGAGCCAAATTGTAGTTTGCATATGGTGTTGGGAATAAAGGACCTTCATTTTTGGGGACATGTCCTGTGGTTTGAATTTAAATTTCATGAAACTAAAATTGAGGTCTTTGGCCATAATGACATTTGTTCCATCAATAAGAAGAAGGTGGAAGCCTCCAGGTCTGACAGCACCTTCCCAGCTGTGAAATATGTGGGTGGGAACATCATGTTGTTTATATGTCTGCAGCATGTGTCACTTGTGCACATCCCAAAATGGAGGGAAGCACATTTTGTGGAAATATTGAAACGGCATCTCAAGCTATCAGCCAATGGTTCTGTCTGGAGGAATGAGACAAAATTTCCTCAATTCCTGTGAGAAGCCTGTTGAAAAATATCCAAAATGTTGGGCCCAAGTCCCAAAATGTCTACCAAAGAAAATAAATGAACATTTTTGTCTTTGAGGAAAGTTTGTCTTTGAGAAAAGAAATATTTTCCTCAATGTTTTGGTATTTAGCAAATACTGTAGAGCTCATGTTGGTAATCCTACTTAAAACACCATATTTTTCTGCCATAAGGTACACTGGATTATAAGGCGCACTAACTATTCTTCCCAAGTGTGTAATATCACTCCGCCTATCCAGAAATATGGTAGGTGTCTGAATTAATATCAAACAGTAAGAAACATGTTTGGGTCTCTTATATAGTGTAAATATGTTTTCAGCTGTGAATAGAAACCCTACAGTTTCTGTTGGCTCTTTTACCAGGCTGAACAAATAATTTGTATAAAAACTTTAAATATCAATAGTTAAAGCCACTGCTGGTATTGCTTTGCAGCTCTGCCCTGCAAAGTGTTGAATTCTTTTCTGTGTAAGCGCATACCTGCTTGCCCTCACTTCATTAAAAGGCACGGATATGACTGGTGCAGGACACCAGGAGACAAGCGATAAATGCTGTTTTCCTGCTTGTGTCATCTTGTTTAGGAGGCAAAGAAACTGCCAGATTAAATGCTGTCAAAGAAACCACCTTCAGCAGCCTAGGGATTTTGCACAATAGGATTCACTAGGAGGCTAAATTTCATTGTCTCCAGTGATGGCTGACTCTGCCTGCCATTTCATTTTCTTGACTGAGGAGGGTGTACTTATATAAATATATAAAAAAAGAAACTTCCTCTCACCCCAGTGCTTTGTCACACTCCTTCAGAGGTAAAGTTTTCTCTCTTTCTCCCTCTAGCCTGAAAAAAAAAAATATATAAATAAATGTGCTTCAGACAACAATAAAAAACCTTGGGGCCTCCCACTGGAGTGCTCCGTGGCACTTTAGAAGCCTGTTGTTCTCTTATTCGTAGACACTGTTTTTCTAGGTCTTTTTTGAAATGTCGTACATGACCTCCTAACTCTAATAGACGGTGTTTCCCTTTTGCCTGAGCTTGTACGAAGGTGCTAGAGCCCGTGTCAAAAGAGTGAAATGCCTGGAGCTCATTAGTACACTTCGACTGGCACAGGTCACATAGCGTCAGGGTTTGCGGGAAGGAAGAAAACTACGTGTTCAGATGCCTTCTGTGTTTAAATTAATGCAGCTAAATGTATCCAAAAAAGGGAAACTGTCATTGATACTCATGACACTTTCATAGTAGCTTAGCAGTGTGTGATCTTTTTTTTTTTTTTTTTTTTTTTTTTGCTCAGCCAATTTACTGCATACTTGTTTTGGAAATGATTCAAGCAGCGGGTGTCTATTAAATGAATCATAGGAAAGGAGAAGCTGACAGGACTGAGAATTTTCTCCCAGTTTTTGCATGAGAAGCAGACCATCCAAAGAGACATAATGTAAGGCTATTAGTAACAAAAAAAGAGACCAGGATATTGATCAAAAGTATTTCATGTTGTCAAACATATTCTACTTTTTTTTTATCGATTTAGCAGTTTTACTGAATAAAATGTAAGAAACGGTGCTTTGCAAACATATTCAATCTCTGTGGTCCACATTTTGTCATGTTACAACCACAAATTACAACATGGAGCATAATTATGAATTTAACTGTTTGCTCTAGATCGGGGGCCTGCAACCTTTACAGTCTAAAGAGCCATTTGGCCTACAGTCCACTTGAATGAAACTCGTTCAGAGCCGCAAATGTTGCCTGGCCTTTTGAAAAAGAAAAACCTAAAAGTTGTGATAAAGTTGTACTGTAGGAAATATGTTGTCAATCGTTAAAGAAACTCCTTTTTATGTCTATTTTGAGGTTTGAAAAAATAGGATGGACGGGATGTTATTTGTGGATAATGATGTAAAAAGAAAAATCAACATAATGAAAAAATATTGATTTAAAATTGGATATTACTGGCACTTTCAGTATCATTCTGTTGTGAAAATGAAAAGCAGTTAGTCCAAGAAAAAAATGCTAAAACCTGCGTTTATTATCATTCTAACATTTAAATACCATAATAAAAATATAATTTGTAGGCCAAAGTTATTAAGAGCCACTGTGGAAGGTCCAAAGAGCCACAGGTTGCAGACCCCTGCTCTAGATGCAACACAATATACGTGAGCCAAAACTAGCACTTCACATTAACTGGAATATCCCAAGTATGAAACAAGGTGGTAGTAACATTAAGCTGTAGGGGTGCTTTTCTTTAGCAGGGGCAGCAAAGTTTTCTGCAATTGATTGCAATGTTGATGAAAGCTACAGTCACGACTTGGGGGAAGAGCTTTGAAGAAATAACATTTTAAAGTATCAACTGACGTCATTAACTGACATTTGAAGTTGTAATTTATGTAAGCATTTGGATAGTATGACTCAGAAGCACTGCGTCTGAAGAAAAAAAGTTAAACAACTCCCAAATATAATCACCAAATAATAAATTCACACAGCCTCTCCGCAACATGAACTGAGTTTGACCTGAGTTTAAACTTTCTGTGAACTGCTGTAGGGGAGACAGCGTAAGGCAGAAAGTACCATCACATCAGCCTTTTGAAAGTGGAGACGCGGCACATTTGCGATGAGCGTGATGAGGCAGGCTTTGCTTGACTCACCTCTGTTTCAAGACCAGAAATACAAAATTATTGCTTTACTGATCCAAGATGTGTATGAAATCCGAGACCGAGGCTGCTTTATCAAACCACTGGGGGAAGAGTTTATGCAGCTAGAAATGTCTGTCAGACTGAAAATTCTGTTTGCCTGAGGATCTCCTTAGCTTTTGCCCAGCCGGGCAATAATAAAACCTGTTATCAGCATCAGAATTCGCTAAGTTATCTGAGTTGTTTCATGATGTTTTACCTTACGTTTCTTTCCTGCAATGCTTCAGATTTTTTTAATGAAGATATTTATCAAGCAAGGATAATTTTCGCTGCCAGCCCACAGCAAATTACTCTTATTCAGGATCCTCTTCCACCAGTGCAACTATCTTAAACATGCAGCCAATTCTACAGTGGATTGTTAAAATAGCCTAGTCAAAGTCCAGATCTCTAAGCTGTAAAAATTATATAATAATGTATAACTTATAAGAATTTGGCCTTTTTAAAATGTAATTAAGCCACTAATGCAATAACTGACTATTAAGTTAATGTTTTCAATCAAAAAAATATTTTAACAGTAACCAATTTATTATAAAATAATAACATAATTATTGCATTAGTAGTAACAACAAGCAAACGCATGTAGGTTAGTTAAACGTTGTTCCTCAATTCTGGTGCATTTGACTAAGTGATCTTATATCACTTCCATATCCTCCTCGCAGGAATCAAATAAATAATATTTGTCCATATATGAAATTATTAATTTACATCTCTAGGCAAATAAACAACAGATTTTTGGCTCTGGCTCTTAAAACCATAATTAAAGCAAACAAGTTCTGCATATTACACACCCTTGATTTCTGAATATGATTGACGTCAACTATGCTAACTTTTGCTGAGCATATTGAACAAAAATAGCTAAAAAAAATGTATTCCCAAGAAATGCAGTCTTGTTTATGCAGTACCATTAGCTGCAATAATTACATTTTCGTAGAATTGAACAGCAATAAAATGAACATATTGTTAGCAAATGTTTTTTTATTATTACTGACCCAAAAACTGATAAATGAAATGTAATATATTATTAAAGTATTGACTTTACTAAGTCTAAAATGGCCAAAATGATTACGTTACTGAATGCAATTATATTATTGGTTGCTACATGGTTCTACAAAGTATATTCTCAGAGGGGCTGAATACAAATACACACCACTCTTTCCTGGCTATATTTGTAAAAAAAAAAATGTTTAAGACCATGTAAATAAAAAATCATGAAGGTCTGTAGTTGTAACATTAGGTTGAGTATTTGTACAGCTCCAGCTGCATATTTTAAGTCATCCTGCTAGTTGTACCTCTACCTCAGTTTCAAGACATTTGCAGCTTCTAAAAGTTTTTTTTTTTCATGTATGCCATTAAGTTCATTTTGTACTCATTACACAACAGGAAATAGGACAAATAGAAATGCTAAAAATGATTAATGGCTTTTTAATGTCAATTTCTTGTTCATCCAGGTTACAATTGTATTCAGTTGATGGCGATCATGGAACATGCCTACTATGCAAGTTTTGGATATCAGATTACAAGTTACTTTGCTGCTTCCAGGTAAGGCTTTGTTCTAATAAATAGTTTTACTGTTGACAAACTGAATTATTCCAAGTTAAGATTTGTATTGTCTGCGCTGTTTAAACAGCAATAAACATAATATTCATTGGTTTCTTGTTTGGAAATAGGATTATATGTTCATATGTAGTGCAGAAGCTCATCCATATGCACATTTCATATCCTGCAGACAGCATTTGTGCATTAATCCAGAAATTACAATGCTGAACAACACTCCCCTGTCATATTCTGACCAAAAACTGAAAGTAAATAAAGATAAATAAATGCATTGAGATGAATCCTCTGAGCCACATTTGTTCGGCTCACACTACAGAGATCCATGACCTGCTTCAGTAACCACAGGTGTTAACAAATCAGTCGGGAGTGAACTATGAGGGATTAGAACTCAAAGGTGTATTTGTTGCAGAGTTTCCCCATTTATACAGTTCTATCCGCTCTGTAACTGCACTCTGTAGTATCTGTAACTGCACTCTGTAGTATCTGTAACTGCACTCTGTCATAAACTGAGTGAGCCGCTTCAGCACAGTCACCTCAAATCAAGGTTAGGCAGTCTGACACCATCAATAATCTCTCTGTAAACACGCTTGCTGTTAATCCATAGAGTGGGGGGATGCACAGATAAAGATGGACCAGCGCAAGTCTTTGTCATCTTTCAGTGAAGCTCGTTCTTTCCTTTTATCCAGTACTTTGAAAGAGGAGCGTATGTATTGTAATTTCACTCTTTGTTAATCTGATAGGCAAATTTAAATCCTTAGTGGTCGTATGCTGAGACAAGGGGTGAAATTGCCTGTCCTTTTTTTTCTTAGAAATTTGATTTTGTGATTGCTTGAAGGGCAGAAGGGATGATAGAGGTCAACATGAGGAGTGTATGCAGAGTATCTAAAGTCTGTTTCTGCCATAATAAATAAATAAATAATTACGCAAACAGATTCAAATGTCTTTAGAATGTTTTTGGAGGTGTCTGTGTTTTTACTGGGTGTAGATATGTTGACTTACGATGGCATTTGAATTTTTCCTACTTTTAATTATGGTAAAACGTTCATTACTGCAGAAGTATCCATTCCCCTGTGCCTGTACTTTACCCGCATGCCTTTTGACTCCACATCTTTTTGAAGTAAGCCTCTAAGAGCTTTCTATGTGGAGATGGTGTGTTAAGGGGGGCAGGGGGTGCATTTAATTTCCTACCCTACAGCATTTCCCAAAAAGTTCTGTTTTGGTTTCATCTGACCAGAGCACCTTTCTCCACATTATTCCTGTGTCTTCTATTGCTTTCCTTTGACAATGGCTTTCTTCCTGGCACCCATCCATGAGGCCAGATTTAGTCCTGTCAAAAGATTTTTCCACTTGAGCTGTGGATATCTGCTGCTCCTCCAGAGTTACCATGGGTCTTTGATACTGTTCTCCTTCCCTGGCCTGACTTTTTATCGTTTTCATGCTATAATGGCATGCTTCTCCTTGCCACGCTTCCATAAAAGGCCATGTTTGTGAAGCGCATTACTGATAGTTGTCCTCCATCTCCCACTGATGATGGTTTTCATTTATTCATTTTCTCTAACAAACCCCTGACACCTTCACACAACAGCTGCTTTTTATAATTATGTTTGCATAAAGGTGGTGTTTATCAATTAGTTGACATCCAAAGGTTCAGTGAGTAGAAATACGTTTGCAAGGAACTGCAGATGTAGATGCAGAAAAAAAGGGATGTGTGAGATGTATAGGTTCTTATGTTCTTTTATGAAAAAGATGTCGACGCTGTCTTCGACTAGTGATACAAGGGAGTTTAGGTGATGTCATGGATCAAATTTGTGTAGTGAAAAATCAATCTTTTATTAAAATAGTTTAATTCATATAAGCTATGCTTGTCTTTTATCCATGTAGTCGCTTTGGCACCCCAGATGACCTGAAGGAGCTGATTGATGTAGCTCATTCCATGGGCATTGCTGTGCTCCTGGATGTGGTGCATAGTCATGCGTCCAAGAACACAGAGGATGGCCTTAACGCCTTCGATGGGTCCGACTCGTGCTTCTTCCACTCACCACCGAGAGGAGAGCACAGTCTGTGGGGCAGCCGCCTCTTCAACTATGCCAGGTACTTTGTCATGTCACACTACTAGTAACTAATTCATCCTCATACCTAAATCTTTAATACACTGTTCAAAAAAATAAATAAAGGAACACGTTTTATTCAAAGTGTGATATCAAGTCAGTTAAACCTCTTGAATATTCATCTGGTCAGTCAAGTAGAAGAGGGGTTTGTCAATGAAAACAGTGTTGGCTGTTTTGCTCTTAATGAAATTAACAACAGGTGCACTAAAGCGGCAACAATGAGACGACCCCAAAAACAGGAATGGATTTGCAAGTGGAGGCCACAGACATTTTCCCCTCCTCGTTTCATTGACTGCTTTTCCGTAGTTTTGTATTTGACCAGGGTCGGTGTCACTACTGGTAGCTTGAAGGGAATTCTGGACCCTGCAGAGGTTGCACAGGCAGTCCTCCACCAGGATGGGACATCAATGTGTGCCATTGCCAGAAGGTGTGTTGTGTCTCCCAGTGTAGTCTCAAGAGCATGGATGAGATTCAGAAGACAGGGAGTTACTCTAGGAGAGCTAGACAGGGCCGTCTGAGGTACATAACCCATCAGCAGGGCCAGTATCTGCTCCTTCTTGCAAGGATGAACAGGGTGAATACTGCCAGAGCCCTACAAAGTGACATTCAACAGGCCAGCCTGAAGGTCTCTAACCAAACCATTAAAAACAGATGTCATGGGCGTGGCCTGAGGGCCCAACATCCTATAGTAGGCCCTGTGCTTAGTTCCCAGTACCTATGAGCTCAACTGACATTTGTCAGAAAACATCAGAATTGCCAGGAGAAACTGCTATGAACGTTGTGCTGCTTGCAACATTGTTCAGCCTGATCGGTTTGGTGTTGGTTGGTCTGGGGAGGCATATCCATGGAGGGGTGCACAGACCTGTGCAGGATGAACAATGGTGCCCCAACTGCCAAAGGTATTATGGGTGAAATCCTTAGACCCATTGTTAAACCCTCTTCTGGTGGAGTGGGTCCTGGGTTTCTCCTGTTGCATGATAATGCCTGGCCTCATGTAGCAAGAGTATGCAGGCAGTTCCTGCAGGATGAAGGAATTGATACCACTGACTGGCCTCCACTCTCCCCTGGACTAAATCCAACAGAACATCTCTCATACATTATGGTTAGGTCCATCCGACGCCACCAGGTTGTACCTCAGACTGTCCAAGAGCTCAGTGATCAAGATCAGGGAGGAGATACCCTCCATCTTATAGCAAGCATGCACCCGCATTGTCGGTGCCATTTTGAGTTGCTGCAATGACATGTTATCAACTTGGACTAGCCTGTTGCATAAGTTTTTCAGTTTCGCTTTCTCTGGGACTTCAGATTAAACGCTCTGGGTTGATATTTTTTTATAAAATGATGTGGCATCCTGTTAATCTCACCACATTAGCCTTTCTACACCTGTATGGATGTCCAGCATGATGATATTGATCCACTTTTTGTTTTCAAAGTGTCCCTTTAAGTATTTTGATCAGTGTATATAGTATACATCTGTTTGGATTAGATTCACTGGTGAAGAAAACATTGCAATCATTTGGTGTAAATAAATCTAAATTGTGAATATATAGAGTCTTTCACATGTGTTGGAATTATTTTAAAATATATGCTTGAAAGTGTTGCATCTTCTACAAAACCAAACATCAAAATAAGAGATTGCTTTTGGAGTTGACATCAATTAATTTTTATCTGAACTGAAACACAAGTTGACTTTTATTTTAGTAATTTACTTGCATAAACATATTAGAGTGAGCTTTGGAAAAAAATGTATTGTCCTGTATTTTTAAAGAGGTGAACATAATTATATATATATATATATATATATTATAGCAACAACCTAGCCTGACAAAAGTTGTTTGAAAAGAGCCCTTATACTTTGGATGTAATGGCTCTCAAAGTCTTCAGGCACTTTGCTGCCTGACCAAACAAATGTTCCTTTTTCTTTCTTTTAAATAAAACTAGGCAGAATATAAAGGGAGACTAGGGTCAAGCCCTTTTTCTGGGTGCTTTTTAGCTGCTTATAAGCAAATTTAACCTTCTATAGAATGAGTAGTAGTGTGAACTGTTATGCTGTAGTTGTTAAGCACTAGTATTGCAGCTAAAGTTAAAGGGGCAAGGCCTACGGCAAGACCTTGAAAGTTTTAAGGTCAAAGTATAATAAAATTGACTCAGACAGAATAAAATGTTATAAAGTAATTATAGTATGGTTGCACTAATTAAATAGTTATTTTACGGTTGCGATATTTGGTGTCAAATATTAAAAAAAGAAAAGTCTGGTATCCACATGTACAAGAAGTCGTTAGATGTCACTTTTTTGCACCACAAGGGAATCTTACACAAAGATGAACGGTGTTTACTAAAATGTCAAATTTTATTTTGTCCAAACTGGAGTATCTGTAGTAGAAAATAGTTATTTTAAAGATACAGAATCCTATGTCTTGTTTAACACATACAGCAACAGTCGCCAATAAACTGCCATCTTGCTGTTGCCAAACAGCAAGATGTTTTCATTCAGAGCAGTTTGATATGGTCGCAGGCTACGCTATCATGTTTACTCCGGGTTTTGATGCAACTGTTTCATAATTTAGCTCGTAAAATGCTTTATTACAGTCTCAGTATATTCTTTGTGGATAACACTTACAGGCACCTATATTCTCCTGCTTTTTAAAGGTTGCTCTTTTATTCTAAAAGTCATAAACTTTACCTACTTATTTTCAGGTGCTTTCTGTGCAACTCCCCTGTACACTGGCAGCTCTGTGAAGGCTTTGTACAAAGAGGCACATCACACAAACAGAAAACTGCAGCATCCAATACAATCTCTCTTTCACTGGGGATGCCTTCTTAGGGCTTCTTTACCAAGTGACTATAGATGCTTATTACCACACTAAGTTGAATATTATTTCACAATCAGTTATTAACTCAAAGACATAAGTTTACTGAGGCCAAGTGCATTTATTTTAAGGAAGCTTGGCAACTCAAGAAGTACAAGCTTCCACCACAGCTGCTGGTCATCTACGACCCAGCTGTTATTCTGTCTGTTCTGTGTACATCCATCACTGTGTGGTTTGATTCATCCACATAATAGGACAGGCCGAAACTGCAGCGACCATTTAGGGCTGCAGAGAGGACCATTGTGGCCGACCTGCCCTGTGTCCAGGACTTGTTCAGGTCTATGGTCAGGAAAAGGGCAGTTAACGTGTCTAAAGATCACACACATCCTGGGTGCAAACTGTTTAGAGTTTTACCTTCAGGTCGATGTTATAGAGCACCATTTCCAATATCCACCCACCAACAAAGGCTGTTTCTTTCCAACAATAATTCTTGTCAACTGTCGCACATTTGCAGTAAGAAAGCCACAAACAGCAGCTCTGAAGGGGGTCTACATGTTCTCTTTATTAAGGGTGCATTTGATTTATTTTCCAGGGACATTTAATGACTAGTAATGTTTCATATGAAGTAAAGCTGCAGAATATAAAGTTTTTCAATTGTCATCACAGTATAAATTCTTGCAATATTGCAATTGTAATATTTGATTGACTAATATATTCCACATGGCTCGCATGAAAATTTTGCACGTCATTAACATATCTGGGCCATAGGATGGGCTTCTCACGGTCTTCAATGCCCACCTTTGATAGATATTTGTAGTGCTTGTGATACCAAGCTCATGAAAATACTGGGGGCATTTTTAAGAAGAGAAAGAAAGAGAATCATGAAAAAAAGTCTTAAATGGGTCCTGTCATGCTTTTTAATGCCTTTCGTTTTAAATTTAAATCATTCTGTTGTGGTGTATATAAAGTGGAACTGCAACCCTTTGCCTGGATTCTTCATCATTGTTGCCCCACAGCCCATCTTTTGCCCCTGATCCTAAGTGCGTCTGAGAGCAACTTGTTTTGGTGCGGTCTCTTTAAATGCAAAGGAGGCACTTCACACCCCGTTTGGACATTTTTGTAGTACGCTGGGGGACGATGTAAAGAATTGTATTAATACACCCAACCACCGAACATTTTCACTTATCCACCTGTAGCTTTGGCATCCTTCAACTTGGTCTACAAAACTGCGCCGAAAAAAGATTAAAATATGTCCGCTTTTATAACAATCAGTATTGCAATTTGGTAGTCAATTAACAAAAGTATTGCAGTATTTCAGTGAAATCAATGCAACGATAACAACCTGTTCATTTTTGCTGCAAAAATAATGAGGATCACATAGTTTATTCCCTAAAGACAATGATTTTTTTACTTATAGACCACATCTGTTCTGTGCTTCAGGAAAGGCAAAAAAAAAAAAACTGTGCTATTTTCTAAATAAAATAATAATATACATTGTCACAAACATATAGTGCATAAAAATATATCTCACCACAACGCTGAATCAGTGGGAGCCCTGAACTTGTTTCTCTGCAACGAGATGCTCCCATCGAGTGGTAATGGGAGTCGATGACACCCGAAGTGTGCTGCTCATAACCTGTCTACTCCGCAATTTAGCTTTTTTTCATTGCAACGATACTTTTAAGACCGTCATTGTGCAGCCACTCCAAGAAGGTCACAGGAAAAGGTCTTCAGTAGCAGGCAGAGTTTGTTTCTCAGACTTACCGTTAGCCACTATGTAGGAAACTGCGCGAGTACATTTGTTGATGTGACCCAGATCTGTGTCAACCGTGAGTTGAAGACGGATGTAGTGGAGAGAATATAGCCGTTTTTTTCCAAATAAAACCTTGTTTAAACAGATGATAGAATAAATTACTAGCATTATTTTCATTTTTTCAGTTGAGCCCAGTAACAAATGACACAGTTCTTCCAAGGGTTGGGGACCACCGAGCTACATCACAGAGTTTTGCCAAGTTAGTTATGAAAACTTTGAAAAGATAATTTTAAAAGAGTAGCTTTAAAAATTGTTATTGACAGACTCTCGATGGTAGCTGTGGATTTAACCAGCACAGTAGGCTTCCTTTACTATTTCCCTTTCATGTTGACCTCTTATAACATTAATTTAATGGCATCCATTTTTTCTGGGCCTTTAAATGCAATATAAAAGCAAGGAAACTGTCTTTGCGTTTTCGACTCCTCAATTATGTTCTTGCTGGGGGAGATTAAGAGCAGCATCCTAATGTTACATATCACATTCCGCTCATGAGGGATACTTAAAAAACCTGCCCTGGTTACATCAGATGTATAAATGAGTGCAGTGGTTTTGCTGTGATTCATGATGTAAAATGAGCATGGGCAATATTTAAACGGGCTGAGAAATGAGGCCAAATGGGAGCTGACATACCACTCAGACTGTCTGATGCAGAATATGTTGAAGGTCAGAAGTATGAGATGAGCACAAAGATGACACGTTGCAAGTCTGAGCAAAATGCTTGCAAAATCCGGCAAACTGTCTATGCCACGCACATAGCTCACAAAGCAGACTACTATTAAGGGTGAATGTTCCAGTTACTTTGATTAGCTCTCAAACACATTACACGGCAGGTGTTGATTTTAATCTACCATGAAAAATCACGTCTAATACCATATTGGTAAAATATAACTTTTTTTTTTTATACCTCTTCTATGTTTAGTGTTCAGCTACGTCGGTGCCTGCTGTTGTTGTCGGCCCTGTTAATTAGATGTCTCTCTTGCTTTTGCACCCAGAAAATAATCCTAGCACACATTTGGGAGGAACAGGCGCTGTTGAGTCTATCAGATGCCTTTTTGAACTCGCTTTTTAATAAGTGTGTGTCACTGCGCAGCAGTTTCCAATACATTATACAATGCTTAGTGTCAACCGTGTGGGCTATAATAAGAGAACAAGGTTCTCCTTTCATTAGTTATTGAACCGTCCTCATATCAGAAGCCCTCATTAGACAGGGTGCAGACATATGCTGCGACTAGGAGGCATATGAGGAGTCATTTGTAAAAACCCAAAGGACCACTGCAATGTCATAACCAGTTCATTTGTCTTCTTTGCTTGTCAGAGGATGTTTGGACGTGTCGTTCGTGTCAAGCATTCTGTAACTCACTTTGGTGGGAAATGAACCTCAGAGGCAAACTGTGAGCCCAGCATGAAACAATGTGTTTTTAATCAAACATCCCTTCTATGAGCCATAGCACTCTGACCATGATGTTCTTATTAGGTTGACAGAGGCTGGCTGATACAGACTTTCAACCCTATATCCCTTTTTTGCTGTCTGTTCTACTCTGCCTTAGCTCTTGCATCTTCATCCAAACAACTCCTTTATTTTTCTTGTAGTCTGCGTTCCACTTTAGCTTTTCCTCATAAAACATTCAACACGGTCCTGGGAGAATGCTGTTTAGATAGATGCCTGCCATCCAATTTGTTAACTTGCGTTGCCTCTGAGTCAAATGCATTGGCATTCAGCGTTATAAACGTCTGGCTTTGCAAGCATTGGTTCCAGGCGGGAGAAATGCTAGAATTAGTTTTGCTGCTGTTGAATACTAACTTTTAGGGGAGGGATTTGAATGGCCCAAAACTTTGTTGGGACAAGTAAATATGGCTTTCTGAAACAAGATGTGGTATGTAAAGAAATAGAGATTAAAAAAAGAAAAAGTAAAACTGTTCTACCCATTTAAATTCAATTCAATTTTATTTATATAGCACCAATTTACAATACATGTAATCTCAAGGCATTTTACAAAGTCAATAATAAAATAAATTTACAAATTATAGCAGAAAATATGTTGGGTAGTTTTTGTCACCCTTGAATATTTTAGCTCATCAAACAAATTGTATTATGAGGGAAATATGACCTATATTTTTATAAAAAATCTAAAATACAGCACATAATCAAAAGAAATTCAGGAACAGATGAGAAACTAAGTAGATGATTTATAAGGCATGGTTTGGATTGGCTTTGGTATGCTCTCTGCTTAAATCCTTTCTTTGACCTGGGTCTTTTGAAATATCAATGGTATATAGCCACGTAATACGCTTAGAAATAAAGACCAAACATTGTTTGATCATGATAAGATAAAGTTATATACACCAACCCTCCTTCTTGATGGTGTTTTGATGGTCCTTTTTGAGCGGAAAAATAATTCCCTCTTGGTCGCGATTCGGAGATATAAACAGATGTGGCGACATCTAGCGACAGTATCGCAGAACTATCATAATGACGGAATGGTTAATTTATAAATCAGTTGTAAATAATGCTGAACCAAGCCTGACCCTCTGCAATGCCTTGCAATAAAGTGCAAGCTCGACGTGATCGAAGACCAACCGTTAATTAAATAAACCAATTTACGAAAACTTTAACAGCCTCATATCAGAACAATTATTCACGTCGGTCAACTCTGCGGTCACATCTGAGCCTCGGCCGGTTTAGCGTCCGCTTCAGTGAACACCGGCTTTCATACTGTATTCCCACCGACATTCCAGTCTTTTCTCCCTCGGAATCATATTTTTTATTTATTTTTTTATTTTTTTCTTGGACCTTTGTTCATTGTTTCGCTGGGAGATGCTGTTAGCTGCCATCTTTTTTTAACCCCTGCTGCGCACATGCAGTACGTACTTCCGTTAAAATCGTAAATAAACACGAAATGCTTTATTTACAAACAAACTGAACAAAACAAAGCATAAAACACCAAAATAAGAAATAATACGCCAGCAGGACATGATAATCTTTCATAAAAAACTTTGCATGCAACCAGAGTGAGCTACTGACGTATAAATAAATAAAAAGTCAATTTACGTTGCTATGCACCTTTTAACGGGTATTTGGCTTATACATCAACTGACAAACTACCAAAGTCTTTAAGTTATTAGTTACATTTGTCTTAAGGCAGTAGTCAACTCTTTGTATTTATTGTAATGGTATCTCGCTCTGTTCTGTGTAAATATGCGGGTTATTTTCACTCTGAAATCAGGATGTAGAAATTATTCAAGAACAGAATTACATGTGAACTGTGTATTTCCAGTTTTGCTCATTGTCCACCAATCACCTTAATATTAATGGTGATTAATGTCCTTTCTGGATCGCTTTAGCCTTTTTCTTAGCCCTCCGCTTCTTTAAAGTTTAGGACAAAACTAAATTAAATTGTAGACCTTGTATGGGAAGTATGATGTCTAAGACAAGGTCTCTTTAAATCTCATTCAAATTGTTACACAATGTTCATGTGATCAATGGTAATTAATTAGAAGCAGAGGTGACCACATTGTCTATGAGAGGACAATACCTATAAAAATATGGTATCACTAATATGTGTAACAGAAAACAAGACACAATGATTAACAACATAGGAAAGAGATGCATTTTAAATTGGGTTTTAGCATATTTTAGCATATTAGCATAACCAGCATCAATTCTCTGAGAGGATGAAAACTCTTACCTTGGCTAGAATTCCCAAAAGGGTGACACCATTTCCAAATCTAGGATGTTCCACAATAGACAGAGGGTGTAAGCTCAAACAGACAAGACAAAGCAGCTTCTCTGCACTCTATTTAACCTTTCTGTTTTCTGCTGAAAGTCTTTCTCACTCTGTCAGAGCCTGAATGAAACTGAGCCATGTCCCCATGGGTTGCAGAATATACATATTTCCTTTATAAATAACTTAGATCTCTTAAGCTTCTTCTGACTTTATTTTTAGGCACCTAATACATACTTTTAAAATGGCTGAGTGTCTTTATCACTCAGAAAGGGCACCCACACCGAAGAGTGTTGCCACTGATACCTGCTAAAGCTTATGTACAGCGCGTTCATCGATCGGATAAAAATCTGATTTGAGTTGACAATCGTCCAGTCAATTTGATTTCTTGCAATTAGGCAGTGGTTCTTGGCATCGACTTCTTTCAATGTAAAGGAGCTCAACTCAACTCCTAGCATCTTTGAGATGAAGGAAGTCTCACCCTATATTTAAGGCTGATTCCAGCCATCCCATGGAGGAAACTTGTTTCAACTACTTGTCTCAGGGGTTCTTTCAGTCATGATCCATATACCATGTTTTTCAGACTATAAGGCGCACCTAAAATCCCTAAATTTTCTCAAATATTTATAGTGCACCTTATAATCCGGTGTGCCTTATATATGATTACCTTTGTGGTTACTGACTGATTTTATGTGGTGAAATATGCTCAAAAATCCTTTAAAATGTGTAAGTACGACTTTGGTTAGCAATGAAGCCGCTCCACTCAATGGATATTACGCTAGCAACAATAAACCAAGTAAGTTAATTTAATATAAAAGTTACGTTTATTTTGGCCTTATGTTGGAAACAGAGCGCTGTAGTCCAACTACTCTGTCCTTCCGACAGAGATGGATAGCACTCCCTTTCAGGAGAGAGATGTGTACGCGGAGGGGCAGAGTGATATTACACACTTGAGAATAATATTTAATGTGCCTTATAATCTGGTGCGGGTTATGTGTGGACAAAGACACACATGGACACGTTAATTCACAGTGTGCCTTATAATCCGGTGTGCCTTTCCGTTTGAAAAATACAGTAGATTAATTTATTTAGGTAAAAAACTCAGAGATTAAAACCTCTTTTCCAAGAGTGACCTGGCCAGTATGGCAGCTCAAATACACATTTGAATACATAACATAGTAAAATAATCAGTTTACAAAGTGCAGTCACAACATCCAATCATACTTTGTACTCTATAAAAAGCTGCACAGTATTAGAAAATGTGCAATGATGGGTTCACTGAAAACACTGACCCATAGTCTGTCCAGCTACTACCAGAAAAGCAAGAATTTAATGCTTTATTGAAAAACCTTCTTATAGGCTAAAACCAGTTCTTATTTTCTTAACTTAACTTTTTACACACCATGGCAAACCACTCAAAAAAGGGCATTACTGCAGTTTAGACCTAATCCAGGTATCCATCACACACCCTTTCATTACATTACTCATGAGCAAGACACCAATACGTGAACTTCTCTTCTTGAGACAGGGACCCTGACCTAGATGGAGGAAGACCAGTTTCTCTCGTGTCAAGAACCAAGGCCTTAAACATGACTTATCATGTTAGCTTTACACTATTGCAATGTTTACCACTCGACGTTAAAGGCCGTGGCTTGAAGACGTCAACAGAATGATATGGTCTGCAAAAACTTGCAGAGTGTTTTGAAGTGGTCAGGTATTTGATCAGGATGCCTAATGTGTTCCTTCTAGACCAGCACAACTCTAGTTGGTCACCTATCAGGCCCGATCAAGCTTAAAATCTTAGTTTATACCCAACATAAACTTGATTGTACATTTATGAATACATTAAAAGTAGATATCTTAGAGCATGGGTCTTCAACGTTTTCCAGGCCAAGGACCCCCAAACTGATGGCGAGATGGAGCGGGGACCCCCTAATTATATATATTGTATAAAATTGTGTTACATCAAACTGGTCCTATAGTGCCATGTGTAAATGTACCTTGTTATTGTGCATTCAATACTAAGATACTGAAATAATACACGGGTTCATATATTCATGTTTTTATTTTAAACATGTGCGAGGCACAGTGAGTAGGGTGGCCATGCCACAGCCATTTATAAACATAACATAACACAATAAACTGATACCTGCCAAGATCAACAATGTCTGTCAATTGCATGTAATCATGCATAAAAGCTATTTAAGTGGACATTTTTAAAACATAAATGTGAAAAGAAAAATAAGTGATGCTTGTTAGTGCCACTGGCATGTATAAACATACCTGTTATATTGCATACAATACTGAACTATTAACATAACTGACAGATTCATGTTTTAATTTTAATTAATTAATTATTATTATTTTTTTAATTCAACCAAAACTTTCGCGACCCCATGCAGTACCTCCGCGGACCCCCTAGGGGTCGCGGACCCCCTGTTGAAGACCCCTGTCTTAGAGAACAAGCTGTGTGCGCAAGTTTGTGCCTCGCTAGTGGTTCACACTAAATTGGCCAGCTTGTCGACTTAAGCCATAAAAATTATCGGGATGTATGTATGTAGAAAGAAGTTAGAAGATATGTGCATGGTTCAGTCAAAAGCCATTTCCTTCAAAGATGGCAAAATAACCTTGACACGATGACTGGGTGAATGGAGCCTACGGTCCTCTAAGTAGGGGGTTGGCAACCAGAGGAGCTTAGCCTTTTTGGAGATCAGTGCTTTGAGTGGGGAGTACTGAGCATTCTGAGGAGCTTGATGTGGGCTTTTTCTATAATCCCCCACATCTCTGAGGATCATTTGCATCCAGTTTTCATCAATCTTTGTGTGACTTCTTAAGATATGAAAAGTAGGCCCAGGGCCAGTCTCTTTAAGATTTTTATTTTTACTCTTCATGTTCTCCCGCTGAGAGATCAGCCATGCCTTTGAGGAGCCAGTCAAAATATTTCTTTGACAAGATTTTTTAAAATGTGGACATTTTATTCCATTCAGACGTGTTAATAAGGTCTACCTCTGTCAATAAACTGATGTGAAGGCTTTATTTTGTTTCTGCCCCTAAATCTTAAACTGGTTTGAAACATGACATTGTTTTTTTTTTTCAGAGGTTAAGCTAGTTTTACAGCATGAGAGTACACGCAAAGTTGAAGAAATTATGCATTTTATTTGTAATAATGTCTTCAAAACATTAATAAATTTTGGTTTGGGCTGTAAAAATTATTCTAGAAGACAATGAAAAAGTTGTCCATTACCTTCTAAAATATAGATATTTACAGACTTTTCAGTCACTAAAGTCAAACTTTGAAAGTTAGCTCATTCCAATATCAGTCGTTTCAGGATTTGGCACATAGCATTTATTTCCTTTACACCGTCACAACACACTGAAAAAGGGGTGAAAAGTCCTCTGGTGAGCTTCATTTAATGAGCTGAGCTTAACAGTAGGTGTGAATGGTGGTTTGTTGAAGCTAATGGAAGATGCAGTTGTGCATCACCTTGGACCACCTTTGAACAATGTGGGGGAAACAGAATAAAATTGCATTGCAGGGATGTGTAAAACAATTCTCTAGCTATAGAAATTACATACCTATTAACACCTTTTAACAGTAGAGTAAATGTGTTATTTTCTGTTATAATTTTCCAAATAGGGTTGAGGTAACCTTTTACGCCGTCTCAGACTTCCTTCTGCTCAAAATACTGAGGCATAATTTGTTTGCTCAGTATTTTTAAATTAACATTTTAAACCTGTACTTAAAATTAAAACCATTACTATCTGATTCCATCTATATATTGATGGTAATAAATGGGTGCATAGTGGTCTGCAGGCTTCAGTTGTGCCCTTAACCTCTGCTCAATTTACTTGAACTCATAAAGCACCTTTCAGTGACTTGTTCTAAAAGATGAGCACAATCAAGCAATACGCTCAACAAATGAGACTCAACAATAACACAATTTCCCAAATCAGTTTAGAAACCAAAGTTATTTAAGATTTGAAGTTTACAAATATATGAAAAATTTATGCTACACAATAATTAACAATTTCAATATTGTTATCTCTTAAGATAAAACGGAAGTTTAGATTTTGAAGATGGATAGGGATAGGCTTTTATTTACGATACTGACTCAGACCTAGTTCAAGAGGA
This sequence comes from Fundulus heteroclitus, assembly GCF_011125445.2. Lineage (NCBI taxonomy): Eukaryota > Metazoa > Chordata > Actinopteri > Cyprinodontiformes > Fundulidae > Fundulus > Fundulus heteroclitus. The sequence goes on from NC_046378.1 coordinate 32,737,032, forward strand.
CAGAACACATAAAGCTTAAGGCTTTTCCTCCAATTTTTAAAAAGGAAATTATTGGAACCATTATAGAATATAAATATAATGTATGGTCCCACAGTGGAGAAATTCAGGTGTACCAGCAGCAAAGGGATAAGGAAATGGAAGCGTTCAAATTCACTTAAATGTGGCAAACCAAAACTAAAAATTAGAATAAGACACTGTATAGTAAGGGCAAACTTACTACAGTATTAAAAATTGAAATTGCATGTTAGAACAATGGTGATTTGAAAATGTACAGAACTTGCATGTACATTTGTGCATACAAACCAACTTACAATTTACAAGTAGTTAAAAAAAAGATGCAAAAATAAGCAGGGAGGATGAACACTAGCCCTTTTTCCATCACAAGCCCCAAAATTTAAAGCCCCGTGCTTTGGTGTTCCAGGGTAAACCAAAGCCTGGGGTTATTAGATTTGACATGTTTCCATTTCCTAGTGGCTGATAAAGTTGTGAGATGAACTGCAGTACAACTCCGGCCCAGCGGGTGGCGGTAAAAAGACACCATAGGTCAAACAGACAAAGGCAGAGAAGCTCTATCCATATCCTCCTGCCACTCATCCGGAGAGCAACATGGAGAACACACAACTGGTTTTGCTGGTGGCGTTGCAGCTCATCAGCCCGTTTTACACTTACCCTGCCCTATTCCGTCTGATCAGCTCCGCTGGGCTCCACTGCATTCTACTTCTGTTGGCATAAATAAATAAAAATACAGCACAGCTACTCTCTGTCTGCAAAGGGACCACAGTGGTAGTGACTTCTAGGTCCTCAAGACTTCCTAAGGCGCTATATAAGTGCAGGCCATTTAATTAAAATTTTCAATTAAATTTTATTTGTATATCGCCAATTCATGAAACATGTCATCTCAAGTCACTTTACAAAGTAAAGTTCAATCAAATCATACAGATTGGTCAAAAAGTTTCCTATCTAAGGTAACCCAGTAGCATCAAGTCTTGACAAGCAGCATTCACTCCTCATGAAAGATCGTACAGCGACAGGGACAGTCCCTCAATTCCCTCATACCATTTCTCAGTTTCTCACATATTTCTCACATATTTTCATGTGTGACACAGTGTTTACCACACAAAAGTTAACACAGTCCGTGATTATGGGGACGCTACGTTTGGATTCTGCTGGTCAAGGTTTAGAGGACATTACAAGATGTTGCAGCATTAGCCAAGGGAGGGGCACATACTGTTATTCCGATAATGTGTAAACTCTCGCCTCATGCTAACAGCCACCAGCTCAATAGCCCTACTGCAGAGTCTTTTTGATTAAGTGTCCAAAGTTACACCATTTTTCATTCAGAGGCACAGCCAGACCACCTCTCTCTTCTTACTGCTCTCTTGGAGTCTGTCAGCCCAGAGTAAATGAAAACGGTCTGTTTGTGGGTATCCGGGGTTAGCGTGGTGAGCCATGTCTCAGTAAGAATAATAAATATGCTTTGCACTACAGTCAGTCATTCACCCATTCACACACACATTTCCACCCTGACGGTGGTGAGCTATGTTACTGCCATACATCGGCGTGTGCCCAAGGACACAACGACTGAGACGGTCGTGGTGGGAGATCGAACTCCCCAACTCCTGCGCCACCGTGTCAGGCTGCTCTCTCCATAGCTACTCCGATGCCAGGTTAACTATGCCATTTCATCCACTTTGTTGGGTGCCACGTGTCCTTCATCTCAGCTCATGGGGAATGTCAGGTCACTTGTTAGGAAGAAGCACAGCAGAGCTACCAAAAGCTAACAGCGGATCTCTGGTGTAAACATTGCTCACTCAGTGTCCGAACACAAGTGCTATTAAGTAGAAAACAAAAACAAGTTGGCATTAGGAACAACAAATGTGATACGACTTTTAAAAACACAATGTTATCCCCTTCGTCTAGGATTGCAGAAATGACACCATAAACAAGCTAGCTAATTAAAGAAGGTATACTTGAATTTATTTTTGTGTGGTTAAGAAAAATGCTGTTCATGCAATGAATTAGGAGTTAAAAGACGGAATTTGATAATAACAATTGACTAATTGATTGCAAGATCAAGTGAGTCCAGGATTTTTTATTTTTTTTTTAGTAGGATTAAGCAGCGAACTGGGGATCATCCGGGAACGACTTTTCTCTGCCAATGGCACAACAAGGTGCAAAGCCTTTTATAAACAGTAGCTCCTTCAGCGCTTGTACAACAGAGTATGTAACCAGAACAGCAAGGCATGCACGTAAGTGTTGACCGTTAACATAGGAAAATATAATTTACCCAAGACGTAGCCATTTATGTGAAAGAAAATAAAAAAAAAGTTCCCCGATGAAGCCTTGTTTCTTCTGAGGATTGTGCACGAGCTTGAGGAGCATGCTTAGTCTTGTGAATGTTGACTGGGATGAGACCAGGAGGGAGAGAAGGAGGGTTTCTCAAGGGGACAAAGTAGCTGGTTTAGTTTGAGCCTTACAGTTCCAACTAAACTTTTCTTACTCATGGTTCAAATTTGTCCAGGATCAGGAATAGTTCCTTTAACATCTCTTTTGAAACATTTTTACAGCATCCTCCACAGTCGTTGGCATTCCAGGAATGATGCGGGCCTCATTTAAACCTTTAAAATAAACGGTTGTTATCGTGTCCCCAGATTTCTAACAGTGCATTTTGGCTCTTTTTTTTACCTCCCTAATAATCCTCCTTACTTTGTGTGGTGGCAAGATAAACTTTGGTCCTCTTTCAGCCTCTGTTTCAGCTGTTTTTATTACTTCTCTGATTGTAAACATCACCAAGTTAACCTAGTAGCTACTTTATTGTAGCCATTACTTATTTTACGAAAAGCATTATGGATTATTTCAATGACATCTTCTATTGTCTTTCCTATTAGGAAGACGGGTTAAGAGAAAGAGAAATTGCTGTGTTACATATTTACACCTCAGGTGATAGACTTAAAAGTTAACTATATGGGAAAATGTTACGGGTGGAAGTAATTGCGGTATTTTTCATTTTGTTGAAATAATTATTCCCTAACATATAGAAGTGTTCTTATAAAGCTTTTTATTGTTATTTATCTGACATAACTGTTGAGAGTCCTGTGTAAGGGACCCTTTTAGCCAGATGGTTACAGTATTAAAATAACTTTATTGTTGTTTATGAGACGACAAACCTCCTGGATACTTCTGGATACTTTGTTGCTGCTAATATAAAATCCATTGGGTAACACTCCAAAAAAAAAAAAAAGAAAATGGAAAAAAAGGACAAAAGAAATGACAAGCTGCCACTGATTTCTAAAAGACAGCAAATACAAAGTGATCCTAATTACAGGTTGCCAAACATATAATTTCAGTGACAGCAGAGGATCCCTTTTAGGATGCCAAGAAAGAACAGGTAGCTGCCCTGTCAGACATTTTAAAGAATGCTAGACAAACAGCAGATATCCAACACAAAGCTTAGCAAAGCACTGCAATTTAAGTGAGAGTTTCCCTAAAGAGGAAGCCAATATTTGAGATTTATATTGTTCAAAATGTTAATGTTTCTTTAGACCAGAATACAACATTTATTTGACTTAGACAGACTGGATTGTCATTTCACAGCATATTGACAATGTCCATTTGAGTGAAATTTAGTTGCAAAACTCCGGGTAAAAACAGAAGACAAAAGGGAAACCTGATAAATGTGTGTGCAATATAAGTAATTAAAAGTATAAAATAAAATAAAAATCTAAAAAAACAGAAACTAATTAAAATATTGTTACATTTTTAAGAAATTTAGCGGCAAACCAAAATGACATTTTACATGTACGACAATATGAATAGTGGAGGTATGTGTAGTATCAGGATGTCTTGCAACAGAGAACGGACCATATGATGGTGCAGATAGTACAGTTAGTGCTGTAGAGTTCACTGGGTCCATGTACAGTGACTAGTTTTGTATGTATGGGAGGGAGGATTGTTGGGAGTTTAGCAGTCTTATAACATGTGGAATCAAGCTGTGCTGGAATCTGGTTCTGCATTTGAAGCAGCTGAACCTGTTGCTAGAGGGCAGGAGGGTAAACAGTTTATGATGGGGGTGGAAGGAGTCTTTTATGGTTGTCTGAGCCCTGGTCATGCAGTGTGTGTGTGAGCAGTGTCGTAGATGGAAGTAAACAAACCAATCAACTTTCAGTCAAAAAATGTAAACTACTTCTGTTTGAGAGGGACATCAAAGTATTTGTCCTGTATTTGTCCATGCGTCAGGAGAGGCAATTCATTTGTCCCTTTTTGTTTTAACAAATGCTCACCATCCATCACGCCTGTCATTGTGTCATTGCTTGAGTATTACACCTTCTCTTGAATTGCCTTTCTGCTTCCCAAATCTATTTAGTATCATCTGCAGCTCACCTGTGACTTTTGGTGGAAAAACAAGAACTGATTTTTTTTTAGTTTGCTGTTAGCTGCAATACTTTGCAAAATTATTGTTTTTTTCACTAATTCTTACGTCACAACCACAAACTTTAAATGATCTTTTTGAGATTAGCTCACTCAGATTGGGTGACTAGTGTTTGTAAACACCCGATTTTTTTTTTTTTTTACCACAGACTTTAAATTGCATTTAGGTCTGTACTTTGATTAGGCCATTTAAACCATTACATTGTAGTTCTGCTTATATCAGAGATTCCCAACGTGGGGCTCAGGACACCTAGGGGGGGTCACGCAATAAGATTTTAGAGAATATCCTATTTTTAATATAGCAATTGTATGCCTTAATGCCGTTGAAAACGGCAAGTATTTGTCTTTTCAACATCAGAGGACATTCAAGTTTTATTTGCACAATTGCTTCAAAGTCCTGATACTAATAATAATGTGTAATAATTACTAACAATAATTTTAACACAGGGGGAAATCTGTGCTTTGTAAGAGTTTTCATAAAATTATTCCCAAAAGGGGGTCGGCAGTCTCTGGCACTGTTATTCTGGGGGTCGCAGGCTGAAAAGTTTTGAAACCCTTGGGTTATGCGTTTATGGTTACTGTCTGTGTTTTACTGCATTTATTAGGTGTTTACCAGTATCTCTATCAACTCTGACCTGCTTTCGCGTGTCTCTGAAGAAAAGTCTCCCAACCACATGATGCTAGCACCACCGTGTTTAGCTCTGGGAAATAGTGTTTTTACCTTTATGTGCACTGTTTGTTGTCCACCACATTTAGCACTTGGCATGTGGGCCAAAATGTTGCATTTTTGGTTTTATATGATCAGTGCGCCTTCTTCCACATGTCTGCAAATTTGCCACAAACCATCTAGATAACCCAACAAACCAGGCTTCTTGTGGCTCTCTTTGAACAAAGGATTTCTTCTGGCTAATCTTTAATATCAGCCAAATTTGTGGAGTGCTCGACAAACGTTTGTTCAGTTGTCTGATTTCCACCACCCATTGTGGCTCTCTGTTAATACCAATAAGATCTGTTTAAATTATTGGCCGTGATGCTACAAAAATGTGAAAAAGGTCAAGGAGTGTGCAAAGTATGAAATCACCTCAGCTGCAAATGACGTTTTGTTTTAAATTTGAGCCACGGCTTTGGCCAGCATGGGGAGAAAATGAGATCCGTTAATGATCATGAAATATGAAGTGAGTGTAGGGAAGAAGTCTTTTTGTAAATTAACTTCAGGTATTTCTCATTACTCTGTGTGTGTGTGTGCGCGCGCATGCTTGTAGGTAAAACATTAAAACATGACGTATTATCTTATCTCTCTTTACAAGCAGCAATATTAGAGCTTTACTCTATTAGTGTTCCCTAACTAGGTTTCACTGTCACTGCTACGCTTTAATCTAAGGACACTGTAATGTGCAATTTGCTTTTATATTAACACCGCAGACCAGCTGATAACTTCATGACGCTGCATAGATAAGCGATGTGTTGCATCTGGTATAGAGATCTACCTTTCACACTGTAATTGGACCTGATGATGAATGGCATTGTGGGCCCTAATGTGGCAGTATGGTTTCATCTCGGGCCTCTGGCTCTCACTGGCTATTATCTCCATCCCGTGAGGATACATTGTGTCTGAGCCTTTGTTGGCTCTGCGCACTGAAGTGGAGGACCTAATCTATTTATCACAGGGTCTGTGTGACCACCCAGGCAGGCTACTATATGGGATCATACCAGGCTCCCTTGTTCTGCTCCTCCGGGGAAGAAGGAAGCGCAGATGTAACATGCGGCTTCACACCTGTCAAACAGTGCTGGCACTGGTCATCCCTGAGGAATGGAGCACAGGAGGGAAAACATTTAAATCTATTTTTTTGTCTTGGCTTTCTTTTTCTGAAGAGAAAAAAAAAAAGGATTTTCTCTCTTGACATACAGATTGTAATCCTCTGCAAGTGAGTGTTTGGGATGAATCGATTTTTTTATTTTCATTTTTTTCAAGAAACACCGAGAACAAGATTTGTTTAGTGTTGTTGTATTGATGGTTTTACAAATTAAGACGTTACTGAGGTTGTTAAAAACCAGTTAGCTTTTTTTCATTGCATAACTATTTTTTCATTCAGGTACATGTGAGCACCTGCATGGTATGACTTCTTATCTTTGCTATTTTGAAGAGTAACTGAGTAAAATGGTCCGATTGTTAATTTTACACAATGTGTCTTTCCAATTTCCTTTGTTCTATCGATTTTATGATTGGTCTGTTATTGGAGTATAGAACTGTTCTATTAATTTGGTCTTATTAATTTTAATATTAAAAATTAATATTTAAACTTTGGTCATGTGGGTAATCAAATAAAGCTACTATGGTATGGTGTCGCATCATTTTAATACAATAGGAAAAAAGAAAGACGTGCTTAGTACTAAAAAAGTTTTACCAATTTTTTTAAGGTGGGTTTTTGTTTTTTCCCCCTCAATAAATGTACTTTGAAGACTCTTTTTTTTTCTCGCAAATATTCTTCAATAAAAAATTATTTGTTGTAGTGTGTTTTATACATCTTCCCAGAAGAGCCAATAAGTGGTAACGGATGTTATAAACTGCTGATGAAGAGCAGAAAAAAATATATTTGACTCATGTTTAACATACAAAAATTTTCATTTTTATAATCACAATATAAATGTAAATGTATTTCTAAAAATGTTCTTTGCACTTGATAAAAATCTACAAAAAAAAAAAGAGTAAACTATGCATGATCCATAAATACTTTTTAACACATATGGGTATAACCATTGTTGGAGCTGAGAGCACACGGTAGATCTGAGTTGGGTCTTTCAGCCTCAGCAGAGGCTGCACTTCACACTTAATCAGCATCTTGAATGTGTCATTCGTCTCACATCCTTGGTGCTTTGCTTTTGCCCTACAGCGCTGCATCCGAGTACAGTGTTTCATTTGGTGCTCATTACGCGCACTGCATGGAGACGACCAAATATTGAGTTTTTGCTGACGTTTCCATGGCGACACGCCACCGAATGGGGAAGAGTTGAGGTGCGCGGTGTACTTTGCCTTGAGTGACTGTTTAGAACCGGATGACTCCTCCAGTCAGGGTAGAGGACGGAGGCCATTTATGGAATCCACCTCCTCCAGCCTGCAGCCAACAGCCACAGCACATTTGTGTGGTACGTGGCACACTGACGGCTATAAAACTATGGCGAGCTGCGTTTAACATTTAGGTAGGTTGCTGAGTTTGTGTTGTTGGGTTTTTTTTTTTTTTTTTTTTAAAGGTATTTACCTTTTTGCATGACAAACGTTCCACCCATTATACATGGAGCTGGTGAGAAATGTGCTATGCCATAAGCTGGTTGAATATGCTTATTATTATTATTAATTATAATTTGGTATTATAATTTAAATAATAAATCATTCAACTCAAAATTTCGCTATAACAAATATAGTTCAAATGGTGGTGATGTTAGCTATAAGCTTATAAGTATTTATACCACTAATGCATTAGTTAACTTGCTGTTATGAACTCATTTATGCTGGAATAAATGATCAGGTCGGACTGTTAACCGACCAGGTTTATCCAGCAGGCTGTGAGAACCCCAATGTAACTGCAATTAGAGTTTAAATCCTTATTCCTTATCACCATCCAATGATATTGTCTCTGTATTAATGTCAGATGTTAACTCCAAAGGAGGTTAGCTCTGATTTCTGAATAACCATGTAACTGTGAATTGGACTGAACACAAAACAATGTCTATTCCGCAGTGGTTGGTTTTATTGAACCAAAAGCAATTCCCTGTTACAGTAATTCTCTGATTCAAACAACTTTGGAATTCTTACTCATTACTAAACTAAAACATGCAAAATATATATGTGGAAATAAAGAACAAAACAAGAATAAACAATGGATTAAAATGAGCGGTTAGCAGATCTTAACTTAACTCAAAGTTGTTTAACACCGCCCTCGAAACACCGGCATTTCACGTATCAGCCTTGATAGACAGAACAGCTTCGGGAATCTCACTGGACGCTTTGATGTCTTACACAAAGCTAGTTCAGCTAAGCTACCTACAGTTCAGATACACGTGACCCTCCCAAGATGGCTGCTACGATGACGTATGAGGGGAGGTCCTAATGACGTAACCACGCTTACGCTGATGGGGTAATGCCTCGCTTCGAAAGGGGGCAGCTAACTGGGAGTTTAAAGCAAAGCCCGCGACTTGAGCTCGGACAAAGAGATTAAACTGATAAGGAGAAGCGAAAAGAGAGAGGGGGGGGAGCAGGGAAAAAGATGAAAAGAAATAAGGCGGTAACCCACGGCGGGGTTATTGATGAATCACAAATCAACACAGCAAATCAATTGTAAAATGCATGCACATACAAAGAAAATGTTCAGCAAAATAATTCCAACTTCGTCGTGGAATAAAAGCATTAACCAACACCTACAAAGTTCTACCGCCTGCCCAGGCACTTCTAAACACCCTGTTGGTGAAACAGAAATGAAAGGGGAAAAACCCCGTTACTTTGAGTTGCCTCGGGGCTGGTCCGGAACGCTCCGAGTGTGGCTTTCTGGACGCGCTTCAACGAGCGCAGTTGTCCACAGGCTGCAGCGGGACGGGGAAAAAAAAACTCCTTCGTTTCTTCCTCCGGGTTCGGTCGCTTTGTTGGCCAGACAAAAGCGGGGTCCTCTTCGATCAGTGGGAGATGCGGCGTCTCTCAGTCTTTTGATCAGAGGGAATTTAAAAGTACTTATTTAAGTCGACCTCCTGTTATAAAGCAGGGAATAACCGTTGCGTCGAAAAATCTCGGTCCAGCGAGCAATCGAACACGTGGCGTGGGAATCAGCTGTGCGTGTCTTCTCGGGTTGGCTAAAAGCCAGGGAAGAAGGAAGCTCATCGTGTGTGATCGGCTTTTATAGCCATCACTATAGCAACCTTATCTTGATCGGCGGCCATTTTGCCGTGTTGCGTGATGGGAGTTGGTGGCCATTTTGACCACATTGCATCATGGGTAACGCAGTCCGTTACGTCCCGAATTGATGCCGTTTCCTTGATCGGCGGCCATTTTGCCGTGTTGCGTGATGGGAGTTGGTGGCCATTTTGACCACATTGCATCATGGGTAACGTAGTCCGTTACCGCTTTCTGTCACGTCTGAACTGGCACAACATACCCCCCTTTAGCTTTGAAGAGTGGGATGCTGGTCACAGTCTTTAAAGCTACAACCAAGTCCATTCTGGCGTGACGAAAATCCGTTGTGCATGAGTGGAACAACCTAATAGTCTTTCTAGTAGTCCATTGGGATTCATGCAGTTCAGTTCATCATCCAAGAGGAGGAAAAACGAAGCATTCATTGTGCCTGGGTCAGTGACCTAGCCTGGGCAGGACTAAGCTATAGCTAGTCATTTCTATTGGCTAATAAGGCAACAATAAAGTAATAAAAAAAAAGAAATGCAAACTTCACAATCACCATTGTCAATACATTCATTGGTCATCAGGTTTGAACTTTGAACCAAAGAAAGGAGAGAGGGAAAAAGGGAAAGGAAAGAGACAGCGGTTCGTAGTCTAATCAGCTTATGGCCTTCAAGGAGCTGGTGCTACGAACCTGGGAGCGACAAAGGTGAGGGCGTCAATCCTGGTTTGCAACTGTTTGATCTGCTTGTATGCTGCATACGCCACCGCGGTAGTGATGGCCCATCCAAATACAAGGAGAACCACAATAATGGTCATAATGTGAGTGTCAGTCGACTCTGTAGCTCTGGGGAAGCGAAGCAGAGGGACCGAGCTCAACTCTGATGGAGTGAGACTGAATTTAATCAGCTGGGTGCCTGCAAGTAAAAGCTGTCTTTCAATGCCGACATCAATGCTGAAATTGTATCCCTTAAAGACATCTATTATTTCAATCTCTGAGTCGTATTTGGTTTCCACACCTGCATCTTTAAGGGTCATTCTAGCCTGACCGTTCTGTTCAGGGGATTCATTCCTTAGACCACACAGGTAATTGGTAACGTCTATGATAAATGGGTTGCTTGGGCATACCCAGTGGATGTCTTTGGTTTTGGTACACAAATCCAAATTAGGGACTAAATAAAGTTTGGGGTCAGCATCATGATAGGCCAATATTGAGGGAGTTTGTAGGTGTACGTGGGTCTCACCTTGCCAAAAACCGACATTCAATACTGATTTAAGCCTATACACGTTAGCTCTTTCAATGATGGGAAGGTTTAGCATAAATCCTATCTCCAAGTTGTCAGGATTTACAAATATCGGAATTGCACTACCTAGGCTGTACGCCAGGTGCGTTTGTGGTGGTTGCAGTGTTTCACTAGAGGCAGATTTGAGAACCTTTTCAACCAAATCTACTGGTACCAGGTACGGAGGAATCCGTCCTTCAGCAAGGCTATTTATGGATGAACTAACCTCTCGAGTGAGGTCCTGCATTAAATCTCTAACAACCTGAGTATACATCATGTCATTCTTTACCACTTCTGTGAGCGTTTCCAAAGCAATGCATGGTGTTATGGCTGAGTGTGAAATTATAGACGTGAAGTTATGTATGGACACTTGCTTTATTAGTGCATGTTTAAAGTGTCCTGATTGAACATGCACTTGTCCTATTTAATGCTATGCATTGTTCTCTTCGGCGGAGTTAGGCTCCGTTCCCTGTGAGGAGAGTTTAGTGGACGGTTTAGTTTGGTTCGCTTGAACCCATGTGTACTCTGGACTTTGCACGCTGGCTTCTAGGTTCTTTCGAGGCCACGCGAAAGTCGTTCGGAGACGGTCTTTTAAGTCAGTGACGCACTGGTGTGCAGTGTAGACGGTTGTCACACTGACGCCTTCGGGCTGGTAGATGAGATTCAGGGGAAGTGTCCTTTGTCTTCCTGTCATCATCTGGAAAAGTGTCACCCCTGTGGAGCATGGTGAGGTAGAGTGGATTAGCATTAGGACCAGGGGAAGCTTTATGTCCCGGTCCCTGTCACGGCTGCTGGCATGTTCCTTTGACATGCTGGCCACGGTGCAGTTCATTCGCTCCACCTGTCCGGATGACTGTGGGCGGTAGGTGATGTGGAATTTAACTTCCACGCCCAACATGTTGAAAAGCACGGTCATAATGTTTGACGTTAAATGCGTTCCTCTGTCCGAGTCGATGGACAGGGGAAGGCCCCACCGGCTGAAAACGTGATTTAGCAGCAGGGCTGCTGTAGTGACAGCGGTGTCTTTCGGTGCCGGCAAACATTCAACCCATTCTGTGAAACTGCCTGTTATTGTCAAAAGGTATTTGTTATCTCTTGACGATTTAGGGACTGGACCGATCCAGTCAGTCTGCAAATGTGACCACGGAAATATAACCCCCCTTTGCTGAAGCAGGGCTCGGTTTAGTGGTCGTGTGGGTTGTAACTGGCTGCAGGTTAAGCAGCCTTGTACATACTCCTGGGTGTCCTGGGCCGTTGAAGGCCGGGACGTCACCTGTTGGGGAGTTTTCAGATTAGCTTTGCAGCTTCTGTGTCCTCCTACTGGTGAGTCATGGACGTGTGTCAGTGTGATCCCAAGTTCGTTTGAATCTTTGGGCTGAATGGGCTGAAACTCATAAAACAGCTCCTTAAGTGCTGTTTCCTCTGTTTCAGTGGTCAGTGCATCAGCTTTTTCCAGCTGTTGCATGATTTCTGTTTCGAAACCAGGGCAGGGCTCAGTGGGTGAGTCCCGGTTCTCTGGTTGATTTGGTGCTGGTTCTGTTGGGTTGGTTGTTATCGCATACACCAACAGATTTCCTTTAGCTTCAAGCGTTGCACCACAATTGGATCCAGCAGGCCGAGCTTCATGTCGCCTGATTTGGATCATGTTGGAAGGAAAAGTAAACACGGTGTCTGGAGAGTCCTGTCTGCCGGTCAAGGATAAGGGCAGGTCTCCGATGACGGGAATGCTCAGCTCAAAGTCGTGGAAAGAGCTTTCGATGAGCACCCCAAGAGGTTTCTTCGCCACCACTTGGATCGGCATGCGAGTTGGATTCTCCACTAAAAGGTAAGCTGAGCGGTTGTTCAGCTCAAGCAGGGGTGTGTCAGAGGATTTGGAAATCGGCTCTGTGGAAGGCAGAAATGGTGCTAAAAGTTCTTTGGGCTCCTCGGAGCATGTCACCTGGTTGATAGGGATGGACAGTCCACTTCCAGAAGTGAGGGGCTTGGGAGTCCCCACTTGGGCCCAAAGATGACCATGATAGCAGTCAATGAGTGGGGCTAACCTGTTCAACAGGTCCTGACCCACAAGAAAAGGTTCTGTGTCCAAAGTACATATGTAGATGGGGTGCACCAGGGTCATGTCACGGAAAGTGATGTCTAACCACGCCCGTTTGGTGATGCATGACTGATCCTGAGTGTAGCTGGTGATGCCCACGTTACAGGTCTCCACCTGGAACGGTTTCCCAAAAGACACCATAGCTCTGGTCACCTCATCAAACAAATCTGAGCACATTAGACTGATCTCGGAACCCGTGTCTAAAAGAGCATTTGCAGTTACACATCCTCCGATAACTGTCGAGCAGTATAAGCGGGGTGCATTTTCATGATGGTTTAGCTCACCTAAAAACCTTAGAAAAGGGGCTTTCTGATCACCTGTTGATGGGATCTTAGAAGGTTGTTGGTGAATTTTCGGTTGGTCCCCCCCCTTAATCAGATAAACTCTGTTAGAAGGGGAAGCCTGCTCCACGCCTAGTCATGCTGGCGGGGGTTTTGGGCCTGGCTTACCTGGAGGGTCGACAGGATTGGATGGTGGCTGGTACGGCTGCGGCGCGATCTGACGCACTGTTTCGGCGAGCGACCTGCGAAAAGTCTCCTCCATCTCCTTTCTCATTGACTCCTCTATGCACAGGTTCCAGCCTTTGTGGTCATGTGTGCTTTTCGACCTTTCCGGCCTGTCAGCTTGCTTACCGTCTCGGGCTGGATCCGGCCTGTGCCATTTTTGAAACCTCTCACCTTCCATGCTGCCATGCTGACCTCTCCTATCCTGGGAAGCTTTCTTCTGCTGCGGCTCAAAACCATGTTGCTTCTTAGGACCAAATCTAGTTTTAGGTTTGAAGGGAGGCATCTCATGTCCCTCCAGACCTAAACTCTTTTCTGGTTCGGCTTGAATCTGCAGAACCTTTTTATCACTATCGGCTCCTTTGTTGGGCCGGACACGTGTTTCCCATGCCACCTGCGCATATTTCCTGATTTCCTGCATGCTAAGTTTCTTGGTTCTACAATGCATGGTAACCTCATAACGCACGCTTTCATGAAGATTATGGAGGAACAAAGATTTGAAAGTGTGGTCTTCCTCCAAGCCGGGAGCATTTCGTCCCTGAAAGTAAGCAGCCCGCAAGCGACGGTAGTACTCTTTTGGTGCTTCAGTTCTCTTTTGCTGAATTGCAAAAGCTCCAAGAGTTGCAGAAGCTGGGTCTGTAAACACAGAATATTCTTCTCTTAAAGCCTGACAAAGAGCTGAGTAACGGTCACGTGTAGCTGGGGGGAGGCTTTCTATGAAAACATGGACACTTCTGGACGTGGTTTTCCAGATAAGCTTCAACTTTTCTCGAGCTGAGGGGCTATATAAGTCTAGCAGACAGCGCTCTACCTCTCTGAGATAGTCATCAATGGTGGATTCTGTATTGCTAGGATCAAAACGCTCTATGTCTCGGGCCAGGGACTCAAGTTGACGCATCCGCAGTCCCTGTTCAGGGATCGGAGCTGGTCCATCTGAGTCCTCTCCTGACGACTCCTGCCTGCGGTAACCACGATAGGAGGGAGGCTCTAGTTCTGACCACCTACCTGGCATCGGCGGCCGTTCGTGGGACGCAGGGGGACCCCCCCCTGTCATGAACTCTTGTCTGTGGACGCAGTTCAGAGGAGTGGGGTTCACCTGTGTCCCAGGAACGGTGCTCTCGTCGCCCTGGTGGGGGGAAAAGATCACAGCGGACCGTGTCAGGGGTCAGGTGGGAAGCAGGTGTTTTCCCATGATTTACATCATGTGGATCAGTCCTGATTGCCACCCTAAGTTGTTTAGGCATTTCTTTCCGTATCACACTGCTATATCTGTCCTGACCTTCGCTTACCCTTCGCTCAGAAGGTGTCTGGGGGCCCAGTTCATCCAATGTCCTCCAGGTGTGATCTCCATGTTTTCCTTTGGAGTTCTCACACTCAGATCCTTCTGTCTGCAAGCTAATGCGATCCTCCTCTCGCTCCTCTGTGGGATGACAGCTGCCCTGAACACTTCTCTGTTCTAGCTCCCTAACTCTTTCCTCAGCTGCGATCCGTATCTCAACCTCTCTGTTACGCAGATCGGTCTCTAGCGTTAACCTTCGGTGGTATAACGCAGTTAATTCACCCAAAACATCTGCTACCAATCTATGTTTAGGTTTGCTCTGGACCTCCTCCACCAATTCCTGAATTCTCCTCTCACAGTCTTCTATGCTAAACTGATTCAGACGGGTTTGTTCGTCCGGTGTCATTTTAAGCCGTGAGCTAATGACATCCTTGGCCTCCATTCCAATGGAATGGTTTGGACCTTCAGCTCCTTTGACTGAAGAACCGCTACTATCCATTCTTTGTCAGCTATGGATAACAACACAACAGGTAACAACCTGTAGTTTAGCTCAGCGCTAAACAACAGACAACAAATAACAACGCTGTATTCTAGCTTAGCACTAAGCAACAACGCATACACTTTAGTTTAGCTCAGCGCTAAACAACAACTGCTAACACAACCGTTAAGTGGCTTCACTTTAACTGTTAACAGCAAACACGCACTATGACTCACTTTACTGCAGTAAGTGGGTTCAAATACGTGCGTTTAATTAGGCTGCGCAGGGGAGAATCAACCCTGCGACTTACAACTCCTTAGTTTTAGGAACGGTTAATATGCTTGTTTAACTTTGAGAATATTAACTTTGAGTGACATGGACCACTAACCTTTCGGCCAGTAATTAAGTGATAAAGCTGTGGCTTTGTTTGTGATGTAAGTTATTTCAGAACAGGTGCTCTACACATGTGTGGAAAATAGCAAAGTGTTTTGGAGCTTCAGAGGTGGCAAAGAATGACAGTTAAAAACCGCTAAATTGCAACCCTAGTTTCAAAATCACAGCTCAATTTTGACCACTTATGATGAGCAGAAGGGGATAAGGGAGGAAAGAAAAGAAAAATGTTCAAAATAAAATAATAGTAAAAGTAAAATAAAATAAAAATTCAAAAAGGAAAACAAAAAATTAAGATATGATAATAAGTAAAAAAAAAAAAAATGAATAAAATAAAATAAAAAAAAAAAAAAGACAAAAAGGGCGTAACCATCTGGCAAGTTTAAAGAAACTGACTTTCAAAACGGTCCCTCCGGGACACTGAGCGATCTAAGCTGTCTTTAAAACCGTGACTGCAACTACCTATCCCGGCCACCAGATGGAGGCAGGGTGCCCTTCACTTTGGGAAGACTGAGTTGTAATTACAGCTGATGGGGAGTCGTGTCCCTCTTTCAAACAATTATGCTGCAATTACAAACAACGTCCACCAGATGGAGGCAAGGTCTCTCTTTTCAAAGCAGAACACGACACAGACTCTGATTGACAAGTAGCAGACGCTGGCTGCTGTGTATTTCAATCTAGCTGACTTCCAGTCCAGAAATCAATATTCAAACCTCAGGTTAACAACCTCAAACCACCACAAACACGTATATATTTAGTAACGATACCTCCTTAATCAATTATGACTGAATAGTCCTTTTGGCAAGGTGAGCAGTCAAAATGCTGGAATATGGATTGTGTTCATTCAATTCATAAGTTGCTGGTTATTCGATTTAGTCTAAAGGAACGCCAATAAGTAGACTCCAGCCCACACCGGGAAAAGCCAATTTATGCTATGCCATAAGCTGGTTGAATATGCTTATTATTATTATTAATTATAATTTGGTATTATAATTTAAATAATAAATCATTCAACTCAAAATTTCGCTATAACAAATATAGTTCAAATGGTGGTGATGTTAGCTATAAGCTTATAAGTATTTATACCACTAATGCATTAGTTAACTTGCTGTTATGAACTCATTTATGCTGGAATAAATGATCAGGTCGGACTGTTAACCGACCAGGTTTATCCAGCAGGCTGTGAGAACCCCAATGTAACTGCAATTAGAGTTTAAATCCTTATTCCTTATCACCATCCAATGATATTGTCTCTGTATTAATGTCAGATGTTAACTCCAAAGGAGGTTAGCTCTGATTTCTGAATAACCATGTAACTGTGAATTGGACTGAACACAAAACAATGTCTATTCCGCAGTGGTTGGTTTTATTGAACCAAAAGCAATTCCCTGTTACAGTAATTCTCTGATTCAAACAACTTTGGAATTCTTACTCATTACTAAACTAAAACATGCAAAATATATATGTGGAAATAAAGAACAAAACAAGAATAAACAATGGATTAAAATGAGCGGTTAGCAGATCTTAACTTAACTCAAAGTTGTTTAACACCGCCCTCGAAACACCGGCATTTCACGTATCAGCCTTGATAGACAGAACAGCTTCGGGAATCTCACTGGACGCTTTGATGTCTTACACAAAGCTAGTTCAGCTAAGCTACCTACAGTTCAGATACACGTGACCCTCCCAAGATGGCTGCTACGATGACGTATGAGGGGAGGTCCTAATGACGTAACCACGCTTACGCTGATGGGGTAATGCCTCGCTTCGAAAGGGGGCAGCTAACTGGGAGTTTAAAGCAAAGCCCGCGACTTGAGCTCGGACAAAGAGATTAAACTGATAAGGAGAAGCGAAAAGAGAGAGGGGGGGGAGCAGGGAAAAAGATGAAAAGAAATAAGGCGGTAACCCACGGCGGGGTTATTGATGAATCACAAATCAACACAGCAAATCAATTGTAAAATGCATGCACATACAAAGAAAATGTTCAGCAAAATAATTCCAACTTCGTCGTGGAATAAAAGCATTAACCAACACCTACAAAGTTCTACCGCCTGCCCAGGCACTTCTAAACACCCTGTTGGTGAAACAGAAATGAAAGGGGAAAAACCCCGTTACTTTGAGTTGCCTCGGGGCTGGTCCGGAACGCTCCGAGTGTGGCTTTCTGGACGCGCTTCAACGAGCGCAGTTGTCCACAGGCTGCAGCGGGACGGGGAAAAAAAAAACTCCTTCGTTTCTTCCTCCGGGTTCGGTCGCTTTGTTGGCCAGACAAAAGCGGGGTCCTCTTCGATCAGTGGGAGATGCGGCGTCTCTCAGTCTTTTGATCAGAGGGAATTTAAAAGTACTTATTTAAGTCGACCTCCTGTTATAAAGCAGGGAATAACCGTTGCGTCGAAAAATCTCGGTCCAGCGAGCAATCGAACACGTGGCGTGGGAATCAGCTGTGCGTGTCTTCTCGGGTTGGCTAAAAGCCAGGGAAGAAGGAAGCTCATCGTGTGTGATCGGCTTTTATAGCCATCACTATAGCAACCTTATCTTGATCGGCGGCCATTTTGCCGTGTTGCGTGATGGGAGTTGGTGGCCATTTTGACCACATTGCATCATGGGTAACGCAGTCCGTTACGTCCCGAATTGATGCCGTTTCCTTGATCGGCGGCCATTTTGCCGTGTTGCGTGATGGGAGTTGGTGGCCATTTTGACCACATGAGTTGGTGGCCATTTTGACCACATTGCATCATGGGTAACGTAGTCCGTTACCGCTTTCTGTCACGTCTGAACTGGCACAACAAATGATTTATCCCATTTTCAAGTAAGAGGGCTAAATTCCATTGTCCAAGTGTGGTATGAAATCCCATCAATTCAAGTGCACCAGGATGCCTTCATATACATAATATTTGCACTGTGAGCTGATGGAAATCAGAAAGCCACCGATTTTTCATCATGACATCTTAATATGTGAAAGACATAGTTCTGTATATTGTTAATATTAGCACCGTCTGCTGTCACCGCCGCTCCCTCCCTGGCATAATTGAGCTTCGGTTGTCAATATGCGAATGTCCTGCTTTCGAGGGGAAATTAATCTCTGGTGACTAAAATTCATGATGAGATGTGTGAATAATTCACAGCCTCTTGTTTATCTGACCTTGAATTGTTTTTGTGTTGTGCCAATTGTGTGTGTGACCACTACTAGCTGGGAAGTGCTGCGTTTCCTGCTGTCTAACCTGCGCTGGTGGTTGGAGGAGTACCGCTTCGATGGCTTCAGGTTTGACGGCATCACCTCCATGCTGTACCATCACCATGGCATCGGTAAGTTTGGTTAACCTGTGTATACCCAGGTCAGGCTGGCTCTTTTTTGTAATTAATGGTGCAGTTTTTGAATTCTAAGAGGTGGAAAACGAATTTGGAAAATGGGCTTATCCAACATATCATTTTGGAATATTTCTACATAAAATCTCCCAGTTAAAAAAAAAGAAAGTAGTATCTGAATTTGGGCGTTATGGATGAGAAGAGTATTTATGGTACTTTGCAAGTACATATACTGGAATTTTTTGTGAAGGATCAACACAAAGTAGGACATAATTTCAGAAAAAACAGGACAGAAAATACATAGTTTCCCCTTTTTTTTTTTTTAGAACAATTTTAAAGGTATGTGTGCATTGTCTTTCAGTACCCTTCACTTTAATACCCAGAAATGAAATAAAATCCACCAGTGTATAATTTGATCTCAGCATAAATCCCACTGTTCCTTGAAGGCCTCAGAGGTTTGTTGGTGAAACCTACAAAAACCTAAAACTTCTCAGTTTGCTTTCATTTAGGGGGTATATATAAATAAATAAATAACCTTTTCAGTGAGTGAAAACAAAACATTACAGACTTGTATAATTTATCTTCTACTTCACCACTATGTGCTCCTTTGAGTCGGTCTATCCCACAAGATCTGAATAAAATGCTTTAAAGTTTGTAGTTGTTATGCAACAAATGTCGAGAGGTATGCAAACTTTTGCTAGGAACTGTAAACCAGTTCCATTGGAATTGAAAACTTTAAAGCTGCCAGAACATAATGCTTGAGGTAAAATTTGACAAACAGAGGAAGTTTAACTGGTTGCATCACTTGAAAAAAGATCTGGTCAGTTTGGAAGTTTGGGTGGAAAGCATGATGAGTGTTCCCTGTGTGGGTGTTTACGCTTCAGGCACTGGCTTCAGCGGGGACTACAATGAATACTTTGGCCTACACGTTGATGAAGAATCTTTGGTGTACCTGATGCTTTCCAATCACATCCTCCATACTCTTTATCCGGACTGCATCACTATTGCAGAGGTAAAAACACACATTAACATCTAATTTGCAAAATGTACTGCCTGTAGCTGTTATTAATTAAAAGCACTTATTAGGCAGGCATATCATTCTTATTTTTTTTTGGTTTCTGTAATTAAACGTTAATGTGAAAAAGATCTGGAGCAGTGGTATTTGGATATTTTTTTTTTAACTCTGCATACAAATCATCCAGCCTCTTGTGATGGGATTTGGGTTTACTTGGAGGGAAACACAAAAAAATGTGATGTTACACAGTAAGGCTTCTCTGCAGGATGTGTCAGGGATGCCTGCCCTTTGCAGAAGAGTGGAGGAAGGAGGACTGGGCTTCGATTATCGGCTGGCAATGGCAATTCCTGACAAATGGATTCAGGTAGGAGGATTTTGTTCGCTAAAATCTATTTAACCTTTGTTTATACAGGTTATCTAATTGAAATCCAGGATCTCATTTACAAGTGAGACTTGTCTTGACAGCAACAAAAAAGATACAAACACAGTGACACCATACTGGATTCAGATGAAATAACTGAGTAAAATATGACGTAAAACATCAGCAAGTTTCATAGCATGATTTCTCGTAATAAATGTAAATTATCCCAGGGGAATCAATGTGGAAAGTTTTAGATCCTATTGTAGTCTTCCAAGTTGATCGTGGAGAATAAGAAAATGCAAGCGTAATGTATGTGTCTGGACTGTCTAAGTGACATGTAGGAGGATAAATAAGGCAGGGACAGCCCAAGCATTGCTTTATAGATGAAAATGTACCAATGCATGAGTCTACGTGTTGATAATGATAGCCAGTTGACCTGAGAGTATAAAGTACATTGGTAAGTGAGAGATTTATAACCTGTTATGGACCATAATGTTACATAGGAGACATATAGAGAGAGGTAGCAGATGCATTCTTATAAATAACATCACAGTAATCTAACAGAAGCAGTCAGGTCATTAAGGCAAGATGTTTCCTTTCAGTGAAATAAAAGCAAGATCTATTTCTGATGAAAAAAAAACATACTTTGATCTTTAACTTCTCTACAACATTTTGAATACTGTATTTTTCGGACTATAAGGCGTACTTAAAATCCTTACATTTTCTCAAAAATTGATGGTGGGCCTTATAATCCGGTGTGCCTTCATAAATGATTACCATTATTAATTACTTACTGACCAACTTTATGTGGTACAATGCGCTCGAAAATGTGTAAGTACGACTTAAGCGACGGGGCTGCTCCACTAAATGGATATGTGGAGCATTACGGTACACTCTGTCACCACCTGCTCGGACCCCTGAGCTGTCTACAAGAATGCCTGACTGTAATGTCAAAACTAGATGTATATTCATGTAAAGACCCCCACATTCTCGGGCATAGTTCATTCCGCCGAGGTCCGCGTGTACAGGTTCATGCACAGCTCAATTTTCACGACTTCTCGGTGTCAAGAAGTCTTTACATGAAACAGTTTTATACGTGACACTGAGCTTGATACAATGAGTTGCTCCAAGCAGGCGGTTGCATGGACGAGCGACATCACAGTTCCTCTCTGTTCTCACTGACATATGTGAGTCTGCTGGAAAAGAAACGGCTCTAGGTGCTTAGCTAGCTAATGAAACATTTTATTATTTGTTCCGCCGCTTCATCCCACTGGCAGAAAGTGTGGGAATTGTAGGAATTTGCCACAAGAAATGTAGGCAACAGTACGTTGGACAATGAACGGTAAAACGTAAACGGACAGTCAGCGCGGAGTCCACCAAGCTCACAGTATGCGCACATTATGCCCAAATTTGTGGAGCCTTTAGGCAGCCCACGGCCATAGTACACGCTAGCAACAATAAACCTAGTTAGTTAATTAATTCTAAAAGTTACGTTTATTTTGGCCTTATGTTTTACACAGGCCAGTTTAGTCCAACTACTCTGTCCTCCCGACAGACATGGATAGAGAGTGCTGTACATGACGGGGCGAAGTGATATTACACACTTGGGAAAGATATTTAGTGCGCCTTATAATCCGGTGTGGCTTATGTGTGGACGACGACGCATTTAGGCGTATTGGAGTAAATGGATCACATTACAAATGCATACCAAATATTAAAAATGTTTATAAAGTATCATTTGTAAAAAAATTAAGCTTTCTTTTTTCCTTAAATTTTCACAATCTTCCACTACTTTGCAATAGTCTTTACCATAACAATTAAAAAAGATACATTAATGTTGCAGGGCAGTGGAACTGTGTCTAGGTGGCCATGCACCATTTTAAACAAATGTTGTTGGTTTTTTCAATGAAACTGATAATGAGGAATGTGTTCAAGGAGGTACATAGGTCTTGTTTTTAGTTGTTTTTGTTGTTGTTGTTGTTTTTTGGGCGGGGGGGGGGACAAGTGATGTGCAACAGTGTCTTGATCTGAATATTTCTCCTTTGGTACCTGGGCCTGCACCAAGCCGGTTATAGTGTTTGTTTGCTCTATTAAAAGCTCTGCTAATTTAGCTTTTCCTTTTTTTTTTTCTCCTGCGATTCCACCTGCTGTGCACTAACATTCTTTACCCAGCAGAGACAGAGTTATAAATAGATGACTGACACATGTAATTGTTATTAAAAAAAAATCAAAGCAGTGGAATCACACAACCATTAAGGTTATATATTTTTGAGCACTAATTTTCTTCCTTATGCGTCGGTGTAAGATGCAAAGAAGAATAAAGATAAGTTTAATTATTTTAGCATGAAGGTCACCTATTTTCTGATCCACACTGATATTTCTTTATTTGGAGCTTTGAGAAAGGCAGACCGTCATCTCATATATTAATTGCTTCACATACTGTTCAAACAAAGAGTGTTATTAATATCATATTCATCTAGTCATCTAGACTGTGTTCATAAAGATTATGATCTTTTTTCTGTGCATTCCTTCTGATGTATCAGTGTCAGTTGAGTACAAAGGAAAGAGCAAGGAATGCCAATAAAGCATTTTATTTTTGTATTGTTTATGTATTATTGTTTTTACTTTTTAAGCAGAGCAGCCTAATTATCAATACTTATTTGTTTGGTTTTCTTGAACACACATGCTAAATTTAATTTTTTTAAATTTTTTTGGTGTGAATGCCTCTATTCCTTGAAGCGTGTGACCTTTATGAAAACTTGTATTCATAAGGTAAAATAATGTGAGGAATATCATTATTAAAGAACACTGGACGAGCATATTCTAACAAAAAAAAAACAAACAACACATTTTATATTAACTTCAGGACCCTTAGTGGCAGTCTGCGTGATTTGAACCAGGTACTTGTGGCCTTCTCAGTGCACAAGAGCGCTGCTCATTTATGTAATTTATGAGACTGTTATGGTGGGGTATTTGTTTTTGTTTTGTTTTTTGTACTGAAATGTCTTCTGTTCATAATATATTACTATAGATCTTGATGTTCTACTGTTTACATTGTTTATAAGATTCTTGAAATTGTCAATCCTTTTTTGTACCACACTTTTTTTCTTCCGCTCTTCCTTTTAAAAAAATATGCTCGAGTGAATCACTCTGTGAACAGCTAGCTTCTATATGAAAGGCTTTCTTTTTGCTTTCCGTCCTTATGGAGGATGTCAATGATTATCTGCAGGACACCTCAGGTCATCAGCCTTCCTAGTGCCTGTGTAAACAATAAGACATTACTGTAAACTTTAATTGAATAGTTTTAAGCCATAGGTATAAAAATGAATAGGAATAAATGCTTGAAATATACATTATCTCTGTTCGGTGAGTCTATATAATATATGAAATTCCCCTTTTTCAAATGGAATTACTGAAATAAGGTGCATCTAAAAAAAGGTTTTACTGAAAAAGTAGATATAGAGATGTTTTGATTTCATTTAATTAGATTTTGATTAATGTCCTCTTCTTCCCTCTCAAACTTATTATTTTATACATGAGAAGAAGGTTTTTGCTGTTTTTTATTTTTTTTTTTTTAATCACCAAACAACACCGCCAGAAATGACAAGATTATCCAGCGTGTTGCCACTCAACACTGCTTCTGTCTGCAGGGGAAATCATGGGCACCAAACATTCACAAATCCTCCAGAACTGTTGAAGCACCCTTTAGTTGGACACTACAGTCCAAATTACAACTGTAAAAGTCCTTAATAGCCCACAATAAGAAAACATTGTCTCTAGCTGTTTAGTCATCAAGTCAACAACTTTGTGATTTTGAAGCAAAGGAGGGGGGGTGGGGGTTAAGATGCATACCCAATCTTTCATTCACAGATAAAGCTGTTTATCTCAAATCTTTCTCCTGCTGTTTTTAGATGAGCTTACACACTGTCACAACGCCTTTGTTCTGACGAAGGCTTTTTTTTGATAAAAATGCCACCCATTTATTGTCGCTATAAGCACCCTGTGTTATTTCTTTTTTTTTTTTTTTAATAACCAAACATTATTTTATAAAGTAAATTTGAATAAAGATAGGCAGGGAGTACGTTATCTCTGGGGACGTGCTCGTATGGCATTGGCTGCTGGATGAATGAGAATCGTTTCCGCGTGTTTGTTTGGAGAACGTAAAGGCCCTTTTGCCTTCGTTTGGAAGAAAAACGCTGTTTGCGGAATAGCTAAGCAGGTTGGCTGTTGTAAGTTTCATGTAAAGCTTTTTTTTCGGCCACGGGGCCCACGGTGAATTTTAAAGTGTATTTACTCATATTTTCGGAAAGGTTTGGTGTGTGTGTGGGGGGGGGGGATTGGTGGAGATGGAGTGTGTGACCTCGGCTCAGCTTGCCTGCGCTACAGTTTCTTGTGTTTCCCAACGGGGGGAGTCAATGCATCGTTAATCAAGTCTGTCTCTCACAGCGGTTGGTTTTACTCAGCGTGGGGGGGTGGAGGGAGGAGAAAAGGAGGTGAAAGATTTAGTCCAAGACTTGACCTTCCTCGGTGATGCTGGAGCTAGCTGTGCAGCCAGCAGAGCTTGTACCTCGGAGGTTTCACTCGATTATTCAGAGATTTCTTCTAGAGACGTTGTTTTTGCCTTTACTTGCTGCATTGCAAGCGCTCTCTCTCTCTCTCTTTTTTTTTTTTTTTTTTGGTATTTGTTTTGATGCTACTCATTGTTGCATGTTTTAATTAAATTTGCTGGCTCCCTAAGGAGATTTGATGCTGGAGGCAGAGGCAAAATGTCCTCTATATCGGCGCAGGGAAGCATTCACATGAACATGCTGTGGTATAGTCAGTGAAGTGCATTCAGGGCTAGCCTCGCCTCTCCTCGCAGAGTGTCAATTAGGGAAGGATTTGAATGGACTGAAGTGGCGCCTCCAGTGAGGTATATGTTGCAGAAAAAGGGGGAGTTAAAGCGGGAAGGGAGGGCAAGACAGGAGGAAACAGAAGGGAAGAGAAACAAAGACGCAGAGCAACAGAGCTGCAAGCTTATTTATAGATTCTCATGTGTGCACGGATGAATCTCTCTCAGTTCTTCGGCTGGGGCCCCCATGCTGCGTTTTGTCCTCAGCATGACTGATTGATATGACTCATTTACTGGCTGCAGAAGGCTGGTAGGACCAACAGACTGTGAAAAATTAAGATGTCCTAATGAGAGCGACCAGATAAGGCGCGGCGCCACAAGTTTGGATGATTCGATCTGATTATGACCATAAAATGCTGTCACTCCTAATGGATAATGTTACAAAGCCCTCTAATTTAACAAGCACCCTTCCCTCAAGCTACAATAGATTGAGATGTAATTGAAACAATTAGAGACGGAGGAGAAAGAGGGCTCCGTGGTGGCGGCTGGGAGATGAGAGGTTGATGCAGAGAATTCGCCCGGCATCCCTCCGCTTCTCTCGGCTGTTCAACTTGAATGACCTCCGAGTCAATTGTCTCAATTTTTGCTTCTGTTCCTCCATTTATTTTAATTGAATGAAAATATCAGTCTGAACAGCTCCCCCTTATTAGTTTCAGGGGAGGGAAAGGAGGGGGGAAAAAAAATCCTTTTATTCTCCGAGTCACTCCGCTCTGTCCATCATGCCAGAAACATTTTCAATTAACATGACTTAATAAAATTCAGGCTGTCGGCAAGCAATGATGGAGCTCGGCGTGTTTGCGTAAACATGCCGCGGGCTCTATCGCCAGCCTTTAGCTCCGGCCCGCTCGGCTGGTGTCGCCCTCTGCGCGCCTGCTTTTAACAGCAGCAGCATTTCAGTTTTGTCCGGCTTAATTGCACTTTGAGGCCACCTCTGCGTAGTGTTAACAGGCTTTCAGCGAGGCTTTTTATAGCAGAAACTGTGACATGACCTAAAGTGGGCCTTTTTAGCCGCGCAAAACCCACTGCGTAGATGCTTCTGTGGCAGAACCTTCATTAAACTGTGAAGTTATGTGGTTGTTTGATTGTCCTGAGGATGGAGCAGTGTGTGCTTTTTTTTTTTTTTTTTTAAAAACGTCTTTTTCCAGCCTGTTGAAATTACTTTTAATGTCATAAACCGACCAGTTTCACCAGTTGCCAAAACCAAATCGATCTAATAAGTTATCAATACAATTGAGAGTATTATTGTAAGAATGAACACGTAAAATCAGTTAGTTAATGGTTATACATTAAACACTGTATCTTAATACAAATTAATGTGGATGTTTTACTAAATAAGAGAAAATAAGACAAGCCTATATGAACACATGGCTGCAAATTTCATAACTTGTTAAATGAGGGGTAAGATTGGATGTTCTCCTCTTCTTCTGTAATGATTAAAGCTGACAAAATGCTCAAGTTATGTATCTGTTTTATTTTCAGATATTGAGTTGAAGATTATTAAGATTGTGATGTTCAAGTTGGACTTATTTCTAGTCCAAAGAAAGGAACTTAGAACAGGCGATATTAAAACATAAATTAAATGTGATCTGACCGTGTCTAATTTGTGAAAACCTCATAGGGCTTTGCTAGCTTTCTAGAAAATCCACGCAAACATAAAAGATTGTTTGGGTCCAGAACAAAGTCTAGCAGAGTCTTAGTCAAAATAGACAAGTTGGCTTTGCACGCAATTGAAAGCAAACTTTTATCACAGCCGAAGCTCAAAAGGCAGGGCAGGACCCGGTGACCTTGGTGAGGCCCACTGCTTGCTTTGGTGAAGGATTTGCTCTTTCTTAATGAGGTTCAGGTTCTAAGATCAGAAAACAAAGTTTATGATTCAATGAACCCATGTGAGGCACCTCCAAACCCAGACTGGATGTGTAAGTAACCTTTGACAGTTATGCCGATGGGTTGGAGGCAGTCTGACGTGAACAAGTAGGAGAAGGCTGTTTGTTTGTTTTCTGTAACATCAGTGTATTATGCTACTTTATCAAACATAATTGCTTTTTTTAACCTTGAACAGTCTGGTTTTCACATTTAATTTTTTTTCCAACCTGTGCTTTATGCAAAGGAAAGCATAAAAGCAGTTTCACACTCAGAATTCTGCTTGATAAACATTCATTACTGAACTTAATTTGATTAATTTTGGATTCTAATCACATTTTGTCTAAGAGTCCAATTCGGCTGCAGGTGGCTTTCATACAAACAGATCGATGCAACAGCAGTGTAGAACGTCACGAAATATTAGCAATATTTAGAGAGTCATGCTTTGGATTCGCCAAATTAAGGGTCTGTTAATTTAACAGTTATGTGAAACATAATTTGTGTTGTTGATTTCTTCTGTTATTCCTTTTAGTAACACAGTAACTCAATGGTTTAGATCATTTAACGTTTTTTTACATAGGATAGAAATGGCCAGCATAAAGAAAATGAGCTGTTTTCAATTCATGATTTCATTTATTACAAAAAAAGCTATACAAACCAACCTGCCCATGTCAAAAAGTAATTAAATCATTAATTGACTGACATATAGCCTGGCTGTACTGTATCCAGATTACTGCCAAATCTGTGTAGTTAAGAAATAATGTAAAGAGTAATAAGATCTTAAAAAGTAACAATTCACATCTCGATTGAATAAACATCAAGAACAGCTGACCATCACTGACACAAATGAGTCTGGAAAAGGGTTAAAACGCTATTTCCAAGGCCCTGTGTACATAACATTTTGGTGAAAATGGAAATGTTCTATTGAGGTTCTACTGTTTGACAACATCACACTTTTTCTTTGAAAACGGATCGATTTGAAATCATGTTTCAGATTAAAAAGATTAGAAAACATCCCGGTCTCCCTACTTTCTGTATGGGGAAACCCTGGCACATGTGTGGTTTTACTACAATCAGTACAAATTAAGCTTGTATCCATACCCATGTTGTTGATTTTCAAAAAACGTACCACCTCCTGGTGACGTGGCAGGGAAATTATGCAATTTTTATAATTTCTGCTAGCGTACTGTCCTCTGAAATCACGTTTTAAAAGTCTTGTAGATATTTGAACAGAAACTGAAAAACAATCCTATTCTTTAATGGAGTGTTGTTAATGCACAGGGCCTGAGGCTTCATTCAGAATCCCAGCGAACCACGGTTAGAGGCACTGGTAAAAAAATAGTAATGGTGGCAAAGTTTCCCAGAAAAGGGAACTCTGTTAAATTTACTCCAAGGGAATCAACGGGTCATCCAGAGGGTCACAAAATAATCCAGAACAGCATCGTCATCAATTCAGTCCTCATTTGCTTCTGTTAAGGTCTGCGTTCATGTTTCAACAATAATAATAATAACAACAACAACAACAAAAAAACTGGGCAAAAATGGCACCCATAGGAGAGTTACATGGAATTAAACACTGCTGACGCAAAAGAACTCAAAGACCAAGTTCACATTTGCCAAAAAACATGTTGATTTCCACGAATTTTCGAAAAACAGTCTGTTGACTTACAGGGTAAAAAGGGGCTAAAAATGAACAGCACTTTAGAGAAAGAACATTATACCAACAGTCATTAGTGATAATAGGCAGTCATGGGCAGCCTTACATCTCTAGAACATTTGACAACTTGCCATAACTAATGGAACAATAAATTTTGTTCTCTACCTGAAAATCCTGAAAAAAAAAAAAAAAAATGTCCAGGAATCAAATTGTGATCTTAAGCCCATGTACTGGTAGGTCATGCAGCAGGACAGTGATCCAAAGCGCACCAGCAAGTCCGACTCTGAATGGTTTGTACAAAACAAAATGAAGGTTTTGGTGTGGCCTATTCAAAGTCCAGACTAGAACCCAATTCAGTAGCTGTGGATGAACCTCAAAGCTGTTGAAGCTCGAAACCCCTCCGATGTTGCTAAATTAAAACAAAACTGCAAATAAAAAATGATCTGAAGTTCTTCCACAGAGATGGGAAAGACTTATTACCATGTATTACAGATGTATGCACACATGGCTGGATTGGTTTGAAAGTGATCATTGGAGATGAAAAGTCAAAACCTAACAGTTAATGAAACATTCACAATATAGGAGTGGCAGTGTTTGTATGATGATATGATAACATGTCAACATACAAAAAAAAAAATACGAAAAATAAAAAAAACTGATGCTCAGATCAACCCAAAAATGTAAA